>NW_027476170.1:0-629798 GCF_051020955.1 Megalopta genalis | reverse complement strand
ACTGATGGCTTGGTCAATCTGTTTATATTTATATAGATAACTTATTAATTCTAATTTTAACCGAGGAGCTATCGCAGACACAGTTGTGCGTATCTAAGCAAATATATATACAGGGTGTTTCACAAATATTTTTACAGCCGAAAATGAGGGGTAGCTGAGGTCATTTGAAGTAACTTTTTCCTTTGCGAAAATGCAACCTGCGACATTGTCTACGAGTTATTAACGAAAAACACTGACCAATGAGAGGTGACGGCGTGAAGTTCGAGAGTCCGCAGCACGAGGCTTTGACAGAAGGTCGGGACGGACTCGAGCCACGTTCGAAGTATTGAACGAATCACGAAGCGAGAACTTTCCGGATTTTTTTATTCCGTAACAGTGATATTTTTAAGAAAAACGCTGTTCACCCTTATTTTAGAACGTCTGAAGAATATTTACTAATTTTTCGGATCCGAAATAATATGTAGTTTAATCGAGACAGCCGTTCTAATTTTCTGGTGTGCATGACACCTCATGTGTACCATACGAAATTTTTATGCAAGGTGTACAGTGAAGATTAACAAAGTTCGTAAATGATATTTTAATTTAAATAATTCCATGTTCGAACAGAATTCAACGAATGATTTGCAAAGCTGATTTAATAATAAATAATCGCGTTAAGGCACGTACAAGATTTGTTTATCTTAAATATTTTCTAAATTTTCCTCACTACTTAAATGAAATTCATCCCTGAATATATAGATTTTTATACATTATATGGCCTTAGCCATCCACTTTGCCTTTAGAATCATTAATTCTATGAGCTCCTTGTAATCATTCCTTGGTTGTGTTTGTTGTAAATTCTGTAGTGTCGTTTTAATCTTTTGGTCGATATCTATTACATTTTGTCATATAAATTCATCTTCTGTACTAGGCTTATAATTATTTTTATCTATGGAACTCCATGAATTTTTTAATTTTTTAAAAAGTGATATATCTGGACCCGTAGACTTCTTCATTTTAATTTCAAATGTAGCACGTAAAATTAATTCATAAATGTGGTGGCGATATGGCAAATACGGTAATTCCTTCTCCAACTTTTGTCCCAGTAGAACGCAAGCTCCGTGTATTCTTCCGGTGTTGGTTACGATCCTACCAAAACAAAGGGCTTCTATTTCAGTTGAAAAATTCCATTCTTCATAGAAAAGATTGCTAACGCTTGGTCGGAACCAGTACCCGATGGTATGACTGGAATACTCAATAATATTTGAATTTCCCCGCAACTTATAACTATTGGTAATCGTTCTACATTTTTCTGGCTTATATCTGATACAAGTGTAGCGTCCCAATGAATAATTAATCTTGTAGGATTAAGTTTTCCGAATATTTCTTGTAACTATTTATTATTAAATCAGTTATGTCGTGGCCTAAACCTTCTGCCGAAGCCATAACGATTCGAACTGCATAACGTCGCTTACTCTAAAATAATCTAAAGCACCTACTAATTTTGGGGTAATAACCATCTGCTTTCCTCATCTTTTCTTAAGGTTACTCGACCCAGGTATGTCGCAGTCTAATGCCTCGGTGTCCTCATCGTCAGATACCTGAGACTCCGTCAGTCTTAACGGGACTTCCGTCGCTTCATCGACGATGGCATCATTCTAACTGTACTAAATCTATAACGTAAAAATATATTTGCTATAACTAGGAGAGATATATATAAAAACATTAGAAATAATTTCAAAATTAGTCGATGATGCCTGAACTCGTTGCAATCGCACCTCCTCTTGTTTCTTCCGCTCTGATTGTTTTTTTCTTTCTTTGTTAAATTGTGATCACTAGATCCCATCGAACCGGCTCGTTCTTTTTGCCTTTGTTGCCGGAGGAATATCTTATCTTCCAATCATCTAATGAATTTACAAATTCCTGTTCTCGCCTTTTTGTAGATCATTTCCGTGATTCGCGATTTTGTAGAACGTTCGCCATTTATTATAAAGTTTTTCCACTTTAGTTACATAATCCGATTTTTGTTTTACTGGAATTCTCTCTCGACTTTTCCCAGAAAATTTCTACTTCTTTAATTACTAACATCGAACTGTCCGTTTCTTGACAACTTAACACCAACAATTTGTGATTCATAATGATCCAATAAGAATAATTTAAAATACTCACTGTATTATTTCCGATGCGAACTGTTCGGAGTTTCGGCCTGGACTGAAGCGAGTTTTTTTGTTGAAGAGCATACGAAAGATATAAACGTAAGTATAAACGTAAATATAAACGTAAAATAGTGGAAAGTGTTTAAAGGATCTAACATAAACACTCCGGAGGTCAATTTATTAAGCGAAAGATTCGCAAGTAATCGCAGTAAGCAAAACCGTGCTGACAGTTACATACATTTCATATTCTAGTACTCTCGTACTCATATATGCTTAGACTTTCGAATAAACTATTTAAACTTGTAAGTAGATATTGTTATCAAATAGCCAAGAAATGATACTTTTATTAAATAATAATAATTTTTTTAGCGATAACGTTGAAATGGAGTTACAGATAGAATTGGAGTAAAATTAAAGAAATTTTAAAACTTCAAGTAGATTATGACACGTCTCTCCTACTCTTAGACTTTCGCTTTTTCAGAAATTATTTTTATATCAAATCGAACAAATCTAAGGAGTCGCATGAAAAAAATTGCGATGGTCGAAAAATAAGGTCCATCCTAGTGAACACTCTCAATCGAACACGCTGCTAGCCCTAAACCGGGAATACACTGGATGTCCCCCATCGAGCAGATAACCCCACGCCTCCATACCTTTTCGACCTGCGAGAGGGTATGCTCCATAATCAAGAAATCCTCAGTCAAAATTGCTGAGGGCCATTCGTGGAGGATTAAACTCCGCCCCGCCCCCACCTGCGCTACTTCCACTACTACTACTTATTCCGTTCACTCCTACTTTAGTCAAAGTCGATGAAGGTCCCAAGGGGCACTAACGCCGTAGTAAGAAAGTGGAGTAAGTAGACTGGATCATTCTGAACCAGCCAACTTCTGCAAAGTATCACCCAGTAATGGATAGGTAGCGAGGGTATGAACACGGATAAGTACTCAGCTGTTAGTTAATCGTGGTTTTTGGACCCACCCAGGTTAGATTAAAACGCAACCTTAAGCCACAATAATATTTTTTTTTTATCTGAACTAATTCACTGCCATTTTGTATAGCTGAGAGAGGGACTAATCTACCAGACAATGACTAAAATGCTTTTTTCTAATATTGATATTACCTCAAGTGACAATATAAATCCAAAACTCATGTTTTTTAACTTTTTATACATATTGTAGATCGTGATTACTTATATGCATGCTGTGAATTTCATTCAAATCGATTACATTGCAATTTTTTGAGAATTTCAATGTTTATCCGGTAGACGTCCTGCACTTGCGTAGTCGAGTGTGGTTAAATTCCATATATACACTGGGCGGCAGCTCCTGCTTCTCCTCAGCGGCCATCTCTTCTCGATCTTTTACAATTTCCTCATATATCTTTAAGGGATTTATCGCGTTGCGTTTTCAAAATTTCTTTCATATCTCTATACTGATCATTGATTCCGCGAACCGCGCGCGCGCGCGTGTAATATACCAGTTCTCCTTGTGACGCTTACAATCCCAATGACGCACACTTCGTCGCAAGACCACTCGTGTTACATAATCATTCACGGATTCTTTTCCTTCCATTTTGAAAAACTTTAAACCATTGCATGCATCGATCCTTTGATCCTGTGCTGCTTACGCATATGTTTTTTAATTTTCGTCCAGAATTCGTAAGCATTGTTTTCTGTAGCAAACTGCAAGGTCTGTTCATCTGATAGATGTAGTCTTATGTATGCTACGGCTTTATGGTTCCTTATTTTCAACTCGGCCTTTAATTATTCCGTTATCATATCTTTCGGTATTGGCTTGTTTATTGCTCGAGACAATTTCTTTAGGGTAAGGATTACCTCCTTTTCATAGCCTGTACAAATTAATTTGAGCCCGTTAATAAAGGCACTGTTAGGTAATGGCGCCCTTTCCATTTTCTATATACAACTGGTCACAACCGCGCTCTACTATCAGATTATTGTTATATTTAAGCACAAATCATTTTGAGTGTTATTACGAGGCTCATAGACGCACGTTTCTTTCCGTAACTCTCTCGCACCCAGAAGGCATTCGCTGCAGGATATTGCCCATTTCTTGACTTATTACCTTCAAAGTATTTATTACTTCTTTAGTCAAAACAAGTGTTGTCAAACTTGGCATTGTCGTTCGTAATGGTCATTAATCTTTTACCATCAGATATTTCTTGCATTATCCAGGTGTCCGACGATGGATGTTTCGACAACTTTTTCCTTTCGTCGCAGTTTTTCTTTTTCCGTTTCCTTCTAATTCATCGTGTTTCTATACGCGCTTTCCGGATCCTTCCTCAATTTTATTAGTTTCTTTAACTGACTAATAAATTCTAATAAGCTTTTGTTCGTCAGGCGGCACTTCGAGATACAACTTCTTTTTGTCTTACATGTTTTGGCCCGGCTTTCGCATTCCCATACAAATAAAAACTAATCGTACATCACTTCTTATTGTTCTTTTACTAAATATTCTGTATACCGCTTGTTCGGAAAATCGTGGTACAACCGGCAAGGGGGTGATTCTACATGCAAAAATAAGTTGAGGAAGAGGAATACCATTTTTTTATTTAAGGCTCCGTTCACAATTATTATCTCCGGCAGTTCTTCATGCCTGTACTATTATAGTTCTCGAACTATATTGTAAATCTTGATTGGATCTGCAAAAATAAATAAATTTAAATAATTGGATAAAATCTATTTCAATTTAAATGCAAACAATGATACTTGCCAATTTTTTAATTCCACTTTTCTTGGATTCCGTGGACGAATTTTTAACAATGTTTGTATCCTCCATATGCGCTGTATTACACTGGCCGATGCAATTGCAAATGTAGTTCGCTCTAAGCGACTTACCTCTGTTGAATTTACTGTCCATTATTTCTGGTTATCTAAGAAGTCCTTATTTCTCGATTGGGAGTGACTTCTGGACACCCTGTATAAAACCTAGGCATTTATTGCAGCTGAATCAAGGACGTTGAAAAATACTTGGGGAGATCATTTACGAGATTTGGACGTTGTGCTATGTTGTGGTATTTTTCAATTGGCAACGATGAATGCCGCGGCGAAATAAACAGTTCGCATCACCGCCATACGAACGCCATTTTCAAATTGTCCCTTCTTCTAGTCAACCGTTCGGTAATCAGCGCCTGATGATGCTTGCCTTTGAGCATCGTTCGTTAACGATCTTCTGCGATACTGTCGCTAAATACAGGTTTTGTTGCATTACACTTTTCTTTGCACCCTTGCACCGTACAAAGAAGCCGTGCTTCGCACATTGTACAAATGTAGTTCGTGTTATCAGTTATGTTGTAAAAATAATTCGAGTGTTTGTACACGTGTAATTTGTAAATACATACGTTATTGTTACACATTAGACATGACTGTGATATTATTTCCGTTCCTCTTTAATCGCCGGCAAAACTCTATTATGTCCAGTGCAAAACACTCTCTATATTATAGAAAAAGTCGTGCAGCAAATTGAGGAAAGACGAGAACGTTGAATTAAAAAATATGACATTCAATCGATACCCTTCTTCTCTACGTTTGGAAGACTACAAAAAACATAGTAGGGTAGAATGGGGTGATTGCGGTCAACAGGCAATAACAGTCAGCATTGTTATTACGAAATAGTAGTTCCAAAAATTGCCACTATTTTTTGTACCGAATCCTAACATTTTGTATTGACGTGTCGCTGATGTAATATTTTGTTCACGCAACACAAGGTGTAAGTACTAATTGTTAGACTTTTCCTACAGCGTGAATGTATTAAACTATAATTCTGTCGTACAGCTTATATTTGATTTTTATTGATTTCAGTTTTTTATATTCACTTTTAATAAATAATGGATATGCGGATAATGATAGTCACCTTGAAGAATGTTGAACAAAGAGAAGAACAGAAAAAAATATGGAAGAAGAATAAAAAAGATAAAACTAGGTGAAACGACCAAAAGATCTTCTGATAATATCGACGAGATGAGACAATGAAATATGCTACAGATGCACTTCATGCATCTTGATTTTCTCGAAAAATATGTATACAAAGTGAAAAATATATTATAATCAATGTTATTATTTGTATTTTTCACTTATAATTTATTGCTTAAAATCGATACAAAATTACTTTAAATAAATATGTTGCGTCGTATTTGAAAGGCATTGCAATTCTTGCTTAAGTGACGGCCATTACCCTATTCTCACCTGCCTCTACCGAACCCGAAATTGCACCAGTTAGGAGAGAATACTGGAACGAGAATAATCTGCAGCGTCTAGTGTCAAAGGCCTGAATCCTTTCGATTAATTGTAATCGAGACTAGAAGCACGTCAACAGAAAACTGTTCGGAGGTGATAGCGACGATACGAGCATTGCATAATTCCTGCACATCCTGGCGCAACGTATTACGTGGGCCGCATTACTCCTCCTTTTCGGGCACAGCTATTAACATCTCGGATCATCCACGGAAGCGGAGATTGCATTCGTATTTTAAAGACACAAAATTTGTTCGTTCTCCTACTGTCCGAATGGCCCGGTACTACTGAATATGAAAGAGTACAGATTCTTGGCTCGAGATAAGGAGCATAACTGAACCAATAACTACAAGTTTTATATAAATCACTATTTATTGTTAAGAAGATTGGAGAATATGAAAAAATAAACAGTGTATTTATATCTAAAATGTGGGGTAGCTGAGATCATTCTAAGTAACTTTTTCCTTTGCGAAAATGCAATCTGCGACTTTGTTTACGAGTTATTAATGAAAAACACCGACCAATGAGACACAATGGCGCGAAACACAACGTGGTCAATCGATCGAGTGCCATGTGCTCCTACCACTGATTTTGACAGCTGAAGGGGGACTCTGTGCCGCGTAAAATCAATGAACAAGTCAAGAAAAATACCAACTTTCGATATTTTTCTACCACGTGGCAGTGGTAATCTTAAGAAAAAAGCTGTTCATCCTTATTTCAGAATGTCTGAAAAATATTGACTAATTTTTCAAGACCCTAAGCACGCTGTTGAGAATAGAATTCAAGAACAGTGCGAATAAATATCTCCGGATTATTGCAAAAACTTAGTAGAATGTATGCCAAAACGAATTAGTGCAGTTTTGCAAGCAAAAGGATTGTGGACGAAATATTAAAAATAAAGGATATATTACATATTGTCAAGTATTGAACGTGGTGCAAAACCGATTCAATTTATTGTTGTTGTCATTCCTAAATAACAAGACATTAATTATTGCAAAAATTTCTTATGTTACTCCTAACAGTGCTGAAAATAACTGTAATGTTTATTTTTCGTTATTCTTGTATATTTCTAGCAATAAATAATGATTTATGTAAAGCTTGTGGTTGTTGGTTCAGTTATGCTCCTTACTGTAAGTAGTTTTTGTATTCGTCGGGCAAACTACCCCGGATAGTGTTCAGTCTGATATGCATTAGACTTCATTGTTTCATTGACTAGAACGCACCTCATACCTCCAGATAATAGATCGTTGATCAATTGTGAATGCTTTCTAAAACGATAAAAGTTTTTATCGAAATTAATTCATCCATCGTTGAAATCTTGGCTATCATATACGTCGACTATGTGTGTGAAATACACTCACCGCGTAAAGTATGTGGAGAGCATTTCAAATGAAATAACTTTTCCAAAATTGGTCCAAATGACTTGAATTTTTTTAGATGTCAGAGGGACTAGTCTACTAGACAATGGCTGTGTAATACCTTTTTTTAATTTTGCTATTACTTGGAATAATAACAAAAAATGAAAAAACTGGCGTCTTTAACTTTTTTATCTGAGCCTATAACGAAAATTTTGTTTGCAAACTGAAAGCTTCATCGAAATCAGTTAACGCAGAGTCAAGCCGCGAGTGTTGAAAGATTTTAAAAAACTGCAGATTTCTAACGGGTATCGGTTAAAAGTGTCAAAAATGGAGACAAAACTATAATTTCCGTGATATTTAATTGTTTATAGCTCATATATCAAAATCAAAACGTATTTTATAAATTTTCGTTAAAAGCTGAGAGAGAAAACCTTGACATTCCAAGTAATAACAAAGTTAAAGAAAGGTATTACGGCCATTGTGTCGTAGATTAGTCCCTCTATCATTTAAAAAAATTCGAGTCATTTAGATTAATTTTAAAAAAGTTATTCTGTCTGAAAAGCTATCAATATACAACCCGCGGCGAGTAACACCTTAAAGGTGAGTAACAATGACAGCTTTATTCTTGAATTAATAAGAAGTTCTCTGAACCATGAATAGTGTCTTAGCATTAACCCTATTTCTATCGAAGGTATAAATAACACCTTTCAAAATAATCTCTATTTAACAGTATTTTTACCAAAGGAGTTAAAGGACATCTTATAATAATTATTTTTCGAGGTTTTCTATGTGATCACTTCTTGACTTTCGCAACAGTCATCACTAGATTGCCGATTTTTGTGCAAAATAAATATTGTCTAAGCTAATTACAAGAACTTTAAGCCTAACAAAAATGTTTCCCTCTTTTCACCATTTTAATAAGTTGCACACATTAGAAAAACATTCTTCAATTCATCTAATGTCTTCACTGTTTTCTATTTAACCTAGTTATTTTCGTCAAAAATGCATAAAATCCGCAGTTTAGACATCACGAAATTAATTCGGTAAATTATATAGTACAAAATATCGTTTAAAATAGTGTTGAACATGATTTTCATGTTAGATCAGCTGATAGAATTGTCTCTTAAGAAAATTCGTGCATGTAGTTGAACACTTCGTATACTGTCTTTGCGATCCTCTTTTGTGCACCGCAAAAATTAAGTGACATATCAATTTGGAAAAATGATAAAACTTTCCAAAAGTTTTGTTTCACAAAGTGAATAATAGTAGGAAGAATGTATAGCTAACAGATTTACTTTACAATTTAATACGATCTATAGCGGATAAAATGCGATAAGCATTTGGCTATGTGTCTGCAGGAGTTAGCTTAAACTTAAGACTGTTGTTCCATACTTTTGGAGATAGTGTTTAATATATTGTTTTGGTGAAGAGGTCGACGCAAGCAGGGTTGTAGGTATCTGTTTGCAGAGGGAGGCGGCTGCAGAAGTAGCCTAGATTTATAATCAGGCGGAGCTGCAACAGTTCAAAATGAGGAACCTAAGCATCGTTTCGCGATAGGATTTCTATTCATGCTTGCGATCATTTGGGTAGCCGAAAGGGTGAGTTGATATCGATCATTCCGTATTCGCGAATTGCGCGAGGAAGTGACTCCGTTTCTATTCGTAGAAAAAAATTACCTTAGAAGAGGCCAAGAATACTGCTATGCATCTCAAGAAGCCCTGTCAGAAGAAGACAAATGTAACCGAAGGTATAATCAACTGAAGTAAATCGGATATTCGTCTGTATAACTCATTCTTACTCCGTTGAAACACCGCGACATTATTTTCATCGATTTTATCGTGCAGAATTATTGGACGGACTACAGAAAGGCGAGTTCCAGAGGAACGAGAGATTGATGTGTTTCATGAAGTGCGTACTAACCTCGACGAAGACCGTGAGCAATATTTTCTGCATGTATATTGATGACACGAAGTTTCTTTTTCAACTGTCAAGATTTAAGATTCATGATTAATTTATTAACTCCTTGCACTACGATTTCTTTCACAGCTCCAATTATTAGCATTTCTTCGTTCCTAATAGTATCTTTTAGAACGAGACAATTTTAATTTTAGATTAGAATGATGTAGATCGAGGAAAAGAATTCTACATTTATGCTTAATAGTTTGCTCCATGACAAAGTATTAATTTATGTAAATATATACTTGTTTAATTATGACTCGACTGTGAACTATTATGCAAAGTATAAATAACGTGCACGAATCGCAACATACAGAAACCTGCGTTAATTAGCCGCAAATAATGCAACAGTATTTTGAACTTCATACAGTGATTTTGCTGTTTTGCTATTGATCTACTTACTTTAGTCATAATTTCATGAATCCATAATCTAGTTTCTGCCTTAAATAACAGCATGCGTGAAATTAATTTCTGATTCTTCGCCAGGTAAACTATGTAGTCGAGCTTAATTCTAATAGCACACACATTACATTTATTTTTTACTTATAGAAGAAGTTTCAAAAACAGGTTGAAATACTAATCTAGAAAATAAAAAATATCTTTTATTAACGATTTACACTGGATCAGGCGCTGCCTTATCAATAATAGTCGGTTATAGTGATCAAGTCAACATGTAATTAAATATAAAAATTGTAGCTTTAATATAAGAGGGTGCTCAAAATTTTTTAGTGATAGCGTTCAGTTTTTATCTTTAAGTAATTAATACAATTTAATAGTTGTATAAATTGCACTTTTGTATAAATTGCAGGACAAGTTGCAAAATTCTATGCGTATCATAATTGATACAAAATTACTTATTTTCTTTTAGATGAGACACAACGATGTGTTGTACGATTGGATCCTTAGAAATGCTCATCTAATGTTAGAAGAGAAATATCTTCCGCGAATCGAGCACGTAGTCGAGGTTTGTCGAGAAGGAAGTATGAAATAGTCTGCGATTTGTTGGTTTACGGGTTAAGAGGTATCATGCGCTTCGGTTGCAGAGAGGTAGGACGGATTTTAACAATTATTTCGGTAAAAATTCATTTCTAATCGAGAAATCATTAAGTATACCTTAATGTCTGTACTTTAGTCAATATATTCTACAGATTTTGTAAAAGCATTAATAAAATGAACCACTTAGTAACGAATTCCGAAAGATAAGTGTGCCAAACATCGCCAATGGTAATTATAATATTCTTAATGATTTTAAAAATCGACAACCTTGAATACTCCGAAAAAAATTACCTGCAAAAAATCTTTGTTTTGCATCGTATTCGTCTCTTGATTCTAGTCAATTTAGGTGGAAACGTTTATATGGAAGACCCTGTATGTACAGTGCGTAAAACAAGTATTCGCACACCTTTTAAAAAGGAATAACGTTATAATTGGGTCAAGCAATTAAAAAATTATTTCAAAAAATTGCAATTTGTTGGCATGATAAAAGAAACTGCTGGTCCTTAAACTATTTTATCTAAGCCCATGACCAAAATTTAAGAAATTCATTGTGTAGATCTCGGTAACCTATTTGCATGCTGAATCGAAATTGATTAAAGCAGAGTCGAGTTACAAGCATTGAAAGATTTTAAAAACTACAGAATTCTGACAGTTATTGGTCGAAAATGTCAAAAATCGGGACAAAACTATTACGATTTCTAATTTCAATGAAATTTTCAATATGCAAATAGGTTACCGAAATCTACAAAAGGTGTTTTTAAATTTTCGTTATGGGCACACATGAAAAAGTAAGACAAACAGCATATTCTATTTATTTTATCAGGCCAACAAATTGCTATTTTTGAAAATATTTTTTTAGTTATTGTCTAGTAAACTAATCCCTCTAATATCCATAAAAAAATTTAGGTCGCTTAGCCCAATTACAAAAAAGTTATTCCGTTTTAAGAATGATGTGCAAATACTTCTTTTAGCCGCTGTATATCGAAGTTGACTCAATTCCCAGCAACAAGATGTTCCGATTTTTGTTGCAGTGCCTGCTACGTTGAATAGTTGCAAGATCAAAGTTTGGGACCTGGATTCCGAGGTACATTCGAATTAAAATAAGCTAAAGAATCGTGTTGACGAAAAATTGACAATATAGGGGTGCATTTTTAACTAGATAAAGTTTTCCACGTATTGTTAACAAACCGAGAAATGGATGAAATAATCATTACATTACTAATCAGAGTTGAACAATATTTTATTCGGATGATGAATGAGAGATAGAGACCAGCGAATACAACTTCATTCAACAAATAAAAATTTATCTGGATAACAATTTATCCGAATTTGATTCAAAATTCATTTGGATAAGTTGTTATTCGAATAATAATTTATTTGTACAGGAATTAATTCGAAAAATGATCAAGTTGTACAAAAATTATTGTGTGTTGATTAAGTTCTTTCTTGTTAATTTTTACAATTAACTTTTTTTCAACTGCTGCATCGGAAAATTTGTTACTTTCAGGTAGAGTGATTATTGATGCATTAAATAATTTTTCTTCGGATGCAAATTATATCCATTACTATTCGAATAATTTTACAATCTCTACTCGAGTCATTTATTCGAATATAAAATAAAGAAATATCCGAATAGATAGAATAATTTGTTTAGAGTAATGTTATTCGAATAATTGTTATTAAAAATTGTTATTAGTTATTAATAATTGTTATTCGAATAAGATATTTGACTGAAAAGAATTCGTTCGAATAATTATTTTAGATACATATTTAATCGAAACAATTCGCATAATACCCGATTCTGTTACTTAGCGGATTTGGTACTAAATATGCAACGTATCTGAGATATAGTTTGTTTTATCTTCGGCAGAGACGTTTTGAAGGAATCGTTTGTTTATTTTCAACTTTACAGCAAATTCTCTCTAATTGTTCTTCAGCTTATAAATAAAAATGTATAATTTGGAAAGAGGAGGTACATTTATTCGACCTTGCATCTCGTATTTATAATTGTTGACAATCGGCAATTGTGAAAATGAGTCACGAGGCTCGAATAACCGTGTTTCCTCTTTCTAAATTGTCCATTTTTGTTTACAAGCTGAAAGTAAATTAGAGAGAATTCACTGCACTTCCATCACCACGACAGTCAACCGTGACCATCAATGATTTAGTCGTTTACACGATGTTTCTTCCGTATATGTTGATTGATCCGGCAGTAACTAAACAAATAAAATACATTACTTTGTGTAATTCGTTACTGCAATTCAATAATCGAACTTTTGCAACGGGTCAAAATGACTTGTATCTGATTTTGACTGTTACAGTGACCGAAATTATAAATTAAAACATTCTATATAAAATCATAATCTAATTATATTTATTAATCATATAAAACAAGTGTGACATTTTTTTATAAACTTTTATTCATTCAAGCATATAGTATAATAAAGCTCGTACGAATTTCGAATAAATTAATTCTTATCATTGTTATGAAACAATATATGTTAGTCCTATCTAGGCTCAGTAGTTCTAGCATTAATTCAGTATTGTACTAATTAATTTTTCGCAATCTAATCGAACTTTACTTTGTCGCAACTGTTCCTCGATTCCTAACGATTTCTGATTATTACGAATTTGCAGTACTACCTAGAAAGCAAGGTGGAGGGTACGTCAGTCGGTTATTGTTAATAACATTATTGTTACAGACACCATTGAGAAGCAGCCTGACGATTTTACTTGCATTTAATTGTAAATTCCCATTAAATGTTTCCCTATCTACCAATACAAGATCAACCAATTCAATCCCGGATCAACCAATACAAGATCGGAATCGTAATTGTTCCTCTTTGGAATACAATAATCTTCTCAAAAACGAATTATTTGAGAAAAGAAATGATTTTACTTTTTTGTTACAGACACTTGTACAGGCAAAATAAACAGACGTTAAGAAATTCATATAAAAGACAATTAAAATAATTTGAAGCTGACTAAACAAAGATTTAAAAAAATTCATTTTTATTTGTAATAACGTCTGATCGATTGTAAGAATGTATATTCTCAATTATAGATTATTCGATTCTAATAATAATGGTGCCATTATATCGTAGTATCATGTAATATTATTTCATTGTTCTTCACAAAAAAATGCATTACAAATTCAATATGTAATTGGTAGTGTAATTATTCCCAATAACTATTCTTTGTGTAGTTCTTCTTAAATATATAATATATAATATATTAACGAAAAATATAAAAATACCTATTCATTGTCTTTTATAAAGACAATGGCAGCTGATGTTAGAGTCCCTTACTACGAATTAAGTGATAACTTATGAGCTTTTCTCTGCGACATTTGAAAATTTGTTTTAAATATGGAGTTCACGGTACTGCAATTAGTTCGTGAACGATTATTAAACTGTGTCGTTTATATCAATTTGGCATACGCATTTCATCTACTTTTGCATAAAATTATTATGCTTTAAAAGATGTCCGAATATTAATGCGAGTCACTGTACTGTAAAATAAGATCGTGGAATAGCCAATTACCGTACCTTTTATTTATTTTCAAGCATAATTAACTTTATATTTATGGAATAAAACGTAGCAAACTTTTTATTTAAATTCAGTTAAACAATTATTTGTTAAAAAATTAAACATGTGAAATACAATTCTTAAAATATCACAAAAATTATTTCCATTTTTTAATACTGAATTCGCGAAATTTTCTGCCAAGTTTACGAAAATGCTTAAGAAACTACTGAAGGAACGAAGAAGATCAATATTCAGTGAAATAAATCGTTCTAGACAAGATATCACAATGTTAATTGTATTGGTGAAACGTAAGAAGATTACGGAAAAGAAAAACAGTGACTGTTTGTTTGAATTTTCGTTTTTAACGTCTGTTTTTCGTAATTCAATTACTGTGCACCGTAATCGAATCTATTTTTCGCTCGAAACTCTAATCATCTGTTATATTTTTAAAGAGAAGAAATGTGCATATGAAGTTTTATTATAACAGTCATCTCTAATGAGAATGTTAAATTATTATTGTTTAAAATGTTAAATTATTATTGTTGAAGCTCAGTATTCTGGGAGGGAGTACAGTAATTGAAATACAATATTCAAGCAAGACCACAATAACTGTGGCATAGCAACTGTACTTTGTAGATGGTGGGCACACAGTAACAGTAACGCTCTGGCTCCAGAACGTTTGTTTCTCTTTTTTTCTAATCTTCAAAGAAAATTTGATATTTGTTTTATGGAAAATTGTATATATCGATAAAAGAATCTTTGAGATTTACCTTTAGGTTCTTAAGAAATGTCAATTAAATTGCTGAAGTTGTCTCAGTAGCGAAAACACGTGAACTCCACGAACAAGGTACAATAATTGGTGCATCTAGTCCAGGACTCGGAATGAGGATCGGGCCCAGGCCATACAAGAGAATCACAAGGGCTAGGCCTCTTCCTACACCTGAATGCCACACACAGCCATATAAAGCAACAGGCACACGCGCCTAAGATGTTTCGTGCCGAAAGTGGCGACCACGGGGAACGAAACGAGCGACGGGAGTCCGGAGGCTTAGCTTTCGCGATCTGACTTGCGTGCTAGTTAATTCCAAGTCCTGATCTAGCCTATAACAAGTACACTTCGCAGTTATGACTTAACTGGACTGCTTCAACTACTTCCTGTACTATAACTATAGATTATAGCCTACTTTCCCACCTAAAATACCATAACTTTTTCACGAATAATTTTTTTGTAACGTTACAAATATGAGAATAACTATGAGTGACAAGTGGATTATTTACGAAACGTCTTTTTCTAATCAACTTCAACGAAAACAAAGATATTAACACATGGCATGCTTCACAAAATTTAGTGTTAATTCATTTTTATGCCGACATGTTAATTATTAATTAATAGAAATCTTTGTTAATCTATCGCGTAAGATTAAATCTGATATCCAATGTTTTAGACAAAAAATTATTCTTTATTCAGGTAGAATAAAAATCTGTAAATAAAAATATAAGTTTCCATTTAAAGAAACAAAGTAATCTGCCAAAAATCCTTCAAAGCGATCAACGAAAAGAAAACAAATTCCCCTTAAAATCGAGTAACGTTTGTATTGAGTATTCTTCCCGAAAACATACGCTATAAAGATTATTTTGATTTAATTGGTTCTTCTAGACAATGGTGCACGGTGATCTTAATAAGGATAAAAAGAAAATATTCGAAGTTATCACCCTGCGCTGGTAAAATCGGACTAGCAGGTATGTATAAAATATAAACCAAATTATTTCAGATATACACTAACTCAAGAAAGAATTTAAGCGCACTGTAAAACAGGATAACTTTTTTTAACCCTTGAGGATGAACGTCAATATACAGTAAGTATACAGTAGTAACGATATGAGGACAGTAGGGGAAACCCATGACGGTTGTAACACTTTGACTTTAGAACACGATTACACATAAACTATCTAAGATTATTCAGTTACAGTGGTTTTGTTGTAGGAATATCCATGTTATTAATCAAATATGGGAAGCGAACAAAATGTTACAACCTAGTCCCGAATCACCTTCCAACTCGAGGATGTGCCCCCTCTTTACCCTATGAAACCGGGCCAGAAGATTCATTTATACCTGACAACGTCAAAACCTCCTCAAAGGAAGGAACCTTCCACTTCATTTTTCTGTCGGATCCTCCGTCCTCGAAATAAATACGAGCGTGGTCCTAGAAGTACCCGACCTAACAAAGAAAACACAAGATATTGGGGGAACAAATATCTTTATTTTTCAACATAATCTCCTTTTAGCTGGTTACACTTTTCCCAGCGGTGTTGAATAGCTTCGATACCCTGTTTATAGTGAGAACCATCGAGCTCCTCAAAATAGCCATTAAGCGCAGACTCCACCTCTTCATTACACTGTCAGTCACGATTTTTGATTTCCTATAGCCACTATGAAATTTTTGTAGAGCTTCAGTCCCCGATCAAGGCTCCGAAAACCGAATTGCTCCATCACCCACAGTTTTTGAAAAAAAACGAGCTTTTGTAAGAACCTCAAATTTGTTATAAAGTTCTAATCGGTGTTAAAAGATAGAGGAAAGTTTTTCGAATATAATGGCATGCAATTTATTCATTGTTTTTGGTCCTGAATAGCAATAAATTAATGTCAAATGTTAAAAAATTGTAGACGTGCGCAGTTTCTGCGCAATATTTTTCTTTCTACCCATTTCTGAAGAAGAAAGGGCCCGGTAAAAGTGTCGGAACGATGTACATTTCGTGTTGATCGAGAAAATGTTCGTCGGCAAAACATGTACACGATATTTTGCCGCCATGTCCTTCGCTGCTCGCTTCTCTCTGTCCGACAGGGCCGAAGCTATGCGTAATCAACAACAATGGAGGGATCCAATGGTAAATAGTATCTGAATTTTTTTACTACTTCAATGTTCTGTTTTTCTTACATATTGCTGTGGATAATAATCACCAACTCGGTGGCAAGCTGCTTGTATTATCAGTTCGGTTTTACCAGCAGGCAAGATTATAGCGGTGGAGCTCATTTTTCTTAATTAGGTACTCGGTTAACAATGATCGGGTCGAGGAAAAGAGAGAGAAATATTTTGTTATTTAGGAAAGTATATTTTGATACATATTAGTTTTCACAATAAAAAAAACATGTTTTTATAATTAAATAATTTTTCTTACAATGTTCGTTAAAGGATTGCATTCCACGATGCAATTATGCATCATCAGGTAGTACGCATGTTCGATCTGCACGTTGACCATGGCATTTTTTAGCGCTTCGTTTTGTTGAAAGCCATCGATGACGATAAACGGTCGATACGTTGGCAAGTTATGAGATGATTTATCGCACGTGTATCTGTGCCGTCATTCCTTCCTCTTGAAAATTTATATCCTGACAGCGTCTTACACGAGAATTCGTGCATCGTGTGAACCAGTTTGCTGTTACCACACGAACCATTGATTACGTTACACTCTATTCGCATAATATTCGCATTAATGATATTCACAGACATATCCGATGTATGCCACGTGTTCGGTGATGAAACGTGATCCGTAGAAAATCCTAGGATGGAACTCACGTTGCCAGGCTTTGTAAAGTTTATTTTATACGCGTTTATAATTTTGTTTTTCATAGTATTGTTGTTCGCTCGTAAAACCACCGGATATTCCACATCGCGTAATTTATCCCTACTTTTGGAAGGAGAATACAACGCGCATATCTCGCGCAGCAAGTAGGCATTGATCGCCTCCTGTTTGTACGAACCGTCAGGAATGCGTATCTCCTCGTCTTTCTCGCGGGAATAGAATTTATTGTTGTTATTATTCGAACTGATATTCGGTATCGTGTGATAAGTTTGCAAATTGAGCGGATCCAATTCGTATTCGACATTATTCAGATCTATAAGTGGGCAGTACTTTGACGATAACACGCTACTTCTTCCAGATAACGTGAACGTGTGTGACACTCTTGCGTTGGAAGAGTATGCGAGCGCGGGCGGGATGGCGGGATGGTGGGGGTGGGGGTTGGAAGGCGGTGAGAGAGGGAGAGAGAGCATGCGTTGTGTACTACAATCCATGAATATCCAGGTTTCAACGTGTCGTACGTTCAATGACCATGACTAGATGATTTAGTAATAGGGGTCATTGCTGCCAGGTACTGTATGATGCGTGATAAGCAGTCCATCAGGATGTGGTAAAACGAACGTAATAATTAATTTGCTGAAGAGTCCGAATGGAGTGCGATTACGATACGTCAGCCGAAAAACCAATACTTGAGCAAACTGTTCTTATTTGTGAGAGAAAATGTGAACAATCTTTTCGACAGATGCTCGACCAGATTCGGTATTAATCTTCGACGACGATGCTGGCGACGATCACGATATCATGAGAGAAAATTTTGCGATGGACAGACATTCGCACTTCAATTGATTCTAGATTACCTAAGCACTTAATTCGTGACAATGCCAATCTGTTAATTCTATTCAATCAAGACGTTACGAATTTGTGACACATTCATCAAGATTGTCGTACTATAACCGACACGCTTGTTCGGTAAGAATTGTTGGAGTTCAATCAATATGTCACTGCTGCCGTCGTCGGGTGAAAGACAGCAACTACGATCGTCAAAGAAATAGCCAGCGAAACTATACATAAAAAATATTTAGCACTGAAATTTAAGAAAATGGATACCGTGACGAACGTACAGACGATCCTGAATTTATTGAAACAATTGGTTCAAAATACCGCTTCAGAAGCGAACGATAATACGTCGATCCCAGATCCACCGCTGGATATGCAAACGGCGTTCTCTATAAAGAAAGTGCAGAGAAAATGGAACAAGAAGAAGAGGAAGCACGACGAAGTAGCTTTATCGCCAGGGCTACATTTGAAAAAAAAAGGAAGGTAATGATGACGTAATCATAACAATGACAGCGATAAGGCGAACGAACCGGTGGCCACAATACTTCCGGCATAACAGGGGGAGGCTTTCGAATTGTCGATGCAAAATATTTTTGAAACTCCTGAAACGCGCCGCGACAAGTATCAACATGTATTCGGAAATCTTGGACTCTAGGTCTCTTCGAAATGATATTTAGAAGTATACGCGACGAGGAGTTGTATACTGAGATCGATAAGAAAATTTACAAAAATATTCTCATTGCTATGCATGCGCATCGACGTGGGAATCAGATAATTGGAAGAAAGGGCTGCAAGTACAAAAACATTAGAGGGCAAATGTACGCGGCATTACCAGGAAAGCAAATTAAGCTTTCAACAACGATGCATGTGACTAACAACCCGAACGATTACGTGCATTGGGACGATCCGAACGAGTTGATGGAATGTCTGAAATTGCGACGTCATCGAAAAATGCCGGATACACCGGCCACGACAGCGAAATATGTAATATCCATAATCGAAGAAGTTCGCGAAGCTGGATTGACTATAAATTAAATTACGCGAATATTAGTTAGGTTAATACCGAATCCAATGTCAATTGGTTTTACAAAATAGTTCGATGAAATGAGTATTCGTTGGAATTGCTGTGAAACCAATCAAACCATATCCACAGACGAAAATTGTGATGTGAAATTTCAAAATATAGAGTTGAGACTCGACGACATATACCAGAAAATACAGCAGATTGGACAACAACAAGAACGATTCGAGTCAATGATAGAAATGAAGAAAAACTGGATTAAGGAACGAAAAAGTGTCCATTAATAAAGCGTTATCAATCGAGCAAGTCTGATTCGAAAGCATTGTCCGCTAAGATCGGTTATGTTGCGAATCCTACAGCAAACGATGTCGCAGCCATCTAATTGTTCAGTGACGGTGTTTCAAACAAAGGTTGCGATGAGCTTCGTAGAAAAATAACTCCTATCGGATAGTTGATGAAAGGTGTGGAACAGACTAGTGCTAAGTGAAAGTCTGACATACTAATGACAGCACTTTCATATGGCTACAAACTGACAAGGTGATAATAATGTGCGGCGAGAAAGTGAACTTCGTGAACGAACTGCATGCCCCAGGGAGATAGTTTCTCCCTCATAGATGAGGGATCGTGCAAGGACTCGACGGTCTCTGGCAAGCCGATATCGTCTAAGTTCAGTCATACACGGGAGATAATTGAGGACGCCGATATATTCTTACGATAATCGATACATTTAGTAAATATGCCTGAGTGGTTCCTCTCAAAAGTAAAAGTGCCAATAATGTGTGCAAAGTTTTCGCATAGACGTTTAAAAAGGATGGTAGAACGAATTCTACAATAAAGATTTATTCCACGTTCGGCATTATGAAAGCTTCCGATTCAAAGCTGAACGATTCACACACACACAATCGTACGTTGAAGAATAACATTCTTCTCGTTGAGATCGTTGGTCCTGGTATATTCAAGCTTGGCGACTACTTGAGCATCAGCAAGTTAAAAACTACTCGCATTAATATTCGGATACGATATTATCAGGAAAATTATTGCTCCTTCTAACTGTTTACGATAGTATTATTGAATCAATTGTTTTCTCATATAACAAAGCACTTCTTAAAGTAAGTAGAAACATAAATTTTGTTTATTTATTGCACATGTTCTTTTGTATAATAAACGATAAACAAGATTGAGACAAAATTTAGCGTCGCAAAAATATTCAGACGGTGAATGAATTGCATTAATTTTATATAAAATGAAGATCTTTTTAATCATGTTATCATAATATTAATATTTTGTCGGTTGGGTTTTGTTTTGTTTTATTACTTCATGTAATCGCTTGGGCTTGTTACAGATGATTTTATTTAAATAATCCGGTGAAATCCATTTCCATTCCTCTAACAAACATTCTTTTAACACTGTTGTTATCATTGTATGTATTGTACGAATTTAGCGGTCAAATTGTGTAATAAATATTCCTATAGAATTCTGGCCTTGTGTTTAGGATCATTGTTCTGATAAAACATTACGTATATACCCATATTTACAGTACTTGTAATTAAATTTTTTTTTATATGTCTAAATATTTTGTCCATAATACCATCGATGAAAACTATATCACGTACCCCAACAGACGAGATACAACCCCACACTATTACAGTCCTACCACCGTGTTTCACTGTTGGTCTTAAATTTGAAATGTTTAATTCTGTATTTACGCACGCACGCACGCACGCACGCAGAGAGAGAGAGAGAGAGAGAGAGAGAGAGATAGAGAGAGAGAGGGAGAGGCACATACAATCAAAATTTCACAATCTCTGTTGCGTCCAGAGACAAGGGCCATAGAAAGGTCCCACCATTGGGGAAACCCTCTCAGGCCCCAACAAGGGTCAAGGCAGACACCCCCCTCCAAGGGGTGATTCGTGCCTTGACCAATAATAAACAATCTACCTCCATCCACGGGTGCTCTTCCACGACTTTCCAGCGTTGGAAGAGCATTCTTCCACCAGCGCTCGCAGAGAGTACAACACAAAAAATAAAGTTCTCTAAGACTACTAGAGACCCTTCCACGTCATTAATTTGCCGTAGGAAGCGCGAATCGAGCGTACAATAGTTCGGTCGCGCATGTACGTTAGGCGACTAACCGAACGTATGGACAAAACTATCTCAACGAATCCCTTTTGATACCATTAAGTGTAAATAAATATAGAGCTGCCAGTTCACAATCGCTGAAACAATTTTGTACGAATGATTCGTTTGTGACAATCGCAGGGCGTAATTTTTAGTATTGGCGTTTCTTACGATAACGACGAGTTATACAAATCTATCTGTAATTTTAGGGATATTATCAAATAACCATGAATACATATGATCGATACGAAACTCCAAATTATACAAATTATACATTGCTTGTTCAGTAACATAAATCGATGTAAAAGTATCGAACAACTTGTCAAGATTCATCTCACTGAATTCCACAGATTTTTAACGATAAATTATCGTCGATTCGTCTTCCATTCTCGTTCGTAGACGTTTCGAACAAAATGTGATATATATATACCTGTAGCGGCACACGGCCGGCGACCGTAATAACCATAAAACTGTCCGCTTGCAGATGTCAAGGGGTCGACGGAGAGAAAACGTCCTTGACGTTTGCAAGAACCGGAAATTCCTTTGTTTCTTTATTTTTTATCACTGCCAGATGTACTGCATGCCTGGTCGCGGAGAAAGCCGCCGGCCGCGTACCGCTGCCCAAAACAGGCGTGGCCTTTTTGGGGGACGTAATATAAATAAGAGACCCGAGTCAGTCAACAGGACAGTCGATATTTTTCAGTTTAGTTTTTCTGAGCCCTCATACCCATGCGAACGCCAATTTCGAAAAATTTGAAATAGTTGCCGGCTATGGAATATTTTCTACCGAAGATTCGCATGTTGTGCTAGAACAACCGTTTCCTTAAAGCGAGCTTCCTGTAAAAAAGAACAAAAAAAATTATTTTCAAAGTTTTCAAATTTTTCGCCAAAAGAACATCTCCAATTTGATTTTTACTTACCTATGGTTTTTTCATTTGCTCCCGTAGTCATCGTCACAACGGGTGTCGTTGCCATTGTCGTCGTCGTAGCCTTCGACAAATTAATTTTTGCATAGCAACTTGACTGTCTGATTCCTCATGGTATAAAATAATACTGGAATAACTGGAAAGTAATTGATAAAATGAAGGACGTTTAGCACTGAAGGGAAGGTAAGCGAATCGGAGAGCGTGTTTAAGTTTACTATTAATGCAGTTTATTGAATTGCTATCGATGAGCGCGGGCGCGACTAGCGTGGTGTCGTAGGACTAGCGACTTAGGACAGACTGAGCTTTTGGAGTTGCGCGTTTGTCTCTTTTATACTGGAAGGGAAGAAAGGAATAGATGGACTTTCGTAGGAAAAGAGAAAGTTGGGAAAGTCCCGTGCGGGTCGAGGTGTCCAGATGTGAGGAGAATTGTTTTATTAGGGGTGCGTGATTTTTAGGGAATTTTGAGGATTAGGAACGGTACTTGTTTTATTGCTAGCGGCCGCGCTCAGGTAGAGGGATGCGACGCCACAAACGCAATATTTGGACGCAATCATCCGCTATCATTTTCCTCAAACGGCCGTTAATTACGTTCTAACAGCGCAGGGTTCCGAAATGGTATCGGGTATCATTTCCTCGGACGACCGAACGATGAATGACAAAAGCCTACGGCCGAAGCCTGAATTTTTCGGCAGTGAAACGTCAACTCCCGAACAAACACATCGAATAAACGATTATCCGCGAACGAGTCTCAGTGATCTTTCGTAATATGTACAAGTGTTTTGGATTATCAATGATTAATTAAGTGATCAGTGTTTGGTGACAGTGCAGTGTAATTGAACTTCGCAAATAACCATACCAGTGATTTATACCGATCAGCTGTACGTTGTACGTGGTCAGTGTACTTCAACTTCGTGAGCCACAATTCCAGCTAGCAAATGCATCCTCAACTAAATGGGTGAGTTCCTTATTGATAATATTTTTCATATTTCTCTAAAAAACAAATCCTTTACGTCCCTTAACGCGATTATTTATTATTAAATTAACTTTGCAAATCATACGTTGAATTCTGTTCGGGCACGGAATTATTTAAATTAGAATATCATTTACAAACTTTGTTAATCTTCACTGTACACCTTGCATAAAAATTTCATATGGTACAAATGAGGTGTCATGCACACCAGAAAATTAAAACGGCTGTCATGTTTAAACTACATATTATTTCCGGGTCCGAAAAATTAGTAAATATTCTTCAGACATTCTGAAATAAGGATGAATAGCGTTTTTCTTAAAATTATCACTGTAACGTAGTAAAATAAAATTTAGAAGTTCACGCACCGTGACTTGTTCATTGATTCGAACGCCCCCATCTTCTATCGCGCTCCACGGCCGAAGCACGTTTCACTCGATCGATCGACCACGTTGTAATTCGCGCCCTCGCCTCTCATTAAAGTTACTTCAAATGGCCTCAGCTACCCCTCATTTTCGGCTGTTAAAATAATTGTGGAACACCCTGTATAGCTCCGCCGGGTGACTTGTTCTAGGAGCCAAATATTAATTGTTCGTCGGAAGAGGTAGACTCTGGAGGGAGGGTGGCCTCCATTTTTATGGGTGGTCCTACATTCGGTAAGGAATGCTACTAGATAGGTGGAGCCAGAGATAGTACTGACGAGGAGGTAGAAGATGGCGGGTCGTGCGATGAAAAGGATTGCGCCTCTTTCATTGGTCGAGGGATGTGGTTTGATTGCGCGTCAAGATGGCTGTTGGGATATTTACGTATCGCCTCAAACATGGCTGAGTCGTGGAAATCAGCGGAGAGAGGATGCAGAGGTACAAGATTCTTGCTAAGCGTGTCAGCATTCGAATTATTTTTCTCTGTTTTTTAAATTATTAATTAATGGAATTAATTGAATTTACCCAAACAAGATGTTGGTGATGTCTAATGGGCTTGAACTTGATGGCTATACTATATGATGGCTAGACACACTTTTCCTATGGTTGAGTAATTCAATTCGGCCCCTTGCAAGAGTCTGAATGCGTACGCGATAGATTTATCTTCTCCCGGCTCGCCCTGACTCAAAACTCCGCCCATTGCGAAACTCGACGCGTGTATAGTAACATTAAATTCTTTATTGAAATACGGATATTGTAGAAGCGGTTGTGTAGTTAAAATTCCTCTAAGTGTGTTAAATGCTAGATCTCTCTCTTGTGTTGTGAGCCCTAATTGAATTTATTATTTTTTTTCAAGAGAATCCTAAATATTCGCGAACATTTGCGGCGCATATCTTGCTGGGACAGAGCTTTACTCCGACCTCACCTATTATATGAACTCGGTACGCAAACTTGCGGTGAAGGAACTCACATTTCGTTGGTTGTAATTTTAAATTTGTGACTCTTAGATTTTCGGCAAGTTTACAGAATTTTACAGCATGATCGGAAAGGCTGCGGAAATAGATGACAATATCATCTAGATAGACAAAGAGTTCCGTATCCCGTAGCCCGGATAATATCGAATTCATTAATTTTCATTAAATTTTTAGTGATCGTATGGTGTCGAAAAAGCGGTTTTTGCACTATCTGGATGGTGGAACCCGCTCGTAAGATCAACGTGGAGTATGTGAACAGGTTCTAACTCATTCGCGAGGGGAAATTTACATGCGGGGCAAGGGGGGAAGTTTCGTTCATTCGGTAGTGTTTCTGAACAAGAGGGCGGGGGAAGTCGTTGCGCTCGATATTTGCGGCTTTGCATTCGAAAGATTACCGGAAGAAATAATAACCTTGACATAACCTTATCGGTGTACTTTCGACATGTATTAAAATATAATATTATATTATGGAAGTTCATGCACCATGATTTTTAGAGAGCGAGAGGGAGAGGGAGGGAGAAAGAGGGAGAAGGAAACGTATCGCGTCTTTCTCTAGCGGATTCATCTGTTGCAACGGATTTCGCTGGCTGGCAAAATCAATGTCTTATCAGCGTTCTGCTGCGAAGCCGTTGCCAACGTTCTTATCATTGCGCGTGATGATATTGCTTTTAATGGGAGAAAGCGAGACATCTTTCTTCAGAAGGTTGAACGAGTACGCAGGATATTTTTTTTAACAGTTTTTACTCCATAGCGATGTATCAAAGATTTATGTGTGTGCGCGTTAATAAATAGATCTTGCAAAACTTGGAATAAATTAAATCGTTACAGTGCAGCGAAAATGGTGTATCATTAATTATTGGTGACGGTACTAAAAGAAGTTTTTAAACACCTAAATAAGTATTTTATTATTATTAAGATGGTTCAAATTGATTGTATTGTTACGATCCGAGGGCCAGGCAGGTTGGGGAAATTGGTATTAGACTGCCTCGTAACTTTGTACGAAAGAGAAATAAAGATATACCTCGAACAGTAAAGATATTTCTTTGTGGGTTATACCAACTACTGCTTCGAAATAGGAAATGATAATAATCGAACTTGTAACCAAAGAAAACTGGTAAAAGCTAATTTATTTCGCGTTTTGGGTTTTTACAAATGTATGTATGTGTTCGCGGACGCTATCGCGCTCTCAGCTTTTCGCACTGAGACGGCAGGGGCTTCTGATTTCATATCTAATTACCTACTAGATTGTTCGAAAGAGAATTAAGACTCGATCTCACTAGAGTTTCCACGTCGACGAATGACTCGAAACTAGCCCGATTTCTGGTCGCGTTTGGGCCCTTTATATAGCCAGATTTTCTCTGGAAAAATGGTAGTGGGGGTGTTCCTATGTGATCCGATTCCAGAAACGTTCGTCGTCGTACCCCTTGGAGGTACTTGACTCGCGATATACAAATGTACCCCCGGCTGGCTGGCGCCACCTGGCGTATATATATGCCTTCAGAAAGAAATATTAGAAATTCGTGGGAAGATTCTCCGTACGTTACAGTATATTGGATATGAATGGTTTCTTTGTTAATAACAAATTCTGTTGTAAAGACGTGATCATTACACATGTTTGTAATGAAGTTTACGAGCTAGTAGAATTTAAATTGGACATGTGATTCGATCATTTATCGACGAATTACAGGAAGACTGTATAGTACGTCATGAATTTCGGGCATGGGATATCATTCAAAAATTTCGGAGGCGAAAATTATCAGCAAGAAGATATCAGTGAAATTATTCGGAGTATTGTTCGCGACTACACAGCCCCGGTCGTTGCATAAAAAGGAGATCACATCGAAAAGGACATTTTAGACGGAATGGGAATACGCAGCGTTGATTTAGATTTTGGCTATCCCAAGTATCGCCGACCGAATCTATGAAATATGTAACGTACCTTGCAGACTTAATTGCTGGATATCATCATCGTCGCGAAAAAATAAAATAAAATATCATTGTTGCTTGAGTGAAGTTTGCGCATTTTGAATATAGGTGAATAAATTGACAGATAATGGAATATTTCTTCTTTATTAGTTCAAATGATTTTTTATTCCTACTATTTTCCTACAGAGAGAGAGAGAGAGAGAGAGAGAGAGAGAGAGAGAGAGAGAGAGAGAGAGGAGAGAGAGAGAGAGAGAGAGAGAGAGAAAGAGAGAATGACGTAAGCTTCGAAATCCCGAGACTTGGAATGTTGACTATTGCTGCGAGGAAAATAGGCTCTACAGCTTTAAAAATTGGCCATATCTATGTATACATAGCACCACTCGATTCAGCGCAGTGCTTCGTCCATGAACCGCTGGAACGTTTGCGCCGCGTTGCGAAGTCCGAAAGAGCTTTGTTAAATTTCAACAAATAGGTTGAATGCAAAAATCAATGAAACGAATAGTTTTTTATTTACCACCTGATATGATTTAATCAAGAAGGCATATGGTTTTGTATTTTGTCTTTTCTAATCGTTATTGTTTTTACCAAGTTGAATCGTGTCAGTTAACGCAGACATCTCATAAATGAGAATATATTTTATACCTTCCTTAATTAAGGAAGGTATTTATTTAATTAAATAAAAGTTCTAATTGAAAGTTCAACGAGTGAAAATTATTAAATTTATTTCCATAACTAAATATAATTCAATAAGATATATCGTTCGGATTCACTGTTATCTGATTGTACGCGCGCACCAAGTCTATGGTGAGGAAATAGTCTTACCGGATCGACACTATGCGATGTCCTCGATACGTGGCATAGGGTACCTATCCGGGATTGTCCTCGCGTTTAACGCACGATAATCGCCGCACGGACGCCACTCATTACCTTTCTTCATGGCCGGAGGCGTCGTGACGTCCGCGATAACGAATCATCAAATTTCCATCGCAGGCCGAAATTCCAGTGCAGGGAAACGTATCCGTACATTAATATTCTCGAACCGTTAGGCGGGCCACCCATGCGCGAGCGCGGGTATACGCACAAATCGGATCCGGTGTCCCCCATGAAATTGGTTTTTGTATCGCGATCTGTTACGAAAAGGCGGTTCGTCGTCTGCCTAGAATCGCTGGCCGCCGCTAAAGATCGGAAATTGTTATTTTAGCGTGTTTTTTGGCAATTAACTGCAAAGTATGGTAGCAGTTATCAATACAGTTTTGCTCGCGAAGCAGAATCTTAGCGGTCGGGATAATGTTTACTTCATTAGAGATCTTAGTGGCGCGGCTGTATTATCAATTCAGTTGTATTCGCAACACATCGGTTGAAAGTATGTTTCGATTCATATTAGTTTTCGCAATATAATATTTTTATAATTAAGCAGTTTTTCTGACAATGTTCGTCAACGGATTATATTTCAAGATGCAGTCGGGTATCATCAGATAGTAGGCGGTGGTCGAAGACGGGACATTCTTCCGGTATTCAAATTCGATTCGCACGTCGATCGTGGCATTTTACAGCGCTTCGTTTTACCGCTAAAAAACGATGACGACTAATGGACCGTACGACAAAAAGTCAACGGTATCGAGGAGTGTATCGTCGTTTCTGTAATAGGATTCTTGAAATTTCGTATACATGCCGTAGTAGTTGGTATAAACACAACAGAGATACACCTTTACCACTCGAGGTGTATCTTCATTTCTTCTTTGTAAAAGTTACGAGGTAACCAAACTCTAAATCCCTACTCTTACCTACCTCCTTATTGCTTATTGACGCTCTTTATTGAAAGAGACATCGGCTAGTTCACGCTATTCTTTACCAAAACTCCAAAATCGCATCAAACCTTCGACCACGTAAAGCTGCCTAGCCTTCGGCTCATAACAATTACAACGTGTTACTAGTGTTCGCAGAATCCTAGTATCACACTCATGGATACGCAAAAATTGAAACTTACTACTGTCGCGAGCGTCACATGAATATGCGATCCTGTATAGGATGTCCCATAATTATGTTAACAGTTAATGTATATGACTGGGCGATACTGTCTGGGCTTATGCCAGTGATGGAAAATTGGCGGCCAACAGACTCTCAAGGGTCTGATGGTACTCCTCCGAAAAAGATCAGATGGGAGTTCGCCATCCACATGGGAGCGAACGCTCCTATTTGTGGCTGTTAAAATAATTGCAGAACACCCTGTATATGTATTCTAGCAAGTAATGTTGCTATTAGTACGTATAGGAAAACAATCACCGCGGGTCACGATACTACATAATTCCAAAAATGATACGTAACAAAACAATTTATTATAGATTACAATATTTCACTTATGTAATTAGTATATGCATGATTATGTATAATATCAATGCAGCTTTTTAATGTATACATAATCATTATAACACTTGTGATGAATAGATTACTTTAGTATATTAGTGTTGAAATTTTAGCCACGAACAAAAATTAATCTATAGTTTACTTAGTACTAAGATACTAAGATATCGGTTTACATTTTCGCCGGTTCCGTCAGCGGGCAACGACGGTGATGTAAACTGTATATAGTAGATACCGCGATACATCATCACCGGTACCATTAGATACACATCGTGCCCTGACTGTTTGGGGGTCCCAGCGTCACGTATACAATGTGAAACGCGGCAAATAAACGTCTCTGATTGGTGGATAAGACGAACCCAAAAAGGGTATAAAAGAAGCGTTTTTTTCTTACCGGAATCTCAGTAGAGTTTGGTCGCTCGATCGTTTTCGCCCATATACCTTCTCTCAATAAAGGAATAAAATAAAGTCTTTTTAAGAAAAGAATTAGAATCATATTCATTTCCATTCCATAATCCCAACAATTAGAAATACCAAATAGTTATCATTTATGTAACAATGTATTTTTCTTATATAGTCACAGCAATAATGAAATATAATAAATTACACAATAAGTAAAATTAAAAAGTTATGTCATTGCATTAAAAATTGTCATTTCGAGAATTCGAGTCAAAGGAATCGCGTCGCGTGCCACATCATACGCTTGACCAATTCCGTCGAACCTAAACATCGAAGTAGCAGTAACGCACATAGGCCTAGGAATAGCACAAGGCTATTCCCAGCAAGTTCGTAACATAGACTACTAGGGAGAATTTCTAACGTAAACATTTGTTGAAACGTATATACAAAGCGAATCTCCTGGCCGGCGGCCCCGTCATCCAAATATGGGTGACGCTCTTCTTATTCAATTTATAGGACTTTCAGTTGGATTTTAAAAGGAATAAAATGGAATAAGCACTGAAATATAAATATAGGATATACAACTTAAAAATACTAAAAATATTATACCATATACATATTATACTATACTTTTTACTACTTTATATTTAGTATAACACATTACATTATACTATGTCGTATGGTGTGCGTTGAAACATTCTAAACACATTTGAGGTGATTTTGGACAATTCGAACAATAGATCGTAGTTTTTTCTACATTTTCTTTCGCTTCTTGACGTTCAGGTTATGTCAAGGTTAAATTTATTTAAAATTATTTATTTAAAAAATGTATCGCTCTGTTTATGTTTCAGTGCTGCATTAGTCGGATTTTGGCTCGCGAGAAACTCAACCGAGCTGCGCTGGGCGACGAACGTGTTAAAACAAAATCTTTGCGGCTGCATTATGAGCGCTTGCTCCACCGAATCCCTTTCACTTTTCAGATTCTGAGTGGTTATTAGCTAATTTTCGCACTAGACAGAAGACGTGATTGTGTGGAGCGGACGATCGATTCTCCTTCCTTCTCGCGGTGTTTAGTTTATTGATAAAGGCCATTCTTTTCAGCTCCGAATAGTACTTAACACTTTACCGACTGGTAGCTGTTTAACGGCCTATACGTGTCTCACCGATCATTCAGGCGTAAAGATTTACCCGACACCGGTTTTGTTATATTTCGGTTTAGATTTTCACGCACGAATCCTTATATACGCCTTTTCCTTTGCTTATAAAAATGTTAAATTATACTATGTGAAAGTGCCTTCTATATTATTCGTTTTTTGTTATTATAGGATAATTAAATCAAACAACTTTTATATTTTTATAACATTAGCAGTAAACAGTATAATTATTTTATCCATTTTATTCATTTTATTTATTTTTCATCGCGAAAGGAATGTTATATATATTTAAAAAAATTATGTAGTATTACATTATAGGTCCTTATACTAGTGTAATCTAACACCATGGTGACACACCAAGCAAGATAAGGGAGTCTGGCTTCACACCCCCATTGTTAGAGATGACTTGCTCCTGGAAGTCAAGGGCTAATTCTGTAGAACTTTCTTTTGGTGGTTGGAAGGGTGGTGTACTTTCGGTCCTTCTTAGTTTAGGGGTATATCTTACGGTATCATATGTGTTTGATTCGTTGGTTTGTACATTATTTTCTTGGCAAAATATTTTGATACAAATGTTTGTTGGTGTTAGTTTTGAAAGAAGGGTAAGTAGTCCTATTTTATGGAGTATGTACAGCAATACTAGACATATGGAACCGTATCCTACATAAGTTAGAATTGATACAATGATTTCTTGTGTTGTCTTAATTCTTCTATTGGCTTGAATTTCTATGAGAGATGCTTCCATACTATCTAAGTTCGCGAGGTTTTGGTTGAAATTTGGAGTTACCTTTGGAGCTATGGGTATGTTATTTAATTTGTCAAAGTCTAAGCATGCAGTATGCGAGATAGTGAAATTCTCAGAAGTAATATTGATTTCCTTTGTTGTACCTCCAATTTTCATTACATTATTTGCATAAAGTAATGTGCAATCGTTATTGCTACTAATTTTTGCTGGTTTGTCTAATTTTATGTGCATGTTTTCTTTACATAATATATTGATATCGATTGATTGTTCTGGAATAAGTATATAAGTGTATAGGGGTTGACATGGGTATAAAAGTTAAATCTTGGATTCTAAATACTGAAAGAGAGAGAGAGAGAGAGAGAGAGAGAGAGAGAGTGGACATTCTGTTGTTTTACAATTCATAAAGTTGGATTGCTGAGTGGGCTGTGTTCTCTTAAATTAGCGTAGTTTCTAAGTTTTCTTTAATTATTTGAGAGTGGTTATGTGGGATTATGTCGTACCCTTCAGATTCCTGGAAGGTAAATGATAAGGTTTTAGTCGATTTCCGTGAACCAGTAATGTCTTGTGTTAGGAGTTCTTTCAAGGCTACCGTTGCTTTGGGGGTGAAAACTTGTAGTTTTTATGTGTTGTATTTTGAATATTTTTTCAAATCGTACTATTAATTTGCGAACGAAATTTTGTCCTACGTCGGTAAGAATATTGTTACGAATTACTGCACTTCTCTCGCGTCGCGGCATTTTATTTACAATAGAGTACATAAACTATAATACAACTAAATTCAATTATGTTAGAGATCTTTGAATTAGATGGTGTTGATCGCTCGACGGTCCGATCCCGACTCTTCGATTGTCTGTTGATAACACACCTCCGTGGCAACCCCTCTCTTCTATTTTTCTTTAAGGAGTTGCTCACAACAGGGCACTTTCACATTACAGCGACTTGATTTGGACAAGTCGCCGTAACAATATGTTTTGGAGAAGAGAATATGTATATGTAATGATTTATAAGTTCATCAATTATAGTTTCGGCTCTTTGGTTTTGGGGGGAGAGGTATGAGGATTAAATATTTGGTAAGATAGGCTTGAATAGATAGGATAAACTGGTTTCCGTTATTGGTGAGAGGTAAAAGGCCTATAACTATCCATGACAATCTTGACGTTGGGATTGGAAGGCGTATCCTAGTGAGTTTGTTGCGTTGACATGTGTCGCATGTTTTTATAAAGTTCTGTACGTTGTTGGTCATGTTGGGCCATAAGTGTCGTTTTCGGATGGCTTCTATAGTTTTGTTTTCTCCCAAATGTTTTAGATTTTCTTTAATTATGTCACACACACACGCACGCACGCGCACACACACACACACACACACACACACACAACTTTTTCTTGTTCTGTACATTTGCGTAAAGGTGTCGTGGCTAAAGTAACTTCTTTGTTTAAATGATTTCAGAGGAATCTGAGCATAAGCTGCATGGAAACAATTTCGTAGTTTGTAAATCCGTTTGCGAGTCCAAACTGTAAAGTGTTCTTAGATGAGGCTATGTTGTGTAATTCAATTAATCGATTAATCTCGTTGTAGTTACCTAGTTATGTGGGGCTAATTTGTATATATGAAGGTTTGTTACAGGTTTGTTTTATAAGGAATCGTGTTAGATTTGTTTTCCAAGTTTCGTATAATTTATAAATCAAAGGGTGTTCTGATTCATTAGAGGGTGTATTGTCTGTAGAGTCTGGACTGGTTTCGTTTATATAGTTAAAGTGAAGGTTTTGTTGAAGTCAGGGTATTTTAGAATGGGTGCGTAACATAGCTTGTCTTTGAGTGTGTCGAAAGCTGTCTGTTGTGTTTCAGTCGATATGTACGGTTTGTCTTTCTTAGCGAGTGTAGTAAGCGGTTTAGAGAGACAACTCGTATTTACCTTTCTCGCAATCGATATTCGAGTATCATTGTACCGGCACATATCGGAATTCAAGTAAAGCTGAATATTCGATAACGAAAAATAAATGAATCGTGTAGCTCTCCCCTTCAAATTGTTTTTGCAACCAGTCTGCCAAGCAAATAACACGTATCGTGATTTCTCCATTTACGGAGCTATTTTTGTTGCCCACGCGTATTTCGTAGTCGTCTACGATAGCGGATATTCGTACAGTTTCCATAAACGGAAATTCATGTTAATCTACCTTCCGCTCTCCAAAATTCGCAACATCAATATCACTCTTGAGCATGATTTTATTTTGTAATATACAATAGGTTCTCCTTGCAGAGCGTCACCTCGCAAACACGAATCTGAAAACGAAATTGCTGTATCATCCTCAGTTTTACAAAAATTTTAATTTTAATTTTTATACAAACGCATAATTTTTAACATAAACAAGATATTATGCGCAAACTAAAAACGTTAGGAAGGTCACATTGGTCCTGAAAGATAGGTGGAAGATTCCTGAATAAGTCAGTATCAATGCTTATAGTACTCTATGTTTCTAAGCAATGTTAAATGAACCTCAAAGCATTCAAAAATGCCGAATTTCTACGCCATATGTTTTCATATTTACGAAAAGTTCTTTACCTAACACGAAAACTGATTGCGGCAGTTGATTCTGTAGCATTTCTGAAGAATGAACAATGGAGAAAAAGTGTCGGGGCAATTTTACGTTTACGTATAGGTCGAGAAAATTTACGTTGGCGACATGTGCATGACTCTTTGCCGTCAAGCAGGCATTGCTCACCTATACCGACACGGTAGTTGCGTAGCTACGCGTAATAGACACCATTAGTGCAATCGTTCAATCCTACTCATTCGTTCTCCATACGTCTCATTCTCGTACTTCATCTCTTTTCATCACGCGATCCGATCAGTGTGTATGACTGTTTCGACCAATAGTGCGCTCTAGTCGAAAATGGTTATCAGACTAGGAGGTGCGCTCCGTCTCTGAGCAGTCCGACCAGCATTTTTAACATATGTCAACGCATTCCTGCTAGGGCTGCTCTTGTGATCTCATCGCGATACATCTGACATTGGTTACGTAATTATAAACAGCATTTTAAAATATTCAACACAACTCATACAAGCGGGAAATCTGAATATAAAAGGCAATCACTATTTCGACGTATAGAAGTGACAGAATTAGAATTTTTTCTAATATTATGTAGTGATGATTTATGCTTATATGCATGTGGATCTTATTAGATGAAGCAAGCACCTAGTTATTAGCCAAATACGGAATCAGCTCCTCGTATAGGCCCCATTGGTTGCTCATTGAGGAAGGATGTCCATTTTACGTAATACTGGCTACCCCACGAAATCCGTGCACGGGTCACGAGAAGGGACTGATGTTACACGCAAAGACAACCACGACACCAAAAACGCCTGTCGACGTCGGGCTTCCGGAGACAAGAATTATCACGGATTCCACTTCCGACGTCCTGCTGTTGTCTCGCCCCGTACAAGAAGATAGATGATGTGGACACACCCTGGAGACAATTTTGCGTTCGAGCGATATATTATAAACGATCTGAGGTCAGAAATCATCTTTGGGACGATCATTCGCGTAATTTCGTTGCCCCAACATCTAGGGCAGCGAACTGTGAAACGGTGAGTTCTATCGATTGTGTGCGTTGAGACGTCTCCCATCTCACTGAACTTTATAAGCAAAAGAGTATAATTTCATTGTTGTTGGAACTGTACAAATCTATTCCTGCCAAAACAAGGTTGAAGCAAAATTGCACACATAATAAAGCGTTCTTATGCACACACATATGCATTAACTTTTCGGTATATTCGAGCGTATACGGAAAACGGGATTAGTCTTAATATACGGTACGTATTCGAACATATTCTCGTAAAATCGAAAGAATTCTGCTTCATTCGCATTCTTCCGCGATGTATCGCGTTACTTGCGTACAATTCTCGAGTTTTTACGTGGAAGAATATATTCTTTCGAACTGTTACCATTTTCTAGATGAATTTCGTACGATTTGTTGACAAGCGAGTCTTGTCATATTTATTCTTATTGCCTTCTTCAAACCGTACAAACGTAGTACTTACAGTTAGTAATCGAATCGATATCCATCGATTATTATCGATACCAGCCTGCAAATTCTGATACCAAATCGAATAGTATCAAAGATGTGATAACAAAGCTATCGATATTCGTTTGAGACAATCTATGAGAATTTCAATACCCGTTTTATATCTTTCGAAACGTTCAATATTCATTTGAAAATTCACTGAAACATTTATATTTCTCTCATATTAAAAATTATTAAAATAATAATAGCAATAATATTAAACTAAAGTTCTCATTTTCATCTTTACACTATACAAATAATACAGATTACAATTTGTATCTAATTACAACTGCTTAACTAAGTATACATATATTTTATTACAGTTCATATATTTATTTATATTTTATTACAGAGAATATGTTATTCAGATGATCGGAAGTTTACAGGGACGAATTTTCAGATAATAGATATTGCGATAACGCACATTCCAAAAAAGGATGTCCTACTGTACTAAACTTTTGCTTCATATTTACCATAAAAAACCGTATTTCTGTATGATAAGTATATAAATCGATGAGATAATAGTTATTCAATAATACATGACTTATTTATTAATTTTAATTTATTTATTATTAGGTATAACATTACATACAATTAGATAATATATATCTTTTTTTTTTATTTTACATATAATTGAAGATATATATATATATATATATATATATATATATATATAAATATCATATAAATATATTTGTTCGGATCCGATTCGAAGTTTTTGAAGTATTTTTATCGCAACACGAAGAATATGTATCTCGAGTTGCAATAGGATAAGAAGAGCTTCAGAAATAGGAACGTGTATTCAAGACAATCGTGACTCGCGGTTATTAACCTTGTCCAGTCCCAAACGGTATTAAAAACGAAGATATGTAAACTAGATATTACTACAACTACTATGAAATAACATTTTATGAATTGTATGGCCTTTTAGTCTATTTCACTTTTTACAAAACAATTCTCCAGTTTTAGAGAACACGCGTCTGCCGGTCCTGAAGATACCATTATACAAAAATATTTCCTGTCAAACGCAGACATTTTGCTGTATTTTTGTACATTATCTTTCCAATAGATCAATGGATCTCTAGTTTTTGGTCTAAAAGCGGTTCTTTTAAATAATTCAATTGGGACACTTTTTTTATTTTGCATTAAAACATAATTATCAAAAATAGTCCAAAAATACGACTCCTCTTTTTCAAGTGTGGAGATTGATTGTTCAGGTATTGACATCGGTGACGTAGGAAATGAAAATAAATAACTTAATCAGTTGAAGTTGCTAATCTGATTAAATTGTCTTGTGCTGCAATGAAATTTGCGTCGCTTGAAAATAATAATTCACGAAACCGTGGATCTGTTAAGGTAGCAATAGCATACGTATCATTTTCTCTCTCTCTCTCTCTCTCTCTCTCTCTCTCTCTTCTACATGTTTAAGATATTTATTCAATTGGGTTATTAATTCTTCTCGGAGGCAATTTTTTATACTATCTTCGTCCGCAAAACTACACAAAAAAGTGGTCAATTGCTTTTTAATCGTATTTACTTTAGAAATGGTTATTTTTTATCCGCACTAATTTCCTCAGTTGCGAAGAAGAATGGTCTTGAAATAGGTAGAATGTTTGTTATTAGCTTCCCCTCAGCGTCGAGTAAGGTGTCGAAATTAATTTTTAGGAATGATAATGATTTGCTTTTGTTCGTGTAATCTATCCAGCATTACATACGTAGAGTTCCACCGAATTTCTACTTCCATTTTTAATTTGTTGCACGGTAAACTCAAAATATTTATTAATTTAATTTAACTTAATTTAATAAAATTGATTAGATTAGTTTAATTTAATAAATTTTGTTTAAAATGTGTTACTACATGTTGGCATTTTTCACGTAGAATACGTATGTCAGGAATATTTTCTAAAGATTTCTTAACAACTAGATTCAACGTATGGCCAAAACACGGTATGTTGACAATGAGTTTTGAAGATGTTGCACACCGGAAATCATGTGTGCAGCATAGTCGGTGATGACTGCAATAACATTGTCTTCTGTACCTCATTTTACAAATGCTTTATGTAAATAGTTAGAAATTGTTACAGCCTTTCGATTGTCTACTATTTTAGATGTTTCGAATGTACATGATTTCATTTCAAAATTTGGATTAATGAAATGTCAAACAATTGTGAGAAAGGTATTAGTGTTTATGCTCGTCCAAGTGTCCGTGGTTATGCACACATATTTAACTTTTTGTAATTCTTTCTCTACTTCCTCCATTTGTTTCCAATATTTAAAGCATATTTGGGGTCGAAGTATATACTTCAGTAATTGTCTGAAACTTTATCTTCAACTGTCGAAAACGGCTGAAAATCTGTCATGATTAAATTTAAAATTAATTCATCAATTCCATACTTTCTGCAGTTATCGTCGGCATAAAGCGTACAAACGAGATCACTACTAATTGTTTTATTTTCCCAATCGTTGTTAAAAATACTATGTACTTTTAAATATTTTATCATATTAGTCGTACATTTGTTAGATTTCAATTTTTTTTGACATATATTGCACTGTATGTCATTATCAGCAACATTTGTGTAATTATACATGTATATTTTAGAAAAATTTATTTAACGTTTGTTGCGATTAACTGCTGACTATTACTAGGCTTTTCTGTAGAATACTGATGAAATACGTAACTGAATACAGTTTTGTCTCGTCTCGTTGTAACGTTATAAGTCTTTTGGTTTGTCTCGTTCATTTGTTTACAGTTGCCACGGTGATTGTGATGAGCTGCAATTGGGTGACACAATGTATCCAAAATCATGTGAGAAATTTATGTACGATTCAAACCTCAACGCTCTACACTTGTAATTTGACTCGTAATTTGAGCCGCTTCAAATTTTCACTTCCTCTGAAGAATCCGATTCTTGGACAAAATCATCGAACATCATCGATTTCTAAATTGGGTCTATTGTGATTATGGCTTGGATTATTTCTCAAATGAATATGATATTAATTCTTTTTCTTAAAAGTTTTATTTTTACTTTTATTTGAGAGAAGGTATATGTACGAAATGACTGAGCGACCAAATTCAACTGAGAGACCGGCGACTGAAAATCGTCTGCTTATATACCCTTTTTGGTGTGATCTTCTCCACCAATCAAAGACGGTCATTCATCGTGTTTTACATTGTATACGCGATACTGAGATCACTAACAGTCACACCAAGATGTGCTCTAACGACACCGGCGATGATGTATCGCGGTATACTATACATCACCATCGGTGCGCGCTGACGGAACCGGCGAAAATGTAATCTGATATTTTCGAATCTCAGTCCTAAGTAAACTATAGATTAATTTTTGTCCGAGGCTAAAGTTTCTTTTTTCAACAGGGTCAAAATATCGAAAAAATATGGGATTGAAACTATTATACAAATGTTGTAATGGAATGCCAAAAGAGATTGATATCTGATAAGTGCACAATTAATATAATTGAACATATAAAAATTCTAATAGTTGAAAGTACATGTAATGTAACGAATATCGTTACTTTCGTGAAATATTAAATAAGTATCAATACACTAACAGCAGGAAGCATCAAATTAATTTTAAATTTAATTGTAACAGATTTTCAGCTGTTCTCGATGGTTGAAGATAAGGGATTCAGACAATTAATGCAGCTTATACCTCGTCTCTAAAAATGAAAAAAAAACTCCTGAATGAAAAATGTGAAAAACAAAAGGATGTGAAGAAGGAATTACTAAAAGTTAAGGATATGTGCATAACCACGAACACTTGGACAAGCATAAACAATTTCATAAGCATGCATAAACAAAAATAACATAAACAAATCTTTTTCATAATTAACTGTCATTTTATTCATTGAAATTTTGAAATGAATTCGTGTAGGATTGAAACATTCAAAGGAACAGAAAATCGAATGGCTATGTCAATACATAATTATTTGCATGGTGCATTTGTTAAATAGAGGATAGGATGCGAAATCGTTATAGTTTCCAAAATCTATCCACTGTTTTCGGATGTCTTTACGTGTATATATGTCTGTTTTAATGGTTATTGATGCTGATTTTATGAAATCTTTCATTTTATTTATGAAGTTTTTCCTCCAAGGCAATTGTGTATATATTATATTGCATGTCGTTGTTCAGTCGATGGGGTTTTGATGTCGGAGCTCGAGGCTTGGCTTCATATACATTCGAGCTAGCAAAAGTCATTCGAAGACGTAAATAAACGCTGTAAATAAATTCCCGTGGAATATAATTATTCTTTTGATACTCTTCAAACGAAGATAGACGATGCGAGTCGTTTAATTAATGTTTTATCAAATTAATGTTGACATGTAGAAGAAACGTTAATAAGTTATATACACATGTAGCAGCCATTATGCTGCAACTGCGCGCCCGCCTAAAGAAACTTTCATTTTTATGGCGGTACACGGCCGGCGACGGAATAACAGTTAGCGGATTCGCTTGCAGAGGCCAAGGACGAAGTAATAAACTTTCCCTGGCCGTTGCAAGTCGAGAAGGATTTTAGTAACCTTTTTTGACAACCCCACGTGTACAGCAGATGTTGCTGAAAAATAATTACCGGCCGCCTACCGCTACAGGGCTACCTGGCCGCGCGTTTAGCGCGGCCCGGGAAAACCCTGAGGAGAAACCGTCTCCTTGGACAAAGGAAGACGAGGTTCCGCCGAACGTATATAAGCGGCGAAAATCGGCCACCCAAGGATCGAACAGGGTAGTCAGTTCGGAGAGTCCGGCCAGGACAGTCCGGTCAGAACAGCACGGTTCCGAGTAACGCATAAGTCCGCGAACGAGTCAGTGAAATATTATAATTGAGGGTACGGAGCATTTCCCGTACGCAGCTCCCTCACACATATAAATAGAATGGAAATAAAAACTAATAAAACGCCAATGCAAATTGAATATGGTTTTCGCGATGTCTATCTATTCGAAAGACGGTATTACAAGGTGAAATATGCATAAAAATGAATATCGAATGTAAAAAAACGTGAATTATTATTCGTTAAGTTATAAAAGGAATAATATCATTGTAAAGCCTATAAATTGATGAACGTTATAAATACCCGTCCGTAAGAAAAAATATATAAAGTCATTCCTATAAAACATCGCTAATTATATAATTATTAGAAATAGTAGCTCAACTGTCCATAAAAATAATTGTACTTTATGCTATATTTTTGTACACGTTTTATAAATACTGTTTCCACAATTCAAACGTTCGCGATTAATACTCTTATTGCCTCCATATAATATTCAACATTGGTAGTAGAAATAAAATATACAAGATACTCGCTGTGTCTAAATTCATGAAAATGATGTGTCTCAATTCCCTTTCGTATTTTTTATATAAATTATACAATTTTTATCTGATGTTGGATATTTCCACTTTTATATAAATTATACAATTTCTATCTGATGTTGGTTATTTTCTTTCTTCTGATCTTCGCATTTTCTAGAAGTGTATAAATGTGTATGTCAGATTAATATCACTGTCGAAACAAGGGCGAGCAAAACGGCGATCATAATAAAGCATTCTTATACACACATACCTATTAACTTACGCATACATTCAACCGTACACAGATGATGTAATTAGTTTTAATATATGGCGCATATTCCAACATATTCTCATAATTTTCTCGCAATTTTATGCCGAGAAATGTATTTTTCCGCATTTGCAAATGATTTTCGTACGATTGGCTGACGAAACGGTGAGGCTAGCCATATTTGTTATTGTTGCCTTCTTCAAACCGAACAACGTAGCACCTAGTGCCTACAATCCTACAGAGAGTTGCTGTCTTCTACCGACCGGCAAGCCGTACGCAGCTACAGGTGAGTGCTTCCTTGAACAATTAATATTTTGTACAATAAAGTCAGTGTGTTGCCGTGAGTGATACAGAAATTAATAACCGAAGCATTATCTTTCATTTTCTATTATTCGCAGCGCGGATATGTAAATTGCATTTTTCTAAATTTCTCGATTTTTACTACGCGTCTGGGTGGTGAAGTGGTTCAAATTCGATATTTTTCTCGCATTTTCCCCTCAACTCTTTGTTTTTTTAAAAAGAATTTAAAATATTATCTAAAATTTTATATACCAGTTACATAATTCCTTGATCATAACTTTTCATAAATTTAGCGACGTTAGATTATTTCTGCACTCATTCGCGGTATTTCGGTAATGAAACTGATAAAATTTTTTATGTCTTGCAATAACCGTTGTAACCTTTGATTATGAATCATCAGGTTGATCAATATTGAACTTAAAAAAAGAAAAATGCACTTTATGAACATTTCAGTGGCGTAGCAGCGGAGGAAGCACGTAATTTTTTAGAAAACCGCCATATTGACTTCACCAGTGGAATGTCCATTTTGGAATGGTTAATTTGCATACCCGACAAATTCTGCGAACTAGATAATGTAATAGAATTTTCAAATAATCTGTGTAAGTTTCAAATGTGTCCTAGTCAACTTTAATGCCACGCTTTATACTTATTGAACTTGTTGATTTTTCTTTTCTATTATTTCCTACTTCGAATGATTTTTATTACTCTTGGGTTGGAAATTTTGTTGTTATTTTTAAAATTTAAGAAATGGCAATCATAATAATTGCAAATTAGAGTTTTCTATCAGGGTGTAAAATGTATTTTCGTAAAACATTAATTTCTTTAACGTATTTTAGAAACTTGGCAGAGTTTTACAAATCACAAGACAGATATAATTTCTAGGCGTTCATCAATACTGATAATTATCACTTCGATGGAAAAAGGTAATCTTTCACTATCATTTATGTCAGTTTCTGATCATTTTAATTACTTTATAATTTCCTGCATTTAAAATACTTTTGTGTGATCATAGTAATATTTTCCTTGATTAAATAAACGTACATAATTGGTTAAGAATTATCACCTCCGCGATTGCAAGGTTTGAATGGGGCAGTTATTTCTCTGGGAAATCCTGTACTTGTTATATCTACATGTAAATAATCAGTCATTATTTTCAGTAGATTTGTGTATGGATGTTAAACACATAATTTTATGACTGCACAAATGTATGTAGACAAAATAATATCTCAGAAGCCAAATTTAGGACAAGATAATATAAACGACACCTTTTTAATTACTTAAGAGTATTTCCAAGTCAAATACGATGTATACTTTATAAGCCTAATGAGACACTAGTTATTGTTTTGTCCGTACGTTCGATTAGTCGCTTAACGTACATGCGCGACCGAACTATTGTACGCTCGATTCGCGCTTCCTACGGCAAATTAATGACGTGGAAGGGTCTCTAGTAGTCTTAGAGAACTTTATTTTTTGTGTTGTACTCTCTGCGAGCGCTGGTGGAAGAATGCTCTTCCAACGCTGGAAAGTCGTGGAAGAGCACCCGTGGATGGAGGTAGATTGTTTATTATTGGTCAAGGCACGAATCACCCCTTGGAGGGGGGTGTCTGCCTTGACCCTTGTTGGGGCCTGAGAGGGTTTCCCCAATGGTGGGACCTTTTTATGGCCCTTGTCTCTGGACGCAACAGTTATCAAATTTTGAACTTATGTTGCACTCTAAATGTGCTTCTTTGTTCTTTTAATAATCTTATATCCTTTTGTTCTTTATTTTTTGTAGGTTCCATGTAAACATTGTATTAATTTCTATTACGATTCGTAGGTCGTGATGTGGCTGAGTTGCTAGTAGTAGGTGGCATCTACATATATCAATGAGTTCATCACTGGTATGCCCATTTCATTATACTTCTCTAGGAGTTCATTAAGAATTATTGGGCAGAGCTGAGCACATACGTATATATACCACGCATAAGAATTTAATATGGTACACATGAAATGTCATGCCTGGCACCTGCAGGATTTTGGTCGATAGTGGAATCTCTGCTTGAAATTGAAATGAGCAGTTAAGGAAAATTGGGTTGCCTAATAACAAACAATTTACACCTAAGCGGTCTGCAAAGTACTAAACTTTACGTTATTGTAGAAAAGCTTGTAATACTCAACAACCTACTGCCGAATATACTGCATATTACATTTTATAAACATTACATTTTACAACATACGTTTTTGTTAAAGTAGTGTGGGTCCAGTTATTCCCATCGGTCTTTAGTTCTTAGAGAGGGGGAATCCGCGATTCATCCGCAGCAGCATTGGGATACCACACAAAGGTGGCGACGTAGTTTTCATTCCCTTTACGTCATTGGTAACACCTTGTCATAACTAGGCACTGTCTTTATCATCCGCGGAATAGCGTGGGTTATTATAAAAATTAGTAAGAAGATACAACGCAACAGTGGGCTACGAAAGTGTTCGTACACGTTTTAAAACGCACTAACTTTTTGAGAACTGAACTAAATGACTTGCATTTTTGTTAAGATAACAGAGGGACTGGTCTATTAGACGATGGGTAAAAAGCTTTTTTTGCCATTACTTGGAATGGAATGAAAAAACTTTTAAAAAAATAATTTAACATTTTTATCTGAGCATATAACGAAAATTTAAAAAATGCCTTTTATAGATCTCAATAGGTTATATGCATGCTGAAAATTTCATCGAAATTGGTTAAACGAGGACCGAGATACAGGCGTCGAAGGATTTTAAAAATTGAAAATTTTTTAAGATTACTTTTTTAAAATTATTTACACTTTTTAAATTTTCGTTATAGGCTAAAAGGTTAAAAGAGTTAAAAAAACGAGAGATTTTTATTTTTATTTTTTGCCATTCAAATAATAGCAAAATATAAAAAAGCATTTCAGACATTGTCTAGTAGACTAGTCCAGCTATCATCTAAAAAAAATTAAAGTTATTTAGTTCAATTTTCAACAAGTTATTGCGTTTTAAAAGATGTACGAACACTTTTGTATGCCACTGTATATAGAAATTATGTCTTCATTAGCATCTATAATGAAAACTCGCTAGAATTATTTTATAAACGTCACAGCAATTTTATAGTAGGTGTATATACATAACTGAGTATATTATACCGTGGTAGGAACTACTGTAAATCAAATTTGAATATTCAGCACAAAGTACATTAGTAACTAAATTTCGTGGCATCTTTTTATTCAAATCCACTCCAAATCAATAGAAAGAAATGACTAACGCAGCACATCATATTGATACTAATGATATTAGTACTATTTATAAGTGACATGACTTCTATCGAGATTCATCCACCTAAGTTATTGCAAACCAAACTCACGTGTAACAACGTGCTCGGTGAGTACTCAAAGTCAATTTTCTCGCCAACGAAGCCCTAAATGAAAAATTTTATTCCTTATTTTCGTTTCGTTTTTTCGTGAACAATCACCTTCATCTCTGCTGTACCACCCGTGGTGGGACCAGTTGTATAATTTTTGTTTTAATCATTTGAATTTAATAATTACATTAACGCACAAACGTCACCTGAAAACGAGATCATATATTTGTATGGTTGTTCTCGAATTAGAAAAATTAGTTCCTAAAAAGAAATCATTCTTATTAAGACCTAAATTCTGTTTGTATGATAAACGCTTTTGAACATTAACAATCACATATCTGTGAAGTGTTCAAATGAACACAGTAATATATATAATATAATACGTGTATTGTATGTATTGTAATTACTAGACTGCGGATTATATGCATTTATGGCAAAGATGAATAAAAATATGAGAAATTTAAGGATAATGTCACATTATGTTGAACTCATTACAATTATAAGAAGAAGAAATACATTTCTTTTAGATTTCATAATCAACCGCTATATAATAATAAGAAGTTTGCTCGTAAACGATTTGGATAAAAATACATTAGGTTGAATTTACTAGTTCATATCTCCTGTATTCTGGAATGTCCATGTTCCAGAGCTTACAAGAATTATAATTACGAGAAGAAATTATATGCATTAGAAGAATTATATGCATTATTTATATGCCTTGCCATCTGCTCTGAATAGTATGTATAGTGATTTAAGTACGAACCATGTGTAATTAAGAAGTGAATACTACATTCATTACTAGACTACTTTTAGACATGCTATAACGAAAGCAACCTGCTCAATTGGCGACATTTTTTACTATCATAAATCAGGTTTAAACGTGGATGTAGAGTGTGATCAGAATCTGAATCAGAATCATATTTTATGTGAAATATCATGTAATGATATAATGAAATGTGTAAATTTGCAAATACGTAGTATTGAGGAAAACTCATAAAGTGCAGAAAAATGTTGAATATGTTACCAAAGGAACTGATTTGTAATTCTTCTCAGAATTTTCAAATTTGTTGCAACTATATCTCCGGATTCTGTTAACACAGTTGAGATTTACGAAACGATTGAAGATGTGTTGTCGAGAGACAAGCTCATTGTATTGACAAGGTGTTGCAAATCTCATAGTTGGGTCGGGTTGTTGCTTGATAAGTTCCTAACATTCGGAATAGGCAACGGAATCGCCAACATATTATAACTTTATTACAAATGTGGAGTTGCATTCTTAAATGGAACATTTAAAATGAAGACACTCCATTTTCGATTACTGTGCAACACAAGTCAACTAAAAGTCATTCGAAGTGCCTCAACAATACTATGGCACTCTGATTTTAAATGAAACTGCACCTTCGCAGTTACTTTCAAATATTGTGAAGGACATGACAACGGCGGCTCTTACCATGATCTCAATCGATTGAAGCACATTGAGTGATCCAGTTCTCACGTGAACATTCACTTCAGTGTACAACGGATATTTACAATTCTTCATTACATCTGTTTGAAACTTTGTACGGCGTTACTGTGGAGGAAGTAACTAACAACAAAATTGGAGACTATATTGATCTGACGTCCGCAGATCAAATATTCCAGCAAGGGTTTGTGTGTTTGTCACTGGATCTTTCGACGTGAAGTTTGCTGAATTCGATCAACAGTCCAGCACACTTACTTCTCGGAGTGCTTACACGGAGACGTATGAAGATTGTGCATTGGAGATATCAAAAGTCACTGAGAAGCATACTATATAACTTTGACATGCGAAGATGTGGCATCGATATCTGCGATTTTTACTTACTTGTCATTATTTTCTACTAGTTCTAATTTACTAAAAATTTGCAACCATATTTGGATAACAAACACTACAGCTTTCGAGAATCGGTTGTACTGATACTTATTTCTGCACTCAGATTATGTTTATGCTAGAAACATTGCTGTAATGAGTATGTTGTTGAGTAAGTTTACTGACTGATTCTGATTCTGATACGATAAAATCAAATACTCTAGATTTACAGAAATCCCTGTTTAAATGATCGATTTGAAACATTCACCTCATGAAATGTAGAATACGGGGGAAAAATTGCAGTGTTAGTGAAAAAGAATGTACGTCGGATGATTTCGACCAAACTCGGAACATTTATAATATCGTAAAGTTAATGTAATTAATTAATTTCATTTTGTTCATAGTAGCGCTATTGATTTAAGCAGATCTGTGTTTTATACTGGATAGGATGATTCATCGTAGTTATTCTTCTGAAATGGAATTACGTTTGTACGTTACATACTTGAGAACGGAATAGATGTATTTTAAACCTGCCACTTGGTACTACCACTGATGGTGAGAATTATTGCATTCGTTTTGGATAGAGTACAAAACATATTTGGTCTGGAAATAAATTGTTCATGCATTACTTATTGGCGGTTTTTGTGAACGTTCTCATAAAAGTTTTAGTAACAGAAAATGTAAGTGTTTATTGTTTATAATTTTCTAGAGGCAGTGATAACGTTTGCTCATTGGAAAAGATTTTTTGCAAAATTTTCGATCTTAACATTCGAATTGCAAAAAATCCTTCTCGCAAACATTGTTTTTACAATGAAATGAAGTCATTTGCCTTATATATTATATTATTAGATTTCAAGCAAACATTTCGAATAATTGAAAATATAGATTCGTTTTTAATACGGAGGGGAGTCTGGAGTAAATCGATACATTTTTCACTTTTTGATTTATACAATCTTTATTTGAGCTAATTCCGTAATATAAAAAAATGCTAAAATATACTTCATAATCCTTCCTTTTTATATTTTGTAAAGGACGATTTCAGACACTACATACAACATAAATCATGAAATGTTTTTTAACTGATTGAAAAATGTATTAATGTACCCAACTGCGTGACAAGTTAAAATCGCTTTGGGGGCAGGTTAACACTCATTTAAAACACCGTGGTCTAATTTATAATAATTGTTTTTATTACTCAAAATACGTCATTCAAGTATGTATTTATAAAGTAATAGTGATTTAATTATACATCCGAGTAAATGAAATGATTTTATTTGAAATTAACTGCCGTAGTGAACAATATAGAATTTTACCGCTTTCTCAAATGATTCCAGACAAGTGATACACACACTGATTTTCTGATTCTGATACATTTTTTATTTGTAAACAATTATTATTTCTTTGCTTAATTAACTTGTTAATTATGTTCCTTTTCCGCTTTCACAATTATTACCTATAAAGAAAATTTAGGAAATATCTTTCGGAGAACTCGGAAACTTATGTGCATGCTGAATATTTTACTACTTGATATGATTTAATCCTGGAGGCGTGTGATAATATATTTTGTGTTTTTTATTCGTTATTGTTTTTATCGAGTTGAATCATGTCAGTTATGGCAAACATCTCATAAAGAGAGAACATATTTTATATCTTCATTAATTAAATAAAACTTCTATTTCAAAGCTTAAATAGTGAAAAATAGTAAAAGTTATTCCTATAACTAAATATAATTCAAGATGTTACTGGCCTAGTTGACGCTTTTAATTTTTTGAGAACATATAATATTGAGAATAATTTAAAACAATATGGTAAACGTTAAATATAAAATTAAAAATAATGGAAAACGCGGGAAACATATTTAATAAATAAAATCTTAACGTAGGGGTTAAAATATGATAAAACAACGTTTGAATTGTGGCATTGTAAAAAGCCGCGAATAAAGTAATTGAGAGTATTTGGTTCTACGGTATATGTGTATAACAGAACTAGTAAGACAAAGTTTAACGATAAGTCATGGAAGGGAATAATGGTAGGTTATGAAACAAACAGATATAAAGTGTGGGATGTGGAAAGAAAAGTATGTTGTTGTTAGAGATAGGATAATTGATGAAATAAATTTCTTAAGTCAAGACCTGTAGTGAAAGCTGAGGAGATTGGAGGCTATAAATCTTGAAACAAAGTTGAAGTTTCTGATGTAATGTCAAATTCATTAATAGAATTTGAAAAATCTGCTAATGGTAAATCAGATAGCTTGAATTTGGAATATCTTGGTAAAGTCAAAATCAGTAGGTGAATTTAGTAGTCTGATGATAATTAAACAAGCAAATTAGAATGCACAAATAGTGAAAACTCTCTAATTAACGAAATACAAAAAACTTCGGAAGCTAGTCCTTGTCTCAAAACAGTAATATGGAACATAAAGATAATAATAAAAGAATGTTATCAGAATCTAAAAGGAGTGTCGGATTAAAAAGAAACCCCAAATTTCGTGTACTAAAGTGAATATACCAATAGATTGTTTAATGTGTACAAAATTATTAGTGTGTGATATTGCTATATCATATCGGGAAATTAGTAATAGAAATGATAGTGATAAATGCGAACAAACAATTTGATATGAAATCGATTCTGTGTTGATTTATACGACATTAATGTCAATCCTAAAGATAAAAATATTGTAGATTGTAAATTAGTATTTACAAAGTGATGAATTTGGAAATTCATGCAAATATAAAGCTCGTCTGGTTACAAAAGGCTTTACTCAAAAATATTTAATAGATTACTAGAGTTATTAGACACTTTCACCCCGATTGCAAGAATCTTGAGTTTTAGATTTATAATTCTCCACTTAATTCATTCTTAAGAGGAAAATTAAAAGAGGAGATTTATATGAAGGTATCCTAGGGAATAAAAGGACATAAAGATCAAGTCTGTAAATTAAATAAATTTTTGTATGGTTTAAAACAAGCAGCAAGATGCTGGTTTGAAGAATTTGAAAAGACTGTTAAAGAGAAAGATTTTGAAAATTCTCCGGTCGATCGTTGTATCCATATATGTTACACAGAGAAGATGTTTCTAAAAATATTTATGCAGTTCTACATGTTGATCATCTTGTAATTGCAACAACTAATATTCAAACCATGAATAGTTTAAGAAACCATTTAATGAACAAATTCGCAATGGTAGATTATTAAATTGTTTCCTGGACTGAGGATTGTAAGAACTAGTGAAAAAATAATTCTAGATCATAGCAGTTACATTAGACAAGTTTTGAAGAAATTTAATCATTTAGAATTCAGATGAAGGATATGATGCACCCTGTCGAAATGTTGATTGTTTGATGTATATAATGGTGTGTATACGACCTGATTTATGTGTAGCTATTAGTACTTTGAGTCGACATATAAGTAGGAGGAATAAAGACCTGTGGAATTCTCTCTCTCTCTCTCTCTCTCTCTCTCTCTCTCTCTCTCTTGCACCAGTTGTAAGATATTTGAAAGCTTTTGAGCCGTGTTCGAAGAAATCATCGAGTCACGGAGCATGTAATTTCTGAATTTTTTGACCACATGACAGTGATGTTTTTAATAAAAAGGCTGTTTTACCTTATTTTAGAATATGTGATGAATGTTTACTAATTTTTCGAAGCCGAAATAGTACGTAACTGAACCGTGAGAGCCGTTTTAATAATTAATTGAGCCAATTACAATGAAGGATATCATTAAGAAATACCGTGAATCTTACGCAAAAGATATTTTTCTTTCAATTTTCTGTATTCAAACAAAATTCAACGAACGATTCGCAAAGCGAATTTATTAATAAAATGTGTTAAGAGGGGGGAACTATAAATTTGACCTTGATGGAGTTGATCGTCGCGCTGCAGTTGTACTGACATTAGACAAACCAAATAGAAATATTTCCGACCGCCAGGAAGCACACGCATATGTTTCTGTGACCACAGGTATCGAACACGATGTGTCGGTGAAAATGTAGCGGAAGAGAGAAAGAAAGCTGAAACAGAAGGATAGCGACTAAACATGATTGCCGCACAATACAGATAGTAAAAGTAGCAGTAAAAGAATGTTATCAGAACCAAGAAGGAGTGATAGGGTTAAAAGGAAACCGCACATTTCATATGATGGAGAGGACATGCCGATTGATTATATGATGTGTGCACAATCGGTAGTTTGTGCAATTCCTTTGTAACGCGGTTGTGTTCGGGGTACAACGGAAGGGAGACTCGCTGTCTTCTTTTCCCCCGCTTAGTTTGGCGGGGGAGGCAGCCATCGTCGAACCATCGCTGTAGGGGCGCGCTGGCCGTTCGGCCGGGTAGCGGTACGCGGCCGGCGACTTTCTCCGCGACTAGGCCTGCAGTACATGTGACAGTGATAAAAAATAAAGAGACAAAGGAATTTCCGGTTCTTGCAAACGTCAAGGACGTTTTCTCTCTGTCGAACCCTTGACATCTGCAAGCGGACAGTTTTATGGTTATTACGGTCGCCGACCGTGTGCCGCTACACCTTCATCATATCAGGAAATAAATAACAGAAATGATAAAAATGATGTATTTATTCAATAAAAATTCAGAACATATTTCGTATTTCCTCCTCTCCCTCCTCTCTCTCTCTCCTCGTCCTCCTCGTCCTCCTCCATCTTTTTTTCGAAGCCCCCTTTTTCGGGGGCCATATATGGTCTCTTTCATCAACGTTTTTATCTCTCTCTGTAACGTAAAAGTATATATTATTATTACAATTTATTATTATACATATTATTATATTATATTATATATATAAATATTTTTCATTTATTATTTTACATTTACTAACATTGGCAGCCACTATATTGACTATCGTTGGCTTTGCGGTCCCCCGAGCTAACTTCCCTAAAATACTCTTCCACTGCGACTGTAACATAAAAGCAGAATTAGAAGTATATATATTATAAATATACATTTTATTGTACACATATATTGCATATACTTACAGCTTTGCCGCAATTGTAAGCCACAGCGATTTCTCTGTGTCTGGCCAGAACATCGTCAAGCGTCTCGTCCGCATTGCCGCTGCTGCTTCCGCCAGCAACGGCGTTTGTAGCGACGCCGTTGCTGTTCACCGCTGCTGCGGCGGAGGTGTTCGCTTCTTCTCTTATCTGAATTTCCTCCACTTCGTTCGTATATCTTTTTCCATATTTCTAAAAAAAAATAATATTATTAAAATAAATTGCTACAATTACTAGAACAAATTTCTACAATACTAAATTTTATCGCGTTATAAATTCGAAATAAAATCAATTTAACCGTTTGCATACCAGATAGTTCTAAAAAACAGGATCGAAAAGCGCTAAAGAGCGCGATCGCGCTCCTTCGATTACGTAACTAATATTTTAACTTGTATTTTACGAAAAATATACTATATGTATATGCCCTGGCTTTTCTCGACACAAAATCTGAAGAGCGCGAAAGTGGCTCGTGGTACGCAAACGTTTCAAAACTTTGAAATTCTAATGCCACATACATAGTTAATATATTAGTATGTACTTACTTGCAATTTCATCCACCTACTCTTTCAAGAGTTGAACATTGAATGTGTGTGTGTGTGTGTGTGTGTGTGTGTGTGTGTGTGTGTGTGTGTGTGTGTGTGTGTGTGTGTGTGTGTGTGTGTGAAACTGCGGCCCTTCGCAGCTCGAAGTTCTGGCCCAGTGTCGGTCTCGGAGCCGTGTTTGTGGATTTCCCAAATGGGACTGCATGATGCCAATGGTTCGAATAGTATCATTGGTTGTCTGCCAATGGCAATGTCCAATGGTAGCATCGCAAGCACACCCTGGTCCAAATCATGATTCCACGCAACGGTTGCTTTCCCAATTTCGAATTTCCCGCTACCGCTGGTTGCAGTTCGAAAATGATTTGTTTACACTTTCGTAGACAATGAAGCAAAATGTATTAGTAGTATCGTAACGTGACTCGCATTCAGCTGTGATCTGCGTTTTCACGTCGCGTTCAGTCGTGAATTGTTCTCTAAGTAATACGGTCTAAGAGAGCAAAGTGCGATTTTTATTTCTTACAATTTTAGATTATTTCTATTTCATTCTATTTTATTCTAGTTAATTCTATTCTTTTTAATTCTACTTTTATATTCTACTCTATTTGGCATTATTCTACTACATTCTATTGTAAACAATAGAAATAGATAAATTTAACAATTTCAAAAGTATAGCGAAACGACGCCAAAGGTTGTGGTTTCTTCGCAATCGTTCAGACGTATGAAGGAGGGTGCATCGAAAAATCTGACCTTGAACAGAGCAAGATACAGCAAAAGAAAGATTATGAAGGAGAGGTAAGTGAACATTTTGTTTCATTAGTATTAACTGTTTCTTTTTAATTGTTAAAAGGTTGACACCACTGATTTCGGTAATATGTTTCGATGTAATTTAAATGGTAAGAGCAAAAGTTCTGATTACCGCTGGAAATACATTTTTTCGTTTTCTCGCTATTGTACTTCCATTTCTTGGATTTTCATGATATTGACATATGCTGTAGTCCATATACAATCATTAGAATGAAGTTGTAAAACAAAATCGACGGGTCGAAGTAGCTGAATAGTGTCATTTATACATTATTTATATTTCATCTTCATTTCTGTATCATCGAAGCCACTGACATCGAGGTACAAAAGTGATGCGTTTGACATGAAATGACCTGTAAATAAATGGGGACGTTCAGACGAGAATAAGGTATCGCAAATACCTATTTTCGGCATCCTCGGTTGGTTGTCTGCCGACGTTACGGACAATTACGACCGTTTGTATACAAATGAATTACACTAATTATTGGCTGGATTTTGAAATTCATTTTCATTGTGATATACTCGAACGAAGTGAATGTTGCTAGGATTTTTAGACATTTTTAAAGAATGTTGTTCCAGTACATTCTAACTTTCTACTTTCGATTTGATTACTGTAATTACTAAGAATTTTTGGGTTTGCTATCCGACACAGGATGCTGACATATTCGAAGTATATTGCGTTGTATTTAGTTTACTATGTTCACTTATAATATTGTTGAATGTGTAAATATTTATGTTTTCCTGTTTCGATGTGTAGCAACCATTGTGCTGCAACTATGCGCCCGCCTAGAGAAACTCTCAATTTTATAGCGGTACACGGTCGGCGACGGTAATCACAGTTAGAGGATTCGCTTGCAGAGGCCAAGGACGAAGTAATAAACTTTCCCTGGCCGTTGCAAGTCGAAAATGGTTTTAGTGACTTTTTTTGACAACCCCGCGTGTGCAGCAAATGTTGCTGAAAAATAATTACCGGCCACCTGCCGCTACAGGGCTACCTGGCCGCGCGTTCAGCGCGGCCCGGGAAAACCCTCAGGAGTAACCGTCACCTTGAACAAAGGAAGACGATGTTCCGCGGGACGAATATAAGCGGCAAAAGTCGGCTGCCGCGGGTCAGTTCGAGCAGTTCGGTTAGGACAGTTCGGTCAGGACAGCACGGTTACGTCGAGTATCGGTTAAAGTATAAGTTCGTATATAAGTCCATATTGTTATAATTGAGGGTACGGAACATTTCGAATACATAACCCCCTCACTATGATAAGTATCATCCTCATAATTGCTAATTTTTATAACTTGACCTGATTTCGATTAGATTTCCAGCAAGTATATAACTTATGCTCTGCATAGCAAAAATCTATTCCCTCAAAAAGTTCTCCAGAAGCTTTTTTTTAATCTTCGTTACAGGCTCAGATAAAGAAGTGAAAAAACGTGAGTTATTTATTTTATTTTGCCATTCTGAGCAATAGTAAAGCAATAGTAATATAACCATTTCAGTAACGGTCTCGTAGACTGGTCCCCCTCTATCAGTAGTTGTTTATTATGCTTTCCAAAAAGTTATTGCGTTTTGAAAAGTGTCCGACTATACAATGGGAGTCCAATAACGCAAGGTCACCAGAAGTCGAGCCACTATCCCGCCTTCATACATTCCTTCCTTTTTTTGGGATCTTCGTCAAGTACAAATGCTTTCCCGGTTGTATGGACGGATGTTCGGAGTAAGTGATTGGTATTGTTTGACGAACAGATGGGGTCGAAAGGAAATTTTAGGATTATTTTCGTAAAGAAAGCAGATTGCCTACGTGTGTCCCTAAAGAAAGAAATTAGAAGGCCGAAGATCTGGACTTCGTTGCTTTTACGACCGGTCCTTATGACCCGGCCGCGTACGGCACGCACATGGGAAGGTTACAATTTCCGCGTCCGATAATTCCTTCCCTCCCACGGTGAGGGCCCACTGCAGATATTATTTCAATATTTATTCTGCATTTGTTTACAACAAACGTTTTTTCTTCAATATTCTACAAAGGGCGTAGCCGATTCAAGATGGTCAAAATTGTCCTTACAGGTTTTTCAATGAGTCCTATACCGTTCGGTATAAATAAATTAATATTATTAATTAAATAATGTGAGCCAGTTACTGTGCCGTTACAACCATTTCGAATCATAACCTGGAATAAGACGGTCATTCTTTTCATTTAAATTAAACGCTTGCAAATAATAACGATCACAATAAAAGTAGCAACGATTTATTGCATCGCAATACGGCCCACCGTCCATCAAAAACCCATTTGTGTAAAATTTCAATCCGGTTGCAAGTTGTGGTTATCTCTGACTATCACAAAGTAAAAAAATATTAATGAGCCATTGGAGTTCAGTAATGATATAGCACAAATCTAAGTTCAATCAAAATTTCTTTTAAGTACTTATTATTTAAAAAATATTGGTTTTCTTTAAATTACGGATAAATAATTAGCTATAAATCTTTTTTGTAAATAAAATCTTTTTCATATAGAAATGTAAATAATATTTATTTCATAAGAAAATAGAAATTAATTTTTAATATTAAATGAAAATTTGAATAAAAAATTTAAATTAAATAATGGTAAATTTAGTGCCAACATGATTTATTTATCCTTTTTATATTAATTGGTTTTCAATAAATTTAGGAATATTATTATTATTAAGGTTCTTAGGGGTTAATGTCTATCCTGTAATATTAATGGGATGATCATCAAGATCTAATTATTCAATAGTAAGTTCAATTCGTTCAATTGCTCAATAAATTTCTTATGAAGTTAGATTATTTTCAATTTTTTTCAATATAATTGTTGTAATTGACAGATTTAATGTAGTTAATTTTATTAAATATCAATTATATTTTTTTAATTTAAGTTAATTTTATATATATTTAAGTAAAGGTTATCAGTTGATCTTGTAAAATGTAGAAATATAATTATACCACTAACAGTAGAAATAAAAAATATTATTGTTAATATAATAATTGTGAAAGTAGTTAGTAATATTATATAGTTTAAGGGCATAAAGGTTTTTTTAAATATAATAAAAATTAGTATATTTATTAAAATTAATATGGAGATTTTTATAAATATTTCATTGATTGAGATTATCATTTTTTTTTTTTAATTTTAAATTGTGGTGTAATTATATTAATAATTATTAATATAAGTAGTAAAATTTTAAGTTTTCATTTATACTAATAAATTTTTTAAAAATTTTACAAAAAATAATTTAGATACAATATTAATTTTAGGAATTGACATATATAGACATTCCTTCCACAACCTTTAAACTGTCATAGCAGTATTTCCACTACACTCTATGAACATCCAAAAAATTTGATACTATTTTTGTGCTGACGGTAAACGAATCAGCAGACAATTCGCAGTCACGATCTGAAGCCGGAGAAATTCGAAAAGCAACTAAAAATTGTTTCTGCAGCTGACTTGCAACCATACGCCGTGAAACCCTGCTGCTCATTGTCATGAAAGAATCTTTAAACTTTCATCTGCGCCCGGTGACATAGGGGCAACGCACCTGTTACAATATTGTTCCAAATATTTATTCAAAATATTTCTCAAATCAAATTTTATTTCAAGACTTCAGATTTCGCTCGCAAACAAGTTTGAAGCGATAATTTATGATACTTTACATTCATTCTTAGGCATAATTATAGAGGAAAATAATACTTTCAGGTACTTTAATCAAACTATACAGAACGCAGAGCCTTAAAGAGATTTGGCGTAGAAAAAGTAAATGTTGTACCAACCACTATCGAAATACCAATCAAACTGAAAACGAAGACTGTACTGATTCTGCAGATTTTAAATTTTGTCGCAGGAGTTACTGCGACGGTTTATATAAAATAATCCGAGAGAGTTTTTGGTTTTATGTAACGAGAACTTTAATACAACTTGTAACAAAAAAGGCGATGGGGTGCAGTGTGTTTTAAAATACGTAAAAGGTAAAAGGTAAGAGCGAGTGACGGACGAGACAGAGATACGAACACGTCGAGAGTCGGAGGAAAACTGACTAACTAACTAACGTCTCCCGGTCGATAGGTCCTCGTATTTATTGGGGAGAGCGTATTAAAATCGGTAAGGGAAGATCCTTGGGAAGGGCGGAGGCCTTTCCCGAAGATTTTCCGACCGGGATGATCCGGAACCTAAGGTCCGAAGCTGTGTCTCGTCGTTTTTACTGTTTTATGGCGGTGTGTACGCCTCGCGTCGGGAAAACCCGAAAAAGGCATCTGCACACCCCGCTTTTGGAGGACGTGGCTTTTATTATGTCTGGTCCGCCACAAAATCGTCGTTTATAATTATTTTGTTCTTTGAAAATAAATAATTTTTACTGAATTTAATGTACTTAATATGTATACTTAAATTATATCACACCACACTTTTTTATCACTCACATTTTTTGAGTTATGTTCAATTGAATATGTTTAATTTTCATTTCATATTTTAATTATGAGATCGGTGGAGTTCAGTATTCGCTCTGATCACATTTTGAAGAGTAATGTCTTATATTAATAACAAAATAAAAATTGGCTGCCATTACCTGCTATTAGAGAAATCATCTAATAATAATGTCAAAATGGCATGAGCTATCTAGTTACGCGAGATGTTTTAAATAGATTGAGTAAAATATCAATATTTCAACTGTTCGCACTGTATTGAAACTAATGAGAATAATTATAAATTATTATGTATGATGAAAACGATCAAGAAATCGAAACTATTTCTCAAAGAAACAATCGAACTACCGGTTTCGGAACAATTTAATAGAACTGAACAGAAAACAAAAATCGTATTTCTAAAAAATTTTGTTTATTAACAATTAAGACGCTGCATTCTATTTTCATTATACTGTCCCATCAAAAACCCACATATATGTACTATTGTAATAATATAAAATAACACACACACACACAAAGTAAGGCTTAAAAAAATAATTTTATTTGTTATGTTTTCTTCCGCTTTTTGTATGGAAACCGATCACTATGCGACGCTTGAAACCACGCATAACATTGTAGCGTACCGAGAAGGTATCGTGCGTGCCAAATGTGATTAACACGAGGCAGTCTAGTTGCGGTTTGGATGGTAAGTAGCACTTGGTTTCTTTCGCGAATTGTATTTACTGAGATGACTCCAGATCATTTGGCATGAGGACAAACCGCTTTTCTGTCGTATCTCTACATATATTTGGCCTCGAGACGCTTTGCTCGCACCACCGAAGCCGCGCTTTACGGAGTGATGGACATTTCGTGTTGGATTAAATAATAATTGCGTTCGGAAGTTTTCCTCGGGAAATTGCGCATTGACGAAGATCAACCCATCTTTGACTCCAAACATGAAAACGAAATATGAAATTATTGTCTGTCACTTTTATGAAAATCTACATGGAGAAACATGGGAACTCCAGAAAAAATGACCGTTGAAAAAAAGTACTTTTTGTATCGTATTACCAGATTACCTCTTAAGGAATCATGCTGAGTCGGAGCTGAAAAAAAATCAATTTTTTGGTTTTGATTGTTTGTGAAAGTATCACATTTCGAGAATAGAGGACGGAGAAATAAAATTTCCATCCGACAATACATATGAACTTGAATTTAAAATTGTTGTGCTTTGTAAAACCTTGCCAACCACCGCACGAAAGAAGCGACGCACGCGGATAGAGTACTTTGTAGTTAACAACAAATAAATGTTTTCGAGGCTAGTACTTCAACAGAAGATGACCAATATAGGCCTGGAATTGATAATTCCATGCGAGTACAAAATAAACATTTAAGAGTAAACACGTTAAAGTAGAAACTTTAAATACGTTCTTCTCATAACTGCATTTTCAATATCGGTGGATAGGATATCACGAAAAGTACTGTATCGATTTGGGCGAAATTTTTGTGCTCTTGAGTATTTTGGATTTTACAGCCTAAAAACTAGCCTTTTTTCATCAAATATCAAAACTTTCACTTTGAACGCCTACTATCTTGTCAAAAATCAATATTTCGAAAAATCGTTCGTTCAAGGATAAATGGACTATCAACTGACGAAATATTTTTCGTACAATACTGCATATTTTTAAATCAAAGAATACCATTAGTAATAAAAAGCCTGATCTTCCAAATACAGAAACATTTGGTGAGGAAGGTCTTAAAAGTTTTGAGAAAACAATTCCTGAAGAATACCATTCTTTTTAACTCCTAACTGAACATGACCCCTTAATACCAGTGATCCCTAGGGTGTAATGCAGGGTCTCGGTAGAAAGAGTGGGAGAATCAAGCTGGCACATGTAGGCGAGACACGGAAATGTATCGAGAGGTTTTAAGTGGTATGGAAACGGTAGGTCTCGTTTATTTACCCAAGATATGGTTGATGGAACAGTGTCTGCCTGGTGTTGATCTGTATAAATGGACGTTTATGAGTGAAAATCGAGAAATTTTAAAAAATACAATATACATATGCCGCGCTACGAATAATAAAAAATGAAGGACAATGCTTCAATCATTGATTTCTGTAACACTCGCGACATGACGTGAAAATGACTAATATGATAAATTTAAAAATTCAAGACAGCACCCATTTATTGATACGTAGAGCTTCACGGCCAGTAGAAGACGAAAACTAGATGGCACTGTGATCGCAGCCACATGTGACGTCAGCTAATTTGTTGAAAGTATAGAAAATATACGAAAAATTAGAAATATCGGAAAAAATACGTTTTTAACAGTAAAAACGAGAAAAAAGTACGAATATGACGAAAATCATTGCGAGGAAATATGGAAAGAGCATGATCTCTACGATTTTATGAGAGGCATATTAAAAGATAGCGAGGAGCGAAATTGAAAACCAATGCTGTTTTTTGTAGAAAATAATAATTTATTTAGATATACTAATAACAAGCGAAAGAAATTTGTTACATATATTAATTAACGCTTACTTTCTATGGTTCTACGTGTTCGTTATAACGAACATATCATAGCTTTCAACGTTTTGTTTAATTTAACAGTAACATAAGTTTTGTTGTGACTCAATTATGCACCACTCAAGAAGAAATAGAAAATTAGAGTTTTATATATGTATAATACTTTGTCCACAAGCCTTTTGCACTTAAAACGACTGCGATTTGTCTGAGCATATTCTCCACTAAATTTTAACATATTTCTAGAGGAATATGTAAATTCTCTTCTTCAATTCTTTTCCATAATTCGTCGAGATTTTTTGGAGGGGAATCATATTCGTCCCGTAATTATTTTTTGAGTATTGCTCATAGATTTTCCATGAGATTTAGGTCTGGAGTTTGAGCTGGTCAGTCCAAAACCTCAAATGGTTGCAGTTTCAACCATTTTTGCGTGCTTTTCGTCGTGAGCTTGGGCTCTCTATCGTGCTGAAACACCATATTTCTTTCATCGGTTGGCATATTTTCTATTGTTTCATTAAACTTTCTTTGCACACATACAGGTTCATTTTGTCTTTAATACATTTCAATGATCCAACAGCATATATTATAATGTTGGAATTTGTAATTGTTTATTTGCTAATAATGCAATACAAATATAATACAGTGATTTAAAAAAGCACCTAGTGGATATAAAATGTACTTTATGTGAAGAAGAGTAACTGTATGTGAAATCGCGGAGATACTGTCTGACTGATACTGTTCTAGGCCGCTGAACGCCTCTGTAGTCCTCTAGGAAGTGCCTCGCACTGGAACTTGCAGTCCTTTTATATTATTCCTTTAGGTAAATTCCAGGTAAATGAGAGTCCTAATGTATACGCGTTTCCCCGAGAAGCTCGAGCTTGTACCTGCATTTATGAAGCTCGGGCTTGTACCTGTATTTATTGCCCCTATGTAGACATGCGTGCGTGCGTGCGTGCGCGCGCGCGTGTGTGTGTGTGAGTATCGTTGTATATACCAACATATAAAACATCTCCACAGCATAACAGATCTACCTCCAAATTTTACAGTTTCTTTTGCGTATCGCTTTTGTAGCGATTCACCCTTTCGAATTCTGCCTATTCTCCCGTCTATCATACAAAAATCTATTAAGTTTAAACTCATTAACCATACGACTCGACGCCAGTCATCTACCGACCAATGTATATATTTCTTCGTAAAAATTATACGAGTTTCAATGTTTTTTTGCTTAATATCGCTTTGTCCTTCTTCTCAATTACTTTAAAATTCATCTCCTTCAGAACTCGTTGTACAGTCTAGCGATTGCAACGTACTCCTACCTCATTTTCTAATAATTTCCTTTCCATTGCGGCTGATTTTGCTATTGCCAAAGACACTAATATTTCTTTTATCTTGTGCTGATAGTATCTTCGGACGTCCTGCAGAAGATCTACAAATATTATCACAATATTTTTTTCTTATTCTTTGTACACTAGATTGAGATACTGAATAATTTTTACACACTTTACGGGTCGATTTACCTGTAAAATTATTGTATTTTGAATGTTTTTCGTTATACGTTTTATGACGACGAAATCATTCAGTTCAGATAAGTTGAGAGAGACCTACGTTTATCGAATGTAAACGATCTTGATCTTCGTGCAAAATCAAATGTAAGACATATGTAAACACAAACATTCGCTGCAAAATTGAGTTAAAAATATAAATGAACAACTGGCAATAACTGCTTATAATATATGCAACATATTCTTTTTATTCTCTATCACATTGCAAAAATAATTTATTATTATCCACATCAGTACTTCCATTGTTTCAATTTCGTTCCTCACTGTATGTTATTTAAAAAATTGAAAAAAATAAAAGGGTATTTGCCACATCGCACTAATAATAAAGAAGTAAGCATATTCTCAAAAGCAGACTGACAAATTCGTCGAAAAACACGAGAAGAGAGGCCAAATTCGATGTACAGTAAATTCTGCCAAAGATTAGGCAGAGATAGATAGATCTGCCAGTAAATCCCCCCCCCCCCGGCTTCGAATAAAAAATGGACAACTTCGGAGGACTAGATACGATTCATCGAGCCTCGCGTCTAGCCCTTTTAGTTGTCGCATGTCGCGCGTGTGTGTGTGTGTGTGACAACGAAAATCGGGGCAGTTGGCAAACTTAAAAGTCAGCGGTCAGTTTATCGGTGTACATTACTTTAAATACACAATAATGCTAGAATAAAAACTATGATCTTTTTATTTCTAATTTCTAACGTATTAGTGAGAATCTTCCAATTAAAATAAGACCAAACGTGACATCGTGATTGATTTTATTTTATGTAATCAGAAATGTCTGTCCAAACTATGTCATCTTATTGCATCATGAGTTGACATTCCAGGAGTTCTAGTCTGGGGAGACGCGTCGCACGCCGCATCATACATTTCACTGAATCTGACGAAACTTAGCATGTACGTAGGAATCACGCATATAGGCGTGGGTGTAGCACAGGGATAATGTGAGAAAACATCTATCAGGGGCAATGTAGGAGAATTTACTGCAATTTGCAATCACCGTCGAGACGACGTTATAAAAATTGAAAAATCTCGAAAAATAAAATCTATTCTCCGTTGGTAATAATAAAAATCGAAAAAAGTGCTTCAGTGATCACTCTCTATAACATTGGCAACAGAAGAATTGTTGTTATGCAAAATATTAATTATTCATGGAAACACCCATCTACTGCTGCACACTGCCTGCCGACCGGTAGAAGACAGCAATTATGGCGTCCATTTGTAGGATTGGATTGTAAGTAGTGATAGGATCGATTCCGATATCATCGATGATATTCAATCAATTTTAAATTAAAGTACTCGAATAGGAATTATTAATACCTGCTTGATACCTTACAAAAGTATTGATACCCGTTTGAGACTTCTATGAGAATTTCAACACTCGTTTCACATCTTTCGTGATGTTCAATACCTATTTGACATTTCATTAAAAGATCTATTTGTATTTGATACCATAAATTATTAAGGTAATAACAGAAATAATATTAAATTAATGTAATTATTTTCATTGTTCATGATTGTCAGTCATGCTTGTAGTACTGTCAGTGATAACTATAACGATTTCGCATCCTATCCTCTATTTAACAAATGCACCATGCAAATAATTATGTATTGACATAGCCATTCGATTTTCTGTTCCTTTGAATGTTTCAATCGTACACGAATTCATTTCAAAATTTCAATGAATAAAATGACAGTTAATTATGAAAAAGATTTGTTTATGTTATTTATGTTTATGCATGCTTATGAAATTGTTTATGCTTGTCCAAGTGTTCGTGGTTATGCACATATCCTTAACTTTTAGTAATTCCTTCTTCACATCCTTTTGTTTTTCACATTTTTCATTCAGGAGTTTTTTTTTCATTTTCAGAGACGAGGTATAAGCTGCATTAATTGTCTGAATCCCTTATCTTCAACCATCGAGAACAGCTGAAAATCTGTTACAATTAAATTTAAAATTAATTTGATGCTTCCTGCTGTTAGTGTATTGATACTTATTTAATATTTCACGAAAATAACGATATTCGTTTCAAATCTCAATTGCACTATGTATCTTCTGAATCATTACATGTACTTTCAACTATTAGAATTTTTAAATGTTCAATTATATTAATTGTACACTTATCAGATATCAATCTCTTTTGGCATTCCATCACAACATTTGTATAATGGTTTCAATCCCTTATTTTTTTAATATTTTGACCCTGTTGAAAATAGAAACTTTAGCCTCGGACAAAAATTAATCTATAGTTTATGTTGAGATTATTTATTTGTATATAGGATTTACAATAGACTTGAATATAAAAGGTATACATATGTATATATATATATATATATATATATATATATATATATATATATATATATATATATAATATAAAAGTTATAACCACACTCGCTCTGACGGTTCTACTTGATGCGAAGCTCACACGGAAGTGAAAAATAGTCGCAACACAAACCACGCTCGATCACACAACCTGCAGGCATTGCTCACATGTATATTAGCTATCCAATCCGCTATCATTCTATTGGTTGACGAATAATCCAATTTAAATTCTTTATTTTTAATACTATCTCTTATAAAATGGTATCTTAGATCTATGTGTTTCGATCTAGCGTGAAACATATTATTGTGTGCCATTAGATTTGCGCTTTGATTATCATTCAACAATTTAATATTTATATCTATTCCTATTTCGTCGAAAAATTTCTTAAGATAAATCGCTTCTTTTGCTGATTCAGCTATCGCCATATATTCTGCCTCTGCAGATGATAATGCAACTGTTTTCTGTTTTTGAGATTTCCACGCAATAGATGCATTATATTCAATGTAAATACATATCCTGTATAGGATTTCCTATCTGTCGCATCTGAACCCCAGTCCGCATCCGCATATCCAACCAAAAGAAAATTTCCTTTTCTAAAAGTCAATCCCCAATTTATTGTGTCCTTCAAATATCTCAATACTCTCTTAGCTGCAATCCAATGAGATCTATTAAATGCAGACGAAAACTGAGCCAAATATACAACAGATTTCATGATGTCCGGCCTTGAAACCACCGATAAATACATTAAACTACCAATTAATTTCCTATAGGGTACATTAACCTTTTCATCAGTTTCACCAAAGAGAAATTTATCTCCAACAATTGCCGGAATATCCGCTCCTTTCGCATTTTCTAGTCCAAACCTCTTTAACATGTCTTTTATGTATTTTCTTTGTACGATTGTTATTTCCTTTTTACTTCGACGAATTTCGATTCCTAAGCAATATTTTGCCTTGCCTAAATCTTTAATATCAAACTCTTGTTTTAGACCATCTTTAATTTCATTAATCTTATCAACCTCATTTCCGCGAATACAAGAATATCATCCACATAAACTAAGGCTAATACAAAAATAAATACATGGGTCTGATTTGCTCTGTTTTAGACCTAAACCTTTAAGTTTTGAATCCAACAGTACATTCCACTGTCGGCTAGCTTGTTTTAAACCATATAACGCTTTATTTAGCTTACAAACATTATCGTTATTTTGTGTTTCTTTTAACATCTTAATAGCTCGCTTTTTAATATCACCTGTATCATTTTCTATTATAAATTTCAGAGATTGTTAGGGATTCCCCATCTGGGCTTCACGGCGGGGGCCAGGCACATAGGTCCTTAATGGCTAGGGGGGTGGGCCTGTCACCCCGTGGCGGGAACGTTAGTTTTCGAGCCTGGTAAAACTCATGGGCCCCGTCGACAGTTTTATGGTGATCCTCCGTAAAGGACTTATCCCTGATTTACGACCAGGCCGTTAGCGGAGTTGGGACTTGGACCACTCGGCGTGATTGCTTCCAGATGGGGTAGATTTCCAAATTTTCCCTTGAGGAGGAAACTCATCTGGAGGCGTTCGCGGTACCCTTTCCAAAGGTCCCAACCATCTTCATTCCAACCAATTAGCGTTCGGTTTTTGAGCCTGCCGTGATTGGGCAGTTTTTCCTCGCCGCCCACCCTTAAGTAAAGGTAGGGATAACCGAGGTGACCTCGTGGATGCCACACGATTATTCGACAGTCCTGATCTGTCCATCCACCCTGATCCATCTTGAGTCGTCAGTGGATACAGAGGTCTCCCGGGAAGCTAATTGTTGGAGCACCCGGTTAGCAAAATAGAGTTTTAGTCGGCACACTAACGTGCAAATTACAACAAAGCTCGAACGATCGCAAGATCAACCACGAGCAATAACAGAGATTGTTCAAGCTTCTCTGATATTTCCATGAAAATTTCCTCACCTAACTTCCCATTTAAAAACGCCGATGTGACATCTAATTGTGATTAGTTATCAAATTAAATTCGACAGTAAGAGCTATTAATATTCTTAATGATTCTAATCTGGCAACTGGAGCAAAAGTTTCATTATACTCGTAACCTTTAATCTGATTGAAGCCTCTTGCTACTAATCTCGCCTTTCTTTTATAAACTTCTCCATTACTATCAAACTTATTTACTAAAACTATCTTACTATCAATTGTATTTTTATTTTCGGGTCGTTTGACTACCTGCCACGTGTCATTCCTTAGCAAACCTTTAACCTCATCAGCAATTGCTTGTATCCATTCTGTTCTATTTTCCCCTTCAATTGCCTGATCAACATCTATTTCTGCATAGTTTGCCATGGCGTCCACAAAACTTTCCTCTTCAGAGCTGTTGTTTCCCAATATTAAACCTGACCCTCTTTCATTTATTCGTTGCATTCTTTTCGGTCTCCCTGGTTTTCCCGTACGAATTATTTTCGGTCTCCCTGGAAAATATTTCATTCTATTTCCATTATTCTCGGTCGTTGGCACTTCTGTAGAACTTTCTGGCATTAATCTATCCATCTCTTGAGTGTCCGAATTTCGATTTATTGGCATCAATATATCTATTTCTCCAGTATCTAGATCTTCATTCCTTTCTATACTAGAAATCTCTATTTGTTCTTCTTTCATCTCGTCTGCGAACTTAACATCCCTTGATATGACCACTCTTCTCATCGACGGAACATATATTCTATATCCCTTTGTGTTTCCTCATAAGCTTTTGTACCAAAGATCCTTAGATATTTAATGTTTAAGTTTCTCTTGAACCATAGCTCATATGGTATACCTCCATTCAACGAATTAGTAGGACACCTACTTCTAATATGATTTGAAGTCATTATTTCTTCAGCCCAGAAAGAACTGGACAATTTTGACTCTATCATGATACAACGCACCATATCTAGTAGTGTCCTATTCTTTCTTTCAGCAACACCATTCTGCTGAGGAGTGTACGGGGCTGACAATCGTCTTTGAATTCCTGATCTACTTAAGAACTTATCGAAACTATCATTGCAATATTCTTTACCATTATCTGTTTGTAGGTATTTTATTCTCTTACCATGAAGATTTTCTCCCATGTTTTTGTAAGTTACAAAAGTTTCGAATACCTCACTTTTATGTTTCAACATATATATTGTACAGTATCTACTATGATCGTCTATGAACGTACAAAAATATATTTAGCCCCTCCCAATGACGAGACTCTAAAAGGCCCACACACGTCACTATGAACTATTTCCAAAAATTCTTTAGCACGTTCATGAATAGATTTAAATGGCGAAGTAACTTGTTTACCTCTAATGCAAGTTTGACAGTCAGAAAGATTATTACTCGAACTTATGTTCCCTACCTTTGTAGACTTTAATAGTCCTACCAAATCTTTCTCATTCAAATGGCCCAACCTTTGATGCCATAATTTCAAATTAATTTTATTTTCCTCAATCTTTTGTACAATATTCTGTTCTGGTTGTCTTACATAATACAAGTTTCCTATTCTATCTCCTATCATTTTTATGTTACCACCCAAATCTTTTACTATCGCTACATTTTTCTTAAATAAAACTGTATTATTTCTGTCGGCAATTTTTGATACCGACAATAAATTTGTTCTTAAATCAGGAACATGTAATGTATTCTCCTAAATAATGGATTTCTTCAAACCTTGTGCTTCAATATTTATATTTACCGTGCCTTTTCCCTCGACTTCCGTATGACACATATTGGCAAGCCGCAAACTTTCAGTTACTGGAGTCAGAACCTGAAATAAATTACAGTCCTTACAGAGATGTGTTGTACATCCACTATCCAAGCACCAGCTTTTCTCCAGTGCCCCTTGTGATGTGTTCCCAACATCCTTTTGTATTGCAGCAGCGTAGTATGCATCCTCGACCATGTTCAATTCTTCTTCTCTCGAAGCACTATTGTTTCTTCTTTTTACTACAATTTTTGAGTAACATTTTGCAGCTATATGCCCCTTCCTGTTGCATCTATGACACACGATATTATTATATTTGTTGTATGCCCGTTCTTTACCATTAAGATTCATTTTATTTTTGTTTTCATATTTTGAGCTTTTTGGCCCAGATCTTATTTTCCCTTTTGAAGCAGCTAACATAGCGTTCTGATTTGAATTATAACTGTAATTTTGCTTCCTCACATCGCTTTCTTCTAACATTTTTACTTTTAAAGACTCCGCATCTGGCAAGTTGTCTCTTGATTCTATGGCACACCTGAAATTCTCATAACTTGAAGGCAAGCTATAAAGCAACATTATAGATAAGAGATCCTCGTTGATGTCAATATTCATTTCTCCCAGTTTATCCACTGTATCAAAGAATTTATTTATATGCTCTCTGACATCTTCCCCTTCCTGCATTTTCTGCATCCGAACAAATATATTTATGATATTTATGTATCTTCAATTATATATCTAACTGTATGTAATGTTATACCTAATAATAAACAAATTAAAATTAATAAATAAGTCATGTATTATTGAATACTATTATCTCATCGATTTATATACTTATTATACAGAAATACGGTTTTATGGTAAATATAAAGCAAAAGTTTAGTACAGTAGGACATCCTTTTTTCGAATGTGCGTTATCGCAATATCTATCATCTGAAAATTCTTTCCTGTAAACTTCCGATCATCTGAATAACATATTCCCAATTATAATGCATATAAACTGTAATGTATACATGTATGTATCCTTAGTTAAGCAGTTCTAATTCGATAAAAATTGTAATCTGCATTATTTGTATAGTATTGTTACGAGCCGAGTGCCAGGCAGTTTGGGTGGCCGGAGGTTGCATGCAATTGGAATTTTTGGTAGGGGTGCGTAGACCAGCCAATGTTTATTTCGACACGGGTGGCTACTTTCAAGGGAGTTAGGATGAGGTGCGTAGACCAGCCGATGTTTATTTCGACACGGGTGGCTACTTTTAAGGGAGTTAGGATGAGGTGCGTAGACCAGCCGATGTTTATTTCGACACGGTTGGCTACCATTAAGGTTAGGATAAGGTGTTTGAAGAAATTGGTATTAGGGTGTCTCGTAACTTTGTTAGAAAAGAAATAAAGATATACCTCGAGCGGTTAAGATATACCTTGGTGGGTTATACCAACTACTGCTTCGAAGTAGGAGATGGAACTAATTAAACTTAAAACCAAAGAAAACTGGTAAAAGCTAATTTATTACGCGTTTTGGGTTTTACAAATGTATGTTAGTGTTCGCGGACTCTAACGCGCTCTCAGCTTTTCGCACTGAGTCGGCGGAGGCTTCTCTGATTTGATATCTAATTACCTATTAGATTGTTCGAAGGAGAATTACGACTCGATCTCACTAGCGTTTCCACGTCGACGAATGATTCGAAACTGGCCCGATTCCCGGTCGCGTTTGGGCCCTTTATATAGTCGGATTTTCTCTGGAAAAATGGTAGTGGGAGTGTTCCTATGTGGTCCGATTCCAGAAACGTTCGTCGTCGTACCCCCTTGGAGGTACTCGACTCGCGATATATAAATGAACCCCCGACTGGCTGGCGCCAGCCTGGCGTATGCCTCCAGGAAGGAATATAAAGAATTCGTGGGATGATTCTCTGTACGTTACAAGGTATACCCGGACACAGGGCGACGGGTATTAAAAACTTATGATTACAACGAAAGAGTTCCTCGTAGAAAGCTATACGTAAATGAAACAAATCGCAAAAAAATTGAGCTTTACAAAAGAATATTTTTACAAAGACAACTGGTGGTGGAATGATGTAATATTTTTGGATGAAAGCAAATTTAATCTTTACTGATCCGACAGTCAAAAAATGGTGTGGCGTAAAGTAAATACAGAATTAAACATTTCAAATTCAAGACCGACAGTGAAACACGTTGATAGGAGTATGTAATAGTGTAGGGTTATATCTCGTCTGTAGGTGTAGATGAAGTAGTTTTTATCGATGGTATTATGGACAAAATGAAGTATTTGGACATTTATAAAATAATTTAATTACTAGTGCTATAAATATGGCTATATGTACAATTTTAAATTTTATCAGGACAATGATCCTAAAAACAAGGCCAGAATTATACAGGAATATTGATTATACAATTTCCAAAAGTACTGTATTCTCCTCCTCAATCGCCTGATTTAAATCCGATTGAAAATTTATGAGATCAATTAGACCGCAAAATTCGTACAACACCTACAAGGACAACAACAGAGATAAGACAACGTTTGTTGGGCAAATAGAAACGGATTTCGCCGGATTATTTAAAGAAAATCATCTGTAACAAGCCCAAGCGAATACATGAAGTAATAAAACAAAAGGGTCAACTGACAAAATATTAATATTATGAAAATATGATTAAAAAAATTTTCATTTTATATAAAATTAATGTAATCCATTCACTGTCCGAATATTTTTGTGACGTTAAATTTTGCCACGATCTTGTTTGTCGTTTATTATACAAAAGAACATGCGCAATAAATAAACAAACTTTATGTTTCTACTTACTATATGAGAAAACAATTGATTCAATAATACTATCATAAACAATGAAAAGGAGCAATAATTTTTCTGATAATATCGTGTCCGAATATTAATGCGAGTCACTGTAGGTAGAGACTCACAATGCATATTGATAATTTAGCAAGATTTACAACAATAGATAGACAACCGCACGATGAAGGAATAAAGGACCTTGCTAGGATGAACAAACTCCTAACAGTCACGGATGCGAGTATCAATTTATTCTATTACGACTTAAACAATTGCCATTCCGTGCAACAGTACAAGAAGATTTCATAGAGTGTTTCGAAAACTATTTTGACTCGATTCCATGGCACTCCGTTTAGAAACTACCTTGACATAACCTTTCCATCGGACTCCTGATCCAGAATCTATTCTTTTAAGTAATTATCTATATCAAGGCGGTGAAAACAATCCTCAAAGTCGAGGATGGAAACCATATTATTTTGGATATCTCGCAAATCAGCGGGTGTAAAACAATGAACGTATTATAAGTCGTATGAACGTTTATTTTTTCTGTCATTAAAAAAATTGTTTAAAAACGTTCAGAAACCAGCAGGAAGCAATATGTTAGGAACATGAAGGCGAAATGAGAGCTACCATGAGAGCAGCCATTTTGCGAAGCAGTCGAGTTTGAGAGGGCAAGATGAATAGACGTAGATTCTAACACTCCAGCGCTTCAGGCTGGACATTCTTTGTTCATTGATTATCGTTCCCCTTTATTAGGGGCTTCATTTTCGAAAGGAAACTGCTAGTTCATCCGCGGATTAGCAGCTTCACTCTTTCCAGTAGGATCGGAGGGGAGATCCGCAGCTTTCGCGGCCCCAAGATCGAGATTTCTGAACGATCGGATACAAGAGACCATGTCAATCGCGCAACCCGCTTCAAAATACGGGAACAAGGATATTTCTAAATTCGTTTCTTAAAGTTCGTCGCATTAGCGCGTTGCCATACGTGCCCTCTCACTCGCACTTGTGTTCACTTGCGACCACCTTGCACGAGATTTCTACTCGGCCGACAGTCTCGGTAAAATTCTAAGCTCTTTGTACCACGCGACTTTGTTCTGTTTCGTTTTATTTTGTGCGTCCCGTGTCGGGTTCGTACGCATTTCTGTCTCTCTTGCATCAGCAGGGAGATCGTTCGGTCGACGCTTTCCGACGTATATTCGTATTTTGTGTACCGCGTGGTAATTTGTGTTGTCCTTGACGCGTGCGATGTAGAATTGGTTACTCGCGTACGTTCCTTCTCGTTCCCTCTAACCGGTGAGAAATTGAGTTAGCGGGAAAGTAATTTCGGTATTTCAATGTGAAATAAAATTCAATTTTTTCTATACAAGAAATAAAATTTAATCAATAAAAAAATTAAAATAAATTTTCCATTCTGTTCGATGACCTTTTGCCATCTTTCTGGTAACTTCATGATTTCGCGCTTACAAGACTTCCGGCCCTTATCAGTGAAAAGCTCAATGAAGTACGATTTGAGGTTATCGTTATTATTGAAATTTTTACCATTTAAAAAGTTTTGTAAATTTCGAAATAAACGATAATCCGATAGTGCAAGGTCGGGGCTATATGGAGGATGCGACATCACTTCCCAACCAAGCTCCAATAATTTTCTACGTGTTGCTAAAGATGTGTGAGGCCTCGCATTGTTACAGAGGAACATGATACCTTTATGATTTGCCAATTCTGGTCTTTTCCCTTTGACTGCTTCCTCCAATTTCATAAGTTTCTCGCAGTAAACTTCTGAATTGATCGTTTGGTTGTTTGGAAGCAGCTCAAAATACACACCTTTATAGTCCCACCAAATTGACAGCATGACCTTTTTCTGATGTAATTCAGCTTTCGATATGGTTTATGCTGTTTCATCACGCTTGGATCATGATCTTTTTCGATTAATGTTATTGTATGTTGGTATCGCAAATACTAATTCGTTGTATTAAGTGAATTTCTTACAATCCATGCAAACAACGAGCTTCTTATCAAGTCCAAAACATCTTATGTGATGTTCAATTATTATGTGTGATACATTTAACCTTTTAGCAATCTCTCATACAGTTATATAACGATTCGATTCAATTATGGCTTTAAAATTGTCATCATTAACTTCGGAAGGCTTACCGGGACGTTATAATCTTTAAGTGAAAAATCTTCAGGACGAAATTTTTTGAACCAATTCTGATACGTACGATCTGTTAAACAATTGACGCCATGAACTTCACATTCACCATAAACTTCGTATTTCTTTGTGAGCCTCGGCCGCTTTCTTGCCTTTATGAAAATAAAAAAGTATAATGTGTTGAAAAATTTTGACCTTAAAAAAAATGAGAATGCAAACATAACGCTATCTATTGGTGTAAACCGAAATTACTTTCTTGCCAAAACAATATTTGTTCGCTTGTTGTGAGCACTTTTCGGTCAGCGTATTCTGATAATCGATTCAACTTATTTTCTTTCGGTACGTTCGTTTAACGGTATATTTGTGTTCGCACAGCATACGTTTGGCTTTGTTCCGCGTGCTCACTCTCGCGGCGAGACTTCGTCGAGCATCGTAATACGATCTTCGTACATTCGCTACAGCATGTCAATATAGGTTATTGTCATACATCTATTGTAACTGATCTTGTTTCGCTCTATCTGAATTTTGAATAAGGAAATGTGTAAGACTCAGCTCAGCGGTTCCCGCGGTTGTTACTATTATCAATAAACGTACGGGCAACCTACCCTAATTTGTTACACAGTTTAAACGCGTAGCAATCTGTAACCTACGATCCACCCTTTCGTTTTCGGTTAGGCTTTAAACCCTCCCGTTCCGTTATTCTACTAGTTTGCAAATCGAATGGGTCGATCCTAACAATAATGAAGTATTAAAATATTACATATGTATGTGGCGCGTTTGTGCGTTAGTTGACTGCATACTTAAATCATGATCAAAAATTTTCAGTTGCTTTCAAAATACACATTGAAGATTTATTCTGTGTACAACACTGTTTATCGTAATATTGTGTAGTTGTATTTTGAAAATCAGCGTTCGATAATATTTAGTCAACCAGGTTATCTTAGTCAAATCAGGTTTCGCTTAAGTTCTGAAAAAAATTACAATTTCTTTTTCTTTCTTCCTCATTATCAATCGGGAACGGAGTCGACAATGCATAGCGTTTTAGTAAATCGTTAAACGTTCGCAGAAGCGACTTTTTAGGCAGCCAGGATATACTCTCTATGTTAATCTTGAGAGTAATTTATAAATTCAATACGTTCACTCCTTGAAATAAAAGTGTCGTGCGAATGGAAACGAATACGCGAATTAATATGGTAAACACCCTCGTGTTCATTAACCACCGTTTCTTTGAGGTATTTCAGGCAATATCTATATCTATTCAGGTATATCAGTCAATCAGTCGTTGCTATGGAGCAAAGGGATTGACCACATTCGCCCAGTCATATCATCTTACATGTGGAAACTGTCGTCGACGGCGTATCCATTGCAAACGATTTTGCAACGTATTATCATCGTGTACGCCGTGATTTTTTAATATAATATTTTGAGAGAGAGAGAGAGAGAGAGAGAGATATTGCATCTTTTTCTAGTTATCATCTTGTTTGCTGATTTTAATTCGATTGCAGATTGTAGGGCAAAAGGAGAAATCATACATATAAAGCATAGGTAGAGCTGGCTCATCTCCATCTACGAACGCCATCGCTGATGGCGTTTGCCGCATCGAAGATATTTGAACACCGCGTTTATAATTATTCGGCTTGAGGAGTTCAAATTGAAATTAAAAACTTTGATTCATAGTTAGTGCAAAAACATTTCGCAAAGATGACGCAAGTTTATAAAAACATGTCAAGGTGCTTGACGCGCATGTCGGCGTTCATTATAAATATCGACGAGTACCGCGAGTGGGCCAAATCGTACATCGATTTTCTATAGTGGGGCACCAAATATATGAGTACTGCAAAGAACGCGAATTGTCAATAAGTGCAAAATCTAGTTTAGTGTTAACCATATATCGTATGAAAACTTTGTATGTCTCGTTGAGTCATCGTTTTTCATCACTATTCGTTGGGATAACATTGTGTCGGCGTTTAAAAATCGAATATTGATCGGTGTTTTGATCAACGTTGAACATATCGATCCACGCCATTTCTTGCAATAAGCGAAACGAATACATATATATGTACTCCCTAACTCTTGAAATCACCGGTTCGGGTGCTTCGCGTTCCTCGGTAGGAATACAGTAAAAGACAATATTATCTAGAATTATTTTAAAGTCCGCGGAATCAAATGAATCTTAGAGAAGATTATAATTTGTTGGATATTTCCGTACAGAATATCGATGTGGTACTTTAGAATATGTGACTGGTAGAAAAGAAATAGAGAGACGTTGCTAGATTTGAATCTGCTCAATGACTGACTGCTTTATTTAGAAGATGTCGGGCTTATATTCATCTTGTTACCGATGTGTATCCGGTTTAGGTTTTGTTTTGGTTATCGGAGTATCGCCTTGCTTCAAACTTTTGACGTCGATCGAAGAGATTCAAAAACGGGACAGCGCGGATGGGCGCTATCAAAGATCCTGCATCTGAGAGTGAATTCCATCATGTATCAGCCATTACAAGCAGGTTGTTCTGTACCGTGCCTCGACCAGTGCAATTGAAAAGAGCAATCGTCAACGTGAACAATAACGACGATGCGTGTTTCTTTTGGACAGTCGTGGCTGGCCTGCACTCAGCTAAACGAAATTCGGAGCGAGTATTTTCCTATCCGCGCTACAAAGATGTGCTTCGAACCAATGGTTTCCAATTGCCAATGTCGTTCAAGAATATACGGAAATTTGAAGAAGCGAATGATGTTTCCCTGAACGTGTTTTAATGATAGAGGAAACGAAGAAGCTGTCAGACGCTTCATCTGATTGCAAGGAAAAGGGAGAAACACGTAAATTTGCTGCTTATACAGGACATAGCAAATGTGCACAATCATTTTGTCTGTATAAGGAATTTATCCCGTTTGATTTCATCCCAACACAAGAAGCATAATCACATATCGAGTGATTATCAAGGCCCGGCGCACAACAATTGCAATTTGAGCTATCGATCTTTGTATGTGATACCGGTTGTTTTTCACAATTTGTCCGGGTAAAATAGAATCGTTGCCTCTGACGAAACATACTGAGAACGTGGACAACAAATCATGGAAAAATACATAAAGTTCCGATTCGTCGATTCGTACAAGTTCTTGAATTCGACTTAGACGATACTTGTTTACCGTCGCGTGAAGCGTTTTACAATCAGTTATGCGATAGCGAGGTATCCGACGCCGATTGTAGTCATGCAAGCGAAGTTTGGTCACGTTTCGGTATATAAACACTAGAACAGTTGGTGGATGTTTTTGAAAATTTTCGCGAAGATTCGCTCGAGAACTATAAACTCGATCTGGCGCATTATTACACGCTGCACGGTTTCGCGTGGGACGCGATGCTGATAATGACGAAAATTGAATTGGAATTGTTCACCGACGTGAACATGCTTTTGTTTGTGGAGCGAGGAATACGAGGCGGTTGGAGTCAATGTTCATATCGTTACGCGCACGCGAATAACAAGTATTTCCGACGTACGATTCGATCAAACCACACACGTATCTAATTTGTATGGTTGATCCGTGTTGCTACTTTTGCCACACTAAGGTTTCCGATGGTTTAACAATACGAGTAATTTCAACGTCGATTCTGTGCCGATCGACAGCCCCGTCGGATACACTTTAGAGGCCAACTTGCAGTAGTCGCACGAAATTCACGATGCTCACGCGGATCAAAAAAATTGATGGTGACGCTTCGTAATAAGGAACGATACGTTCTCCATTATTGATATCTTCAGAAATGTCTGAAGAATAATCTAAAATTGAAGAAAATCTACGATTTTCTAGAATTTGTACGTGTGTGTCTTCCTTAGTTTTATCTGTAAGAGGGACAAAAAGATGATAGGGAATCGTATACATAAATTCCAACATTGCGTCGAGCAAGTATTACTTATAACTTTCCAGTTATTAAGTGAATTCGTCGACGACTACGACGGCTACGACGATGATAACGTTAACGACATCGGTTGTGACGATAACTACGGGAGCAAACGAAAAACCATGGGTAAGTAAAAAACAAATTTGAGACGTTCTTTTGGTGAAAAATTAGAAAATTTTAAAAATAATTTTTTTTGTTCTTTTTTATAGAAAGCTCGCTTTGACGAATCAGTCGATCAAGCACAATATGCGAATCTTGGGTAGAAGATATTCCATAGGCGGCAACTCTTTCAAATTTCTCGAAATTGGCGTTCGCATGGGTGAAAATTTGCATGTTGAATTTGCTCTTGGAAGACAATCGTGGAAGGAGATTTCATTTCCGCTGACCACGTGCAAACTGTTGGTAAAATCTAAAGATTTTATTCACAGTTTGTTCGAAACGTCTACGAACGAGAATGGAAGACGAATCGACGATAATTTATCGTTAAAAATCTGTGAAATTCAGTGAGATGAATCTTGACAAGTTGTTTGATCCTTTTACATCGATTTATGTTACCGAACAAGCAATGTATAATTTGTATAATTTGGAGTTTCGTATCGATCATATGTATTCATGGTTATTTGAAAATATGCCTGAAATTGCAGATAGATTTGTATAGCTCGTCGTTATCGTAAGAAACGCCAATACTAAAATTTATGCGGTTGCGATTGTTACAAACGAATCATTCGAACAAAATTGTTTAATCAATTGTGAATTGGCAGCTCTATGTTTACATTTAATGGTATCGAAATCGAATCGTTGAGATTGTGAAATTTTGATTGTATATGCCTGTGTGTGTGTGTGTGATTAATGGGAATAAATGTCAAAAAAACCATTACGTTTATATACATGTATTTTTGTATTAGGAAAATGAATTACATTTTTGTAACATTAAATAAACATATGGATATACATATGTATATTTGACGAAAAAATTACAGTATAGATGATTTCTTTATCCAAGAATTATGCGATGTATCCAGTCCTAATCATTTTACATATATTTTATTTCCTTTTCTACGCAATATCTTCTCAACTAAATACACGTTAGCATATCTTGCAGCATGTATCTCACGTTTGTAAAATCCACCAGCGACAGGTTTATCTTTCGAATCGGTTAAGAGATATGTGACGGGATTCGTTCGTTCTATCGTGGGAATCTTAAATATTTTCGTTGACAAGATCGGCTTGTATTCTTCGTACAACACCTACAAGGACAACAACAGTGTTAAAAGAACGTTTGTTAGACGAATGGAAACGGATTTCACCGGAGTATTTAAATAAAATCATCTCTGTAACAGGCCCAAGTGATTACGTGAAGTAATAAAACAAAAGCATCAACCGACAAAATATTAATATTATGATAACATGATTAGAAAGATCTTCATTTTATATAAAATTAATGTAATTTTGTCTCAATCTTGTTTATCGCTTATTATACAAAAAAACATGTGCAATAAATAAACAAAATTTATGTTTATACTTACTTTAAGAAGTGCTTTATTATATGAGAAAACAATTGATTCAATAATACTATCGTAAACAGTAAAAAGGAGCTGTGGCGGCGACAAGCCGGCGCCACGTCTCCGCCATGTGTTTAGTTTTAAGGCGAAAGAATGTTTGGACGAATGGACCGGGCTGCATGCTGTGCGTTAGCGTCGAGCGAATGTCTAGACGATTGGTTTGAGTGTCGCGTAGAATGAATGCGTCTGGTCAGGATAGAGTGAAAGCGTACCGTGAGAATGAGAAAGAATGATCTGGATGGGATGCATCGGTGAGCGAATGGGATAGTTCGGTAAGAACCCTCGTCGGGAACGGTACGCGAGCATCGCGAGTTTTGTACCGGCGTCATTGTAAATAAAAGTAGTCCGATTGTAACCGGGTTCGATTTTTTCTTCCCGTCGCCGATCTCACCTCCTCAGAGCAATAATTTTCCTAATAATATCGTGTCCGAATATTAATGCGAGTCACTGTAGTTTTGAATTTGCTGATGAGCAGGTAGTCGCCAAGCTTGAATTTACCAGGACCAACGATCTCAACGTACGATTGAATCGTTCAGCTATGCCGAATATGCTTTCATAATGCCGAACGTGGAATAATTCTTTATTGTAGAATTCCTTCTACGGTTTTTAACGTCAATGCGAAAACTTTGCACGCATCACTGGCACTTTTACTTTTCAGAGGAACCACCCAACCATATTTACTAAATGTATCGATTATCGTAAGAATATATCGACGTCCTCAATTATCTCTCATGTATGACTAAACTTATAGGATATCGGCTTGCCAGAGATCGTCAAGTCCTCGCACGATCCCTAATCTATGCGGGAAAAACTATCTCGCCGGGGCATGCAGATCGTTCACGAAGTTCACTTTCTCGCCGCACATTATTATCACCTTATCAGTTTGTAGCCATATGAAAGAGCTGTTATTACTGTGCCCTCTCTTAGCGCTATAATATTATCTATTTTAGTCATGATTTCAGATTTCCACTATGCATGAGCCTGTTCTGCATTTTTCGCCAGCTTTTCGATAGCCGTTACTTTTAATAGAATTTCAGACTTCCATTTAGCACTAGTCTGTTCCACATCTTTCATCAACTTTCCGTTAGGAGTTATTTTACTACGAAGATCATCGCAGCCTTTCTTTGAGACACCGTCAATGAACAATTTGATGGCTGCGACATCGTTTGTTGTAGAATTCGCAACATAACCGATCTTAGCGGACGATGATGTCGACTCAGACTTGCTCGATTGATAACGCTTTATTAATATAGACATTTTTGTTTTTTAATCTAGTTTTGCTTTATTTCTATCAATGACTCATGTTGTTCTTGTTGTTGTTCAATCTACTGTATTTTCTGATATATGTCGCCGAGTCTCAACTCGATATTTTGAAATCTCAAATCATAATTTTCGTCTGTGGATATGGTTCGATTGGTTTCACAGCAATTCCAACGAATAATCATTTCATCGAACAATTTTGCAAAATCAATTGACATTGCATTCGATATTAACCTAACTAATATTCGTGTAATTTAATTTATAATCAATCAGTTTATAACCAATCTAACTTCGCGAACTTTCTCGATTATGGATATTATATATTTCGCTGCCCTTGCCGGTGTATCCGGCATTTTTCGATGACGTCGCAATTTCAGACGTTCTACCAACTCGTTTGGATCGTCCCAATGCACGTAATTGTTCGGGTTGTTAGTCACATGCATCGATGTTGAAAGCTTAATTTCCTTTCCTGGTAATGTTTTTGTACTTGCAGCCCCTTTTTTTCCCATTACCTGTGTTCCGTCCTTCAACGAAATTTTCGTGCTGCATCCATTTAACTTTCTCCGGGACGAATGACCTTTTCCTTTTATCCCTAAAAAACCGTTATTAACGAGAAATCTTCGGCTCAGCAAGACAAATTGACAGTCCTTCAATGAATGACGTGCAATCAACAGAGGGTCACGTTCGTTGGGCTTTCAATTTCGTAGAGCCATCGTCTTCTTCCGTGCCATTTCTAAATTTATGATATTCGCCAGCATTTTTTATGACAGGGTCGCTAACACGCACCGCTTCGGTCGCCCGTCCGGGGTTTCTTGCTACCTGCGGCACTGCGTGCTACGTCACTCTACATCCCCTTCCATCGCGTCACTGACCAACGAATTTCGAGTTTTCTATCCACGAAACTGTATAAAAACTCGAAACCGATTCCTCTCATGATCAGTTGTCACTTGTCAGTTCATCGTCAATTAGTCTTTAGTCATTCGTCCGTCATCGATCAGTCAGTGTCAGTTCAACTCAATTCATTCTAAACCAAATACAATTAGTCAACTAAGTGTTAAACCATTCTACTACAACCTGTCATCCGTATCACTCGAAAGAGTCATACGGAATCACGCAGACTCGGTGTCACATAAATTTGAGAATATTTTTGTAAATTTTCTTACCGATCTCAGTATACAACTCCTCGTCGGGTATACTGCTAAATATCATTTCGTAGAGACCTAGAGTTCCATTATACATAATTTTATTAACGATAATATCATCATCACTTTCCACGTTGAACGTAGCGTTTCCAAGCATCAGCACTCCGAATACGGTATTCATATTTATCGATGGCCTGATAAAGAAACTGCGCAAGTATTCGCTCTAAATGTCCAAGATTGCCTAATATTTTGTATCGACGATTCGAAAATCTCCCCCTGTTGCGGTGGAAGTATGGTGGCCAACGGTTCGTTCGCCTTATCGCTGTTATCATTATCATTACATCATCATTACCTTCCTTTTGTTTTTCAAATGCAGCCCTGGCGTTAAAGCTACTTTGTTCATTTCTTCATAGAGAACGGCGTTTGCATATCCAGCGGTGGATCCAGGATCAGCGTATTATCGTTCGCTTCTGAGCGGTATTTTGAACCAATTGTTTCAATAAATCCAGGATCGTCTGTATGTTCGTCACAGCATCCATTTTCCCAAATTTCAGCGCTAAATATTTTGTATGCATAGTATCACTGACTATTTATTTGACGATCGCAGACATATCGTGACATATTGATTGAACTCCAACAATTCTTAGCGAACAAGTATGTCGGTTGTAGGACGACAATCGTAGCCTCTTGATCGAATACAATCAACGGATTGCTATTGTCACCAATTAAGTGCCTAGGTATTCTAAAATCAATTGAGGTGCGATGTCTGCCCATCGCAAAATTTTCTCTCATGACATCGTGATCGTCGCAAACATCGTCGTCGAAGATGAATATCGAATCTTGCTGAGCATCTATCGGAGAGATCGTCCACATTTTCTCTCACAATGAGAACAGTTTGCTCAAGTATTGGTTTTTCAGCTGACGTAACGATTTCTAGTACACATACACATTTGCCAATCGCACCCTATTTGGACTCTTCACCAAATTACTTTTATTACGTTCGTTTTACCACATCCTGATGGACCGCTTATCACGCATCTTACAGTACTTGGTAGCAATGACCCATGTTTTCAAATCATCTTGTCATGGTCATTGAACATGCGACACGTCGAAACCTGGATATTCATGGATTGCCGTATACAACGCATGCTTTCTCTCTCTCTCACCCTCTCTCTCGCCCCTCCAATCCATCCCACCATCATGCCATCCCGCCATCGCTCACACACTCTTCCAACGCAAGAATTCTGCCCACTTATAGATCTGAATAATGTCGAATACGAACTGGATCTGCTCAATTTGCAAACTTATTACACAATACCGAACATCAGTTCGAATTATCGGGAACAATAAATTCTATTTCCGCGAGAAAGGCGAGGAGATATGCATTCCTGACGGTTCGTATAAACGAGATACGCGCGCTGTATTCTCCTTCCAAAAATATGGACAAATTGAACGATATGGAATATCCGATGGTTTTACGAGCGAATAACATTACTATGAAAAACAAAATTATAAGCCCGTATAAAATAAACTCTACGAAGTTTGATAACGTGTGTTCCATCCTAGGATTTTCTACGGATCGCATTTTGTCACCGAACACGGGGCATACATCGGTCACGTCTGTGAATATCACTAATGCGAATATTATTGGAATAGAGTGTAACGTAACCAACGGTTCGTGCGATAACGGCAAACTGGTTCACACAATACACGAATTCTCGTGTAAGGCGCTGTCAGGATATAAAATATCGGAAGCGCCAGCACGTGTCATTTGCCTTCCGATCGTTACACGGTCGATTGACGATTTAACGATTCACATCGTGAATCAGTTGACGGCCATCTATCATGGCTCTTGCCGGCCACTGTTGACGGCCATCTTTCACGGCTCCTGCAGGCCATCGTTGACGGCCATTTTCAATACACGGGCATGTTTTGTAACCAGCGAAATAAGGCCACGCTCGATGCAGACAAAAGAACTTTAACCTCCGGCATGCCATCGTTGTGTCACTCTAAAGTATTTAAAAATTGTTACGCTCTCTAAATGCAGTTCCTATCAGTATCCAGCATAGAAGTGAACATTATTATGTGTATACGTTGTAAGAATGACAAATAAAAAATAATTTTCCTGTATTTTGATTTTTTATTTATTTTGCTTAATTTTACATCTTGCCTATCTTTTAGATGTATAATAATACATAACTTTAATAGAAAAACTATTTTTAAAGTATTCAGTAAGGAGCATAACTGAACCAATAACTACAAGTTTTGTATAAATCATTATTTATTGCTAAGAAGATAGGAGAACATTAAGAAATAAACATTATAATCATTTTTGTAATAGCCAGAAGTAACACAAGAAATTTTTTCAGTAATTAATGTCTCCTTGTTCAGCAATGACAATAAAAATGGGTTGTCTCGGTTTTGCACCGGTCCATAAAAGGAATGTTTACGTAGAATGTTCTAGCAGTGTGTTTATACCTAGCAGTTTTGTATGTTTACAAAATGTTATTGCACGTCTTAGCACTCAGTTTCTCTCAATCAGTCGAACGGAAAAGCACGTAAGTGAAGTAAGAATAAATATGAAGTCAATTGCACCACATTGTTTAAAAAAAGTAATTTCTCTTTTGAATTACGGCGGCTTGGCTCGCTTCGTCTTTTTGGTGACGGTTTGCCAACCGTCACCTGTAGGGTCTTCGACACGCTCGGGTGCCGACTGCACCTTCACGAGTGATGTGTCTCCGACTCGTTCGATTATCATGGGTTTCCCCTTTCCGGCCTTGCGGCCGGGGGGGTCCCCCGACTTGGGTGAGACTACCACGTTACCGGTGTCCGGCGTACCTTCTACCGTGGGCTCGATTTTCACCGAGACCGCTCGCGTGGGAGTCACACATCTTTGCAAGGTCACACGAGTACTGGCGATATTAATCACCTTCCCGGACCTTGTCTTTCTCACGGACGCGGGGGGACTGACAGCTGCGGTTGCAGTTCCCGCGTCTGTGGCGACGGCTTCACTCCGAGTAGGAGCTGGACCCGTCGTCTTTGAACGCTTAGTTTGTTTTTCATTTTTATTTAGACCCATAATATGTCTTGGTCTTTCATCCAGTGCGCTCCCCGGCCACCACCGACCCGCACAATTTGGAACCCGCCAAAGGCTGAGTTAGGGCTACGCACCGGATATAGTCTGCTGGCTGGGTCAGTTCCCTAACCCAGCCCGCGTCCTCGCCCAGCAGAACCCACTTGCCGAAGCGTGTGGTCGTTCCAAGCCGATTGACTGGACCAGGGCTACTTTTCTTGTCCAGCCGCCCATCTAGCCGAAGCAGAGGCCAAAGGTACGTGTTGGGGACGTCTCACCCGCAGGAGAGGGCCCCCTCAGATCCCAGGATCCTCTTTTCCGACGACAAGGGTCGCCACGCACGGCAAACACGCGGGAGACAGCAGTCGGAGAGGCTGCCTCTTCCTCTCCACCACACTTCGTTCAGTTCGCTGCGTTTTTAAGAACACGAGCTATCCAGCGGTACCTTTTTCGTGGAGGCTCAAGTGTGGCTAGGGCACGTTTGCCCCATGCGGCCTGGGCTGCCACCTTATGGTCCCGACTGCCGCATCTATAACAGCAGTCGGACCTATCCTCGGCAGCCGTGCACCGCTGACTGGTGTGGCCAACACCAAGGCAACGGTAACACTACAGAGGCCGGGCACTTAGGGCCTCCACGGCTGCCTGGGTCCAGCCGACAGTTATCCGGCCCGCGACAGCAACCTTGCGAGCGGCCGCGGCAGGACATCGTACCCAGAGGGTGCCCAATCACGAGGGGGAAGACCGGATTTCGCCGGTATGAATGTCCCCCTCGTTACACCCGCCCACGCGGGCAACAGCCGCAGCGACCTCCGCCGGCGTTGTCGAATCGACCAGGCCGCGCACCCTAAGGTCGACTTTTTTGACCGGGCGCGCGACCTTTACGCCGGTTCCCGCCAGCGCTTCCGCCACTTTTGTGACGAGGACGGTGGCCTTGGCGGCCCCATCGGTGCCAGGGACCTCCAGAATTAACCCCCCAATCACCGCCCTTCGCGGCCTCAGCGAGGCGATGCCAATTTCTGCTAGGTCCACCTTGGACCTGGCGGTAGCCATCGCCTGCGCGTAAGTCATGTCCACGCCAGACGGAACCGTTATGGTAACCGCTGCTGTGCGTGGCGGACGTGGAGGCAGGGGTGTCTTCCTGGGGGCCGCCGGGACCACCCGTCCTTTTTTATTCGCGGCCGCAGTGGCCTTGGCAGCCGCCTTTTTGGCCTTCCGGCCAACCACCTGAGATCACGCCTCCTGGGGTGGAGGCGCGGCGGAGGGTGGCGCCAGTTCTGCTCGCGTGCGTGCGGGCTCCGTCTGGGCCGCTTTAGCCGCCCCAGCTTTCCCACCTTTCTTTTCCTTCTTCGCCCTTCGCCCCACCCTGTCCGAAGACTGTGAGGGGACGGACGGCCCAGGTGCCACCGATCGCAGGGCTGTGTCCGCTCGCGGCGCGAGCTCCCTCCTGAATGACGCCAATTTGGCGTCTATCAGGGCGCCTATTTGCGCCAGAAAATCTGCGGGCGCAGCCGCAGGTGGGGGCGAGGACTTTTCTTGCCCGGAGCGATGGCAATCCTGGGCGCCGACGATCGACGGCGATACTGAGCCCTCTCCCGGGCGCGGCGGCGGAGGCATTGCGGCAGCAGCCGTTCTCGCCTCCACCACCTGCCGGAGCCGGGCCACCTCCGCCCGCAGCTCCGTTATTTGCCCCGTGAGGACGGCATTTTCGGCCTCCAGGACACGCGTGGCGTCGGTAGCTGACCTCACTGCCAGCTCGGACACCCCCACCCTGCCGTTTAAGGCGGCCACCCTCAGGGCGCGGGCCAAGTTGCCCTTCAGCCCCTTTGACACGCCGGAGATCCTGGCCACCTCATCCAGGCTCTCCAATATAGCGGCCGCTACTTGCCCCGTCGGACGGTTGCGGAAATCTTGCGCAATATCCGTCTCGTCCGGTAGCGGGATGCTTGACCGCGACGGTCTCGGCACGGGGGCACCCGGGTCAAAGATTGCCGCCACCTCCCTTGCCTCGGCCTCCAACTGCGAGGCCTCGGCCAGCCTAAATTTGGCCTCTGCGAGGCCAACATAGTCGCCGGTCGTCGGCGGCCGGCCTCTCTTTCTCCCTGACGACGTGCCCGGGACGCTCTGCGATGAGTGATGGGAGGAGACAGAGAAATCTGATTCCTTCCCCTCATCGCACTCACCAAGGCCCGCTGCGGTCCTCTTTGTGCCGCGTGTTGCCGAATGCCTCCGCGACGCCGGCACTATACATCTTTTGAGGCGCACGATAGGCCCGCGCACCTCCCCCTCACGCTCGTTCCCCCCCCCCCACCCTGGTTATTTGTAAAGAAGAATCCATAATTGGTCCCACGAGTGTGGTCGGAAAGAAGGTCACCCCGGGCAGAGCCGCCATACCCGGGGAAGGCTAATACACCCGGGGGTCGCCAGGTACCCCGGGGTTGTCCGCTAAAGATTGGTGCACCCACCAACCATAACTGGCGCTTGCTCCAGCTACACCCTCATCACCGCGCTACACTGCTTGGGGCTAGGGATTTTTTACAGAGGTTGTCATCCTCGCGGTCCGGCCGGTTAAGGCAAGACCCCCGTTTCTGTAAAACATGACCACAGGTTTATGGTATGTGTCCGACTTTAGTTGGCCCATCACCTCGAGCCACTTCGGCATAGTAGAACCTGCCAGGGAATAAATTCCCCGCCGGCACAGCCTTGAGGATCATTAGGGCACGAAGCCCCTCCCACCACGACAAGGTAGCGGACACGGGGGGGGGGCACGAGGGACCTTGACATAACCTTGACATAACCTCAATGGAGCTAAGTTTAGAATTCCTAAAAAAAAAAAAAAAATGTTATCGAAGAAGAATATTAAACTTCGTTTGGAATTTGCCAAAAAATACCAACACAGGACAACTATTGAATGGGAACGGGTTATTTGGTCAGACGAGGCCAAATCTATGGGATTTCCTAAAAAGACGACTTTGGGATTCATATGACTCAAAACCAACTTCAATCACAAATTTTTATAATAGAATTCAAGAACAGTGAGAACAAATATCTCTAGAGTATTGCAGAAAATTAGTAGAAAGTGTATGCCAAAACGAATTAGTACAGTTTTACAAGCAAAAGGTTGTGGACGAAATATTAAAAATAAAGAATATATTAAGTATTGTCAAGTATTGGACGTGGTGCCAAACCGATTCAATTTATTGTTGTTGTCATTCCTAAACAACAAGACATTAATTATTGCAAAAATTTCTTATGTTACTCGTAACTGTGATGAAAATAACTATAATGTTTATTTTTCATTATTCTTGTATATTCCTAGCAATAAACAATGATTTATATAAAACTTGTGGTTGTTGGATTAGTTACGCTCCTTACTACATATATGTATACATCAGTGTGGATCAAGAAATATCCAGGACTGGTTTCCTGTGCCTTTGTGAAGCAAAACTCCCTTATCTTGCTTGGTATGTCACCATTGTAACATGAGCCCAGATATACTCCTACCCCTATACTCTAAGATAAAAATCGCGTACATGAAAAGTCACAGAAACCCAATAAAGCAGTTCTAGATTCAGTGTCAACCCAGTTGTATCTACTTTATACCGTACCTCTAGAGCTCCGTCAGTATCGCCATCATTCTAAGTATTATTTCATTATCATATACTTGTATTCTCTGCGGAAAATACCCTGTGTATTACGACAAATTGGGATAGATGTCGTATTACTTAAGACAACGAAACGTCACTCCCTGTTTCACATACTTTATGTCTATTTGGGAATCTGTCCCGTGACAACATCTTCGTGGATGGTCTGCCTTCCAAAAGTTAAACAAAGTATACAGATTTTCTGTTTAATATCATGAAACTCGTAAATATATTATTAAGTTTATAGAATTTTTCATACCATTCTATATACAATAAACTTTACTTCCGGTGTAATAAAAAGAAATATCTACTCTTGGGAACCTAATCAAAAATATTTAACTAAATACGAATGCGATACTTAACATCTATAGCAAATGTTAAATTGCATGAAACTGATAAGCAACAATTCTATACAATTCATCATTAAAGATAAATGCCATAGATAGTTTTTAAAATCAAACGACAAAATATATACATATCGCATACCTCAAAATTGTGAAAACAAGATATCTACAGTTGTGAACAAATATACAGTGACTCCCATTAATATTCGGACACTTTTTAAGGGAGCTCACATTGAAATTTTGAAAAAATCGAATTTTGTTGTTTGAAATAATAGCTTGAAGTTTTCAAAATAAGTTGCAAAAGGTTACAGCCTTTAAAACAAATTATTTTTAGGAATATGAAGCCTGTAGCCGATTCGTGTACCTGCGTGCAGTAGCGTAAAACATATGAAAAATTATGTTGGGAAACTTTAAACGCGTTTCTTTGAAAATTGTGTTTTTAAAATCAGTGTGTAAGATATCTCGAAATATCTATTCATATTTCCATTTTCACAAAAATGGAAATATTCGATTGTCAATGCCTAGAGAATATATCATACTTTTAAACATTTTTACCAGCTTTGTTCCAAGTAATCCCGTTTAGCAGGAAACTTGTACACCGTCAAGTGATCTTAGAAAAGGGAATTCAGAACGATGCCGTTTAAAACCTAAACAAACGGCATTTAAAACAAAATTAACACTGTTTTTTTTATAGATATATAAATAACTTTATTAGTATCAGTTGACCGTAGCATGAGCAGTAAGTGTCCTGACTTTTGACACTTTCGATGAATAAGTGTGAGAAATCCGCAATTTTTTAAATCTTTTAATGCTTGTAACTTGATTTTGTGTTAACCCATTTCGATGAATTCTTCAGCATGCATATAGGTTACCAAGATCTACAAAATTTTTTTTACATTTTTTACATTTTTGTTACTGGTTCAGATAAAAAAGTTAAAAAGCGACTGTTTTTTATTTTGTATTGTAACTCCAAGTAATAGTCATTGTCTAGTATACCAGTCCCTCTATCTAAAAAATTTCAAATTGTTTAGTTCATTTTTAAAAAAGTTATTGCGTTTTATAAAGTGTGCGAATATTAACGGGAGTCACTGTATGTGAACACCCTTTAAAACGGAAGAGCTTTCCTGAAATTCAATAAAATGATTTTAACTTGTTTGATGTGACAGAAAAGCTAGTTTCCTAGACAATGCCTAATACAATTTCTACACGTATTACAATTGGGCGGAATTAACAACCAAAAAATCATGTTCGTAACCTTTTTATTTGAGCATGTAACGCAAAAACCAGTACATTTTGCGATTTTGTATGCATACTGAAAATCTCGTCGAAATTGGTAAACGTTGCTATGTTTTATAAACAAAGCTTGCGAAAATAGACATTTTGTCATGTTTCAACGTCTGTTATTTGTTTCCGCGTCACTATCTTCTGATTAAATTTTTGGTATGCACATAAGTTACCGAAACCTAGAATGTAAATTGCCCGAAAAAAATGCTTGGATGAAAGGTTGAAAAACGTGATTTTTAGAATTTTTGTGTCATTCTACCCAATTACGATTTTTGCAAACATTTTCTACATATTGTATAGCAATCTAGACCTTTCAACATCCCACACAAATATAACACGTTTGGTCAGATTTGAAAAAAGTTATTTCGTTTTGAAAGAGATTCAGATATATTTATCTACGGCTGTATATAATTACTCAACAAAATAAATAAGAAATAAGAAATACAAGATCTTACCTTAATGATGTGCTGTGAAAGTTTGTGCGTTATTGTCTTCAATTGCGCTGAAAATAATAAAATAATAAAACTGAAGAAGGTACGTCACTACTTGATCAATATAAGATTTATGTATCAATAATCTGTAAAATATAAGTAGATCTTGTAAGATGGAAAATAGTGACATTCAAAACTTACAACACCATTCAAGAACTTACATCACCAATAGCGTGAAGACGACTGAACCTGCGACCGTCTCGTGCGTTACGTTATATACGATATGCATTCGTCGTCCCACTCATCTTACCATAATCCTCAACTTTAAGTGTATCTAATTTATGATTGGCTGGTATTTCGTTATGTAGAATTCATTACAAGTGCAACTGTCACTATCATTACCATTTCTGTGTCGCACTTGTCGTTACTGATATATTTGAAATTGAAGATTCTTAGTGAGATTTCAGTATTCTGTATACCTCGTTCGTTTTATGATTTGGAAACCATGAATTCGTACGGCAAATATGTTATGTTTAAAGTGGGCTCTATAAAATATAATAACCCCCCAAAAAGCATTTGCAATGCAATGTGAAAATACCAAGGTATTTATTATTTATAATACCAGGCCAATGATTGAAATTTTCGTATACATTTAATATATTAAATACATTATATAGGCGCTATTCTTTCTTCATCTTTCAGGCAACTTGAAAATTCCGTTCTTCCAGAATTTCTTAGGTTTTCAGCGAAAAATTTTTCTACGTGATTTTTTATCGTGACTAAGGAATTGAAGTTATTTCCATTAAGGGAATTTTGTAATGATCGAAATAAGTGGAAATCAGAGGGCGCGAGGTCTGGTGAATATGGTGGATGGGGTACAACATCCAAACCGAGTTCCAACAACTTTTGTCGAGTTATCAAAGACACATGAGGCCGCACATTTTGTTTTCTTCCAAATTTAAAGGCGTATAAAATTGACAAAAATTATCGTATTATAACCAAATTTTTTTCCAAACATGCCTGAAGATACCGTTTTTTACGATACGTACGCATGTCATTTGATTTCAATCGTTCTGATATATTCAGACCTCTCTTTACGCCACCTACCAAAAATCGGCACGCACTTTCCGGACAACCCAATAGTTGAGTTCGTTTTGTATTCATTTCCAGCAAATTAACTCACAAAAAAGTCCATATTAATGAATATAATCAAACATGTATCCAGAAAATAATTGAAAGCAACTAATCCCCCAAAGAAGCATTCAAAAGTTATTAATAAACTATTCAAACAACCTCCAAGATATGTTAACCCTTTGCTCCCCAGAAAATGCTTCCAAATGCAGCAAGTGAAATATTAAACCACAGAAAACTCAGTAAAATGTTAAACTCCAAAAGGATACAAAAAACACTCCAAAAAGTATTTATTACCATTTAATTTCATTCGAAAAAAGTATTCAAATCAGAAGTAGTTGTCCACTTTATATTTGACTTGAATTTGAAGAAAGTATTGAAATCAAAAGTAGGTGCTCCGTTTGCTCAGTGTGCACCATACCAGCTAATTAAAAAATTACGATAAAACATTAATATTTTAATCGGATTTACATATAACGGATACTTGGAAAAACCAGAAAAGTTATATGTAAGGTAAACTTTTGTACACAAAAAGTGTAGAAAGAAAATTTACATCGTCATTTTTATCATCTGGTTACATCGTCCATATTAAAGTTGCATTTAAACGCCCTTGTCTGATTTATTTGAAAAAACATTGAAAATATAAAAAACGAAGATATAGTTCAAGTGTCTTAAAGATGTCTTGTACCAGACGTTAAAACGAGGTCCAACTGGAGACGTTTTTAAGACGTAAGACGTTCAGACCTAAAATGGACGTATAATGGACGTCCTTAACGGGTCATCATCATCCTTCAGAATTTCACCGTTCCGTTCATCAGCAGAATTCTTAGAACGGGAAATATTTTTTCGCATTACTCGTAACTTTGGAATACCAAAGCTATTGAATTTGTGGAATTATTAATAATTACTCGAATTTGAACAAATTCGTGTAAAAATGATATGAGAAAGTTCCAATGTTCTTCCACCTTCCTCTAATTCTGAATTTTCAAAATTACTTCCATTAGATACAGTCCTGTTATTATAGGAATTGAGGATTATTAAAATGAACAAAGTGTGAATATAGTAAACGTAAAGTACTTTTAAAAGTGGCTAATGTTAATAAGATCAGTGTTGATACACCTTCCACTTACTTCTCCTGTACTGAGTGTCTACTATTCTTTTGCATATCCAATAGGTATAAGAAGGTTGTGACGAGGAATATCGTAAAAAAAGCTAATAGTTTCTATTGCTTATGTACAATATGATGAAACGACGATAGATTTTCAAATTGGAAATAAAAAAACTACTAGCATTCTTAATGTATTGTGTCCATTATTTGTCCTTAATGGTGGAACACACAACTTGTGCACCTTTTATAACTTCCAAAATATGCGCCGGATGAAAAAATTTTGTATATAGAAGATGCACGGTTTGAAGAGGCACATTATGTAGTACATTTATTTTTTGTATAATTAACGTCAAAATATGGAAGAATATCGAATTCTAATAGCTATCGAATAATTTCACTTTATTTCTTGAAAATTTTCTTTACATAATAGTAAGTTGGAAACTTAACCTTATTACATATTTCCGTACGACAGCGATGTTTACGTGGCATCAACTAAAAGAACAAGATGCGAAGCTCGAATAATTGTATCTCCTCTTCCCAAATTGTTCATTTTAGTGCCCAATCTGAGCACGAATTAGGGAGAAATTACTGTACGACGAAACTCGAAAGTGCTAAGAAAACCAATACGGAAAAAAATGTCGCGACACTAGTAAATATTGATGCTAAGGTTATATATACGAACCTTACAAAGCTTAGATTTCATGTTTGAAGACACTGCATTGTTTAGTATTTGTTTGATAGCCATTAATAGTGAACGCTCTTAGTGGAGTTGTAAACATGGAAAACATTGTTCATCGTTATGTAATACAATATTTTCATTTGGAAGGTCCAACCAATATCAAAATTGAGCTAGTTTCTATTCTGGGGAAGTCTGCTCCTTCGTTTACAGCAATAAAACATTGGGTGCCAGAATTTACACGAGAAAATCCATAAAATACAGACATCGTAGGCATTTCAAAAAGTGCTCTGCATCGCATATTGACTGAAAATATGAGAAAACTGTACGCTAAATGGGTGCCGCGCTTGCTGTCAATGGAACAAAAACAGCGTCGTGAATTTTGAATCGAGTGTTTGGGGATATTTCACAGGAATAAAGCCGAGTTTTTACGTTGATTGAATGAAACCTGAGTTCATCACTTCACACCTGAGTCGAAGGAACAGTCGAAACAATAGATTGTAAGGGGAGAACCAGCTCCAAGAAGGCGAAGACAGTTCCATCTGCTAGCAAGATCGTGGCGTCAGTTTCTTGGGATGCGCGTGGAATAATTTTCATCGATTATCTTGAAAAAGGAAAAACAATCAACGACGAGTATTATGCGAATTTACTGCAGCGTTTGAGTGACAAAATCAAGGAAAAACGACCACATTTGGCGAAAAAGAAGGTGTTGTTTCACCAAGGCAATGCACCAGTTCACACATCCAGAAGTTTGAAATAAAGTTTGAATTGCTTCCTCACGCACCCTATTCGCCAGGTTTAGTCTCCTCGGATTATTTTTTCTTCACAATAATGAAGAGGTGAAGTCTGCGGTTAATGGCTATTTTGAGGAGCTCGATGGTTCTCACTATAAACAGGGTATCGAAGCTATTGAACACCGCTGGGAAAAATGTACCCAGATAAAGGAGATTATGTTGAAAAATAAAGATGTTTGTTCCCAAATATCTTGTGTTTCCTTTGTTAGGTCAGGTACTTCTGGGACCACCCTCGTATTTATTTCGAGAATGCAAGATCCGACAGAAAAATGAAGTGGAAGGTTCTTTCCTTTGACGAGGTTTTGAGTTTGTCAGATACAAATGTATCTGCTGGCCCGGATTTATAGCTTCGAATATTTTCTTTTTATCCTTATTAAGATCACCGTGAACCATTGCCTAGAAAAACCAATTAAATCAAAATAATCTTTATAGCGTGTGTTCATTTGAAAACTTGAAATCTAAATATCGAAAATATTTTCGGGAAAAATATTCAATACAAATTTACTCAATTTCAAGGGGAATTTGTATTCTTTTTTTGTTTCTTTAAATGGAAGCTTATATTTTTATTTACAGATTTTTACTGTACCCGAATAAAGAATAATTTTTTGTATGAAATATTGTATATTAGATTTTTTCTTACAAAGATATTTAATAAAATTAGTTTTTTTACTTCTGAAACTTCTTTATTTAATTTATAAAGAAAGTATCATTTTAACTTGGGATAGCGATGATTTATCTTGTGAATTTTTGTTTGTGCTTTAGACATATAAAGCCTGCTCTACAGGATGAGCACAATTACCCTCCAAATAATCTTCAAAGCGGTGAACAAAAAAATAAATAAAATACATGTATTTATTTCCCCTTTGAAATAAAGTAACTTTTGTATTCAACATTTTTCCCAGAAATGTGTTGTTTACGAGATATTTAAATTCAAATGTCATCAAATTATAACGTTATAATTCGTTACAATTAACGAACTCCCATAATAACATTATAATTCGTGAAGTCAGATACTACCACAGAACAGAATGGTTTTATGATTTCAATAACTTCTCTAAATTTTGTGTAAAATTTCTACATATGTGATTCTTCAAGTCGTAGATTATTTATACTTCCACTTATGTATATACTGTATTTTCAGGCTTCAATATTTGTCTGTTTGCGCCATACTGTTTTTAGTGTATTTCTATTTCTTGCAATTATTATTATTAATATCTTGATTTCAGGACTTCATTATACAATTCCCTTATAGCAAAGTTTTCCTAACCCAATTCCAGGCAACGATTGGAACATTTTTGTCGTTTCTCTCATAGAGTAGCTCCTGTTAATAATGATAATTTAAAAATTGGTGGGGTATGTCGTGACTCACCACACCGACGCACTGGGTTAACAAAGATCTCTAATAAATTAATAATTAACATGTCGACATAAAAATCAATTAACACAAAATTTTATGAAGCATGCCATGTATTAATATATTTGACTTCATTGAATTTGATTAGAGAAAAACGTTTTGTAAATTATCCACTAGCAAAGGAAATAGAAAAAAGTAAAAGTTTACAAAGTGTTGCCAGTAACGAAAATAAGTTGCAATGTTTACCAACTAATCAAATCTTTTCAACGCCAATTTTAGCCATAAATACATTTAACCTAACTTTGTCACTCATAATTATTCTCATATTTGTAATGTTACAAAAAAATTGTTAGAGAAAAAGTTATGGTATTTTAGATGGGAAAGTAGGCTATAATCTATAGTCGTAGTACAGGAAATAATAGTCGAAAGAGAAGAAAAAATATCCAATGTCTTTTGAAATTATTCAACAGAACTTCAATGATTTCTTTAGTTGTTAATCTAACTGTATAGGTAGCTTGTTATTGTCAAAGAACATTATATTTATCAGTGCAATCAAAGAATAATAGCTTAGAAATCAATTATTTAGAATAACATTTTCTTCGCGATTGAGCTTTTCGTGAATTTATTATTTGCAAATAAATTATTCGTGAATAAACAGTTCGCGAATAAATTGCTCGCAAATAAGGTAACAGTGACTTATTCGTGAATAAAATTATTCAATTATTCATTCGAATAATTGTTTATATAAGAAATCATTCGAATAATGGCCAACTGCGGATAATGGCCAATATCCCACTACGCTCATCAAGTCGCATATCACATTGATGCCGGGTTAATATTTAGAACTGTATATTGTATTCACTATTATACTATTATTTACGTACTGCGACAAAGAAGAGGCTGCAGATAAGAAAAATGGACTTCATCGTGTAGTGCTTGAAAGTCACGCTGTTTCGACAGGAGTATCCGCAAACTGATGTTTGCCGATGCTTAAACACGGTATTTATACGTCGCGGATATTTATCGTTCCATATGTTAGATCTGTGTAACAACAGGAAGGGAAAATAATAGGAAGGAAAATAATTGCCCTGCTTATTTGATTTTTTACGTAATGTGTTTTAATTACAATCTGACAGGAGTAATCAATTCGCGTCGTCCGTGCCCGCCCATAAATTACATGATTCCTTCGCGAAAATCGTTCTTCATTAGCAAATATCTGGAAATGACACATTGTCCGACTTATTGAGTCATTCCGCGAACAATGGGTATCATTGTTACAATAAAGTGGGCTTGTTAAAATTTATGTCTCGACAATTTGTACAATTGGGTTATTAGTTGTTTATGCAAACAATTTTATAAAATTCGAATTATATTTTAGAATTAGAAATAAATAACTCGTAGATAAACGGTGACTAAAAAGAAGGTTCTTTAAAAGAACTCTTTTTAATAACCATCTAAAATATTTCATCATTCTAAAAATAATAGATCTTCTAACTCTCGAAGAGTCCAATTAAGTCACAACTGCTAAGTGTACTTGTTATAGGCTAGATTAGAATTTAGAATTAACCAACACGCAACATTCAAATCGCGTTTCGTTCCCCGTGGTCACCATTTTCGGCTCGGAGCATTGCAGGCGCTTGGGCCTCTTACTTCATATACAGGGTGTTCCACAATTATTTTAACAGCTGAAAATGAGGGGTAGCTGAGGTCATTTGAAGTAACATTTTCCTTTGCGAAAATGCAATCTGCGGCTTTGTTTTCGAGTTATTAACGAAAAAAAACTGGCCAATGAGAGGTGACGGTGCGAGAGAGAGAGAGAGAGAGAGAGTCCGCGAGAGAGTCCGCAGCACGAGGTTTTGACAGAAGGTCGCGACGGACTCGAGCCGCGTTCGAAGTACTGAACAAGTCACGAAGCGTGAAATTTCCGGATTTTTTTTATTACGTAAAAGTGATATTTTTAAGAAAAATGCTGTTCACCTCTACTTTAGAACGTCTGAAGAATATTTACTAATTTTTCGGACTCGAAATAATATGTAGTTTAACCGTAACAGCCGTTTTAATTTTCTGGCGTGCATGACACCTCATATGTACCATATGAAATTTTTATGCAAGGTGTACAGTGAAGATTAACAAAGTTCGTCAATGATATTTTAATTTAAATAATTCCGTGTTCGAACAGAATTCAACGAATGATTCGCAAAGCTGATTTAATAATAAATAATCGCATTAAGGGACGTAAAGCATTTGTTTATTAGAGAATTATGAAAAATATCGATAAGAAACTCACCCATTTAGTTGAGGATGCATTTGCTGACTCGTACGTACTGACCTCGTACAACGAACAACTGATCCCAGATCGATGACCGCAACATTCGAAGGATACTGTCGAGGAAACCTCTGGTATGATTATTTGCGAAGTTCACTTATATACACTGCACTGTCACCAAACACTGATCAGTTAATTAATCACTGATCATCCGAATCACTTGTGGATATTAAGAAAGATCACTGAGACTCGTTCGCGGATAATCGTTTATTCGACGCGTTCGTTCGGAAGTCGACGTTTTACTGCCAAAAAATCGAGGCCTCGACCGTGGGCCCTTGTCGTTCGTCGTTCGATATTTTTCATATTTCTCTAATAAACAAATCCTTTATGTACCTTGACACGATTATTTATTATTAAACCAACTTTGCGAATCATTCGTTGAATTCTGTTCGGTCACGGAATTATTTAAATTAAAATATCATTTACGAACTTTGTTAATCTTCATTGTACACCTTGCATAAAAATTTCATATGGTACACATGAGGTGTCATGCACGCCAGAAAATTAAAACGGCTGTTACGGTTAAACTACATATTATTTCGAGTCCGAAAAATTAGTAAATATTCTTCAGACGTTCTAAAGTAGAGATGAGCAGCGTTTTTCTTAAAAATATCACTTTTACGTAATAAAAAAAAATCCGGAAATTTTACACTTCGTGACTTGTTCAGTACTTCGAACGCGGCTCGAGTCCGTCGCGACCTTCTGTCAAAACCTCATGCTGCGGACTCTCTCGCGGACTCTCTCTCTCTCTCTCTCTCTCTCTCTCTCTCGCACCGTCACCTCTCATTGGCCAGTGTTTTTCGTTAATAACTCGAAAACAAAGCCGCAGATTGCATTTTCGCAAAGGAAAAAGTTACTTCAAATGACCTCAGCTACCCCTCATTTTCGGCTGTTAAAATAATTGTGGAACACCCTGTATATAGCTGTGTGTAGCATTTAGGTGAAGGAAGAGGTCTAGTCCTTGCGATTCTTATGTTGTGTGCCCTGGGCCCGATCCTCATTCCGAGTCCTGGATAAGATTACTGTACTCTGTTTGTGGAGTTCAGGTGTTTTCGCTACTGAAACAATTTCAGCAATTTAATTGACTTTTCTTAAGAATCTAAAGGTAAATTTCAAAGATTCTTTTATCGATTTTTTTTTAAATTTTCCCATGAAACAAATATCAAATTTTCTTTGAATATTAGGAAAAAGAGAAACAAACGTTTTGGAGCCAGAGCGTTACTGTTACTGTGTGTCCTCCATCTATAAAGTACAGTTGCTGTTCCTCAGTTACTGTGGTCTTCCATGAATACTGTATTTCAATTACTGTACTCCCTCCCAGAATGCTGAGCTTGAACAACTGTGCACAATAGTAATTTAACATTTGACATACTTCAACAAATTGTATTTTCTATTTAAAAAATGTAATATTTCAATATTATTTAAAAGTCCACATTAGAGATGAAAATTTGAACGAAAATTTTATATTCACATTTCTTCTCTTTAAAAATATAACAGATGATTAGAATTTCGCGCGAAACATAAATTCAATTACCATACACAGTAAATGAACTACGAAAAACAGACGTTAAAAACAAAAATTCAAATAAACCGTCACTGTTTCTCTTTTCCGTAATCTTCATACGTTTTACCAATACAATTAACATTGTGATATCTTGTTTAGAAATATTTATTTCACTGAATATTGATCTTCGTTCCTTCAGTAGTTTCTTAAGCATTTTCGTAAGCTTCGCAGAAAATTTTGTATCAAAATACGGAAATAATTTTTGTGATATTTTAAGAACTGTGTTTCACATGATTAATTTTAACAAATAATTGGTTAACTGACTTTAGATAAAAAGTTTGCTATGTTTTATTCTATAAATATAAAGTTAATTATGCTTGAAAATAAATAAAAGGCAAGGTAATTGGCTACCCCACTCTCAATTAGTTATCCCACTATCTTATTGTATAGTACAGTGACTCGCATTAATACTCGGACACCTTTTAAATGATAATAATTTTTTTGCAAAAGTAGACGAAACAATTGTATTTTTTCACATTTCAGAAAAACTAGTTTGTTAGGCAATGTCTACAAATGTTCTTTTTAAGAATTTTAACTAATTGAATGGTAGGAAAACATAAAGAATTCGCGTTTTTGAACTTTTTTATCTGAGCTTATAACGAAAATGTAAACAATGCGTCTAGTAGATCTCTCGACCACCTATATGCATACTGCAAATTTTATCGAATTCGGTTAAACCAGAGGCGAGATACAGACGTTGAAAGGTTTTAATAACGGCAGTTTTCTTACAGTTTTGGATCAAAATCGTGATGAAACTGCGATTTTTGCGATCTTTAATTTGTTGTAAGTTACCGAGATCTACGGAAGACATTTTTCAAATTTTCGTTATAGGGTCAGATAAAAAATTTAAAAAACGAGAGATTTTTATTTTTTTGCCATTCTAAGTAATAGCAAAATTAAAAAAAAGCCCTTCAGTTATCGTCTAGTAGACTAGTCCCTCTATAATCTAAAAAAAATTAAAATCATTTCATTCAGTTCTCAAAAAATTATTGCGGTTTAAAAGGAGTACGAACACTTTTGTGGGTCACTGTACGTACAGTAAATTCTCTCCAATTGTCCCTCAGCTTGTAAATAAGAATGGACAATTTGGGAACAGAAAAAACGACTATTCGAGGCTTGATTAATGGTATCACCTCATCCCAAATTGTCTATTTTTGTTTACAAGCTGATAGACAATTGGAGAAAATTGACCGTACAATGTTCATATAATTTTTAATATTTTTGTTACACCTATTGTTATCATCTGAGAAATGAATTATGTGTTTGATGAAATCCTCTCATCTGAACGCGATCTTCGATTATTTGAATGAGAAGTTACGAATAGTGGAGATAATCGGCGGATTCCTTATATGAACCTATCCGATTATATGAAGTGATTGTCACCCTACTATAATAGCAACTGTAATAGCAAAAAAGAAAAGCATTTTGGTCATTGTGTAGTAAAATAGTCCTCCTAACATCTCCAAAAAATTCAAGTCGTTTCGTTCAATTTGAAAAATAGTTATTCTGATTTAAAGGGTATTCAAATATTAATACGAGTCACTATATGTAAAATAATATAGAGTGTGGCATTTTAAACAGGTCATCTGAATAACTCGCTTGTTTTTGAAGATAGTAGAAACTGCATTAGACTAAACTTACTTGGTATCGGGGGGCTCATAATCTGGTATTATCAATTTTTCTGTAGGTGGAGGCATCAAGGAGATATGAAGGTCAATTCTTGTTTTTTTTTAATGGAACAGTAAGTTTTTTTACTTACATTCTGATAGAGTGTTTCGAGGCGAATACAATGAACTATTATGAAGGTCATTCAAGGTCACCCAAAGTGACACAGAAAAGCAAAGCAAAAATACAGTAAAATGGCAAATAATCATACAAATTTGTTTAGAAATCTAATAAAAAATAATGTCATCTATTTACTTGTGTGAAATTTTTATCGTCATAATGTAAAAGCTACGATCAAGTCCAATGCAATGACCACAACACTATGACCATATGACATTTAGTACGAAATGCCCAGAAATATTTACGACATTTCTAATCCTTCGGTGAAATGTATAAATCTCTGAATTTTTCTTCAAATTATTTTCTAAAACAGATAATTTAAAATTACCAATAATATTTGAGGATACAGATAAGCGTACAATGTGACTGAATGTTTGTTTATCTTTTGTGACCCGTTCCACGTAATACACACACGTGATACACAAGTATTCGAAAAATACTCTGAGACAATTTATTTTCTCTTGCAATTGACTTTGGGTGACCTTGAATGACCTTCATAATAGCTCGCCTCGAAACACTATCATTCTTTACATGTTTCTAAAAACATTGTATAATAGCAACAATTGTAAATAAATTACTCCCTTTTCTTCATCATACTCGATGTGAGTAACACCGAACGGAAATGTTGCGGGTTTTTGAAGAATATTTTAATGTTGATCTATTGTTTCGAGGGATTATGTTGCTTCGTAATTAGCATCTTTTTCACCGAGCATAAGCAAATGCTCGACGATTCCTTGTCGTTCTCGAACTGATGCATTAGCGTAAATAAATACCCCCGTCCATGAGTCGAAGTTGCATTTAAAAGAGCCGTGTATCTTCCGTGTGGTATCGCGTGTTCTCGCGGCCTTGTTATTTACATTGCCAAGTTCACGCCACTGGCTGCTTGATCTTGAGAGAGTTGCGTGATCATGGAGTCGCGATGTCTCGACGCGACGGAGACACAAAATTATCTATATTTTTATTTAAACTTCTGAAACATTATGTTGTAATTGATTTGTAAAAATAGCATTTGGATTTTTGTATGCTTTTAGCATAAAATAGATATCTTAAAAATAAAACCTTTCAAATTGACAAATTTTATATTATTAAATGTTTTAAAAACTATCAAGCATGCACTACAAATGAGAAATCGAATAACAACTTTTACGTTTTCTTCATAATTCGAATTTGTCTTCTTGCGCGACCACTACTTTACTTTTTGCAAGTCCATCCGAACATCATTACGTTAATGTTAAATAATTGTTAAATAAAATAAATAAAATTGTGTTTCAAAAAATTCAAAAGTTTTAATGTTTTTAATTTAAATTCTGTGCTGAAACATGCGTATAAATTTTTGTCCTAATTCTGTAGAAGTGTATAAACAAATTATCATTTTACAGAAAAGTGTTTTCATTCGTTTCGCACAGTTAGTTGTTTCCACGTGTTTCCAGCGGTTTTCTGTTATTCTACTAATAGCTATTTAGATGTTTTAAACCATTATCTCACTTCGCATATACCAGATTGAACTAAACTACACAGTTTGATAATCGTTCACGAACTAATTACAGTACCGTGAACTCAATATTTAAAACAAATTTTCGGATGTCGCAGAGAAGAGCATTGAATTGCATTCAATGTTCCTAATTTGAGACGGGCATTTCAAATGGGCATTCGAAAATAGAGAATTGAATATGGAACTGGGGGACATGGTGCGAAAACGGTGTTAGACGACAGACAGGTATACACTTATAAGTTATCATTTAATTCATAGTAAGGGAATCTAACATCAGCTGCCGTGTTTTCATAATAAACAATGAATAGGTATTTTTATATTTTTCGTTAATATATATAATGACACCATTTTTATTACAAAGGAATAATCTATAATTCATAATATAGATTCTTACAATTGATCAGACGTTATCACAAATAAAAATTAATTTTTTAAATCTTTGTTTAATCAGTTTCAAATTATTTTAATTCTCTTTTACATGTATTTCTTAGCGTCTGTTTATTTTGCTTATACAAGTGCCTGTAACAAAAAAGTAAAATCATTACTTTTCTCAAATAATTCGTTTTTGAGAAGATTAATGTATTCCAAAGAGGAATAATTACGATTACGATCTTGAATTAGTTGATCTTGTAATGGTTGCTTCTCAATGGTGTCTGTAACAATAATGTTGATAACGATGACGTACCCTCAACCTTGCTTTCTAGCCAGTACTACAAATTCGTAATAACCAGAGATCGTTAGGAATCGAGGAACAGCTGCGACAAAGAAAAGTTCGATTAGGTTGCGAAAAATTAATTAGTAGAATACTGAATTAATGTTAGAACTACTGAGCTTAGTTAGTTAGTCCTAACTTAGTTAGGACTAATGTATATTGTTTCATAACAATGATAAGAATTAATTTATTTGAACTTTGTACGATTTTTATTATACTATATGCTTGCATAAAAAAAATTTTATCAAAAAATGTCATACTTATTTCATATGATTAACGAATATTAGAATACGATTTTATATTGAATTCGAATATACCTCAGAATCCACGTCCCAAACACATTTCCCTAGTTCCCATGCGATCTCGCAACCATTCAACGTAGCAGGTACTGCAACAAAAATTGGATCATTTTGTTGCTGGTTATGGGCTCAACTTCGATATACAGTGGCTAAAAGAAGTATTTGCATATCATTTTTAAAACGGATTAATTTTTTTGTAATTGGGCTAAGCGACCAAAATTTTTTCATGGATATTAGAGGGATTAGTTTACTAGACAATGGCTACAAAATTATTTTGAAAAATTGCAATTTGTTAGCCTCATTAGAGATGTAAAATATGCTGTTTTCTTAATTTTTTAATCTGTGCCCATAACGAAAATTTAGAAAGTACATTTTGTAGATTTCGGTGACATATTTGCGTACTGAAAATTTCATTGAAATCAGTTGATCTTGGTATGAGCTATAAACAATTAAAGACCGTAAAAATTGCAGTTTTGCCTCAATTTTTGACATTTTCGACCAATAACTATCAGAATTCTGTAGTTTGTAAAATTTTTCAATGATTATAACTTGACTCTGCCTTAACCAATTTCGATTTAGCATGCATATAAGCTACCGAGATCTACACAATGCATTTTTTAAATTTTCGTTATGGGCTTAGATAAGAAAGTTGAAAAAACAGCATTTTCTAACATTCTTTTATCATGCCAACAATTTGCAATTTATGAAAATAATTTTTTAATTGCTTGATCCAATTATAACGTCATTTCTTTTTAAAAGGTGTGCGAATACTTGTTTTACCCATTGTACATACAGGGTCTTCCATTTAAAAATTTCCACCTAAATATCTCCTCCAATAGTACTGTCGCAATAAATTTTCTTATATGGAAATTGACTGGTATCAAGAAACGAATACGATGCAAAACAAAGATTTTTTGCAGGTAATTTCTTTCGGAGTATTCAAGGTTGTGGATGTTGAAAATCATTGAAAATATTATAACCCCTTGCAGTACGCCGAAATTCTGAAAAAGCCATGCCTAACTTGTCCGCCGGAATGGTCGCTGGAGGAGCCGAGCGGCGGAGCTCGAGTGGCGCAATTTGAAACACACGACACCTTACGACTGAGTTACATAGTCCCGCTCGTATTTACTTCACGCGATGGAGCTCTTTGGAAATTCAAATAAATTTGAATAAAAAACTTGCAAAAAATACTTTAATTTAATTTTTTTAAATTTAATTACATATCATAAGAAATAAATTTTTTATAAGCTATAATAATATGATTAAATACAAGATCTTTCGGCATATTTTTCCTGGTATTACGCACAGTACCAATAACATTTGTTTTTTGATTGTGCAATTTTAGGAAGAGAGCGGGTGAGGAATACCAGATGTCCATATACAATGTGTATCCTTTATTTAGTACCGGTTTTACAAATTCTATCACAACATTTTCCGATGTCATTTGAAAGAATTTTGCCTTGGCCCCCCAATATATATTTTAAATTTGCTGCAGAATCCAGTTTTTGCTTCACATAATTTATATATTTTTAATCCAAACCTGGCATGTTTGGATGAGTTAAATTGTTTGTATGCCAAGCGGCATACATTATATCGCATTAATGACTCATCAATACTTATATGTTGATCTGCTGTGTAAGTCTTACTAAATTTGTCGTTCCAATAATTAATAATTAGTCTTATCTTGTGAAGGGGGTCTTTGCTTTGGTCCGTTACATTATTTGCGAAATGCAAGCATCGTGATATTTGAGTGAATCTTTTCAACGGCATTACTTTACCAAATATAGGAGTTTCTATCACCGCGACTTCCCCTTCCTAGACCAATGCATTTGAATATTAGGTTTTTTGACTTGCGTTATCAAAATATACAACGCATAATAAGCCAACGTCTCATTCTGGGTGACTGGAAACCAACCATCATCCATTTTCCTTCTTCTCCCATTGCTCATTATTTGTTGGACATAAAGATTTGTTTGCGTAACTACAATGTCCCAGAAATTTCCGTCGAACACAATACAAAATAAATCTAATAATCCGTCATGTGTATCTAACTGATCTAAAACATAGTCTTTTACACCATGGGACTCGGAATATTCCGAAATTTTTATTATGTTCTCAGTTTCCTTCCAATTCAAGTCAACACTCGCATCAGGTCTAGGATTTTCCTCTTCATCACTGTCATATACAGAGCGTCCCAAAAATGTCTCGCAATACGGAAATGTGGGGTAGCTAAGGTCATTCTGAGTAACTTTTTCCTTTGCGAAAATGCAATCTGTGGCTTTGTTTACGAGTTATTAACGAAAAACACTGGCCAATGAGAGGTGACGGCGCGAAGTTCGAGACCCCGCAGAGCGAAGCTTTGACAGAAGATCGGGACGGATTCGAGCCGCGTTTGAAGTATTGAACAAGTCACGAAGTGTGAACTTCCCGGATTTTTTCGTTCGACTCCCGAACGAACGCGTCGAATAAACGATTATCCGCGAACGAGTCTCAGTGATCTTTCTTAATATCCACAAGTGATTCGGATTATCAGTGATTAATTAACTGATCAGTGTTTGGTGACAGTGCAGTGTATATAAGTGAACTTCGCAAATAATCATACCAGAGGTTTCCTCGACAGTATCCTTCGAATGTTGCGGTCATCGATCTGGGATCAGTTGTTCGTTGTACGAGGTCAGTACGTACGAGTCAGCAAATGCATCCTCAACTAAATGGGTGAGTTTCTTATCGATATTTTTCATAATTCTCTAATAAACAAATGCTTTACGTCCCTTAATGCGATTATTTATTATTAAATCAGCTTTGCGAATCATTCGTTGAATTCTGTTCGAACACGGAATTATTTAAATTAAAATATCATTGACGAACTTTGTTAATCTTCACTGTACACCTTGCATAAAAATTTCATATGGTACACATGAGGTGTCATGTACGCCAGAAAATTAAAACGGCTGTTACGGTTAAACTACATATTATTTCGAGTCCGAAAGATTAGTAAATATTCTTCAGACGTCCTAAAGTAGAGGTGAACAGCGTTTTTCTTAAAAATATCACTGTTACGTAGTAAAAAAATCCTGAAAGTTCACGCTTCGTGACTTGTTCAATACTTCGAACGCGGCTCGAGTCCATCCCGATCTTTTGTCAAAGCCTCGTGCTGCGGGGTCTCGAACTTCGCGCCGTCACCTCTCATTGGCCAGTGGTTTTCGTTAGTAACTCGTAAACACAGCCGCAGATTGCATTTTCGCAAAGAAAAAAGTTATTTAGAATGACCTCAGCTACCCCACATTTCCGTATTGCGAGACATTTATAGGACACCCTGTATAATTAATCTTCGTGCAGGATTCACCACTGGCACAATGACGCTGCTGTCATCACAATTTTCATCACTGTTTATGACTCTTTCTTCTATTCTTTCACTACTCTCACTTCCCCACGAACTCCGTGTTTTTTTATACCAATTTTGCTTCTTTTCTTATACATGATCGTGGGCTTGGCAAAATTATAAATAATGAAGAATAATACTGTCTGCAAAGGAGGCTATTCGAAACGTATGCGCCTTACGAGGCGCGGAATGGTACAAACTGAAGAACGACTGAAACTTTCTTGGTCTCGCCGAGTGCCCATGTTTATTTACCTTAGAGAGCTTATTTATACCGCGGAAAGTAACACTATCCCCAAGGTAACACTTGGCCTATATGGGGACACAGAATGCCGAGATTAGGACCACGAGTCAAACTCGTGATATTCATGTTTGGCATGGAATTGTAGCAACGAGTCAAACTCGTGATATTCAATTTTGGCACAAAATTTTCATCACGAGTCAGACTCGTGAAAGTAGTGCAAGGGGATAATTAGCATTGGCGATGTTTGACACACTTATCTTTCGGGATTCGTTACTAAATAGTTTATTTTATTAATGCTTTAATAAAATCTATAGAATATATCGTCAAAAGTCTAGGCATTAATGTAAACGTAACGATTTCTCGAATAGAAATGAATTTTCACCGAAAAAATGGTTAAAATCCACCCTACTTCTCTGCAACCGAAGCGCATGAAACCTCTTAACCCGTAAACTAATAAATCGTAGACTATTTTATACCTCGTTCTCGACAAAGCTCGACTACGTGTTCGACTCGTGGAAGATATTTCTCTTCTAGCATTAGACGAGCATTCCTAAGGATCCAATCGTACTGCACCTCGTCGTGTCTCATCTAACAGGAAATAAGTAATTTTGTATCAATTATGGTATGCATAGAATTTTGCAACTTGTCCTGCAATTTATACAAAAGTGCATTGGTTCAACTATTAAACTGTATTAATTATTTGAAGATAAATGCTATCGCTAAACAATTTCAAGCACCCTCTTACATTACAGCTACAATTTTTATATTTAATTACATCTTAAATTGATCACTATAACCGAATATTATTTATGAGATAGCGCCTGATCCAGTGTAAATTGTTAATAAAAAATATTTTTTATTTTCTAGATTAGTATTTCAACCTGTTTTTGAAACTTCTTCCATAAGCAAAAAATAAATGTAATGTGTGTGTTACTAGAATTAAGCTCGACTACATACTTTACCTGGTGAAGAATGAGAAATTAATTTCACGCATGCTCTTATTTAAGGCAGAAACTAGATTATGGATTCATGAAATTATGACAAAAGTAAGTAGATCAGAAGCAAAATAGCAAAATCACTATGTGAAGTTCAAAGTACTGTTGCATTATTTGCGGCTAATTAACGCAGGTTTCTGTATGTTAAGATTCGTGCACGTTATTTATACCTTGCATAATAGTTCACAGTCTAATCATAATTAAACAAGTAAATATTTACATAAATTAATACTTTGGTATGAAGCAAACTATTAAGCATAAATGTAGATTTCTTTTCCTCGATCTACGTCATTTTAATCTAGAATTAAAATTGTCTCGTTCTACAAGATACTATTAGGAACGAAGAAATGCTGGTAATTGTAGCTGTGAAAGAAATCGTAGTGCAAAGGGTTAATAAATTAATCATGAATCTTAAATCTTGAGAGTTAAAAAAGAAATTTCGTGTAATCAATATACATAGAAAATATTACTCACGGACTTCGTCGCGGTTAGTATGCACTTCATGAAACACATCAATCTCTCGACCCTCGGGAACTCGCCTTTCTGTAGTCCATCCAATAGTTCTGCACAATGAAATCGATGAAAATAATGTCGCGGTGTTTCAACGGAGTAAGAATGAGTTATACAGATGAATATCCGATTTACTTAGGTTGATTATACCTTCGGTTACATTTGTCTTCTTCTGACAGGGCTTCTTGAGATGTATAACACTATTCTTGGCCTCTTCTAAGGTCATTTTTTTCTACGAATGCAAAGGGAGTCACTTCCTTGCGCAATTCGCGAATACGGAATGATCGATTTCAACTCACGCTTTCGGCTACCCAAATGATCGTAAGCATGAACAGAAATCCTATTGCGAAAGCAATGCTTAGGTTCCTCATTTTGAAGTGTTATAGCTCCCGCCTGATTATAATTCTAGGGTACCCTTCTGTAGCTGCCTCCTATTGCAAACAGATACCTACAACCCTGCTTGCGTCGACCTTTTCAGCAGAACAATATCGATCTGATTAAACATTATCTCCAAAAGTATAGAACAACGGTTTTAAGTTTAAGCTAACTCCTGCAAGCACTTAGCCAAATGCTTATCGCATTTTATCCGCTACAAATCATTTTAAATTGTAAAGGAAATCTGTTAGCTATACATTCTCTCTACTATTTTTCACATTATGAAACAAAAATTTTGGAAAGTTTTATCATTTTTCGAAATTTATATGTCATTTAATTTTTGCAGTGCACAAAAGAGAATCACAAAGATAGTATACGAAGAGTTCATCTACATGCATGAATTTTCTTAAAAGACGATTCTTTCAGCCGATCTAACGCGAACATCATGTTCAACACTATTTTTAACGATATTTTGTATTACATTATTTACCGAATTAAATTTGTGATATCTAGACTGCGGATTTTATGCATTTTTGACGAAAATAACTAGGTTAAATACAAAACTGTGATGATAATAGATGAAGTGAAGAATCTCTTTAAATGTGTGCAACTTATTAAAATGGCGGAAAGGGGGAAAACATTTTTGTTAGGCTTAAGGTTCTTGTAAGTAGTTTAGTCAAAATTTATTTTGCACAAAAATCCGCAGTCTATTGATGACTGTAGCGAAAGTCAAGAAGTGTTCGTATAGAAAACATTGAAAAAATTTTTGATAATATGTCCTTTAACTCCTTTGGTAAAAATACTGTTAAATAGAAATTATTGAAAGGTGTTCTTTATATCTTTGGTAGAAATAGCGTTAATGCTAATACACTATTCATGGATCGTAAAACTTTTTATTAATTCAAGAACAAAGCTGTTATATTTACTCGCCGTTAAATTGTTACTCGCTGCGAGATTTATATTGACAGTTTTACAGGCAGAATGACTTTTTTAAAATTCGTCTAAATGACTCGAATTTTTTTCAGTGATAGAGGGACTAATCTACGAGACAATGGCCGTAATACCTTTCTTTAACTTTGCTATTACTTGGAATATCAAGGTTTTCTCTCTCAGCTTTTAACGAAAATTTATAAAATACGTTTTGACCTTGATATGTGCTATAAACAATTAAAGATCGCGAAAATTATAGTTTTGTCCCGATTTTTGACACTTTTAACCAATACCTGTTAGTAATCTGCAGTTGTTTTAAATCTTTCAAATTTAAATCTTTCTTTTCTTAACTCTGCATTAACTGCTTTCGATAAAGCTTTCGGTATGCAAACAAGAGAGAGTTACTGAGATCTATAAAACGCATTATTTAAATTTTTATTATAGGCATAGATAAAAAAATTAAAAACATCAGTTTTTCATTTAAATAAATTCAAGCCATTAACACCAATTTTGGAAAAGTTATTCCGTTTGAAATGCTACCAACATATTCCACGCGGATAGCCAAGATTTCAACGATGGATGAATTAATTTCGATAAAAATTTTCACAGCTTTACAAAACATTCACAATTAGTCGACGATCTATTATCCGTAGGGAAGAGCTGCGTTTTATTCAATGAAGTAATGAAGTCTAATGTATACCAGGCTGAGCACTATCCGGAGTAGTTTGTCCGATGAATACAAAAACGAGGAAGAGTAAACTATTTATCTCGAGCGCGAGCCAAGAATCTGTACCCTTTTATATTCAGTAGTGTCGGGCCATTCGGGCAGTAGGAGAACGAACAATTTTTGTGTCTTTGGTGATTCGTGACTGACCCGTGATTAGTCCGTTGATCGTGTGATTAAAATACGAATGCAATCTCCGCTTGCATGATCCGAGATGTTAATAGCTGTGCCCGAAAAGGAAGAGTAATGCGGCCCACGTAATACGTTGCGCCAGGATGTGCAGGGATTATGTAATGCTTGTATCGTCGCCATCACCTCCGAACTGTTTTTTGTTGGGGTGTTTGTAGTTTCGATTACAACTAATCGAAAGGAGTCAGGCCTTTGACACTAGACGCTGCGGATTATTCTTGTTCCAGTATTCTCTCCTAACTGGTGCAATTTCGGGTTCGATAGAGGCAGGGAAGAATGGGGTAATGGTTGTCACTTCAGCAAAAATTGCAATACGTTTAAAATATGAGGCAACATGTTTATTTAAAGTAACTTTTTCTCGATTTTAAGCAATAAATTATAAGTGAAAAAAACAAATAATAATATTTATTATAATATTAGAATAATATAATAAAAATATAATATTGATCTATAATAATCTATTTAGTGTAATTAATGTAATAAGAAAAATTTCTTTTGTTAGTATATAATGCCCGCGCCTGTGGGCACTCATATTTTTTGGGAAAATCTCGTTCGATACATGTTGCACAATTCCACAGAACGTTTGAAGTGCATCTGTAGCACATTTCATTGTCTCATCTCGTCGATATTATCAGAAGATCATTTGGTCGTTTCATCTAGTTTTATCTTTTTTATTCTCCCTCCATATTTTTTCTGTTCTTCTTTTTGTTTAACATTCCTCAAGGTGTCTTCCATTATCCGCATATCCATTATTTATTAAAAGTCAATATAAAAAAACAGAAATCAATAAAAATCAAATAACCAGTACGATAGAATTATAGTTTAAAACATTCACGCTGTAGGAAAAATGTTACATCAGCGACGCGACGAAACAAAATGTTAGGATTCGGTTAAAAAATAGTGACGATTTTCAGAACTACTATTTGGTAATAACAATGCTAACTGTTACTACCTGCTAACCGTCATTACCCCATTCTACCCTACTATGTTTTTTTAGTCTTCCGAACGCAGAGAAGAAGGGTATCGATTGGATGTCAAATTTTTTAATTAAACGTTTTCGTCTTTCTTCAATTTGCTGCACGACTTTTTCGATAATATAGAGAGTGTTTCGCACTAGTCGTAGATGAGTTTTGCCGCCGATTATAGAGAAACGGAAATAATAGAACAGTCACATCCAATGTGTAACAATAACTTATGTATTTACAAATTACACGCAGAGTTGAGAGATGTGTCAAATTCGTGTGGCTTGTAATATGACGAGAAGTAGAATTGGAATATCATGAACAGACGCGCCAGTTGATTCCTATTCAATAGCATTACTTTTTCAACGTAATTTTTCTCGAAAACGGACCATTAAATAAAAAACTGTTATTCCTCTTACTCGACTTATATTTGCATGTAGAATCACTCCCTTGCCGGTTGTACCACGATTTTCCGAACACCCGGTATACAGAATATTTAATAAAAGAACAATAAGAAGTGATGAACGATTAATTTTCATTTGTAACTTGAAGTTCATTATATGAATCGATATGCGTGTGACATGTATGTGTATGCATGCGTGTGCGAGTATTTGTATGTGTTTTCTTTAAGTCAAGAAAGAAGACAAAGGCATGGGAGATGAGGGTTTCTCTGTAACTTCCTGTCATACGTCATACAGCATAGAGATATGTAAGACAGAAAAAAGTTGTGTCCTGCAGTGCCATCTGACGGCCGAAAGCCAATTAGAATTTATTAATCAGTTAAAGAAACTAATAAAATTGAGAAAGGAGCTGGAAAGTGCATATGGAAACATGATGAATTAGAAGGAAAGAGGAAAATAAAAACTACGAGGAAAGGAAAAAGTTGTCAAGACATCCATCGTCGGACACTTGGATAGCGAAAAAGACTCAAGCGACGAAAGTGTTGTAGAGTTTGAGAATAATAAAGATAATGCAAGAATTATCTGATGGTAAAAGAATAATAACCATTACGAACGACAATGCCAAGTTTGATAACACTTGTTTTGACTAAGGTGATAAGTCGAGAAATGGGGAATATCCCGCAGCGAATGCTTTCTGGTTGCTAGAGAGTCTCAGAAAGAAACGAATCGTGCGACTATAAGTCTCGTAATAACACTCAAAATAATTTATGCTTAAATATAACAATAATCTGATAGCAGAGCGTAGTTATAATCAGTCGTATATAGAAAATGGAAAGGACGCTATTACCTAACAGTGCCTTTATTAACGGGCTCAAATTAATTAGTATCCTTACCCTAGATAATTTGTCTCGAGCAATAAACAAGCCGATACCGAAAGATACGATAAAGGAATAATTAAAGGTCGAGTTGTAAATGAGGAATCATAAAGCCGTAGCATACATACGACTACATCTATCAGATGAACAGACCTTGCACTTTGCTACAGAAAACAATGCTTACAAATTCTGGACGAAAATTAAAAAACATATGCGTAAGCAGCACAGGATCAAAGGATCGATGCACGCAATGGTTTAAAATTTTTCAAAATGGAAGAAAAAGAATTCGTGAATGATTATATAGCATGAGTGGACTTGCGACAAAGTGTGCGTCATTAGGATTGCAAGCGTCACAAGGCGAGCTAGTCTATTACACGCGGTTCGCGGAATCAATAATCAGTATGGAGATATCAAAGAAATTCTGAAGACGCAACGCGATAAATCCCTTTAAGTTATATGAGAAAATTTTAAAAGATCGAGGAGAGACGCCCAGTGTAGATATGGAATTTAACCACACTCGACTATGCAAGTGCAGGACGTCTACCGGATAAACATTGAAATTCTCAAAAAATTGCGATGTAACCGATTTTAATGAAATTCACAGCATGCATATAAGTAATCAAGATCTACAATATGTATAAAAAGTTAAAAAACATTAGTTTTGGATTTATATTGTTACTTCAAGTAATATCACTATTAGAAAAAAGCATTTTAGTCATTGTCTGGTAGATTAGTCCCTCTCTCAACTATACAAAATGGTACTGAGTTAGTCCAGTTTAAAAAAGATTATTGCGGCTTAAGGTTGCGTTTTAATCTAACCTGGGTGGGCCCAGAAACCACGATTAACTAACAGCTAAGTACTTATCCGTGTTCATACCCTCGCTACCTATATATTGCTGGGTGATACTTTGCAGAAGTCGTCTGGTTCAGGATGATCCAATCTACATACTCCATCCTCTCACTTCGGCGTTTGTGCCTCTTGGGTCCTGCTTCGACCTTGACTAAAGTAGGGGTGAACGGGATAAGTGATAAGGGCGAAGGGGGGAGAACAGAGTTTAGTCCTCCACGAACGGAGCAATTCTGGCTAAGGGCCCCTTGTTTATGGAGTATATCCTCTCACGGGTAGAAAAGAGGGGGGTGGAGGTTATCCGCTCGCTGGGGGATACCAGTCACTGTGGCTGTGTACTCCCGGTTTAGGGCCGATTCACATCGACCTGTTAGGCTCGGGTCGTACTAGCAGCGTGCTCGATTGAAAGTTTTCGCTAAGGTGGACCTTATTTTTCGACCATCGAAATTTTTTCATGCGGAAGCGGAAGTCTATAGGCAGTAGGAATGACGTGTCACAATCGACTTGAAGTTTTAAAATTTCTTTAATTTTATTCCAATTTTATCTGTAACTCCATTTCAACATTGTCGCTGAAAAAACTATTATTATCTAATAAAAGTATCATTTCTTGACTGTTTGATAACAATATCTACTTATAAGTTTGAATAGTTTATTGGAAAGTCTAAGCGTATATGGGTATGAGAATACTGGAATATGAAATGAAGGTAACTGTCAGCACGGTTGTGCTTACTGCGATCACCTGCAAATCTTTCGCCTAATAAACTAACCCCCGGAGTTTTTATGTTAGATCTTTTAAACATTTTCCTCTATTTTACATTTATACCTACGTTTATATCTTTCGTATGCTCTTCAACAAGAAAACTCGCTTCAGTCCAAGCCGAAACTTTGTACAATTCGCATTGGTAATAATACAATGAGTCGAATAAGATTGAGACAAAAGCAGTGATAAGTTATTCTTATTGGATCATTATGAATCACAAATTGTTGGTGTTAAGCAACGGACAAGTTTTGCATGTGCTGTTCTACAATATGCGAAAAGTCAATTTAAATTTATATATGACAGTTCGATGTTAGTAATTAATGAAGTGGACATTTTCTGGGAAAGGGTGAGAATTCTAGTAAAACAAAAATCGGATCGTGTAACTATAGTGGAGAAACTTTATAAGGCGAACGCTCTACAAAACCGCGGATCGCCGAAGTGATCTACAACAGATGCAAGAATAGGAATTTGTAAATTCATTAGATGACTTATTTGATATGGCACATGCGAATGCCATAGAAATAATTTCCGAAGAGGAAGATAAGATAGTCCACCGGCAAAACAAAAGCAAAAGAGGACGAGCCGGTTCGATGAGATCTAGTGAAGAAACAAGAGGTGATGCGATTACTACGGGCTTAGACATCATCGACTAATGGTAATTCATATATATGTATATTTACGTTATAGATTTAGTACAAATAGAATCATCGTTTAGTAATGAAGCGACGGAAGCCGCGTTAGGACTGACAGAATCTCAGGTGTCTAACGGTGACGACACCGAGGCATTAGACTGCAAAATACCTGGGCCGAGTAACCCCAAGAAAAGACGAGGAAAACAGATGGTCATTACCCCAAAATTAGTAGTTGCTTTAGATTCATGTAGAATAAGCGACCGCGATGCAGTTCGAATAGTTATGGCCTATTCCTTTGAATCGAATTTCCGGAAGACAAAACAAATTGGTCTGCTTGGGTGTAAGTCAGGTAAGAAAAACCGTGCGCTGTAGGTACATGTTAGGTTTGTAACCGTACAATCATGGCATGTGCATTTATATTAATGTACACCGGTTAGAAGAGGTTACAGAGGTACATTGGTACAGAGGTTAGAAGAATCGTGTCTGATGGTCTCTTGAAATACACTTTAAATTTCGATTCCGCGACACTCGTGAAGAAATTACTGTATTCGGTAGAGGAGCACTTTCAAATTTTTTGAGTTTATGCCCATAGTGACGGAAATACCTTAGAAACAATTGGCAGATTGCAGTAGGAGTAAGGGTACATTGCAATTTCGTAGTGCAGAACATAACTAACCGTTTTTATACGATCCGCATCCCGCGATTTAAGGGAAGAGAAATCGGCAGGCCGCGTTCCGCAACGAACATGGTGACGAGTGATATCGCAAGAAGGCTGAGTAACCCAGGTACGTATCTCATCCAGTCAAGCGAAAGTTGTCATCGAAAACAACTGACTCAATGTGGACAATGAAGCAGCGTTTTATAATATGGTTGGTCATCCAACAACTTTTTGTACAGATCTCAACGCGACAATTAGTCGTAAATGTATGTGATTCAGTATCTCGGATTATGTTTCGGATACTATCAGGATTCGGACGAAAGATGGGGTGTAATGAATGGTGCAATAACTTTATGACACAGAAGTGTGCCTTGCCAAAAATGAACCTGACTTATACAGTCTACACCTGTCTTCTTGGAAACAGGAGGTCTGAATAACAGAACGGGCCCTGAAGTGTTAATTTAATATATTTAAAAAAAGTAATTATGTAATTATAAGTTGTAGTATTTATTTAAGAATAAATTTAATAAGTTTAAAATGTATTGTAAAAGAAATAAATAATATTATTTTAAGTAAAAGTAACTTTTGTACCTTTTGTATCAGGGTTAATTAAATAAGGATTATTATTTTTAATTTTTTCGAAAATAAAAGAGTTAATTTAATATAATTTTTTATGTGTCATAATGGTTTTTCTCCGAAATATTGAAAAAGCTTAAATCCGTGTAGGAATGATGATCGTAGTCAGTCGCCACCTTTGTGGAGAAAAGAATGGAGAATGTGGAGAAGAATACCTTGCGGGAACACCTTGGCAGGGTGAGCTGTGACGCGGGGTTCGAGGAGGGGTTTAGTGGGTATATCCAGAATGGCACCATATCGGAGGAGTCCTACAATCCCGACTGACCACCATCTGCGTTCAGCGTGCGCAATGCATTTTCATCTTCATGAAAAAAATGTGTATCAATGGCGGCGCGCTTGTATTGGTTTTGTGCGGGTTTCGTATCGTGAATGCACGAGAACGTAACAACATAATATCTACTCGTCGATGTATTGCGGATAATGCAATTATATACAGCCTAGAAGACATGGAATTCGGTAGCGATATGAATTATGCGACGGGGTATTGTCTCGTGCCAAATACTTGAGTGACGCGCGACGTCACTCAATGTACTCACGAATAGATCTTTTCCTTGACCAAAACGGCAAAAACATTTATTAGCGGTTTATTGTTTTAAGCCATATTGTATTCAATTTTAACGATTGCCCAATTGTTAAATATCACCGTAAGTCCTGAAACATGTCAATAGGGACAGAAATAGCAAAGATATCGAAATATCAATTTGATGTGCATGTTTATACTGCATATACTATACACTTTTGTGACTCTCACATTTTTTCTGGTAGATGGCAGGTGGCGTCAATTTAATGCTCAGCTTCAGCCTAGATTTGTAGAATAGGAAGCTTGTCTAGTAACTAATAGTAACCAAAGTGTCGTAGTGAAAGTGAATGAATGGCGGACATATTGCTATACACCAAACATACTTTAACATAAATGTTAAAATCCGTCAAATTTTGAACAAATAGGTTAAAAAGTACAAATGACGCTAATAATGCGAAGGTCCCAATTAATGACACATTAAGAATAATTTTTCTATATTACATATCTCTATATTAGTTGCAACTTAGATTCAAATGAATTTCTACTTGCATTTCACATTGTTTATTTATCTAGTTATCCAATTAAAAATTGTCAGAGCGTTAAAGAGTTTGTTTGAAATACACGGAAACTGATTTGAATATATTTATACCAAATTAACTTTCTGATAACCTATCCAACTTAAATGAAATCATTGAAATATATACTTCGTATTAAATATAGGATATGAAGAGGTACTTCTATAAATTTATGCGTTATGCACATCCACTACGGAATGTCGATAATACGACAAAAGGTCGAAAACGCGTACAGTTATATACTGCTATTTATCCTATTTATCCTACATGCAATTAAGAAATATTAATGTTTATACTATCTATATAAAATATAATGATTTTTTAAATTACAAAAACATTGTTTTTATTAAATAGTAATTATGACATCCATATGGGTTGTTGGCGCCACGTGTATGCGCGGATGAACGAGGTTCGGTTAGATCGGTGCAGAGCGAAGTTTGGTATGAATCGGTATGATGAGAAAAGCGAAAAGACAAAGTAATCTGAACTATTACATGTTAGATAAAAGCTTATTACGTTACTAATAGTATAACATATGTATATCACATTATAAATAAAAATATATTGAATTATAGTTATTGAAAATATAATAGTTTATGTAGACGAAAATTTAACTACTTAAAGTTATGACGATTTATAAATTTCGAGTACTCTACGCGATAGAATAAACCTAGGTGTATACAAATATTCCGGGTAAAAATATTGTAATTGCAGTAGAAAAATGTCGGCAGTCTAATGGATAAAAAGGTAGAAAAATCCTTTACATCAATGAATTTACGCAAATAACCATCCAGAAGCATTTCCATAATAATGGAACGTAATTAATCCTTCAAAGTCATTAATGAGCTATTAAAAAAACTTACAAAAAATATTAGCCCTCTTCACCCCAAAAAATGTTTCCAAATACACAAAATGAAATATTAATCCCCAAAAATCTTAGCAAAACTTTAAAATCCGGAAGGATATAAAAAATAACACTCCAAAAAGTATTTATTACCATATGATTTTATTCGAAGAAAGTATTAAAATCAGAAGTAGTTGTCCATTTTATGTTTGATCTGAATTTGAAGAAAGCACTAAAATCAAAAGTAGTTAATCTGTACAGTGTGCTCCATAACACTCCATAGTCACATATAACGGATACTTGGAAAACCAGAAAAATTATACCTAAGCTGGACTTGGCGGGCAGTCTTTTTTATCAAAATAGCCTCGAATTTGATGTAACAAATAAAAGTGAAGCTGATGCGATATTTAAATTCAAGAAACCCCTAACAATATTAAAGTTTCCAAAGAATCTAAACCATTGAAAAGAATATAACAAAACACTCGAACTCTAAACAGTACTAAACGTTTGTCAAGTATCAAGAAAATATTAAACTCCAAATCATTAAATTTTTAAAATAAGATTCAATGTCATAAAATATGTATTAAGATATAGATCTACATTCCATGATCGAGGATACGTGACACTACAAGTCAACTGTCCGATTTCGATGAAAACGGTACGCCAAGTCCATCTTAGGTATAATTGTCCTGGTTTTGCCAGGTATCTGTTATATGTGAATCCGTTTAAAATATTAATGTTTTGTCGTGATTTTCTAATTAGCTGGTTATGGACCACACTGTATATATGAAACAACTACGTTTGATTTCAGTATCTTTTCAAATTCATATCCAATATAAAGTGGACAACTATTTCTGATTATAATACTTTCTTCGAATGAAATTAAATGGTAATAAATACCTTTTAGACTGTTTTTTATATCCTTCCGATGATTAACATTTTACTGAGGTTTTAGTTGTGGATTAATATTTCATTTTTTGTATCTGGAAGCATTTTTTAGGAAAGAGGGCGTTAACATTTCGTGGACATTTTTTGAATATTTTATTAATAACATGGAAGTTTCTTTGGGGGATTATTTGCTTTCCATGTTGAGTGAATTCATTGATATGGATGTTTCTTGTGGGTTAATTTGTTCGAAATTTGTTCCTCGAACCAGAATCCAAAACGAATTCAACTACTTGGTGTTTTTTTTATTACATTGCAAATGTTTTTTTTAGGGGGGGGGGGTACTGCTGAGTACTGTTGTTCAACTGTTGTTCACTTTGTCACGTTCCAATCCTAGCGCTCGAACTTTAAACTTGTCTTCTCATGGGGAGGAACAGGGCAAAACTTGCAACGTCACAATATCTATAGCACACGACGCATATTTAAAGTTAAGAGTAATCGAACTTTTCAAGCAAGTCAAATAAAAGTTGCAGAAATTATAGAATGTAGTCAGAGTACGAAAAATGATATTAAAAAAACGGAACAGAAGACGAAAGACTTAAAATGGTGTAAGGAACACGCAAAATTTGACTGTGGAGCGATGTAATACATATAATATTTCGTGATGAGTCTCATGTTTGCCTTGGAGCAGGGGATGACGAAGGAAAATTTGTTTGGCGAAGATCTAAGGACAAATTTAATGTAGATTACATAAATTATAAACAAAAATCTTATATGATATGGAGTTATATAATGGAAAAGAAAGTGTGTGGGAACCAGAACGAGTGGGATCAGACCAGAGAGTAGGATCCCAGAACGTGAACGCAAAAACATATATTAATATTTTAGAAGAGTTCTTAATTCCAATTATAAAGGAATGGTCCGGATTTCATTTTTCGAGGTGACACCGCTAGCTGTAACAGGAAATTACAGGAAACTAGCAAAAGACCATTTAGAGCAAAATCATATTATAACATTGAAGTGGCCTGCAAACAGTTCTGATTTCAACCAAATCGAGAACATGTGGGCAAAATGAAAAAAATTAATTCACAAGAAAAAACGAAAAACTGAAGAGGAACTTCGACATGCAATCATATTGTCGTGGAAAGAAATTTCGCCTAAAGATTGTGAAAACTGAGTATGATCAATGCTCCAACGTATTAAAAGTGTCGCACGATCATGTGATAATGTAATAAAATATTAATAACTCAATAATCGGATACCTTTTTCCAAGATTTGAATTGACCGGAATCTTTTTTCTACATAACATTTTTTTTGTTTTCTCTGTGGTTTCTACTTGATTATAAATGAAAGATTGTGTTATGTTTTGTATTTATTTACTTTATTTAGATCCTATTTAGATTCCTATTCGACTTACCTGCATGCAAGAACATTCCATAACTCGCAAATGCGAATACTATTTGTAAATTTTATATTAGTGTATATGAACGGAAACTTTTTGCTAGAGGTTCTATTTGAGAAATGAGATGTTACACTTGTGTTATTTAAAGAGAATGAAGTATTCTTTAAATTATTTCTATTATTTGTTTGATTAAAAATACGGTTTTATATGAATTTGTGGAAAAATTTATGCAATTCAAGGACAAAAAGTTATACTAATGCATTTCTTTAACAGTTCAATTAGTTTTAATACAACAAAGGTCTGCAAAACAAAAGGAGAATATGATACGAGTTATAGACAAACAGAGCACATACATTGTACCTATACAGCTAAATCTGACAAGAAGCACATGTAACTAATTTAGTACATACAAAAAACACACAAACAATACATGAACATGTATTAGTTTGATCACACGATGATGCCTACATTCCTTCAGCTTAAAATACTTTACTTTCATCCGAAGTAATAGAACTAACAGACTAACTCAAAAGACCACCTTCGTAAAGAAGGACAAATAAAAGAAGACAGCGCTTTATAATTCAATAATAACAAAATGCAACTATAACGTTAATTGTAGAGCTTATAGAGTTCCAATCTATCCATTCCCAATATCCCTGTTAGCATGCTAACAACAGCTTAATTTTTAAAGAAATCTGAGGACATAGCTTGACACTACTTTGCTTTCAGTCAATTTATGGTAGGCTTATAGGTTCGCGTAGTTTCTTAAGGCGTAGTTTCTGTCAACGGATAAATCTCAGATGATGCGGGACATCTCAAAGTTATGTGGGTATTTGATACACTTTTTGGAAAGATAGAAATTTTCAAGTATGACAATCGTCCAAACATCGTACGGCTAACTTAAAAAACAAGAATAGTCTCTTTGAAGGATCTGACCATGGAGTGGGGAAAGCAGGGGTGCCTTCTGGTAGGAGAATTGTGATTGACCGCTTAGCACTTACCCCTGAACCATCGAGTAGTAGTAGTATGTAGTTGTCAAGAAATTTTTAAGAAGCAAATACTTTCAACTAAACAATCTAGCAACTGGAATACTGTCCTAAATCCCTTCCACCTTACTGATAGCTCTGGAACTAGTATCTCCTCTTCCCAAATTGTCTATTTCTGTGCGCAGTGTGAGCGCGAATTAAAGAGAAATTACTGCATCTAATTCCGGAAACTGTCGTAGCAGCAATATTCAAATATGGATGAACATAGATAAAAATAATCCAGGTTTTGAAATTATTATGTCAGCATAAATGAAGATACGATGGGATGTATTTCGAGTCCAACACACAGTGAAGCTGAAAATGCGTTACGCATTGCATTGGAGTGGACATAATATCATAATGAAATAGAATTTTATCACACAATCACAATTTATCATACAATTAAAAATTTGATTTCTCCAGGCCGATTATCCGAAAAATCGATTATCGAAACTTTGTCTCCTAATCAAGTCAGATAATCGGTGCTCTACTGTAATTATATTGAGGGCCTGTGACATCTGATTAATAGCTCATTGATGTATGAGATAAATGAGAGCTTATAATCGGACATAATGCCCAAGAATCGAACATACACACGATCATATGCACCAAATTTGATAAAGCATTGGTCTATTTTGATTTGGAAAATACTAACTGTAATTTTAACATAATTAATATTAAGAATTAAGGATTGTACGATTTTTACTTCATTACTACTTTCAAAGCAATGTTATTAAGTTTTGTTTGCATACATTATTGTACATGTTCATGAAAAACATATAATATTACTGGTTTTATTTCGATGGACCTTTTCTTTTAGCCTACTATCGCATCATGAACAATCATTCAGTCAGTCTTACCAATAGTCATTCCTCTGCTCGAATTTCCCTGCCAGAGCTCTTGATAACCTATCTCTTTATCTTTCGTCTTGTACAATTTCTCTCATAACTGTTTATAAACTGACGAAAATCTTCGACTTGGGAGACTTAGAACATTTGTTCTATCACGATACTAAAATTTCTATAGTTGAAGATGATTCACCTGCATCTGCGAAAGATAAACAAATATGTTCCTCAGACGGAAGACAAACTCCGGACGACCTACATATATTCTCTGACGAGTTCTCTGAAAAAGAAAACCTAAATCCTCCTCTTCAAAATCTGATTCTTCCTTCAGATACTGCTGATGTCAAACCACGGGTAATCGAAGAATTTTCTGAGTTTTATCCTTATCAGAAAGAAAATTCTCCGAGAGAAGAATTGACATGGAAATATCTGCGGCATACAGAAAATGAAGATGCAATTTTTAATGACTTGAATGCCGCTTTTTCCTTTGTGACGAAGCTGGAGTGCGAGCGCTCTCATAATCTATGGGATCCATGTTATTCCAAAATTGCATAAATTAGTCCGATTAGGTCTTAAAGATTTTGCACGAGGAATTGCACCCATAATCATATAGGAATCGCACTGGATTTTCTGGATATTGGCCATTCTGTCATCTATATTCCGGAAATTCACCTGACTAAGACTGAGATTAGAATGGCCGAATTGGTAACGAACGTTAAAATTCTCACAGATAACGTAAAATCACATTTAGATGAGACGGTCATGCAGGGAGCCATGATTAATTCATACATAATACTTTGCAAGATCTAATAACGTCTGATGGTGTCTAAGATGGATCTCCTTCCTGCAAAACCTGTTCACTCTAATTCTGAACTCTCTCAACTTTCCCAGTGATTGATCCTCAGTCAGAAAATCTACAGTTGATTATAAAAGTCCTCACTCATCAGGTCACTTCACAGGGATGTATTACTTCTCTATAACTAATGGACGGTAACAACCATTTCTCCCTCAACAGGATATGGATTCTTGTCGAACTTGATTAATCTTCCTGCGTTGTTTCAAATTCAATTTTTGAATAGAGAACAAGCTGCGATTTTAGATCTGGTCGGCAAGACCAAAGATTTCTTGAAAGACTTTGGAGAATCTAAATATCCAGAGCACAAAGATCATCTCATAAGAATACTTCCATCTATTCCATTGAAATCAAATCAGTGGAAAAAGATAATTGATTGACGAGTAATAACAATTACAAATTTCGGATGTTTGATTTTATCTCAAATTCGTATATTTTTAGTTTTTTTTAATTGACTTAAGAGAGCTACATTTGTTTGAAATATTTTATTGCGTGTGCATTCTTTGTTCATTTTTGTTTATGGCAGCCGATACACTTCGTTGTAACGAATGTAGGCACGTTAGTAAGAAGCAAAGATCTTATATATTTCATATCTACTACGAGGGCTGAATATTATATGGAGGCAGTAAGTGTATTCGGTGCGAATATTTAAATGGTGGAAATAGTATTTATGAAACATGTGCAGAAATATAGTATAAAGTATAATTATTTTTATGGACAGTTGTGTTATTCTTTTCTGTATCTACCACTTTATAATACCATTTTTCGAATAGCGAAACATTGTTTTATTATACAATGTAGTATTTGTTTTCATTTATTTAAAGTCGTATCCACCTCTTTGGGTTATTAACGACTATATTGAATACACATATAATCCATATGATATATATAAATATGTTTTCATTGTGTTTGTTGTTTTAGTCTAGATTGATTGAACAAGATTGATGCCGCTTAGGAATTTCATAAGAGGTTTTATGACTTCAGTTTTGTTGAATAACTTCTTGAGGTTGTTGGATAGTTTGTTTTGCCTTCTTTTGTTTTGATATTTTGGGCAGTCGACTAGAATGTGTTTGACAGTGATTTTCATGATACAGATGTCGCATTCGTTGAGTTCTTCTTCTTTTATTAGACTAATGTGGGTGTAATTGGTATGATCGATTCTTAGTTTCGTTAGTATTACTTGATTCTTCCTGTTTGTTGTATTTGCTGGACTCTTATCAAATATACTATCTTGGGCAAGGTGTACCTCTGTTGAAGGTTTGATACTTTTCCATGTTGAATTCCACTCTATTTTCATTTTGTTTGTAATTACTGCTTTGAGATCTTTATGGTAAGCCCGTTGTAGGGTTGAATTGTATATTTCTGTGGATACTGGAATGTTTTTGGGAGTCAGAGGTGTTCTGTCGAATAGTATTTCTAAGGATCGCCCTCTATTATCCATTTCTTATAGAATTTCCAAGATTTCTTGGGCTATGGGGTTCGCGTTATCAGGAGGGATGATAGTTGGTATTTCGATTTCTGTTGTATGGACAATGTATTTAGATTCAAGAACCTTTAGAATGGTATATAATTTGTAGAAGCTGCTTGAAAAATAGTTGGGCAGTATGTGGGATATCCGCTTTTTAGGTGTTTCGATTATGTATTTTGATTCACTTCACGATTGGGATACATCTGTCATTATGCGGAGCTGTTGTGTATTTGTGTGTTTGGTTACATTTGTTTTGGGTTGCTCTTTTTCTTCGTTCATATTATTGGTTTGGGTTGTTTTGAATGATTGGATCTTCCAGGATGGAATCTTAAGTTGTCTTCTCGTTTTGATATCAGGGAGCGGTAATCCGATATCTTCAAGGTATTCTTGAATCCATATATTGAAGGGTTGTGGTAATTTGTGTTTTTGGTTTGGCTGTTTATGTTCATTATTGGTACCTAGAAGTTGATATGTTGGATTGGTAAGAGTTGCAGCTAATGCGACGGCATAGTTAAGACTTAGTTGTTTTCTTCCGAAGGACAATGGCATCACATTAGCTTTATTCAATGTTCCGACGATGGGGCTGGTTCTAAACGCTAGAATACATGTTCTGGCTCCTGCGTTGTGGTACAATGTAGTATTATTTTTTATAGTAAACATATTCAGTTCGCATTGGTGTTTTAATAATTCTTATTTATATTATATTATTATGTGACACAATTTATTAACATTTCTTCTATAGTTTTTACACTTTTGCCAGCTCGATCGTATATGGCGTTGCCGAGCCTCCAGCCAAAAATGTCAAAGATCCATCGACTGATAAACAACATACAATATAAGTAAATGGAGGATCACACACGAATGAAAAATTAAACTTGTACATTTTTCAACAAATTTTCATAAAAGTATTAACCGTATTTTTCAAGAAAATAAACTAAACTATGAATTATGTATCGTTTATTTATTCGATATATGTCCAATTTAAAGTTGTCGAGTCTTTCATGTGTATGTCATAGCATTTTTAAATTAATTCGTTACTATTCTTCTTGATTCAAATTGTCAATACAACATCTATCCTTCCTGAATTCACTTTCGTCATCAGGAAGTATTCAATCCATCAATGTAATCTATTTCTAATTAAAAGCTCGATGGTTTGAATAACAAGAAATCAGTGATATTGGTCTTACACACTTTTTATCTGCCTTTTTTACCCAATGAACTAACGAGTGCCTCCAACTAAGAGGAGAATCACTAATTTCGAATATTTGATTATATATATGCAACAGTGATAACTGAAGCTAATGCTATCCATGTCCGGCGAGGAGTTACTGTTTGTTGCATTTAATGTCAAGTTAAATTAAAAAAAATCAAAACAGATATCAGAAAATTGTTTTTATTACAAATAGGGATCCGTTGGAATCCAATGTGAGGCTAAATTAGCAATAGAGTAAATAATCTCATTGTCTAACTGATTGTGTCCAGTTACGTGAAAAAAATCAGTAGTTGAATTGAGCATTTAACTAATGACAAAAATATGTATACTCAGAACATAAAAAATAACACAGAATTAAACACAATAAGATTTATTTATCGTGGGCCATTGGTTAGGGCAGGAAAATAAGTGGAATATTTGAATATTAACAGGACTAGGTTATTATATTAATAACTCGACCGTGGTTAATGTCCTAACCAACGGTGCTGCATGGGAGACAATAGAAAATAGGTGACAGATTTAATATTAGGATTATTGTAAGGATGACCCTAGCGACAAATACAGTGCGACACACAGTGATGCGAGCAATGAAAAAATATCAGAAATCAATATTTTTTTGTATAATATAATCGTAATCTAGAGTCTTTATTGATATCTAAACAATTAATAAAGAAAACATCAAGTTATCTGAAGTACACGGCGAAGTACAATATAAATATGAATAGATTATTCAATTGAAGGTACTAAACACTTGCCATTTTGATTTTAAAATAGTTTAATTACTTATTGTTTTATTGTCTCGAAGTGACACATCTATTGAGAACTTATTATTATATATACGTTTGATTATCTTTAACTTAACTTTTCTCAAAAAAGGTAAAACATGTCTTGGGATCTTAACGGAAAACTATTCGTCATTATTATACAAAATTTTCTTACAGTTGCCTGCATTTGTAATTATAATCATGGTTTTTAGTAGCGCGTCCGAAAACAAATCGGGATATTCTTGAGAAATGGGTTTGTTCTTCAATAAGAAAAAAATGGATCTGTTTCGTTTAATTCAGAATATATTCCATTTAAACGATTGCATAGAAGAAGTTTACAGAGGTTTAGAAAAATTTTTCAGCCTTCTATGTGTGAATATTAACCATAGGTTAAAGCACATTCACACAAAAAGCTTCCAGAATAAATACTTCTAAAGATCTTATAAAGAATATCCTATTGATGTCTGATTTTTGTACATATTTTCATACACAATCTCATATTATTTATTAGCCTGTTACATTGAAATATTTGTTGCTTGTTTATGTATTATTATATATTAGAATGTGTCTTATTAATTCTTAATAGAAAATGTTTCGAAAAAAAATTAGTCGTACACAGTTTCGAAAAAATTACAATACTAAATGTTCATAAAAGATTTTTTTATTCAACAAAAAAACAAAATCATTGCAATTTTTTAGCGTAATTGTATATTATTTATGAACAAATCGATTCATTTTTGTATTCCCCTTAGAAAATTATTAACTTACTTAGGTCGAAAATTAATTAGTTTAGGAGTTATGATTATTGTCCCGAATGTTCATAAGATCGCATCAATGTGCGACGGTGTAAATATGCACAGATTGCGTGCGGTTCGTCGCGCAGTGGTTCAACCGAATCAGCATCGAACTCGAACAGCTAAGTTCATTGTCGTCGATACAAAAATGAACGACACGTACGCGGTAGAAGATGAGCGTTGAAGACGGTATGGTTAATTCGAAATTATTTAATATTAAATAGGTTGTTCAAAATTATATCAATTGTGCCAATTTCATTGTGCTGGCACTTATTGCACACATATGTAGGATTTAAATGAAAATTGGTACTTTTGGCAAATTTTCTAAAGCGCAATCGTTTTTTTTTAATTCTTCGTTGTCTGAGGTGCATTCTATTAAGTCTACTATGCTTTTAGTTTGATTTCATTTTGTATACGATGCTCCCTTCAATCTTATTGCATTTATTGTATAATCTTATAGAATTATTATTATTATTTCGAAACTATAACGAATTCTTTTACAAGAAGTAATAGAGATTATGGATTGTTAAACAACGTTTACGAAGAAATCATATTTAGTGCTTGGAGGAGACGCTTATATTCTGAGCAGAGGAACTGAGGATACTTTATCGATTCAAAATTAAATCAATCTGTACGTTTGGTAACAATTATGAACCCCACGTTTTCATTCTAAACTTTAGTGTCAACTTTATTTTCAAGATTCATGCTGGAAAAGACAAGATACATGTTCGATTTTGAACTTACGTAAAAATCTACACGAATGAGGATATTTTCGTTTTGTAAAAATAAATCATGTTTAGCACAGTGCATTAAAATTTCCTAAAATTAAAGAGCAGTTATTTATATTAATGTTGTAAAAAAATTTATCAGGAAATTAAATATTGCACAATTCTGCAAACGATAGGCTTTTCCAGAAAAAAATAATAATTCCTTCGCTTCTAGCATAAGTTCTGTCCTTTATAAATGTAACAAAACCAGTGAAATTGATGTCATTGTCAGATTTAAGCCAAGATTTCACTACGAATATGTTCAATTCTTGCAAAATATTCAGCAGCTCAAATTTTAAGCGAATTAGATTACAAGTAAAGTTTAAATATGGGCTTCGGAGGAGAGAAGGCGAGTAGAAGCCTTACGGCAAAAGTACATAAGGTAGGTAATACTGGAACTGGACTGGGTAACTCCAGATTACGCAGTAAAGGAGGAAACAAAAAAAGGAAAAGTGGAAAGCATGGGCTGTTAAAAGGCATGAGGTTTCGCCAAAGGCTGTGAGGGGACAAGGGAAGCGATTGGGCGTGGCTGTGTATGGCATAAATAGAAAGAAGGGTAGTGGACAGGACGAAATTATGGAAATGAGAGAGGTAGAGAAAGAAGTATTTGAGCGAGCGAATGGACAGAACGGTTTTAGAGAAGGAGGGGTGGGGCGAGGTGTGAAACATGATAGAATGAAGCGGAAGAAAGATGTAAAGAGGGGAAAACTATAGATAGATGGTGAAGTCTCAATATAACAAGTGGTATAGGGAGGTAAGAATGGATAGGGTTCCATAGTATTTGAATAGTACAGGGAAGGAAACGAGATGGTTCAGGATAGCGATGAACAGATTGGGCAACGAAACGGGGAAAGAAACGTGGAAGAAAAGATATATTGAAGATGTGGAGAAGTGGCAGCGACAAGGGAACACGTCTTAGAGAGGTGTATGGAGGAGGGAGGGATACAAGGAAAGATAAAGAATATGTTAAATGAGGTCGGAAGAGGCGTGGTATGGATGGAAAAGTTAGATGAAGATAGAAAAGTAATGAGGGGGTGGAAAGAAAAGAGAGAGTAGAATGAGTGAAGAAAAACAGCGGAAACGGAGATCAAACAAGGGAGGGTGAGAAATGCAAGGAAGGAAACTGCGAGACCGACAGATGTGCGTGACCGAGGATTCGTTTTGTTGAGAGGATGTAACTGTTTGTTAGTTGTGGATGAGCCGATGTTTGTTTAACCACCGGGACCTACAAATGGGTCACTAGTGGACGAGCCAACGTTTGTTTCACCATCGACACCCAATGGAAGATAACTTGGAGACGAGCCGACGTTTGTTTCACCGTCGTAACCTACAAGGGGTTGCAAGGTATAGGGATTATTAGTGAGGCTCGTAACTTATATATTAAGTTGATACACCTCGAACGGCAAAAATGCACCGTGGTAGTCTTCATAATAACGACTGGAATCGATAAGAGGATGTGAAGTGGATGGATTGAATTAACTTGACTACCTACGGTAGCAGCCATATATTGACATACAGTCAACATAATGGAATATCATAACCATATAAATAAAATGGACAGGTAAACAAATATCAATTATATTGTTCAGAAGATTATAACGCATATTAATAAACAATAAAACAGTTTTTCTTAATTTGCAATAATTATGAAGAAATTTTCTGCAGACTCATATTTAGGTACACATCGGAAAATAATACCATAAAGATCTTCCTGAGAGTTTCCTACTCCTTAACCTAAACTCCCTCAGACACATCCCCGTCCAATTAGAAAACGCTACAGTCCTACAGCAAAATCCATTCTTAACCAATCACAAAACAACCGAGCAGACGGCAGAAAAAACATGACGAGAGATAAACAGAATTCAAACTGTCGACAACGCAAATAAACCAACCTCGAGCATAGAACGTATCATCAGAGCATGGAAAACGCGAATCATCGTAACATAGTGTCATCAAGTGCACATAGACCAGAATGAGCATTTTTTGTTACATTACCTAGGTGTTTAGTATCACCTAGTGCAGGCCTGGGCGAGTCATTTCGACCGCGAGCCACAAGCTATATTCCTACTACTCTATGTACATTGCTACACATGGCATGGACAACCCTGCATGCAGCATAGATGGAACAATATCATATCGTTTCTCGTGCCGCATGAGTGTGTGAAGGGTATCTGAAGAGTCACATTTGGCTCACGAGCCGTCCAAGTCTGACCTAGTTCACACTAAATGTGTATACACATACTGAATACACATGTGTGTACACTTATGAAAAATATAGTTGATATCTATTTACTTGTCCATTTTATTAAGTACACGGGTCTCCGACGGAATAAAGGAGTGTAAATCGGTACACGGTTTAAACATCATCAGTCGGAGCGTTCCAAAAATGTCTCGCATAACGGAATTGGGGGGTAACTGAGGTCATTCTAAGTAACTATTAGGGAGTGCGAAAAGGTAGGTGGTTCGATTCGGCCTGCCTCAACATTCGAGTTGTAATCCAGCGTGTCTCTCTGGCCTTTTACTAGAAACTTCAACAGTATTTATCTCAAACATTTTAAGCCATTTGACCACAAAACCGAACATCATTGGATTTAGCTTTACGAGATCTATTACTGTACCAAATCTCGTCAAAAAGTGAGCGTCAATTCTGAGGACCTCACCTTGTCAGTCACCGCAGCAGTAAGACATCCTCGCGTGTTTTCTAATTGCCAGTGATTAATTAAGTGTTCAGTGTTTGATGACAAGCTGTGAGATTGAATTCCGTGTTAACTATATCGTTCATTCAGGGAGAGAGGGAGAGAGGGAGAGAGGGTGGGAGGGAGCGAGGGAGGGAGGGCGTACGTTTAGGCCGAATTTGTAGCTGAATCATAAGTTTCGCCTGAATTTGAGGCTGTATCATAAGTATCGGCCGAATCTGAAGCTATATCTAGTGTATATGCTAAACCGGAAGTTAAATAGTATGTTCCCGCAGAAGTTGAAGCCAAATCCTATGTTTAGGCCGAATTTGTAGCTAAATCATATGTTTCGGCGGAATTTGTAGCTATATCATAAGTATCGGCAGAATCTAAAGCTATATCTCATGTATATGCTAAATTTGAAGCTAAATGGTATGTTTCGGCAGAATTTCAAGCATAATCGTAAGTTTAGGCCGAATTTGGAGCTGAATCATATGGTTCGGATGAATTTGAAGTTATATTATAAGAACCGGCATAATCTGAAGCAATATCGAGTGTATCTGCTAAAATTTGAGGCTAAATTGTACGTTCCGGCAGAATTTGAATTCAAATCGTACGTTTAGGCTGAATTCGAAGTTAAATCATATGTTTTGGCTGAATTTGAATATAAATCGTACGTTTAGGCAGAATTTGAAGCTAAATAGTTCGTTTTGGTTGAATTTAAAGCTACATCATATATTTTGGCTGAATTCCAAGCTAAATCTCATGTTTGAGCTGAATTTGAAGGGAAATCGTACGTTTCGGGTGAATTTGATTGCCAATCGTGTATTTCGACTGAATTTGAAGCTAAATCATGTGATTCGTCTAAATTTGAAGCTAAATAGTATGTTGCGGCTGTATTTGAAGCTCATTCGTCTGTTTCGGCTGTATTTCAATCGCGTGCTTCGAGCAGCATTGAGCAGTCTTAAGTATTCATGAACAGTGTTGAGCGATCTCAAGCAATCTCGTGCGGTCTTGAGCAGTATCGAGCTGTCTCGAGTTGTCTCGTGTAATCTCGTATATCCACATGCATTCACAAGCACCGTCGAGCAGCGTCGTGCAGCCCTGCGCAGTCTTAAGCATTCACGTGCAGTCTCGAGTAGTTTGGAGCCGTCTCTTGTGGTCTCGTGCAGACTCAAGCAATCTGGAGCAGTCTCGAGCAGTCACAAGCAGTCTCGCTCAGTCTCAAGCTGTCTCAAGCTGTCTCAAGCAGTCTAGTGCAGTCCTGTGCATGCACTAGCATTCACGAGCATCCTCGAGTAGTCTCGAACAGTCTCGATCAGACACGAGCAGTCTCAAGTATTCTGGAGTAGAATCGAGCAGTCTCGAGTAGTGTAGAGCTGTCACGAGCAGTTACGAATATCCACGAGAATTTATGAGCATCCTCGAGCAGTGTCGAGCAGTCTCGAGTTTCCACGAGTGTTATTGCTCGCGGTCGATCTTGCGATCGTTCGAGCTTTGAGAAATTTGCACGTTAGTGTGCCGACTAAAACTCTATTTTTGCTAACCGGGTGCTCCAACAATTAGCTTCCCGGGATACCTCTGTATCCACTGACGGCTCAGGACAGATCAGGACGGATCAGGACTGTCGAATAACCGTGTGACATCCACTAGGTCACCTCGGTTATCCCTACCTTTACTTAAGGGTGGGCGGCGAGGAAAAACTGCCCAATCACGGCAGGCTCAAAACCGAGCGCTAATTTGTTAAAATGAGGATGGTTGGGACCTTTGGAAAGGGTACTGCGAACGCCTCCAGATGAGTTTCCTCCTCAAGGGAAAATTTGGAAATCTACCCCATCTGGAAGCAATTACGCCGAGTGGTCCAAGTCCCAACCCCGCTAACGGCCTGGTCGTAAATCAAGGATAAGTCCTTTACGGAGGACCACCATAAAACGGTCGACGGGGCCCATGAGTTTTACCATGGTCGAAAACTAACGTTTCCGCCACTGGGGTGACAGGCCCACACCCTAGCCATTAAGGAGCTATGTGCCTGGCCCCCGCCGTGAAGCCCAGATGGGGAATCCCTAACAACGAGCATTCACGAGTATCCTCGCGCAGTTTTGAGCAGTCTAGAACAGTCTCGAACTGTCTCGAACAGTTTCGAGCTGTCTCAAGCAGCCGCGAACCGACTCGAACCGTCTCAAGCAGTCTGGAGCCGACTCTTGCGGTCTCTAGTAGTCTCGTGCGTTCTCGAGCAATCTCGACCTGCCACGAGCAGTCTCGAGTATGCACGAGAAGTCTTGAGCTGTTTCGAGCAGAGTGAAGCTGTCTCGAGCAGTCTCGAGTTGTCTCGAGCAGTGTGAAGCTGTCTCCAGCTGTCTCGAGCTGTCTCGAGCTGTCTCGAGCTGTCTCGAGCTGTCTCGAGCTGTCTCGAGCTGTCTCGAGCTGTCTCGAGCTGTCTCGAGCTGTCTCGAGCTGTCTCGAGCTGTCTCGAGATGTCTCAAGCAGTCTCGAGCAATCGCGAGCAGTGTCGAGCAGTCTCTAGCAGTCTGGAGCCGTCTCTTGCGGTCACTAGCAGTTTGTTGCTGCCTCGAGCAGTCTCAAGCAGTCTGGTGCCGTCTAGAGCATTTTCGTGCAGACTCGAGCAGTCTCGGGTATACTTGAGCAGTCTCGGGTATACTCGAGCAGCCTTGATCAGCTTAGAGCAGCCTCGAGCAGACTTGAGCAATCTCGAACAGTCACGTGCAATCTCGAGCCGTTAGGTGCTTTCTCGAGCAGTCTCGAGCTTCCCTTGCACCGCAGGTGCGACACCACCCTCCGTCGAAATAGAATCGACAAGAATATGTTTGCAAATACGCTGACCATAAGATGATAAAAGTATGGGGTGCATTTGTCGCATGTTATTTAAAGTCGACCATCTGCCTGACATATTTGGTAGCTAGAATCAGATTTACATTTGCACCGCTATCAATTAGAAAACGATAATTTGTATTTCGGTCCTTTGCGAAAAGATGGTGCTTGTGGCAAGCGTTGATATTATTAGCAGCAGTATCTACCGCTAATTTAGTAGCTGGTTTGTCTGAATGTTTCTTGTAATGTTTTGGGTCCACACGCAGGGAGTGGTACACTTTTCTGGTATACCTTTAATGTCTAATCGAAAGTAATAACAGCAGTATCTTCCATTAGGATTTTATTGCTTCATGCTCCAGTTTCTATCTCCGCTTCCGTTCCTGTTGAAGCCTCCACTTCAGCCAGAATCGCGACTTGGTGATCGTGGTCTCCTACTTACACGTAAATGGGCTATTTTCTGCTACATCTCGATTAATTCGTGTATCAATTCGTCCATGGTGTTCGTGCTTCCGCTGGTCGCTTACAACTCTTCTTTAACAATCCATCTTGTCAACAGTTGGAATAAATTCGTGACAGATGATTCTTGTGGAATATACTGTAGTCGTATAGACGAATCTTGGAAACGCTATAAAATGATCTTCTTGTTTAATGTACATCGTATATTATCCAAAAACATAGAAATGAAAATAACCGAGAAGAATATCGATTACGTAACATATACACGTCTGTATCGGAGTTTGACCCTACAGTATAACAACGTGTAAAACAGGTCTATGAAAGCAAAAGTATGGTCGACTTTCATGATATACCGTGTACTGTCCACATACATACATGATGATTGCATGTATTATTTGAACGGTTCAAAGTTGACAATGAATAAAGTTTTATTATACAGTAAGTTCTTCCTTATCGACGTTCAGCTTGTACACAGGAATAGACAATTTGGATAGAGGACATACGATTATTCAAGCCTTGCGACTCGTTTTTATATTTTCCGATTGTCAACAAGTATAAAAACGAGCCGCAATGTTATTTATTATAATATCTCCTCTTGCTAAATTGTCCATTTTTGTTTGGAAGCAGAGCGTCAATTAGGGAGAATTTACTGGTACTTATTGATACTAAAAACTTCTAGTGGAAATAGTGTGAGACTAAGCAACGCAACGCAGACTTGTCCTAGTTTGTTTGTAACGAGGAAAATCCTCGCAATCGGGGTTATGTATTCTATCAATACACGTAACGATGTACGTGACTCCGCACCGGGCCAAAAATTCGCGTTTGCAAGACTCGGGTCCCTGAGCGCGCAGCGTCGAGTACGCCGCAGCACCGATATTCCGCTATTTCTCTCCATAGTCCGCGCTTTGGAATGAAGGCAGTGAGCGCGAGCAAGAATCATCAGCGTTTCGCTGGTAGTCTGACAACAAGGGACTTCTTGCGTAACCGGCTTCCGAAGGACACTGCGCTGCAGCTCTCTTCCGTGTTCCAGGAGCTTCTAGTTCCGCAGGGACTCTAGATCTTGTGACATGAGCGAGTTGCCCAGATGAAGGTGAGCACTGCCTTCACCGTTCACCCAATCTATCACAGGAATTGCTAGAAGTAAGCGGTGTGGTGAACACAGTCCGCGTAGCCGATCCGAGGTTTCTGTCTCTGATCCAGGATCGGCGCGCATTAGTGTTCACCCAACCAAGGTGCTTCTGGTGGCGGCGAGCTGGCCGGGTTATGCTCAAGGTGCTTCTTGGGTAAGAAGCCGAAACTATCAGTATGTTGGGCTGAGCGGAGAGATCGTGCCGGGAATCTCCCAAGGCCAAACGCAGTATAACGCAGTATAACGCAGTATTCTCCACCTCTGTCTCCTAACCTCGCAACAATTTTGACACTCGTCTGCTACCATTGCAGATAACAACAGATTGCGATACAACGTCGACCGGCGAGTAGGGACTTTGTGACGATTCAACAACAAAACACGAGCCATAATTAGTAAATAAAGTTCAGTTTTTCGTTACTCTCGTAACTACCATCGAGATTTATTTAAAATCTCTCCATCGATCCGAAACCCGGTGTTGCATAATATTTTGGAATTAAATTTATTTTAATGCTTTGTCCATTTTCCATTTTATTTATGAATTAAATGGATGATAAATATTGAAACTAGAATGAATTTCAGTGGCGTTGCAGCGGAAGAAGCCACCCTTTAAGCTGCTTATCCGTCGCTCTTCATCATCATATTTGGACTGATTTTGAAATTATGAAAAGGTCACGACTTCGTTCTTCATCGGGCAGTATCCTATAGTCTATTCTCGCGTGTGTATTTGGTAGAACTACGCTTTGGCTATAAATTCTGATATCCCCGCATTTCTCTCTCTCTCTCTCTCTCTCTCTCTCTCTCTCAGTGCGTTACAACCGAGAGCACGGAACATAGGTTTCGCTAGAACACTTCACATTTAACGCTTGTAACATCCTAATTCTTTTGGGTGATATAAAACCTATATTTAGGTTTTAGTATATCGAAGTAATTTAATTACTCCAAATCATATCCACTTATCGATTCCAGTCGCTAGTATCAAGTCCACCTCAGTGCACTCTTGCTGCTCGAAGTGCACCATGTTTGTTACATTAGATACGAGTCCAAACTAACAATTCCCTACACCTTCCTCCACTTGTGGTCCGAATCGTGAAACTGAATCGTTTTGAATCGTGAAAAATCGTTTGTTTCTCCGTAAGTACCTATGCTGTGTGTCCCAGCGGTGAAGCAAACATCTGCTCGTCCACAACTAACAAAACTCTTACATTCTCTCAACAAAAAAGAAACTTCGGCCAGGCATGGCTCTTAACTTCGGCTTGTAACAAGACACTATTCATAAGAGAAGAGTGTTTCAATGTCCACAATATGAATATGTGAAGTGTCGAGAACCCTCGTGCGCTTCGGGCATGCAAGCGCAGGGCCGATTTTCGGTAAACATATGGGCCAGCATTTGCGGCGATTTTATTGTTTCATTGTGGCTGTCCAACAGAGAGAGACTAGACGGTCCAGTGTATCAATCCTTTTATGGATTGAAAAGTCCATTTCCACGACTTTTTTTCGTGGAAACGTTGCCATGGAAACATAGGGATATATATACAAAGGCAGAGGAGCGTATTTTTAGTGGACTACTTGCTTATTTCACTTTTATTTCACCACTAGCGCTACTGTCCTTTCCCAACCAAAAAGATGTACCACAGATGAACTCGTCGGTGACTGTAGTTAGCTACAGTTGGTAATACAATATATTATATTTCCGATAATATGTGCAAAAACCCAGGAAACTCTTCAACTCGGTCTTACTCTTCGGCACCGGCCAATCCTTTACTGCATCCAATTTATCAGGATCAGTTTGTACACCCATCTCGGATACTACATGTCCAAAATATTTCACTTCTTTGCAGAAGAAATTACACTTCTTCGGGCTCATTAGCAAGCAAGCTTTCCTTAGGCGAGCAAGTACCTTCCGCAGACGTTGTACTTCCTCTTAAAAACGTCTACCGAAAATTATGATGTCGTCGAGGTGTACCAAACAAATTTTCCAGTTTAGCCCTCTTAAGACGTTGTCCATTAGACGTTCAAAGGTAGCTGGTGCGTTACAAAGACCAAATGGCATGCCTTTGAACTGCCATAATCCAGTACGCACACAAAAGTCAGTCTTTTCCTTATGTACAGGATCCATGGATATCTGCCAATATCCACTTTGTAAGTTGATCGTCGAAAACCAACAGGAGTCATCCAAAGCGTCCAGCGTATCTTCTATCCTTGGAAGGGGGTACGAATCTTTCTTGGTGATATTGTTCAGACGCTGTAATCCACGCAAAATCTGGTGGCCCCTTCCCTCTTCTTGACCAATATCACGGGTGAAGACCAGGGGCTTTGAGACTTTTCTATGTATTTTCCCGTAGAAGGTTAACCGATGAGCCCGTATCGAAGATGATTTTCTCTTCTTCACTCCAACGATGCCTTCGACGAAGAAAATCCCTCGCCGAATAGATTCCAAACGCAGCACGACAGAGGGAAAAACGGAAGATGAAGTCGGAGTATCCCCCATTATTCCGACTTCTTGAAGTTTCCCTGCGAAATCTCCTTCCTTGTTTTCTTTAAACAATCCCGTTGGAGGTGGCCCTTCTTTCCACAGCTCCAGCAATGCGGCAACTCCCGTTGATGTCCAACCACTCGTTCCAGCATTCCCTCGGAAGTGAAGGGACGTTTTAAATTCCGTTCACACGTTTGTGTTTTTTGAGAGCTTAATTTATTGAGAGCTTCCATCTCTAGAGCTCTGGTCACCGTAGCTCTGAGAGATGTAAAACTTTCATATCTCAACATTCTCCTCATCTCTTCATTGGCCAACGCCGTCACAAACTGAGAGCCGGCCAAACCATCCCGAACATTAATTGGACATTCTGAGAAAGCGCATTGCGCCAGCCTCTCAATCTCCGTGGCCAATGCAGAAATTGACTCCCCTTGCCGCTCTTTATAATTTTTAAATAGAACGTAATTTAGCTTTGAAAAGTTTTTTCGACCAAACTGAAACTCGATTGCCGAAACTATTTCTTGGAAGTCGAAATACTTATCGGCGAGAAGAGAAGTCAGTACTCTTCGAGCCAGACCATCCAACGAAGCAATTAAAGCCACTGCTTTCTTTGCTTCGTCCAAGCCATTTATATTCGCGACCATTTCAAATTGAATTCGGTACTCATCGCATGACGTGGAACCGTCATAACGTGTCGGCTTCACAGAATATCCTAATCCAGTTACGAAGCGTGTAGATTCTCGACACGCAGGCAACGATGGCACCGACTGTGAAGCAAATACAGGAGCACTCGGAGCAATAGGCATACTCGCGTTATATACACTATTAACATTATTTACAACAATGTCCGAACTATTTACACGCGTCTCCGAGTGTTCCACCGACGAGAATGCCGCAGAATTTAAAACAGAATTTCGCAATGAATCCGATAGCACCTGGCATTGGTTCTCGATCCTTGCTATCCTCTCTTCCATGCGAGACTCTCGTTCGGACGCAGCAGTTTGTTCCCGTTCTTCGCGTTGAAGCCTGTCCGCTTCCAGTCGCGCCTCGAACTGCCTCTGCTGCTTCTCCAGTTGCTCGCATAATTCTTGTCGGAGGTTTACAAACAGGATCTCCAGTGCCGGCGTGACATTTCCGATCGATTCTTCGATCCCGGACGAGCCCCCAATGTTGCGAATTACTGCATTTCTCTCGCGTCGCGGCATTTTATTTACAATAAAGAACATAAACTATAATACAACTCAATTCAATTATGTTAGAGATCTTTGAATTAGAAACGTTGATCGCTGGACGGTCCGATCCCGACTCTCCGATTGTCCGTTGATAACACACCTCCGTGGCAAACCCACTCTTCTATTATTCTTTAAGAAGTTGTTCACAACAGGGCAGTTTCACATTATAGCGACTTCATTTGGACAAGTCGCCGTAACAATATATTAGTAAGTCTGTTCCAATTAAAATGATACCAAATACGACATGCTTTAGACCATACTTATTCATTATACGTAGCAAGTAACTTATTTTATTTGCAAAAGAAGGATTAGAAAAACCGATTTTTCTCGTATGAATTATTAAAGGCAACGTCAAAGAAGGTATGTATATCATTCGAAAGAAAATATAACTGAAGTTATGATATTCGTACCTACGTTCGACGTCGGTAAGAAGAATATCATGAATAAGTCAGATGACGGTAGTAAGAATGTATGGTTGAGTTAGATGACGGCAGGAAGAGGCCATAGCCGAGTTTTGATGACGGCAGGAAGAGGCCCTAGCTGAGATAGATGACGGCAGGAACAGGTCATGGCTCGGTTCGATTATAGTATGAGGATGAGTCTATGCGCGGAGGATGTGAAGGAAGAGTTTTCTCTATTTTTTCCATCAACCCTGAATCCAGCGCAACGGATGAGTTGCAGATGTGGCAACGAAGGACAAGGGCTGAAACCGAAGCCACGTTTTCCTGTGAGGGCAAGAGTCAATTCGTCACTCTTATTCGAATCGCTTTTACGGCGTATCAACGGCAATATTCATAAAGCAATGAAACAATCATCAAAGTAAAAGTCAATTTGCCTCGATGTTTCTAGTCATCAAAATTCCATGAAAACTTGAAATAATAGAATATAGAAAACAGGTAAAGAATCAGATAAAGCGTCGTACATGGCCATCCGCCGACCTGACGCTTACCCATAGGCCATAATACTAGACAATTCCAAGAATAATACGTAACGAAACTATTTAATGTAGAATATAATTTTGCACTTATCTAATTATGCATAATGTCAATGCAGTTTTTTATTGTACAGTTATTATTAATATGTATATCAATGTATTTTCCTTCTGTAACCACAGCGATAATACAATCAAATGAATTACACATTAAGTATTAATAAATAAATGTAATCAAAATTATACCATGTTTGATTTTATTTTAATCACAAATATTTGTCCAAACTATGTCATGTTTGGTCTCAATTTAATCAGAAAACTATAAAAATTAAAAAAGTATTGTATTATGCGTATATATATGAGTATGTAGCGCGAGTTCGAGAGAAATTACTGTAATATCAAAATTGAAAAAAGGTATTATAGTCATTGACTAGTAGCCTGAGTAGTTTTTATAATCGAAAAAAATTCAGGTCATTTAGTTCAGTAATTAAAAAGTTATTTCGTTTTTCAAGTGTTCGTAATTATGTGATCGCCACTATATGTGGCAAGCTACAGTCGCAAGAGCGTATGTACAAAGCAAATTCTCAAATTCAGTTTCTTTGATAACTAAATCCCAAACACAAACAAGTTATTCTATATTCTTTTCATGTTTTTTATCAGAAATCACTTGATACCAGATTATACATACCTATCAGGGACATCCTGTATTTTGCAATTTTAAAAAAATAAATTTTGTATGAATGAAGTGGATGATAAATATTCAAACTAAAATAAAGTTTGTGGACGTTTCAGTGACGTAGCAGCTAATATTTTCGAGAACTACCATAAGGGTTCTACCGGTACCATGCAACGTCCATTTTGGAACCGCTATTTTGTAATGCCCAACAAATCCTGTGAACACATTAATATTATACAGTTCACAATTAATTTGTGTAAGTTTCAGATATTCCAGTAAACTTGAATGTCATGTTTTATGTTCGTTGAATTTGTAATTATTTTTATTACTTTTGGATTGAACATTTTATTGTAATTATTTTAATTTAAGAGATGTCAATCTTAATTATACATTAGAATTTTCTATTCAAGTGTAAAATAAATGTTCGTATAACATACACTTCTTTAATGTATTTTAAATACCTTTTTGGCAAAATTTCACCAATCACAAAATTGATAGATAAAATATCTACATGCTCGTCAGTGGTAGTTATTGCTGTAACCTTTCAGTTTTATTTCTGTTATTTTATGATTATTTTAATTATTTTGTAATTTCTGGTATCTAAAATATTATCGTGCGATTTTAGTAATATTTGTCTTGATTAATGTCTAAAATCAAATCGATAAATTTACTGATATCATTGATCTCACCTGGGTCAGTGTATAAGTACTCTAGCCCGACATTAGTTTTTATACACAAAATCGAGCACGGCTGTTCGACGCTGACCCAGCGAAGGATCTGTGCTGTACACATTAAACGGTCTTCTGTTAATATCGTCGCGATGATTTCTCGTCTAGGACATCTTTCCAATAATCCCAATATCAAATCCGTTACCAATTTTCTCTTGTTTCCCATGCAGTGCTGTTCGTTATTGGATTGCCCTCATGCATTGTAACGAACGTTCAGAGCTGTTTAGTTCTTCCAATATTAAAAAATCCCACTCTTTAACCTTTCCTAACGAATGGCCCATGACGATAGATAGGCACGCACATCACGATCGAACTCTTATCGCTTGTAATTCTTCTGCGCTTGCAGTGTAGTTCCACCTGTGACATTTAGTTAACAATCTTTGCGTTTGCAATAATTTGTTTTGCGTGCTGTCTGGTTTCGCTTGCAAACTTGACTACAGCTTTGCAGCCATAGATCGATCGCTTGATCGTATCATTCGAAAGCTTCACAACACATCATCATATTTCATCATCTTATCGTAGAATGTCAACATTTGTACCAATCTTATTGGTTAGATTTAAATTTCATTATGCCAGCGTATTTACTATACAGTCCACTATCCAACCTTCTCATCAACTACAGTTCCCAACAATTAAAGAAATGTACATAATTCGTAATGCATCACCAGCTCCGTGACTGCAAGGATTGAAAGAGAAATCAAATCAAAGCTTTTGAGTCTCGTTTCTCTATAAACGGAATCAAAACATCGTCCAAGAGCTCTGTACAGGTTTTAGAATTCATCCTGTATGATATTCAGCTTTTGCGATATAGAAAAATGCAGACCAAATTGTAACTATTCCGCCACCAAAACTGCGGTTCATAATTACATCTCTTGCTTTCAATAAATTATGCAAATAAAATTAGAAACCGTCTGGGCTGTCTAAATTGAAACTTTTAACATTTAAGAATATGACGTTTTTCCATTCTTGATTCCATAACATGTATTTATTAACGAACGCAAATCTCGCTTGTTTATGCTAAAGTGTTAATGTCGATTTAAACAATTTTTTACACCATTTGCAGTGTTTGCTATTTTGCAAAATTTGTTATGGACACCATTTACTTACCGGAAGATTTAATTTAGAGCGCATGGGAATCACTTTCACATTTTCGTTTGCAACATACAATATTAATGACTTTTATTTTTGCGTCAGCATTTTATTTCTACTTTTCGGATGATCTACAGCAAAGTATAGCATGAATTAATAACATAATATAGAAAATCATGTGATCTCATTATTTTAAGCGAATTTTTCGGTTAGGAAGATCTGCACCTTTATATGAAATTGTCATTGCCTTTTTTTTATTTGATAATTTACTGCGTCCTATGGTGCAATAAATGTAACTAACATAAAAATTCCTTTTACTTCAGAAAACTATAATAAATTTAGTATTTTTTCATATCTTATACTTTACGCAGTACTTATGCAGTCAAAAATGAGGAGAAAGAATGATGGATCTATGGAAATTTTGGTATTATTTGCAGTACAATGTCGTAATAATTGAAACAAATGAGAATATTGTTAATCCTAAGTCTACAATATATGTAGATATATCCCAGTCGGTAAGGATAGATCGAAATTTAGAAAGTAATTACAGATGGCAAGTAAAATTGCTGGAACTATGCAAATGTCGCTGAATCTGTGGTAACATACCCAGAGGTACTCTTTCCAGTCCTTGCACCTTCCCCAAAATCAGAATCAGTGTAACTTACCAGTTCACGATTACACAAATCTACATATTTCGCGCATTGAAGTCCTATGTTTTGATAGCGTTCGAGTATCGTAAAAGTCTCTTTACATTCGATATATCTTGTTTTCCGGTTTTTCCATAGATCTGCTAGAATAGCGCACTGCAAATGCAATGTCCGGACAAGTTTTAATTGCTAATAAAAAGTACTGTAAGCCATGCATTAGTTAATACTTAATCAGGGTTGCGGTACCAACCCCTGGTTGGTACCAATGGCAATTGATGCACGAAATCGTTTCGATCCATTTTTTATAAATATATGTGATGATATTGTTACGGCGACTTGTCCAAATCAAGTCGCTGTAATGTGAAACTGCCCTGTTGTGAACAACTCCTTAAAGAATAATAGAAGATAAGGGTTGCCACGGAGGTGTGTTATCAACGGACAATCGAAGAGTCGAGATCGGACCATCGAACGATCAACATCCCACTTCTGAAAGATCTAAATTGTTATTGTATCTAATTGTGTTATAGTTAATATTCTTTATTGTAGATAAAATGCCGCGACGCGAGAGAAATGGTGTAATTCGTAACAATTTTATTATATTTTGTCATAGTATTATGAGGTCACGCATCAGGTGCGTCAGGTAACGCACTCTACCTGGCGCGAGACACTGCCTTGTCCCATGATGCTAGCGGAAAAACCGGCCCATCCGAAAGAAAATATATATTCCACTTATGAATTAGAAGTGCTAGCGGTGGCAAAAGCGGTAACGAAATTTACAGTTTACTTGATAAGAATCCCTTTTTAACTGATCACTATGATCAAGTGTTCGCTATGACCATGAAAGAAAAAGATATTCGTCTATATACATATAGCTTGGTGAGTGCTACTGTTGCAAGGTTTTGATTACATTGTAACTATCAGGTCAAGGAGCGGTATGAAGCATGCTGACGCGTTGGATTGGAACGTACGCTATGCTAGTCGACAAACAAAGTAGCATATGATATAAGGTTAAAAAGTCGCAGAAAAAGACGCGGAATTGTTGCGCGGAAAAACAAATCAATCGAAAAAAGAACTCCGCGCGAATATTTTATAGATAGCGGCATTCTTTACAAAAGACAAGGTGGCGAACGAGTGATTGCAGTACTGCAATTAAGGCAGAATAGCACTATACAACGCGTACATGGTCAAGGACATTTTGGAACTGCGGAAATCGAAACTTTAATTAAGCGCGATTACAGGTTCGAGAAACTGCATCAAAATATTCAGAGAATTTCTATACTGGAATAAAAAATAATCATTCTTAGAATAAAAAATTATTATTCGAAAAGGTGGTGGAGTTAATAGATATTTAGAGCCTACTAGTTTCCGAAAATTAGAAAAAACATCATAGTGTATATTCAGAAGTGTCTAAAGTACTGTATGGACTTAATAAGGTTTCCGAGGATATTTACCTCTACACTTTTATCCTGGTGTTATTTGTTTACTTGAAGAAGACGCCAGTATCTTAAAAACCACCGCCATACGTCTCACCCTGCTGAAATGGTACCTTGCCTGTTGTTTTATATCATGATTCATTTTTAACACTAGAAAGACTGAAAGTTAGTATATACCAATATTGCCCAAAAGAAGTCAAAATGACTGCATTGTGAAAGAATAACTAATGTGTAAAGAAATTTGTTTAAAATTAATTTTTAATATTTTTAATATTTATTTATAGTTATATAACAGGTTATTAGTAAATATTAACAATAAAAAAATTTACTTCACTTGAAAAAAAAATAATTTATGCATTATTATTTGTACATTTTATGCAAATAAAAGTGGAAATCTTTTTATGTGTACATCTTTCGCAAACATACTTTTGACATTTTTCAAATGTATTACTTGTTTTGTTGTGGCAAAATCGTACTTGACAAATTTTGCGTTTGTTAAAATGGGTTGCATTTGATGATGTTGCAGCTAATCTTTGTGGGTATTCATGTTCTGGTGAATTTTTCTGTCTTGCAGCTCTGTATTCGGTGCAAAGCTGTTCTGCTAATTGAAACAAGAACTCTTTTCGTTGTATTTGTATTCCTGTCGTTTCTTTGTAAAGGATCCAAGCATTTATAGCAGCCAAAACTAAAATATTGAAAAATATTTGGAGGGGCCACCTACGAGATCTAACTTTTACTGTATATTTTCTGGCCATTTAATCTGCCACATCAACTCCAAATTTTTTGCTGTCATAAAATTGAATAGATTCCGGTAACATTTTTTTATTACTTTTATCAATTTTCACAAATTTATGCTTAGAACTTAGAACAGCTACTCTTTTGTTTGGTTTGTTTTTATATATTGTAAGAACACAATTCTCTGATTTATATAACAGAGTGGAAAAACGAGGCATGTTATTCTTCGTTTGTTTGACTGCTTTTGGTAGTTCTCTTTTGTTTCCTCTAATAGTTCCAACTACAGTTGTTTTTTGGCCAATAATTTTGTCGCGAGTGACATGCTAGTGAAAAAGTTATCGGTCGTAATATTTCTTCCACAGCTTGTATATGGCTCGACAAGTTTCAGAACAACGTGTTCACTCAGAAGCATTGACAATGGTCATTGTTCATCTTTCCTCAAATAAGGAAAACCATTCAAAACATATTTGCTACTGACATCTGATGCAAGCCAGAATTTGATGCCAAAGGAAATAATTGCTCGTCAACTGTTATATTTTGCCCTGGTTGATAGCAAGCTTGACAGTTTTCAATGAACTTATCCCATATTTCCGAAACCAAGTCAAATTTATTTGTTTGTAGGCGTCTACTTCTTTCAGTTCTTTTGTCAAAACAAATAAATCGTAGGATTTGCTTGAACTTTTCCCTGGTCGTAGTTTTTCTAAAAAATTCGGGACCCAGTTTGCTGACTATAAATAAATCAATTATAAATTTTTTGCCTCGTAAGCTCCACGACCATATAAAATCCCAATAAATGCACGTATTTCCGGTAATGATGTTGTCCAATCGTTCCTCAAAATTCGGCTATCTTCTTCTTCTGTCCACTTTCTCATATGTTTGATAATATGGTTATCTATTTTCAATGAGAATGCACTGATAAGATTATCTGCCATAATTTCCTTTTTGCGTAGCCTGTTGGCCCTTTCACACCCTTGAAAATACAAGTAGATGGTAACCTTCCTGGAATACCGTCTTCGTCAAATTTTGACCACACAGTACCATCGACAGCTGTTTCGGTCTCCTGAAAGATGTTTTTAGTTTCTTCATTAGAGTCTGAACTACTTAGCACCCTACACCTTTCCATGGGCATATTGATGTTTCACTTTGTATATGAACCGTTTGATCTTCAGATGATAGTTCAGAATTTATTGCATCTGATTCTATACCGGAGCACTCTTCACTTATGTTCGTTAGCTTTTCCAATAACTCACTTCTATTCGACATTTCTTTCATGAATTTAGGGCGCAAATGATATAAAATAAACAACTTGTCAGAACAAGTACCACTGCATAAAGATACGAATAACAAGTACTACTTTAGCTTATTGAGCAACTGCAACTTATTTAGTATACGCCCAAATCGACAATTTATCATGTACTTGTATGTTATCATGTAACGGTAATCGAAAAAAATGAAAAATGTTATTTCAATACAGAGCCGAACTGGTCATATAAGAAATTTACTCAATTCATTTGATTATTTTAAATTTTCCAAACAGTCAAAACGACTGCTTTTGGGCAATATAGGTATAACACATATATATACCGGAAATGAAGAAGGGGGGGAAGTAACTGCAATTATTAATAAACGCATTTATATGTTGTACAAAAAGTCACAAAATTCTAAGAAATTGTATCATTATATACATAATTTTTTTCTAATTGAAATTGTAAAGCAGTCACAATGATTTCCTTGGGCAATCTAGTGTTAACAAAGTTGAACATTTAAATTTAGTTCTCACATTGATTGTGTCAGACCACTGTTCTCAATGCAAGCATAAAAATTACGAGAGTTTGAATTTCTGGAGGACAGGAGAGGATTTATATTCATTAGAAAATCGATGTGCTAGTCAGATTTCCCAAGAGGCTCAATCACCCAATAAACGCGAAAGGAAAATTGTGAACTTTCCGTCGGATGTTAATTCAGGAGTTCGGGAAACAATTCTGAGTGAGTCGGAGAGAACAGAGGAAAGCGTGTGCGAGAAGGAATAAGTGATCTATCGGCGGAAACTAGACCCTGATCCTTTAGAAGAAGAATTTGGTGAGATTAATATTAATTGTCGATAGAGTGGAGGAGCTGTGTATGTGTGTCACGTTGCCAATAATTAATGGGAAACGCTGAAACAAAATATGAACAACAATAAATGAGGTTAAGTAACAAGGAAACCATTCGCGTACGTGGTCTATTGTATGTACGGATCCTGAGTAAAGTAACATTTGAAAACATGATTGTGCATGCAATATTTCTCTATATAGAGAAAAAAGACTTTTAAAAATTATTTAAATCTAGATTCTTATTCTTCATAGAAATGTAAGGTCTTTGTTAAGCTGAAGAGCTCTTTTAATCTAAGAGCTGCACAAAATTCGAAAATGTGGGGATTACTGAAAAAAATTTAGAATTCCGATATTATTTTCGAATACATTTTCGAAAATCAGTCACGCCCAATTTGGCTGAAATTTTGCAAATAGCTTCATTTCACATGAAAACAATGTTTGCGAGAATTATATTTTGCAATTCGAACATTAAATCCGAAAATTTTGCGAAAAATGTTTTGATACGACTTTTTTGTAAACATTTACCTTTCCTGTTACTAAAATTTCTTTAAAAACTTTTATTCCAGTAAGTTCCAGTAAGTAATGCACGAAGAATTTCTGTCTAGACCAAATATATTTTGTACTGCATTAAAAACGAATACAGTGTGTCTCACTATTAGTGGTAGAGTACTTGATAGTAGATACGAACAAAACAACTTCCGCACTCAAGGACAGAACGTACTAACGTAATTCCACCTCAGATAAACACGATGGATTCTGTCCAGTATAAAACACGAACCTGTTTAAACCAGTAACGTTACTATGAAAAACCTCAGAATTAATTTAATTAATTGCATTAACTCTGTAATATTATAAATCCTCGTGTTTGCTTGAAAACATCCGACGCACTTTCTTTCTAATTTTACAACTTACATAGTTGACAACTAAGCTTTGACAATAGTTGGAAACTTTTCTACTGAATTTCATCGAATGAATGTTCCAAATGAATAATTTAAACATGGGTTTTTATAAATCAAGAGTAATTTAATGCTGTTGTGTCAGAATTTTATTGCAACAGAATTTTATCCAGAAATATGTAGCAAGCATCCGGATCCTCGGAAGCCTTGTTTTTTTATCCAAATATGGTTTTAAGTTTTTAATCAATCGGAGGTAGCAGAAAATGATGACGAGTAAATAAAAATCGCAGATAACGATGCCATATCATCAGATTTCAAAAGATTGTTTGCTTCTCCATGACTTTTGTTGTCATCAATGCACGATCTGATATGAATCAGATAATATACACAGCTTTGTACAAACACTTCCAGTCTAGTTCACCCCGTGAAAGAAATGTTCTAAACTATTGGTCAAATTCAGCAAAGATTCAATGGAAATCCTCAAATCCTTGCTAAAAAATTTTTTCTTGCGACTTCGCATCAATTTAGTCTTCCGTAATAATGCCATACAATGCTTCAGGCAGAAGAAACGGGGTCTTTTAGATATCTGCTGAACACTGCTTCACATAAAAACTGCATCATTCAACGTCTATCCTGATCCAATCAATTTCCTGAGTTGAATGTAAATGCCGTAGATCATCAAGCAGTCATCTTGCCTTCTATTGCATTGCATGCATTGCTGATAGTTTTCTCATTAAAATGAGACCAAACATGATTAGTTGGACAAATATTTCTGATTAAGACAAAATCAAATACGATATAATTTCGATTAAATTTATTTATTTAATATTTATTGCATAATTCATTTATTGCATTATCGCTGTGACTACACATATACATGTAGGATCGGGTTTTTAAGTAATTGACTCTCTCTCTCCCGCAATATCGCAATACCTTAATAACGAAAAAAAAGCAACTTTATTGATAGAATAAAATGTGAGAAAAGATATAGATACAAAAAAAACGAAATACAATGATTCGCACTTTACCGCAGTTACGACCGATCACAACTGAAGATCGCTTCGGCGATCCTCTCTGCATTAGCGCCGATCGCTTCCTTTCGTTTTTCTCTCATCGCGCGCGATGCTGAGCCATCCTCCGACTCACCGCGCTCGCGGCATCCTACATACATAATATATGTACTGTTATACATATAAGTAATAACTGTATAGTGTATATCTAATGTAGTAAAATAATCTATGCCACCATAAGTGTCACAATGATTATATATACATTAAAAAGCTGCATTGATATTAAACATAATTATGCATATATTAATTAGATACGTGAAGAATGACATTCTATATTGAATTGTTTTGTGGCGTATCATCCTTGGAATCGTGTAGTATCGTGGCCTACAATAATGGTTTCTCTCTATTTCTCAATAACAAATAAAGTAAAAAAAATTAATTTATGGATAATTCATATCCAAATTGGCTACAAATTTTGACATCCCTGCATCATGCATTGTATGCAAGCTGATGCCCTTGCTTTGTAAGATATCATTATCTCGAAGGCCCTATGTAATTCATTGTTCACAATCCCATGAAAAATCATTTGATTTAAAATTTTAGGGTTCAAGGAAAAAGTACAGTAAACTGTTCCATCACACTCTCCATCAAACCCGTAGACTCGTTCCACCGAATCTTTGTTGAATCATGGCATGGAATTGTAGTCGAATCGTCGCATGACTCCTCGGATTGCCGTGAAATCGAGGCGTATCCCCTCGGAAATGACGTCGAATCGAGGCCCGAATATCGTAACTCCACTGATATCTCCTTTTGAACAATATACATACCTTTAATATTTTTTTTGTTAAAATTTCAATTTGTGTAATGAAATAAAGTAAGTTACTTGCTACGTATAATGAATAAATATGGTCTAAAGCATGTCGTGTTTGATCTCATTTTAATTGGAAGAATTTAATCAATATAATAAAAACAATTTCATGTATACCAAATTAGAAATAAAAAAGTTATGTCGTTGCTTCCATTCTAGCATTATAATGTAAATTCATAGTAATATACACCAGCATGCTGGTCGCTGACTTTCCAGGTAGTTTTGTCCGACCTGAGTTTCGTTCTCTCTCAATTCCAAGCTCAGAACATCAGAGGGAGACAAACCTTTCACAGTCTGACAAACTTTTCCAAGCGTTTGCCTGCTCTTGTCAGTAAGGATACTCTGTGTTTTGCAAAAGCATAATAAGTAGACCTCCGAATACATCGTTGGGAGCATTCGGTTCACTGTCTCGTTAGAGCAAAGTGCTTCCCCAACGCGACGGTCATCACATCTGTGTTGTGATTAATCGAGAATAGGTATCGAGAGATTGTAATTCCTATCTACGATCAATCTCTTCAGTAGACATTCCTCCCACAACCTTTAAACTGTCATAGCAGTATTTCCACTACACTCTATGAACACCCAAAAAATTTGATACTATTTTTGTGCCACACGTAAACGAATCAGCAGACAATTCGTAGTCACGATCTGATGCCGGAGAAATTCGAAAAGCAACTAAAAATTGTTTCTGCGGCTGACTCGCAACCATACGCCGTGAAACCCTGCCGCTCATTGTTATGAAAAAATTTTTTAAACTTTCATCTGCGCCCGGTGACATTGGGGCAACGCACCTGTTACAATATTGTTCCAAATATTTATTCAAAATATTTCTCGAATCAAATTTTATTTCAAGACTTCAGATTTCGCTCGCAAACAAGTTTGAAGTGAAAGTTTATGATACTTTACATTCATTCTTAGGCATAATTCTAAAGGAAAATGATACATTTCAGGTACTTTAATCAAACCAAACAGAACAGAGCCTTAAAGAGATTTGACGTAGAAAAAGCAAATGTTGTACCACAACCACTATCGAAATATCAATCAAACTGAAAACGAAGACTGTACTGATTCCGCAGATTTTAAACCATCGTTTATAATTATTTTGCTCTTTGAAAATAAATAATTCTTACTGAATTTAATGTACATAGCATGTATACTTAAATTATATCACACCACACTTTCTGATCACTCACATTTCTTGAGTTATGTTCAATTGAATATGTTTAATTTTCATTTCATATTTTAATTATGAGATCGGTGGAGTTCAGTATTCGCTCTGATTACATTTTGAAGAGTAATGTCTTATATTAATAACAAAATAAAAATTGGCTGCCATTAGCTGCTATCAGAGAAATCATCTAATAATAATGTCAAAATGGCATGGGCTGTCGAGTTACGCGAGATGTTTTGAATAGGTTGAGTAAAATGTTAATACTTCAACTGTTCGCACTGTATTGAAATTAATGAGAATAATTATATATTATTATGTATGATGAGAAGAACGATCAATAGAACTGAACTGAAAACAAAAATCGTATTTCTAAAAAATTTTGTTTATTAACAATTAAAACGCTGCATTTTGTTTTCATTATTCTGTCCCATCAAAAGCCCACATATATGTACTATTGTAATAATATAAAATAACACACACACAACTTAAGGCTTAAAAAAATAATTTTATTTGTTATGTTTTTTTCCGCTTTTTGTATGGAAACCGATCACTATGCGACGCTTGAAACCACGCATAATATCGTAGTGTACCGAGAAGGTATCGTGCGTGCCAAATGTGTTTAACACGAGGCAGTCTAGTTGCGGTTTGGATGGTAAGTAGCACTTGGTTTCTTTCGCGAATTGTATTTACTGAGGTGACTCAGATTATTTGGCATGAGGACAAACCGCTTTTCTGTCGTATCTCTCCATATATCTGGCGTCGAGACGCTTTACTCGCACCACTAAAGCCGCGTTTTACGGAGTGATGGACATTTCGTGTTGGATTAGATAATAATTGCGTTCGGAAGTTTTCCTTGACCATGGCAATGAAAGTTTTGTACGGGATATGCTTAATTATGTACAAAAAATAGAAAGAGATACTTTTGCCTTTTGCGACAGAGCCAGAAATAAGCATGTGTGTAAACAGTGGCGATAGAAGGACCATGTGAAATTTTATAGAAAGTGATTAATAGAAGAATATTAATAGAAGAATAGAAGTGATTAACTGTAGAAGAAAACCTTCTATAGTTAGTCTTTCTAACATATGTGTATAAACGTCTATCTGTAGCTCATCTTCACTACTACTTGTGTCATGAAACTCATTCGTGTTTGAACGTTTTGCCATTGTTCTAATAAAAAATATGAATAAATACATAGGTTGAAAATTTTTAATTGTTATTACTAACTCACAAGATAATATTTACCAAAAAAACTTTTACCAAACAATTTATTTACTAAGAGAAGAATCACTTTCCGATTTTCTCACTCGTTAGATCTATCTATACCGCTCGACGCTTCAAACCAGACTGAGTTCAGCTTTGAAAATCTTTTCCTCCATATTTTATGATTATAAATCTCACTACACAGTGCATGCTCTGTTCGCATACCGATCTTTCTTCTACAAACTTGCCTTATCGCTCTTTACAAGTGGCGCCTTTGAAGTGCTCGGACCGTCGTGACATTACAAACCCGCTGACATTTCTTGTATATGCCTTAGTAATTTTACTATATTTTGATTTGATTTCTTGTGCCATTTCAAGAGAAACTTTAATGTCTCACGAGAGGGGACATCCGAGTGATATGCTAGAATTACGATGTCCCACGAGAGGGGACAGCGGAGTGCAAAGGGTTAAAACGTCTGAAGAATATTTACTAATTTTTCGGAGCTGAAATAATCAGTAGTTTAACCGTGACAGTCGCTTTAATTATTAATTGTGTCGATCACAGTAAAGATTAACAATAAAAAATTCCGTCAAACTCACGCAAAAGATATTCTTGTTTCAATAATTTCGTATCCAAACAGAATTCAACAAACGATTCACGTAATACGATTTAATAATAAATCGTGTCAAAGAACATGAGGGATATGATTATTTAAGAATTGTGAAGAATATCATTAATAGAAGCTTACCCATTTCGATGAGGATGCGTTTACTGCTTGGAATTGTCGATCACAATTCACGATGTCGATGCACTGATTTTGTACAATGATCCCAGGTCAATGAGATGGGATGGGATCCCTTCCTTACCGCGGAATGGATGCGGCAGGAGCGGCCTCATGTAGAAACGGCATGGTAAACACGGTGTTCACTTTTACAACATTGTCGTCAAACACTAACCACTTAATTAATCCTTGACAAGGAGTTTACTTTCACATCACTGATTCCTCTCGTTGATAGCCTTACGGTGCCGTCTGCTTCCACCTCCTCGACGATTGTTTCCTCTTCGTCTTCAACTTCGTGCGAACACGTCCGCCCGCCTCCACTATCGCTAAAATATCGATAAAAATTATATTGCAGTTTCCTCACATATTGAATTGTTTGGATTTTCGGAGTCTCTTCCCTTAACCTCCGCACTGTTTCGTTCGCATCTCCACGGTATTCCATGAAAACAGTAATAATACGATACTGTTCGTGCGAAGAATACTTTGCGACGTTGCCTCGAAGAAAACTGAAGAACGACTAAAATAAAAATCTCAATCACATTCCTGGAAATCTGTCAACAAATTTTATGATTTTTTTTCTGGTATTTGTCGGGAATTCTAGGGTCTAGATACGGGAACCGGTAATCGAACGGTGAATTTCGCTGCACGTCATTGTCACAAAACACTGGCCACTTAATTAATCTTCGCTAATCGGGAAAGATGTGCGGATGTCCTTTGGATTTCTCTCTTTGTTTTTTGCTTTAAAATTAGGAGCCTTGAAAAGGGCCAATTAAGTCCAGGGATTACAGTTGAATTGTTTTAACCTGCGTTAAGGTTCTGTGGCCCTGAAAAGGGCCATTTAATGTTATCTATTTGCTTCGAAATGCAATCCACTTGCTTTAAGACATAACTTTGCACGTGCAACTATTTCCTTGCAGCGTATCTGCACGGATGTTTGCGACGGCACCGTGTATCCTTCGTATCACCTCTTCGGCGCTATCGACTGGCATCCGGTACACCGCATCCTGAAATGACTGTTGGAAAAAGTACATGAAATTAGTTTAAAGGAATATTAAAATATATAATAATAAATTATAAATGTCATTATTGAAATTACCTTGAGGTAATTTAAAAAAGAAGTATTTTAGTTAATTCATTTAATATTTAGTCTAACTAATAATAATAACTAATTCGTCTAATATTTAGAAAAAAAATTGAAGTCATTTAGAACAGTTTTAAAACAGTTATATCGTTTTAAAAGGTGTGCGGGCCTTAGCTATATAGATCAAAAAAGATTTTTCAGTTGTTTTTGGCTCATCCCCCTATGTGCTACATAGTGGGATGGAAGAAATGTGTTCCAAATTTCAGAGCAATTGGACAACGGGAACTTGGGCCGCATTGGAGTCAAAGTTTTCAAAATTCTATTGTTAACGTTAATTTCAATATAAATGTTCCACTGTTTTAGAGTAGTAAATATATTTTATTGAAAATATGATGTCTTACATGTATATAATATTATTTAAATTTAATTTCTAATTATACGTTAGAATAAAACAAATCGATTATAAATATCGGTCGTTTTGAGTGATTGGTTAAAAAATTGTGAGCAAGAGAAAAGGTGACCGCCCCGAACTAACAGTCACTTGCAGGTTTGAATCGTACCTGCGAGTGAATCTCGCGAAGAATCCGCGTGTCTCGAAGGTTGACCGTCGCAAGTAATAAGACTGGGGATAAAGATATTGCCTTGGGTAATTGGTGTTGTGCAGAAGGTAAAGGGAATACGTAACGGTGAAAAAATTTTGGCGACCAGATGTAGGCAGCGTTGAAGGAAATATTACAGGCAGGAAACAACGGCTTTTCGGATAATTAGATACTATTGCTACGGTCGCTTATTTGTTTGTGGAAAGACGCTTGCAGTACAGATGGGGTCGTTTGGTAATTTTCGGAATCTATTTTATGGTAGGGACGGTGTTGGTTCGAGCGGTCGAGCCGCGTATGCTTTATTAATATAGACAGCTTTTATATACTTTTAACGCGGAACAGTTTATTCTTGGATTCATTTTTATAAATATGCAAATCAATTCAATCAACATCTTAAACATCGTGATAGAATCACGATAGAAACAAACATAGAATCACGGAGTGTTTCATTCCGAACTACTCATGAAAGCACATTCTGTTTGCTATCGATTCTTCAATATTTTAACAAAATTTTGCATCTTGTTGTTTATGGAAGCTTATAAGACAGATCTAAACTACACCCTCATGCAGGTGTTGCATCTTCAACATCTATATTTCCGTAGTTATTCAACTTCAAATACAGAATGATTTACTCATGTCTTGTTCAATTTTCAAACTTCATTAACGATTTTGTTATATTTCCGAGTTCGTCCGATTATTTTTATTGGTATCGAAGTATTCGGAAAAGATTCGTGATTACAACGGCTTTAAAATTTTGCCGGAATCGTCCATATAATAGGGTTACAGCTAATTGAAATTGAAATGCTGCAGTATTTTGCGTGACAGTTCGAAGACTACAGTTTTTAATGTTATTTATTTTAAGTTGATTTGTTGTTATTTATTATGTTATGTTATTTATTTTGAAGTTTATTGTTCATTGTCCATTATTTGTATATCTATCTATCCATTTATTGATTTATTTACATTCGTTAGATATTAAAGACATTTTTAGTTACTAAATAAATATTCATTATATTAATGTTATATCTATTTTTTTTATATATCTATATGTTAAAAACATTTTCTTTCAATGAAATTTAGTCTATTTTACCTATTCATACGTAAAAAAATATTTGTAGCTTGTAATGGTTAATTAATGTCAAGAAATTCTTTCAAATTAACGCACTTCCTTATGCTCTGGTTTTTTGCTTTAGTCATCGATTATGATAAAGATAATATAAAGAATTAAAAAGTAAGGAGTATAAACTTTGATATGGTTTTTAATTCATTCGATATGGATGATATTAACAAAGTTATGAGAGTTTAAATATTATGCTTCTTTTAAGATAGTCGTGTCCGCCTTTTCGGGTTAAATGGACTACTGTGCGGGAGTTATTATTACGGCATCACGTTAATTCTGATAAAGTTTTTGCAGATGAGGAACTTTTGATTTTGCACTGATTTCATATACATGGAACATATACATGTATACCGCTCGCACACTTATGCCTCGCATACATTCGGGCATATACATACATGCGTTCATACAATACCTATTTACAGGTGTTGTCGATAAGGACAATTTCGAATTTATCGAGTCACAATTGTAAATTTATCGAGTCACAAATTCGAATAGTAACTTTTTTGATTATTTTAAAAACAACTAACTCAATTGCCACAGTATTTATAGTTCCAAAAGTTGTTCGAAATTTATGTTAACGGTTACAAAATAGCCTCGAGTTCTCGAGATATCTAACAATATATAGTTTTTATCCTTGATTTTGAGAGCAAGACTCATTCTTTTCATCCCGTAAATGTGGATAATTACAAATAAAAAGAATACGTGTCAAGTGTCTTTCAACAAACTGTATTATACTAAACTCTGTTATATTAAACGTTCCCTTGTGAGTACAGTAAATTTTCCCTAATAGTTCATGTTACAGGCTTGCTTACATTGTCCCTGCGCTATTCCTACGCCTATATGCTGTAGAAGTCCGGCATATTTCTGAGGTGTTCTGTTTATAAGCAGTCGCTCAGCAAGCAAAAGGTCCGGGTTCGAATACCGGTCTCGATCTATCTGATCGGTCGACTCCATTTTCTCCCACAATGCGTTATTCCTACGCCTATGATGTGGCACGCAAGGTCACTTCTTTGACTCAAACTGCCGGAATGATAACTCATAATATAATAACATACCTTTTTTTAATTTTAACATTTCAAAACTGAATTTTTTTTACAAATCGCTCGTAGTTTTCTTATTAAAATGAGACCAAACATGACGTAGTTTGAGCACATATTTCTGATTACATGCAGTGACTCGCATTAATATTCGGACACGATATTATTAGAAAAATTATTGCTCCTTTTGATTGTTTACGATAGTATTAATGAATCAATTGTTTTCTCATATAATAAAGCACTTATTAAAGTAAGTAGAAACATAAATTTTGTTTATTTATTGCACATGTTCTTTTGCATAATAAGCGATAAACAAGATTATGACAAAATTTAACGTCGCAAAAATATTCGGACAGATGTTGTCATCTTAGATGCCAGAGTAAAATACTGTACTACATTGGCAACGCCGCTAACACACATTGTTTATAAACAAATTTTATAAACAAATAAAAATTCGTTGTGGGAACTCGGTACCACACAAATTATTGGTAATATCATACCCTTTACTTGTGAAAATGGGACGAATAGGAAGAAATACGTCTTTTGAAATTCGGCAATTGATTAATTATCACAAGGAGAAGGGAAAATCATACAGAGATGTAGCCAAATTATTAAATATAAGCAAGAGTAGTGTGGCAGATATTATACGTCAATACATTCGTGAAGCTTGAATCGATTTAATTCCTCAGAAAGGTGGACCAAAATTATTAGACTCTCGCGACCAACGCAAGATAATAAGAAAAATAACAAAAGGTTCTGGACAAAACGCTACAAAATTAAGAAAGAAGTTGTTCGTAGAATCTACGAAGAAGGTACACCCGGGCACAGTGCGACGGATATTAAAAACTTAAGAAGTGCTTTATTATATGAGAAAACAATTGATTCACTAATACTATCATAAACAATAAAAAGAAGCAATAATTTTTCTAATAATATCGTGTCCGAATATTAATGCGAGTCACTGTAAAATAAAATCAATCACAGTGTAATTGAATATATATGGTCGACGTTTCGATACACCGATCCACCTTGGATCCATCGAATCTTGGAGAGTTAGGCTTAAATGAACGCGAACATCCGCGGCATAATGCGTTGGCGCACCATCCATTTGGTAAAATATGTTCTATCGGATCTCCAATGGAACATCAGTTAAAAGTTTCACTCTACTGGGCAGGATGTACGGCAAAACTATGAAATCATCGCAAATGTTGATACATACGTTCACCGGAATTCGGACCTGCGTTTTACATGCCCTAAGCGAACGCGGATTCTCGATGTTCAATATGAGCACACTGCAGCCAGAGAAATTTCCTTCTTTTGTAAAGAGTCCGTGTCGTTGGCTTGTAACATGTACCTGAGGAACGCCGGATTCTGTGCTACTTCCCCCAGCAGCCACCTTCAATATTCCACCTGTTTTGAGACGCCAATGTCGGACAATACCTGTATTCGCATGAACTTGTACGGCCGCATCGATTCGTTCTTCAAAATACCATGCACCGACGACGAGTGATACTAAAAACAAATACATAAAAATGCATAAACATTTACAATGAAAAAATATCTCTTTTTACGCAATAAAAATCACAGCGGTGATTTTAATCACGACTTACCCCGTGTATTTGTTGCTCGTGGTAGACCCTCAGATCTGTCGAGCTTTTGTTGTACTTTGCACGTTTGTGTGCCGACTAATTTACACTAATAACGTTCCCGTGAACGTTCGAATAAGTCAATGGCGACTCAATGACCGGAAGCCCCAACAAATAACTGTCCAGGAGATCTGAATCGCAGTCTCTAGATTGTTCAATTGTATTTGGTGCTACTAAGATCCTTGTATCACTTTGACTTCGAATTAGCTCAGGGCAGCTCAGGTCGGATCAGAATTTACATTTCACTTGTTTTCTACTCAACTCTAAGCAACTCAGATCTATGTTTCGAATCAACTCCGTATCGGGCCAGAATCTGATCTATGATTTACTTGATTTAGACTCAACCCAGGGCAAAGCAGTATCAGATCTATGTTTCAAATCAACTCCGTATCGGTTCAGAATCTACGTTTCAAATCAACTTCGTATCGGTACAGAATCTACGTTTCAAATCAACTCCGTTGTTTTCTCACGTTTTCCCGGTGAGAACGAACAGTGAACTGTTAGATCTACGGAGGTCGTAAGTGTCCGATTCAATCGCAGACATCGAGTCTGCGCGATTCCCTATGACTCTTTCGAGTGACACGGATGGTAGGTTGATAAAGAATGGTTGTAACATTGGCTGATATCAATAACACTATATTTTAACATAGCATAACAATTTTTAATGCTAGGGTGACCAACTGTACTTGGCTTAGAATGAATTGAGTTGATGGTGAGACTATCGACTGAGTCGATATATAGATATAGATCGATATAGAGTCTGTTCGTTGTCTATTTTGCCTTTTAAGAAGATTTGTTAGGGGTGTGAAGTTTTTAATTAGACACTCGGATTCAATGTTTTTTCAAGTTTTCCGGATCTAGAAAGGGAAGCGGTCGTTTTGATTGATTGATAAAAAAATTGTGAGCAAGGGAAAGGGTGACCGCCCCGAACTAACAGTCACTTGCAGGTATGAATCGTACCTGCGAGTGAATCTCGCGAAGAATCCGCGTGTCTCGAAGGTTGACGGTCGCAGGTAATAAGACTGGGGAAAAAGATATTGCCTTGGGTAATTGGTATTGTGCAGAAGGTAAAGGGAATACGTAACGGTGAAAAAATTTTGGCGACCAGATGTAGGCAGCGTTGAAGGAAATATTACAGGCAGGAAACAACGGCTTTTTGGATAATTAGATACTATTGCTACGGTCGCTTATTTGTTTGTGGAAAGATGCTTGCAGTACAGATGGGGTCGTTTGGTAATTTTCGGAATCTACTGTATGGTAGGGACGGTGTTGGGTCGAGCGTTCGAGCCGCGTATACTTTATTAATATAGATAGCTTCTATATACGTTTAACGCGGAACACAAGGCAGTTTAGATCTGTGTTTCAAATCAACTTCGGTCAGGTCAGATCTAATGACAGGACCGAATGCCATCCGTCAGGTCACCTCGGTCCTCCCTGCTCTTCCTAATTTAGGGGTGGGCAGCGAGGAAAGCTACCCAATCACGGTAGACTCGAAACAGCGCGACGACTGCTCAAACAATAATTATTGGGACCTAGGTGGGGACCACCAGAGGGGTCCGAAAGTCGAGGGAAAGTTTGGAAATCCTCCCCATTGGGAATTATTTCGTGCTAAATAAGCCGAGTCCCAACCACGCATACAACCGGGCCGCGTTTATGGCCAGGCGTTTATGGCGGAATAATGAAGGCCTAAAAGAAATAACTGCCGACCACGTGCCTAGGATACGGCTAAAAAATGTCATTTGGAAAATCAGGGTGACAGGTCTACTCCCTAATCATTAAGGACACAAGGCACATGGCCTCCGTCATCAGCCCCGGCTGTGCAATCTTCAACACCCCACTTGGCGGCTCATGCTTCTTTTGATGATTGCGCAGAATATGTCCACCCGGCTCCGCTGTCCCTGCAATCCACCACTCCTTTGTGATAAAAATTGTATTGCAATTACCTCACTGTCGGCGTTTGCATTTACGGAGATTCCTCCCGTAACCACTGCACTGTTTCGTTTGCATTTCCGCCGCACTCCACGAAAACCCGAAAGATACGATATTGTTCCTGCGACGTTGACTCGAGGAATTATTATTGTTAACTTTATTACTCGAAAAAATCATAGGGAAGTCCGCGAACGTGATCGGTACGTAAATACGCTCAGAAACACTAATCTCACCACAACATAACAATTCTGATCGTTCTTGTTTCGGCTGTAATTTTGCATTGAATTATATTGCTAATAAACTAGCTCCCGTTAGTTACGGCTTATCAGAAACAGTGCAAGCAAATGTGACTCTCGCGTAACTCTCGCGCAGACCGTGTAAAATGGGTTAATCTTGATTTCTGAGAGCGCAGAATCAAATTCTTACAAAAGAAATCCGTACAATTGGAGATGTCAGCAACGATCAGGAGATTCATTCGTTGAATCTAACGAATTTTCAAACTTAATGGAGGAAACATCGTCAAGCACCCTGCACCACGGATTAAAGTTTAAGTGCCGGAATGGGAATTACGAACAGGAGAGTTCGTAATTGATTGTGTAATCGTTAATTTGATTAGATTTGATACATTAGGAGAAAAAGCAGAAGTTAATCCTCGAAAAAAATGACAGACATGTAGTAGTTTACAAGATATTCAAAGAAACTTTTTAATGCAATAAAATTGAAGTTTTTCATTTAATTAAATTAAAATTGGAAAGTGAAATTCTACGATTACAATTACGTTTTCTCTATCCTTACGTTTCGTAAATCCTAACAAAATTAAGTAAATGTAATAGGTTAATGCAAAACTTAATTTTTAAATCTGAGCAAATATCATAATTCTATCAATTTAAAAAAAAAATGTAATACTGACTGGTGAATAACTTTTCTAAAATTGAGTTGAGCGACTTGAATTTTGTTAAAATTTTAAATGGAACGATGAGTACAATTTTACAAAAATTGCAATTTTGGATGGAATGACAACAGAATAAAAAAATATGCTTTTCAACTTTTTTATTCGAGCTTGTAACAAATATTTAAACATTATTTATTTATAATTATAATGTTATAATTTTTCTTTAATTAAGTGTAATAATTTTAGCTGCATATAATCTCAAGCGTACATTTCTTCTTTCTTTAAATAGCCAATTTCAGTGTTGTCTGTATAAATGATTATGCATTTGTTTTCGAAAATCATTAGCATATTCTTATTGCATAAACGGTGATCTGAAGATATGAAAATTACAAAATACAAATATGTAAAAGTTCATTCAAGAACTACATATAAGTAGAATAATAATCCGCATTTTGTGTGTAAGAGAACGTAAATTGATACGCTCTCTTCGAGAATTCTAATTTACCGATCGAATAATTCTGATTTAAAATTTTTAAAGAATCGATTTTTCTTTTATTACATTTCCTAAAAGTATATGCTGTCGAAAATATGTCTGCAACAAGATTTGTTTGAATTCGTAATACGTACGAAGTTTCAGCTGTTGCAAAGTGCATGCCATTATAATTTTTTTAGAAAACTGCGGTGTTTAAATGAACTGAAACGATGAAAAGCAACAGAATTTAGGCAATTCATACGTTATATCGGCCCAGTAGTTTTGTTGAATAATTTATGTAAAGACAGATATATGAATTTTCTTTTATTGCATGTAGCAATTACCATTTTATCAAATTCAAAATATTTGGATTTAAATTGAGTCTGAATTATTATATTATTTTGTTAGAACATTTAAAATATTATACGGATCTGAACATACATATATTTCACAGTGTACACAATCTGATACCTATCGCGGAAGATGTCAGAAATCATGGGTATCTTGATAATTTCAGTGCATTTCAATTCGAATATTTTTTACAAACCATTTTAGAATCTATTAGAAAATAACGATAAAATATTGGAATAAATAGTGAAACGGTATATAGAAAAATATAATATTTTTATAATTGAAAAGGTAACATGCAATGAATTTCCTTTTTTTAAATATCAACATTTCAAGTGACCATTAATAAATAATATTGAAATTATCAAACGATTCAAACGTGTTGATTTCCACAATCTCAGTTTAAAAACCAGTGAGCACAACAACTGTTGTACTTTTAAAAATGGAAATATCATTCTGGTGAACAATTTAATATTATCAAGCGAACCACACGAAATAGTTGGTAGAAAATGTTTGTTCCGTTCTTCAACGGAATTATCGTGCTGCATCTCCGGGACGAATTACCTTTTGATCGAATTACGGTTTTTCGAGCCGTCTTCTTTCCGGTAATAAAGTCATTTTTATACTTTCGAATAATGCACACCTTCATCGGCAGCATTCTTTATAACGGTTGCTAGCACGCACCGCTTCGGTCGCCCGTCCAGGGTTTCTTGCTACTTGCGGCGCTGCGTGCTACGCCCCTTTTACATCCCCTTCCATTGCGTTACTGGCCAATCAGCTTCTAGTTTTCTGTCCACGAAACAGTATAAAAACTCGAAACCGATGCTTCTCTTGATCAGTTGTCACTTGTCACTTCACTCGTCAGTTGTCATTTGTTGGTTCATCGTCATTTAGTCTCTAGTCATGCGTCGGTCATTGGTCAGTCAATGTCAGTTAAACTCAGTCATTCTTGCACGGTCTCTAGTCCGCGACTAGAGATTCATCTCAGGCACGCGCTGTCCACCATCTTTAACCACTTGACATACAATGACGTCTGGGAGACGTCATTTACTTCATGTGCCATTGTAGACTTTGACGTCTCCAAGACGTCAAGAACTGAATTCGGCGAACGCCGTACATTTCATTATTAGATTCTTTAATTGTTTCGGTCGTGCATTGATGCTGTTTTGTTTAGACTGTTGGAGATGCTTTCCCCCTCCTAACAGTACCGATAAACAAAATTACATCGACAAATAAAACCGACCTGTGTTCTGGAGTATAATCGTGGAATGGGAGGTGTAGACAAGCAGGACCAATCTCTTGCATGTTTCCCCCTCATGAGAAAGTGTGCAAAAGGATATAAAAAAATATTTTTTTATATGTTTGATGTAGCTATTTATAATGCTTATGTTTTATATTCCAAATTGCCTACTTCACAAAAGCAATCGATTGTGAATTTTCGATTGAATATTGCTGAAGACATGCTTTGTAATTTGTCCCTGCTGGACTATCCGACACGCGGCAGACGGTCGCAAAGTGAATGCCCAACTCGGTTACAAGCAAAATATTGGGCACATTTTCCTGAACATATACCCGCGACAAATAAAAAGCAACATCCTGCAAAAAGATGTCATGTTTGCGTAAAACATAATATAAGAAGTGAAACAACTTGGCAGTGTAAAATATGCCTCGTTCCGCTACATATTACTAAATGCTTTGAGATGTATCACACATTACAAAATTATTAAATTATTATTTTATACTATTACTTAATTGTTGTACACTAACACTATACTTCAACCCTATTGAATGTTATATAGCAATGTAACTTTAAAAAGAAAAAGCCCTGTTTCTGAGCTTGTACATGAGTGTCCAGTTGAGCCAAATTAAATAGTAATCTTCGGACGCTTCGATGCACATTTTATTCGTATGTCAAGTGGTTAATTAGACGAACGGCGATACTAATCAATTCCGTCGCTTAGCGTAATCGGCGTTACAACCCGAGAGATTTTGTAATCGCGGAGTTTTAGTATCGGGTTCATTCGCTGTGCACCCTACATATTTTTGGTACTTAGAGCCGGATTCACTTAACTGTGGACGACCTGTGAACGTGAATTCCACTTCAACAGCGGCAATAGTGTTCGTGACAGTGATATACAGTGTTAGTGATTCATCATCTCAAGTTATTCTAGTCACACGACATACTGGTCTCTTGATTCAAACGGCTCCTGTTACCAAGGAAACTGCCGCCAATCTACGAGTGTTCGTAAACCATGTGCAACAGCACAGCCGAGAACAACAGCAATCCGCTGTCCATATCAACTAAGTTCTGAATCGCAGTCAATCTGCTCCAGTCAACTTCGGCAGACTCCAGCTCACGCTAGTCTACGACATTCAACTCTTCAACTTAGTCCACACGTATAATAATTACATCAATTCTAGCTAATTGCAACATTGCAATTCTGTTATATGTAAAGCCAGTGCAATTGTGGGATAATAGGGCTATCGGCGAACTACCCATATTAAAAAAAAATAGTAAAGTGCCAGGGTAATACCTCATTGGGTGGTATGGAAATTTACCCATCTAATTTAAATCAAAGCAGATAAATATAGTACGTTTTGATAACTATTCTATTTATTACTAAACAGTGACGCTTACAAAATACAATACAAAAAGTCAGTAAAGCAGTATACAGTAATCCTCGTAATCGTACGTCGAAACCGTAAAACGTGTTCATAAGCCGTATTTATTATAATATAATTCCGTACCGTTATCTGTATCGTAAACCGCAATCGTGATCGTAGTCGTGTTCGCAAATCTTAATAGTAATCGTAATCATGAGCGTGATCATAAATTGCGTGTCGACGTTCATCGCGATCTCGTTCTGCCGTTGCCTGTGACCTGTGAGCGCATCCTTTTATTGGTGCGCTTATCAACCGTTACGAGTCTTCCTTCGAATTTGTCTGTTCCGTTCGACCAGTGCCTAACGCCTGTCGATCGTCCTAGCAGCGACGCGATGTTTAGGTCGCGACGCTCACGTATGTCGCGTGAGGTTAACGCACAGGAATCCGCGAGCACCGATCGGTGAGGGTGATTTTGAAGATCGCTCCGAAATCGTAACGTATTTGCGATTGCTCTGGTGGTCAATCTTCGGCTACAACAGTAGTTTATTAGTATTCACAGCATGCATATACATATACAGGGTGTCCCATAATCATGTTAATACCCAGAAAGGGTTGATTCCTGCGATCATTTGAAGTAACTTTTTTCTTAGCGAAAATGCTATCCGCGGCTTTGCTTATGAGTTATCAACGAAGAAGAGTGACCAATCGAGACGAGATCAGTTGGCGCGAGGCGGTCCAGCCAACGAGTGCTCGAAGCCCAGTTCCGCTCATTGGCTCGGTCTTTCATTGGTCACTGTTTTTTTGTTAATAACTCGTAAACAAAGCCAAGGATTGCATTTTCGCTAAGGAAAAAGTAACTTCAACTGACCCCAAGAACCCCACATTTCCCGATTTTGAGCAATTTTTGGGACACCCTGCATGATAACATCTGTCACAGTCGACTAGGGTGCTATTCAATCATGCCACATCAGTTTCACTATGCTCTCTCTTTTGCTCTATGCTCTCAATTTTAAACAATTACAATATAATGTAGAGTCGCCAACATGGACATTGGTGCCTGGACAATGCCAACAACGTGGATCGCAGAAGATCTCTGCTATTGGCCGCCAATGACACAAAATCGTTTAATAAATGCTATTTAAAAATTGAAGCCTTTCCGTAGGACGGGATTCCAACATAGCATGAGAATTTTTAGAAATGCCGCTTTTGATAAGTTACAATTATTTTACACCATAAATGTAGAATTACAGTATGCCATTAAATGCTTCTAGACGATTATATGACGGCTCGAAGGAAGGTCAAAGCAGCGGAAAACATCAGCGACTTACAGTTGGAAGTTGAGTCCAGGACGCCGGGTGAATACTGATAAAGATGACTCCTTCATTAATGAAGAATCGGCGTTATGTATGCCACTGTTACGAGCCGAGGGCCAGGCAGTTTGGGTGGCCGGAGGTTGCATGCAATTGGGATTTTTGATTGAGGTGCATAGACCAGCCGATGTTTATTTCGACACGGGTGGCTACCTTTAAGTTTAGGGTAAGGTGTTTGGAGAAATTGGTATTAGGGTGCCTCGTAACTTTGTTAGAAAAGAAATAAAGATATACCTCGAGCGGTTAAGATATAACCAAAGTGTTGGGGCGTCACAGCGTCGTCAATAATAGCGACGAATTATGACGCTATAGATTTGTGGACTGTATAAAATAAAGAGCCGGATTCTGCCTGCTATTTTGTATTTAGCCCCTGACTACAGTACACCCTTGGTCAGGATGTCTTGTTGCTACGACTTCTATCGGAACTCTAGTCTCTATCAGAGAATACCCTCGCTCGCAGCAGACCACCATCCCTCCAACGCACCCACATCACTCGCCGATTGGTCCTGCCCGATTTTGGCAATAGCCAATCAGCTGGTCCGTCTCAAAGCAGACGGCCGCAGGGCCCCGGCAAAGACAGGAAAGCTCCTCCAGGCATGACCGTCATAAAACAATGTCAGGCTGACCCTTCGGAACCTTTCCTGCTTTATGACTAGTCCCGGCCATCGGGACCGAAACGATTTCTCAAAAAACCTGGGCTCGAAAAACAGCCGGTTATGCACGTCCGGCTCATAAAGATATTAGTGCTGTGCACTAACACAAAGAAACCAAAGAAAACTGGTAAAAACTAATTTATTACGCGTTGGGTTTTACAACTGTAAGTGAGTGTTCGCGGACTCTAACGCTCTCTCAGCTTTTCGCAATGAATCGGCGGGGGCTTCCGACTTGATGTGTCTTATTACCTATCAGATTGCTCGAAGGAGAATTGAAACTCGATCTTACTAGCGTTTCCACGTCGGCGAATGACTCGAAACTAGCCCGATTCCCGGTCGCGTTTGGGCCCTTTATATAGTCAGATTTTCTCTGGAAAAATGATAGTGGGGGTGTTCCTATGTGGTCCGATTCCAGAGACATTCATCGTCCCCTTGGAGGTACTCGACTCCCGATATACAAATGAACCCCCTGCTGGCTGGCCTCAGCCTGGCGTATGCCTTCAAGAAGGAATATAAAAAATTCGTGGGAAGATTCTCCGTACTTTACACCAGCAAAATTAAATAAACGGGGGAAGATAGGTATGTATTCTGACGTTGCAGAAATGTGACGTCACTCTTCCGTTTGTTACGATGGTAGAGACAGTCTTTACCAAAGGCATTGAAGGATTTAAAAAACTGCTGATTTCTTACTGTTTTCGGTTAAAATCGTGATAGAATTGCGATCTTTGTGATCCTTAATTTGTTGCAACTCATAACATCGTGAACCGATTTCGATAAAATTTTCAACGTACATATAAGTTACCGAGATCTACGAAAGGCATCTTGTAAATTTTCGTTATAGGGTCAGATAAGAGAGATATTTATTTTTTTGTCATTCCAAGTAATAGCAAAATTTAAAAAAAAATCATTCCAATCATCATCTAGTATAAACTCTAGTCCCTCTATCACCTAAAAAAAAATTTGAGCTATTGGATTCTTTAACCTACAGTTAAATTTGTTTTTTCCTTTATTTTTCATAGAGAATTAAATTTCTGTGAAAGTCATTTTAGCACGTGTATGTGTGTACCACCTGTAGTTCGACACTTTCGCTTTCACGGTTACATTTTTGTTTCTCTACATTAGTATCCACATCAAAGAGTATCCACATCAAAACAAAGAAGCGCCGTGACACGTCGCACCGGCGCACAGTGGGCCGGATCTACTTTTTGACAAAAACCTAATTTTCTTATATTGATGACCAGTCAATTTTTATCGCTTGTTAAATGTCCATTACCCTCGAAAGTGGAAATATTAATAAAAATGATCATAAATTGTAATAGATACGACAATTTAAAGTTGAACATTTTGAACACTACATTTGACGCCAAAAAATATGTTTCTTTTTCTCGAAATGTCCTGACGAACCTAATTAAGTTTTTCCTTTGCTTCCTTTTTTAACATTAGAGAGGAGGCAATATTTATCGTTAGGAAACAGTAACTTAAATTAAGATTTTTGTTGTATCCTACATATAAAAAATATAAGGGTTTAATAAAATAGAAAAAGTGTAAAAATTCTTTACATTTGACAAGGAATATCTTTTGACACCCAAGGAATCACGGTTTCGGGCAAACGGTATATTTTCAAGATATTTTCCTCTACATAATTCTGTAAAAGTTACAAACCAAGATGAACCAGATTGCAAATTATTACGTTTTAAAGATATCAACGTTACGTTACTTTGAGGTTAAAGATATCTAAGATAATCTCTCTGTGTTCCAGTCGGTATTACAGAACGCTTCTTCATCTGTAAATCGACAGATATTTAAAATTTTAAATTATTCCATATAACATGAGAAATATAGATAAACGAAACAATCTTTATGTCTGTTCACGTTTTCCCGGTGAGATCGAACAGTGAACTGTTAGATCTACGGAGGTCGTAAGTCTCCGATTCAATCGTGTATGACACCGAGTCTGTGCGATTCCCTATGACTCTTTCGAGTAATACGGATGGTAGGTTGATAAAGAATGTTTTTAACGCTAGGGTGGCTAACTGTACTTGGCTTAGAATGAATTGAGTTGATGGTGAGACTATCGACGAAGTCTTGACCGAAGTTCGTTGTCTGTTTTGACTTTTAAGAAGATTCGTTAGGGGTGTGAAGTTTTTAATGAGACACTAGGATTCAATGTTTTTTCAAGTTTTCCGGATCTAGAAAGGGAAGCGGTCGTTTTGAGTGACCGCCCCGAACTAACAGTCACTTGCAGGTATGAATCGTACCTGCGAGCGAATCTCGCGAAGAATCCGCGTGTCTCGAAGGTTGACGGTCGCAGGTAATAAGACTGGCGAAAAAGATATTGCCTTGGGTAATTGGTGTTGTGCAGAAGGTAAAGGGAATACGTAACGGTGAAAGAATTTTGGTGACAAGATGTAGGCAGCGTTGAAGGAAATATTACAGGCAGGAAACAACGGCTTTTCGGATAATTAGATACTATTGCTACGGTCGCTTATTTGTTTGTGGAAAGACGCTTGCAGTACAGATGGGGTCGTTTGGTAATTTTCGGAATCTATTGTATGGTAGGGACGGTGTGTTGGTTCGAGCGGTCGAGTCGCGTATGCTTTATTAATATAGATAGCTTTTATATGCTTTTAACGCGGAACACTTTGTAACATTACAATACGAACGTACCTGGAATTACTAGTGGGTCCTCGTAACCAGCTTGGGTGCAATAAAGTACGCGTCCCAGAAAAAGTTCTCTGTATGTAAATGTAATTCCAGGTACGTTACTATTTTAATGTTACAAATAGTTTGTAACATTATATTTAAACAATTCTTTTTTCACAAAAATGTCAATGAAAATTAATTAAAAATTATTGTTTAACAAATGAAAAAAATTTAATTATCTATAGTTAAAAATAACTATTTTTTAAATGTTTTTGGTGAAAATTTCATTACAATATCTTTGCAATGGTTCAATAGTTATAACAGAATGTCACTGAATTTCTCGATCCACGTTAAAATGACTTTTACAGGAATTTAATTCATCATCAATAATAAAGGGAGAAAAATATAACCGCCGAAAAAATCTAACCCACATTCTCTGGATTTGTGGCCCAATGCGATACCCATATAGCCATTGCAATATGTGGATTTCGTTTCTTGTTTTCGATATCTATACACATAACATTAAATATCTTTATAAATAATGCCCATTCACGCAAATGCTTGAACATAACACAAGTGATTTTCAGTTTGGATTCACTACAAAAAATTTCATTGAGATCGGTTACCAGAGCGATCGTTGCCGAAAACCGCGAGAAACCACTGCCGAGCGAACGCATGTCGCGTTCCGACGTTTTGTAAATCGCTTGCGAACTAACCCAGTGCCTTCGGGGTTACTACCAGGCCGACGATCTGTCAGGAACATGGCGAGTCGGTCTTTGTAATCTTTCGTGATTTTCCTTTCGCGTGATGGGTCGGAAAATTTAGTGTGAGGAAAGTCGTCTCTCTGAATCCTGCGTTGCGGCGGTTCACGCCTCGCCGAAGCCGCACTTCACCGGAGGTGACGGAACGTTTCGTGTTGAATTAGGTTGTAATCGCGTTCGAAAGTTTTGCACGGAGAATTGCGTCTCGAAAGGAGAAATGTAACATTCGCGTTCTCATTTGTCGTGTCAAGAAGGTTAAGGAATTCGCGAGTACGCGTCTTCGCACCGGCGCGTAGAGATTTCCTTCCGTGGGCGGAGGCGATTTCCATCACGTTCGCGCGTTCGTTTCTTGAAGAAGTACAGTAAATTCTCCCCAATTGATGCTCAAATTGTACACAAAAATAGACAATTTGGGACGAGGGATACGAGATAAGGTTTATAATTACCGATTGACAACAACTATAAAAAACGAGCCCATATTGTCCATTTTTATGCACGATCTGACCGTCAATTAAGGAGAATTTACTGTAGTTCCTCAAGCAGTCAATTGTATTCGCGCGTAACATCGGCGTTTTGCAATTTTGCGTCTCTTTGAAACCGGTTGTACCGTACCGTGTTGTATTGGGTTGGCAACTAAGTAATTGCCGATTTGTCCAATGAAACAAAAATTTTTTTTTTACTTGTATTATATGTATTATATTTTTGTATATATGTATTTTCCATTTTGTTCGATGAACTTTTGCCATCTCTCTGACAACTTGACAATTCCACGCTCGTAGAAAGTCTGATCCTTCCTGAGTTAAGTGAGATTTTACAGCGTCATCATCATTAAAAGTTTTACCACGAAGGGAGTTGTCCAGGGATCGAAATAAGTGGTAATCCGATGGCGCGAGATCAGGGCTATATGGTGGGTGTAACATCAATTCCCAACCAATATCCATCAATTTTTGCCGAGTGGAGAAAGACGTGTGCGGCCTAGCATTGTCCTGGTTTCATTCACGGATAATAAAAAATAACACAATAATAATAATAATAATAATTTTATAATATAACATTTACGGATATCATAAAAATGGGAGTGAGAGACATCTATAACTGAAATCGGCAATTACTTAGTTGCCAACCCAATATATCCCTCAAAGTCAAACAACTTTTCTCTGATTCTTTTTTCTATCATTACTAGCAAGCGAATTATTTAGGTGGCCCGTTTTAGATGTCTCGCCGTCTGTGTATGGATCGAAATTTTTTAATTCAAAATACAGCAAATTCTCCCTAATAATCCATGTGATGGGCTGGCTTGGATTGTCACTGTGCTATTCTTACACCTATATGCGTTATTCCTACGCTTATGCTATGAAGATTCGACGGAGTCGGTCAAGCGTGTGATGCGGTCGTGACAGGGCTCCTTTGACTAGGATTCCCGGAATGTCAATTCATAATACAGTAACATAACTTTTTTATTGTTAACATTTTAAAACTGAATTTTTTTAAACATATTACTGATAGTTATCTGATTAAAATGAGACCAAATATGTTACAGTTTTCTAATGTACATAAAACAAAATCAATCAGGATATAATTGAATAAATATGGTCTATAAAAAGCATGTTGCGTTTGGTGTCATTTTAACTGAAAGAATCTCACCAATATGTTAAACAAATTTTCATGTATAAGAAGCTAGAAATAAAAAAAGTTAAGCCATCGTTTCTATTCTAGCATTATTGTGTATTTGCATTAATGTACACCGATATGCTGGTTGCTGGCTTTTTAGTTTGCCGACTGTCTCGATTTTCGTTCTCCCCTCTCTCTCTCTCTCTCTCTCTCTCTCTCGCCCTTCCACTCTCTTTCTCGTTTAGTCTCTCTCTATCCCTCTCTTTCTTTCTTCTCTCCCTCTCTTTCTCTGTCTCACGATGTGTCAACAACCATAAAGGTGAGCCGTGAGGCTCGAGGTATCGTGACTGAATTGCCTGAGTTGTTTATTTTCGATTCTGAGCTGCGAGACTACTAGAAAAAATTTACTGTACATCTTAACGAATCTTAATAATTTTGTTACATAAGATATTGTTTCAAACTACGATATAATCACGTCTTAAAAGCAGCGTAACTGAGAGCAGTAAGGTGATTTGAAGTGTAACCCCTTGCTCTACAACCACGTCTGAGATACGTGGTCAGATAATCGGGTCAGAAATGATTACCACGTATGAGAGACGTGATCAGATAATCGGGCCAGAAATGATTACCACACATGAGATACGTGGTCAGATAATTAGGCCTGAAATGGGAGTCGTGGTGCGTCTCAATCGGGCTAAATATAAACTAAGTTAGTTAGGATCGTGTTAGAATAGAGAATATGGGTTTTGGGTTTTCTGTTTTACATCATTTAACAATAATTATGTGCGAGGAAAGTACTCTCGCTTGTTTTGTAGAACTGGGTCATATGTCCTTAATTGTTTTATTAAGTGGTTAACCTCTTCACGACGAAGGGAAACATTTTTGCCCATTTTTAAATTGGTGATTGTCATATTTAATTATTGGTTATTTTTGGAATAAAACGCAATTTGCCAGCAACATGCAAAAGGCGGGAAAAATGAAAAGATGTGCAAATTGTACTAAACGCTACATAGAAAAAGGACGCATAATATATGCAATGTTCATCTTTGCTTCACAAAAGAAATTGCTCCGTAGAATATCATAATTAGCACATCATTTTGTATAGTAATTTTATTTCATAATTTTGTATTATTTTCGTTAACATTTTGTTATAATAAACCAATAAATAAAAGACAAGGCATAGTAGGCCTAACCAGAATTTGTGTTACCTTTATCGTCCATTGGGAAAAATATTTTCCATAAAATTCCAAAAAAACTACACATTGTTATGTATTTTCCTTATGATTTTTATTTATTGTACGTCCGAACGAACTAAAATAAACAGTCACATACTAATATTTACTCTCAGCAATCTTATGGTCCTGTAAAGGTTAAAGGAGGTGTTGCAAGTATGCCGCGGTCTAAAGGTACCGACTTTTATAGCCAATATGCCTGCAAATTCTAGCGGTCTCGGTAGACCTTCGATTAAAATATACAATAACTGAAATCTTTTTAAACTATGGAACCCGACACCATTGAAATCAAAGTAACTCTGAGGAATTTGTACCAGACATGAACAACGTAGCGAAACAGCGTAGAAGTGTAGAAGATGTAAAGTCCCATTACATGTACTAAAATACTTCGAAGGATACCATACGGTCGGAGACTACTAATTTACTGTGAATTATTATAAATTGGAATTAAAATTTATTATAACCTATAAAATTATAAGACTATTGAAACTTATATTAAACCTTTCCTGTTCACTAATAATTCGTTCGAAATCATTTATCAAACTCCTCACAAAATTAAACCAGCTATACTTTAGCATGAATTTACATTCCGTAAGACGTGTGCCCTGTTGTTTTTTGTGGCACACGTTATTGAAACTTAAATCGTAGGGCAAGAGGTTAACACGATTTGTTTTTGCAGACGAACGCAAACTTGCCATCGCACCTGTAGTCGTCCATCCCATCTGTTATATTAGTCCCCCAGATGATCGCACAGTGTTGTAAGTTTCCGGAATTGTTGGGCTCGCCTTTAGCCCACGGATAATAGTCCAATTCATCGACCAACTCGTCGGTCACAGTCGTCCACGATCCTTCCTCAAACAGATCGTGGAAGCCTACCCAGAGAGCTCTCAATGACTCTCTAGCCAGCCGGCTTCTCAAAATGGCTTGCTTCTGCGTGGAATCGATCACGACCAACTGACCTATAAGATGAATGTCCTTTACTCTCTTCCTTTGCAAACATGCCGTGGCTTTGTCATACCCAGTGCAGTCAGGAAAAGTGACCACGCGAGGCGATGCATGCGCAGGGAGTCCCGCACAGCGGCGTAAGGCGTCGTTTAGAATTACAATGTACACCCGGTAAACGATCCACGCCGCTCTATGGGACTCCTTGCGCATGCGTTACCTCGCGAAGACACTTTTCCTGATTGCACTAGCCATACCTCCTTTCATGAGGCAAAACTTTCGAGCAGCGTTCCATGTTTCCCGGCGTTTATACAGCTTCAAAGTTCCTGTGTCCTCCGTTGCAAAATAACCGCTCTTTTTCAGAAACGAATTTTCTAGAACCTTGACTATTAAAAATTGTTGTTACAACGATGTAATAATCATAATCTTACTAATTCTCGAAGCAAGCATAATATTCACCTTTGGACTCTGTGCTTTCGTTCTTGGTCGATCCTGAAATGTCCGTGAGGACCTCATCAGTAGCCTCACTGCATGGAAACACTGCAATAAAAAGTGCGGCTACGGCAAATGTCAAAAACGACAGCGAAAGCTTCTGCATTTCGTCAGCGTTATGCAACGAGCCACGATCTTTCTATCGCCTCGATTATTCTAATCGGTTTAATTATTGTTCTAATAAATACGGTTCAGCGAAAGTACATCGATCACGATACGAGACGTTGCACTGAGCTGGTGATGTTAATCGCTTGGAAGAGATACCCTTATATTTCTATCGTCAAACTGATAATGCATCAGAAGTGATTAATTTATTACTTCGCATAATCCCGAATGCAATTAGACAATTTTTTTTACGGTATATATAGTTCGTTCTCCGAGAATGCCTGTGATTCAATGCTTATTTGCATTCAGTGATGCGCTTGAACGATTACAAAAGCAATATCCGCAAGACACCAACATGTAGAAAAGACATGTGACTTCAGCATAGAAGTGAATTGAAAATTTTCTATTATAGTTGATCTTTTGTAACCTTGAACGATCTTCATTTATACATCATTATATTCGTCTCGAAAGGCTCTATCAAAAAATATATACATAGAAAACAATATTATCCCACAAAGAAAGAAAACCACAAGTTTAACCTTCATATCTCCTCTACACCTCCACTTATAAAGAGAAAACTATTGATACGACATTATGTACCCGTGAAATCGAACAACTATTGTCCGACACTATTTTTCTATTAATAAAAATAAGAAAGTGATTCAGGTGGCTTGTTTCAAGTTTCAGGTGGCCTATAAATGTACGAAGTCTCAACAAAATCGGCGACCTCAATACCTTGTGCTCTGCTTGTTAGTTTATTTTAGTTATTAAATTAGCTTTGTTTTTCTACATTCACGAATAAGTTTTGATTACAAATCTTTATGTTTCAGGCGATCCAACGATATTTGGCAACTTGAAACCACCAAAGGAAGCGATTGATAAAATTATGATACATTTATTGAATTTATTAATAAGCAATCCATAATAATAAGCTTCTTGATGAAAGTTGTCTTATAAAATATTTTAGGTTTAATATTAAGAAATAGCTAATGCTATTAACATTTGAAATATCATGGATCATTTTGATGGATGTTTATAAGTAAACATTACTTTTGTGCAGACTACTAATAGTCTATATACTTTTTATATACTTTCTACAGACTAATAATAGTCTAAATATAGTAATCTTAAAATATCTTCTAAACCAATGATCCTTCGCAATAAAAAGTTTAGTACTTTTATGTAGAAAATAACGAGCTCTTTGATTGGTTCAACAAAAAATATATGATTTCATTTAGAAAAACGAAATTGACTTCCATATCTCCTTTAAGCATCAGACTATGTGTTCCCTGAAATCATTCAACTTTTATTTGAAAAATTGTTCAACATAATCAAAAGTTTGTATAATACGTTTGACTGGATCGACTTGAATTGGTTTTACTCTGTATATACAGGGTGTCCCAAAAATGTCTCGCAATCTGAAAGTGGCGAGTTCCTCAGGTCATTCAAAGCAACTTTTTCCTTGAAAAAATGTTCTCCGAGGCACCGTTAACGAGTTATTAACGAAAAACAATTATCAATAAGTGGCAAGCTCGGCTGGCGCGAGGTGACCGAGCCCATGAGCGGAACTGGGCTTCGTGCGCTGGTTGGCTGGGCCGCCTCGCGTCAGCCGTATTCGATTCTTATTGGTCACTGTTTTTCGTTAATAACTTGTTAACGGTGCCGCGGAGAAAATTTTTGTAAAGGAAGAAGCTGCTTCAAATGATCTGAGGAACCCGCCATTTCCGGATTACGAGACATTTTCGGGACACCCTGTATATTAAATTTTCGTTATGCGAGACTGGGGGACTAGTCATACCATCTAAAGAAAGTAACTTGGTAAAATTTTAAGAAAGCTATTCCAATTTAAATGGTGCCCAAATATTTATATGTCCGATTATTTATTCGCCTCTTTCCTTTTCTCTGCAATCATTTGTTATCCTTGTCTACTGAGATGAGGTCTCTTGAAATTCTAGACTCGAGGTGAATGATGAGGTGATGAAGATTGTAATTCTGAACTACGATGGCGACGTGACGTAGCGCCTCTGTCCGATCGTAGTTCAGAATTGTAATTACGCTTGGTAGACGCACCACGCCGCTGTGCTGGACTACCGTGCATGCGTCGTCTTGCGTAGTTATTTTTTCTGATTACACTGAGAGTGAGTCTGGACAGTGCTGCTAGATATAGTGAGATTTCAGTGCTTTTCAGGGTTGGGGGCAGGAGAGGGCTGCTATAATAGCAGCACGTCATTATCCCCTCCACCATGAGAAACACCGAAATCACACTGCTGCACTACAATTACATTTGTATCTCTGCAATTGTAATATTAATATACTTATATAATATAATACAGTAATTAATGTAATATTACATTATTATATTAATTTATTTTGTATAGTACTAATATTTTTAGTATTATTTATAGTATTTATAAATTTTTATTATATATAGTATTAATTAACTGATAGCGTTACTATCCCGTTTAAAATTATAGGTTATCAGAGGAGTAAGGAAGCCGTTGCAGAATACAGTTCTAACGAATTTGTGAAAGTGAGACCTGAGGTCTCACGTGAAAACCCATGGAATTTATGATGAACCTATTATGTTACCTATTTATGTATTTAGTATTGTATTTACATTATGACATGAATTGTGTTTTTCTGGAATAGCTTGTGCGCATAAAAATAAATTCGTCTAAATGTATGCAAATCTTCATTGAATCTATATACATGTATGTACTTATTATACTGTGGTGAAATGTAATTTTAACAAGAAGTCAAATTTCCGAATTGAATTATTTTTTGTATTTTAACTGTGAAAAGGTAAAGCAGTGGAATTTGTAAAATTCCATTATTCTAATTATAAAAATTGAATTCACACACAATGCAAATTCAATGAATACGAGAAGATCATATATTATATGTTACGAGCCGAGGGCCAGGCAGTTTGGGTGGCCGGAGGTTGCATGCAATTGGAATTTTTGGATGAGGTGCGTAGACCAGCCGATGTTTACTTCGACACGGGTGGCTACCTTTAAGGTTAGGATAAGGTGTTTGGTGAAATTGGTATTAGGGTGCCTCGTAACTTTGTTAGAAAAGAAATAAAGTTATTACCTTGAGCGGTTAAGATGTATCTTGGTGGATTATACCAACTACTGGTTTTAAACAGGAGATGGAAATGATTCAACTAGAAACCAAAGAGAACTGGTAGAAACTAATTTATTACGCGTTGAGTTTTAACAATTGTAAGTGAGCGTTCGCGGACTCTAACGCGCTCTCAGTTTCTCGCACTGAACCGGCAGGGGCTTCTGACTTTAGGTTGTTACCACGGAGATTGCTCGAAGGAGAATTGTACTCGATCTTACTAATGTTTACGCCTCGACGAATGTCTCGAAACTAGCCCAAATCCCGGTCGCGTTTGAGCCCTTTATATAGTGAGATTTTTGTGGAAAAATGGTGGTGAGGGCGTTCCTATGTGGTCCGTTTCCAAAACGTTCGTCGTCGTACCCCCTCGGAGGTACTCGACTCACGATATACAAATGCACCCCCGGCTGGCTGGCGCCAGCCTGACGCATGCCTTCAGAAAGGAATATAGAAAATTCGTGAGAAGATTCTCCGTACGTTACATATACGTACATTGATGGTCAAAAGAGTATATCATACTATACGTATATCTTGGAAACACAAAATTTTTAAACAAAGTGCAAAATTAAAAACTATATATCAAATAAAGTGAAGAGATTAAAGATGCAAATTAATGTAAAAATACGAATGAGAAGTGAGAATATGTGAGTAACTAAAACAGATTTTTCTTTATTAATTAATAGAGTTCTGCATATAATATTCTATTTGTCCGCTTTAAACTTCAATTGCAATAGATAATTGCCTTGATGCAACTAAACTGTTAGAAATTGTTTATAATCGAATATCATTCAATAAATTTATTTACCATTGTATATGTTTCAAAAGGTTTTCCTTGTAAATATTAATTTTTCGTAACTTTGAATCTAATGGTTCCCAAGAATTTTTAATTACCTTGGCACATAACCGGTGTCGTAGTGTCTGGGATGTACACACAAGAAGTATTTTCTCAAATAAATGAAGAAAATATGCTCGATGCCAGTTTGTATTAGAAACTAAAAGTTTAATAATATCGAATCACTTTGTTGAGGAGTCTCTCGGACTCTGCAACACCGCTTATGTAACAAAAGTGGGACAATACCGGTTACGGGTTGAAGTTGGGAGACTGTGCAGGAGAATTTAATTGGTTTGGAATGTGTTCTGTAGCGACCAATCTTTAACAATCTCCGCGGTAAGTTTTGTGTCTCGATCTTGTTACCTAATTGGAGTTACTATATTGCAATACTTGTTCGGTAATTGGAATCTTCTAACACTTTCAGTAAATCCTCATTTTAAAATACCTAATTACCCGAATCTATCTGTAACACTGTTAATGAAAGGCACACACAATTATTCGAAATCATAATTAATATTATCCGTCGTATTTGACGATATTTACATTTTTGGGTTTTACTTTTGTGTTCATCAATTTGTTGATACATACATTTTTTAATACTATTTATCCGTAAATAGTATGATACCATAATCATATTCCGATACTCAAAAGAGTTGTTTATATTGTAATCTCTTACGTAAGCGAAACTTACAGTATTAAACAAGTTGCTGTGATATTGTATGCTTTTTAACTTTTAACATATTATTATGATTTGTGATAATGTGGTAATCCATCGATTACTAACAGTAATCGAGTAGTTATCTTTATTTATATCGTATGTTTCAAGATAAGTGACAATGTAAGTAAAACAAGAGAAAATTGTGTGAAATTCCTATGATAAATTGATAGAGCTTTCAAGAATTGATCATCTGATTAATATAATATACATATAATTGTTATGCTATAATAGTGTATCTAACCAAAGTACAGATAACATCTGGACATTTTTAAATCGAAACTAACCGAAAGTGAAGAACCATTTTTATGTTGAAAACGCATTAGAAATATTTATTGTAGATCATTTATAGATTGTAATAAATAATAAAGTCGGCGACCGACCGTCACTCCGCGTTGCTCACCACGCACCTCATGAGATTCACGGTGGGTGGACTGATCAGCTTGTGTCTCGTAAGGAGGTTGCCGTGGACGAGGGTCTATTTGATCCCAAGTTTGTTGCGTCGGCGTTCTACAGTGCGTGTTGAATTCCGAAGTTTCTAAAACAAATATCGTTTAACTTGGCTGCATGAATGCCACAACAGTTTGAATAGCTTGAAACGGTATACACTCATACACGAAAGTATTCGAACGCTTACGTTTCTAACATTCACTTAATAAAATATATGTGTTAAACTGAAGCATTTGATATAATATGACACATACAACCATAACGGATGGATCTTAAGACTGCGTAAGCAAAATTAGAAAATAATTCAACAACATATAGCGTTTTTACGGTACATTTATTGTAAACACGTACCAGAAATGGCTTACAAAAGTATTCGAACGAAACAATTAACAATTATTTAAATTGAACGATTAAAGGTTTTAACAGGAAGTTGATCCACCTTTTACTTTTGTAACAGCCCTAAGTCTGTTATCCATTGAGTGAACCAACTTAGAAGTGACATTTGCATCTATTGATTGCCATATTTCAATAATATTTCGTTTTAACACTTCTTTCGAAGTAATAACCGTATTTCTTAATCATTTTTCTACTTCATCTCATCAATGTTCAATGGGATTTAAATCAGAACATTCTATAATACCCATTCTTTGACTATTTTAGCGGTATGCTTCGGATCATTGTCATTCTGGAACCAATAATCGCTAGGTGAATTCAATTTTGATACACTGCTTTTTAAATTTTTTTGCAAAATTTTTAAGTATTTCGAATGTCCATTATCCCATCGATGAGCACAAGGTTTCCCACCCCACTAGATGCCATGCAGTCCTAAACTAATACAGATCCATCATTATGTCTTATAGTCGGTCGTAGATTTCGCGGTCCTAATCCTGTGTCCTTTTTCCTCCAAACACTTTTACGTCCATCGCTACCAAAAACGTTAAATTTACTCTCATCAGAGAATAATACTTTGTCCCAGAATGAATTATTTTCATAAATAAATTTTTCGGCGAATTTTAAACGTACAATTTTACTTTTCTTGCTAATAAATGGCTTTCTTCTTGGAACACACAGAATTAGAACCGCGAAATTTACGGCCGACTGTAAAACATAATGGTGAATCTGTATTAGTTTGGGGCTGCATGGCATCTAGTGGAGTGGGAAACCTTGTGTTCATCGGTGGGATAATGGACATTCGAAATACTTAAAAATTTTGCAGGGAAATTTAAGAAGCAGTGTAACAAAATTGAATTCACCTAGCGATTATTGGTTTCAGAATGACAATGATCCGAAGCATACCGCTAAAATAGTCAAAGAATGGGTATTATAGAATGTTCTGATTTAAACCCCATTGAACATTGATGAGATGAAGTAGAAAAACGATTAAGAAATACGGTTATTACTTCGAAAGAAGTGTTAAAACGAAATATTATTGAAATATGGCAATCAATAGATGCAAATGTCACTTCTAAGTTGGTTCACTCAATGGATAACAGACTTAGGGCTGTTACAAAAGTAAAAGGTGGATCAACTTCCTGTTAAAACCTTTAATCGTTCAATTTAAATAACTATTAATTGTTTCGTTCGAATACTTTTGTGAGCCATTTCTGGTACGTGTTTACAATAAGTGTACTGTAAAAACGCTATATGTTGTTGAATTATTTTCTAATTTTGCTTACGCAGTCTTAAGATCCATCCGTTATGGTTGTATGTGTCATATTATATCAAATGCTTCAGTTTAACACATATATTTTATTAAGTGAATGTTAGAAACGTAAGCGTTCGAATACTTTCGTGTATGAGTGTATATATACGAAACAGTGCGTTCTGTAGGTCTCGGTAAGTTACATGCATGTTAAAAATGTCATCTAAACCGGTTAATGCAGAGTCAAGTTATAAATATTCAAAGATTAAAAAAGCTGCAAAATTCTAACAGTTATTGGTCGAAAGTATCAAAAATCGTGACGAAACTGCGATCTCCGTAATCTTTTGAATTGTTTGCAGTTCATATCAAGTTCATCCGATTTCGATGCAATTCTTACCATGCATACATATGTATATGTTACCGAGATCTACGAACAGAGGCGGATTTAGGTATAGGCTAAATAGGCTATAGCCTTTTTTTTCTTTTTCTTTTTTTTTTTTTTTTTTTTTTGTTTAACGTGGGGGAAATCTGCTGGTCAGACACCCCCGTCCCGCCCGAAGGGCGGGGTGGGGGTAGTGCGGGGTTCTACCCGCTAAAACCCCCACGGAGGCCTAGGGCGCTGGCGAGTAGCGGGGGAGCCACGGGAACTCTCAAAGAACACAACCGCGGCTCCCCCTCGCCTGGCCGGCCACCAGGATGGAATGGCGGTGGCCGGCCGCGTCCCGGGGGGGAGATTTATACTCCCCCCATGAATCATCTTGCTTCGGCGGTGCGGGGGACCGCACCCCACACCGCCTCGTCACTCCCACTATGGGGAGGACAGCTTCAGTTGGGGGGGGGGGTGGCGGGCGGCGGGCAATTAAACCAGTAATCTGGTACACCCGCCGCCCGCCTATTCTCATCTGCTCGGGGAGGGGGGCTCTAGGCGTGGGCGCACACGCCGCACCCCCCGCTCACGGCGACCCCGCTCGGCAGCCTCCTTCTGCAGCATCACCTCTTCGCAGAAGGCGATGGCTGCCGCCCATTTTCTCGGGCTCTCCAGCATGGCCCCAACTAAGCTGGAGAGAGCGAGGTCGCGACCAACTTCCCGTCTTAGGACTCGGCGCAGCACTGAAAAGGCGGGGCATACCTCCAGTGTATGCTGCGCCGAGTCCTCCTCCGCGCCACAGTGGTGGCACACCGTCGTCGCTTCCCGACCGATGCGACACAGGTAGACACCGAAGCAGCCATGCCCGGTGAATACCTGCGTCGCACGGTAGGTGAGCCTGCCAAACCGCCTCTCCCGCCACGAGGTGAAGTGCGGCAGGAGAGCCCCAGGGACGCGCTCGCCGGCATGGGAACAAAGCTCCGCATGCCATATGGCGAGCGCAAGTCCCCGAGCCTGGAGCTCGAAGCACTGGACCGCCTACTGCTCCGGCGGGTCCCCCCGAGCCCGGCCATCGATGCATATGCGCCTATAAACATAGGCGCGCATCGCCGCCTGCAGCTCGAAGGGAATTTCTCCCGCCAGAGCAAGCGCCGCCACGGTAGACGTGGTGCGGTAACCCCGTATGAGGCGAAGGGCCATTTGCCTCTGAAGCCGGCGCAACAACAAAGTGATGCGCCGGCTTGCCCTCGCGGACGGCGCCCAGATCGGGGCGCCGTACAAGGCCATGGACCGCACCACGCCTAGGTATAGGCGACGCACCATGTTACCCGGTCCCCCGAGATTGGGCAACAGGCGGCCGAGCGAGGCCGCCGCCCTCTCAACCCGGGGGACGAGGCGGCCGAAATGCGCCCCGAATCTCCAGTGGCTGTCGAGGATCAGTCCGAGATACTTGATCTCGGACTTCACCTCGACGCAGGCTCCTCCAACCCAGATCCACGATCCGGCCGGTGGCCGCAACCGAGGCCGTCCAAACCAGACGGCCTCGGCCTTCTCCGGGGCCATCTTCAGCCCCAGATCGTGGATCTTCGCGACGACGGCTGCCACCGCAACCTCCGCTCGTCGGATGGTCCTCTCGAAGGTGTCCCCGACGGTGACCACCAACGTGTCGTCCGCATAGCAGACAAGGGTGGCACCGTCGGGCAGGGAGGCCTTCTCCAGGACCGCGTTATATCCCAGGTCCCACAGGAGTGGTCCTAACACGGACCCCTGTGGGACCCCGCAGTCCACTTCCCTCCGTATCGTCCCGTACCGGCCCGGGTATTCCACCCACCTGTCCCGCAGGTAGGCCCCGATCACCCGCCTCAGATAGGGAGGCACCTGGTGTTCAACCAGGGCCTCCCTAATGGCGGACCAGGGCAGGGTGTTAAACGCGTTGACGATGTCGATCGACACCGCCAAGCACACCCCGCCCCGTGCCACGGCATTGTCCGAGAGGGACTTTAGACGGTCGATTGCGTCGACCGTCGATCGCCCCTCCCGGAAGCCGAACTGGCAGTCCGCCAGATCGGGGCCGACGCGGGACAGGTGCCTGGCGAGGCGGGCAGCAATGATCTTTTCAAAGATCTTGCCCACCTCGTCCAGGAGGCAAATGGGCCGGTACGCGGAGGGAGAATCCGCAGGCCTCCCATCCTTCCTTAAGAGGACCATCCGACTTCTCCTCCAGAGGTCCGGGAACACCCCGGACCTCAGGAGCCCGGAGAAGAGGCTTCTGAGCCTCCCGCCCAGGACGCTCATGGCAAGCAACCAGACCCGGCCGGGGATACCGTCCGGCCCCGGGGCAGTATTCTTGCCCCGAAGCCATTTGACTACCCCGGCCATTTCCTCCGGCGCGACCTCCAGATCCGGGGACCACTCATGTCCCTCTAGCTGAGGGACGGGCCGGGACGCCTCCCCGCTGACGGGGAATAACGCGTCCACGACCCGTCCGAGCATCCCCGGATCCAGGCTTTCCGTCAGAGGGGGCGCCCAGGAACGCAATCGTCCCATCGCCATTTTGTATGGGCGCCCCCACGGATCTCGGTTCAGAGACCCGAGAAAGTCGCGCCAGGCCTGGCTCTTCGCCTGCCTGATGGCCAGCTGCAGGGCGACCACCTTCTCCCTGTATCGCCCATACAGCTGGATAGCCAGCTCCACGTCGGAACGTCGTCGTCGACGGGCGCGGGCGTACTGGCGTCGCGCGCGGACGCACTCTGTGCGTAAATCCGCTATCGCGCGCGACCACCAGTACACCGCCTTCCTCGGGAAGACCCTGGCCCGGGGCATAGCGACGTCGCAAATAGACGTCATTGCGCCCCGGAACCAATGGGCCTCCCTTGTCCCGTCGACTGGCCCGGCCGGTGTCGCCGGCCAGGCCACGACGTGGGCTGCCGCCATCAGAGCGTCCTGGTCGAGGCGCTTCAGCGCCCACCGCGGCTGAGGCGATCCCTCATCAGCGGGGCGACGTCGGGGCGTCGATGGGGCGGCGGAGAGGCCGAGAACAATGTATCTGTGGTCAGACAGCGTCTCGACCTCCTCCGCCACCCTCCACCCCGTAATACGGCGCACGGCCGGGGGCGTTGCCCATGACAGGTCAACGATGGACCCCCCGTTATACCGCACGCACGTATGGACCGAGCCCGTGTTTAGGAGACAGAGCCCGAGTCCCGCCGCCCAATCAAGCACCTCCCGGCCCCTCGGGTCCGTCCTGGGGGAACCCCAAGCTGAAGACTTGGCGTTGAAGTCCCCCAGGACCAGTACCGGACGTGGCTGGCAGCGAGAGACGCATCTCCCCACCACGTCCAGATACTGTTCATACTCCTCGAGGGACCACCTCGGAGGTGCGTAGATCGCCACAACCGCGGTGCCGCCCCAGTCAACGGCCAGGTATCCCCGGCCGCGCTCGATAACGGAGCACGCCGGGGACCCCGGCCGGCCTGCCCATATTATAACGGCGGAGCCGTCCAAGTCCCCCATCCAATGTGGATGGTCGGGGACCCGGTACGGCTCCGCCGCTACGGCCAACCCGGCACCCCGCTCGGCCAGGAATTGCACAAAAAGGTCTTGTGCCCTGACCGAGTGGTTCAGGTTGGCCTGAATAATAGGGCCAGTAGGCCCCATTACTCCGGTGCCCCTATCTCCATCGCCGCCGCGGGAGCGGCGGCGTCTGGGGTTTTATCAGCTCCAACCGCCCCCGCGGGCGCGATGGTGGCATCCTTGGGTGCCGAATCCTTTTTATTATTAGGGGCTGCCACGGCGGCTGCCGCCTTGGCCGTCGTGGTTCTCCTCCCCCTGCTTCCTCTGCCGCGTCTCGCGCTGGCAGGGCACGCCCGGCTGCCGAGGCGGTGGCCGGCCGGCTTGCCAGCACCCGCGCAAAGCGGGCACTTTGGCTTTTCAGTGCAGCCAGCCACCTTATGGTCTTGACTGCCGCACCCGAAACAGCAGCCGGACCGATCCTCGGCCGCAGTGCACCGCTGCCTCGTGTGGCCTAAGCCAAAGCAGCGGTAGCACTGCAAGGGCCGGGCGCTGAGGGCCTCCACTGTCGCCTGGGTCCAGCCCACTGTGAGTTTGCCGGCGACCGCAACTTTGCGTGCGGCCGCAGCAGGGCACTGGACCCAGAGGGTGCCCAAACCAGAGGGGGAAGACCGGATTTCGCCGGTCTTCACATCCCCCCGGTCGCACCCTCCCACACGGGCGACAGCTGCGGCGACCTCCACCGGCGTGGTCGAGTCGACCAGGCCGCGCACCCTAAGGTCGGCCTTTTTGATTGGGCGCGCGACCTTCACGCCGGTCCCTGCCAGCGCGTCAGCCATCTTAGAGGCCAGGGCAGTGGCCTTGGCTGCTCCATCAGCTCCGGGGACCTCTAAAATTATTGCCCCCGTCACCGCTCTCCTGGGCTTCAGCGAGGCGATGCCAATTTCTGCCAGGTCTATTTTGGACCTGGCAGTGGCCATCGCCTCGGCGTAACTCATCGCCCCGCCGGCCGGTACCGTTAGAGTAACGGCAGCCGTGCGGGGCGGACGCGGCGGCAGGGGAGCCCTTTTCGAAGCAGCCGGTGCCACCCGCCTCGCCGCCTTCTGGGTCAAAGCAGCCTTGGCAGCTGCCGCAGGTTTATCTGCGGCAGCCGCCCTTTTGGCCTTCCGGCCAACTACCTTTGACCACACCTCAGTTGGAGGTGTGGTGGAGGGCGGCGCAACAGTGGGGGCGGGCTGCAATTGCGTCGCCTTAGCGACCACAGTCCCTCCCCCACTGCCACCCTTTTTCTTTCCCCCTCTCCTGTCCATCGGCAGGGAGGGGGCGGACGGCACGGGTGCCGCCGATCGTGGGCCTCGCACCCGCGGGACCAGCTCCCTTCTGAACGATGCCAATTTGGCATCGATAAGGGAGCCGATCTGTGCGAGCAAGTCGGCTGGCACAGCCGCGGGTGGGGGCGAGGACCCTCCTCGCCCAGGGGACTGGGGCCCCCGAGCGCCGATAACCGGCAGCAACCCCTTGCCCCCACTAGGGGGCAGCGGCGGAGCCATCCCGGCAACAGCCGGCCCCGCCTCCACCGCTTGACGGAGTCGGGCGACTTCAGCCCGTAACTCCGCCAACTGCTCTCTTAGTTGAGCATTCTCGGCCTCCAACAGCCGGGTGGCGCTGGGAGCCGACCGAACTGCCAGCTCCGCAACGCCCACCCGGCTGCTCAGGGCCGCCGTCCGGAGGGACCGCACCGCACTGGCCTTCAGTCCCGTCGCAGCACTGGAGATTCTGGCCACATCGCCCAGGCACTCCATCACTGCTGCCGCAACGTCACGCGTCGGGCGGCCCCGGAAATCCGCAGCGACCTCAACCTCGTCCGGAAGCGGGTCGCTCGATCTCGCAGGCCTCGGCCCCGGGGCAACCGGGTCGAAAATGCCCGCTATGAGGCTTTTCTCAGCCTCAGCCTGTCTACGTTTGGCCTCTTGGAGGCCAACGTATTGCCCGGTCGTCGGTGGCCGGCCCCGTTTCCTCGTGGAGGTGCCCGGGACGCTCTGCGACGAGTGGTGGGAGGAGACGGAGAAGTCCGACTCCTCCCCCCCGTCGCAGTCGCCAAGGCCCTCCGCAGGCCTCTTTGTGCCGCGTGTGGCAGAATGCCTCCGCGACACCGGCTCTACAAATCGCTCTAGGCGCACGACTGGGTCGCACGCCTCTCCCTCTCGCTCGTTACCCCCCTCCCCGGTTGTTTTTGATAAAGTAGAATCCATACTTAATCCCACGAGTGTGGTCGGAAAGGAGGTCACCCCGGGTAGAGCCGCCATACCCGGGGAAGGCTAATACGCCCGGGGGGTCGCCAGGTACCCCGGGGTTGTCCGCTAAAGATTGGTGCACCCACCAACCATAGCTGGCGCTTACTCCAGCTACGCCCTCTTCACCGCGCAACGCTGCTTGGGGCTAGGGATTTTTTAGAGAGGTTGTCATCCTCGCGGTCCGGCCGGTTAAGGCAAGACCCCCGTTCCTGTATAACATGACCACAGGTTTACGGTATGTGTCCGACTTTAGTTGGCCCCTCACCTCAAGCCACTCCGGCTAGGTAGAACCTGCCAGGGAATAAAATCCCCGCCGGCACAGCCTTGAAGATCATTGGGGCACGAAGCCCCCCCACCACGACAAGGTAGCGGACACGGGGGGAAATAGGCTATAGCCTAGGGCGTTGGTAGCTGAGTATTTGAGGAAAATCCCGCTTTAAGTTTTTCTGTATACAGTAAAAAATTATGTGACTTTAAGCTGTTTTACATTTGATTATTACGAATTAAACGAAAACTATTAATTATTTCCTATATATTATATTATGAATCATTTGATGGAAATTGACATCTTGTGAGGACGGGGAACAAGATTTATATAATAAATGATATGTATCTATGATTACGATTATCCTTCCTCTTATCTTTCCTTGTCATTGCGAGACGGCAAAAATGTATTAGCCTAGGGCGGCAAAAATCTAAATACCTCAAAAAAAAAGACTCAGATAAGAAAGTTATAAAGAACGAGAGTTTTTTCTATTTTCTTTTGGCGTTCCAAGTAATATCAAAATTTAAAACAGCATTTTAGACATTGTTTAGTAGACTCTCGATCATCTAAAATGTTGATGATCATTTAATCCAGTTTCGAAAAAGCTACACCTTTTTTCAAGTGGTCTTAAATATATGACCGCCATCATATATAAGTTAACGAAATATACAAAATGCATTTTTTAAATTTTCATTATAGGCCTGGATAAAACAGTTGAAGAAACATAATTTTTTAATTCTTTTATCATGACCACCAATTGCAATTATAAAAAGGTGCACTAATACTTTGTATACCGACTGTATCTAACATTAATGCCCGAAATATTTTACAACACCTTTAAGTTCAATCCATTACGTTACCCAATATGATTGACTTTTATGTACCATTGTCCAAAAACCAGAAATATTTCAAAATTGATCTGATATTAAAATTATGCACCACAGTGTATAAGATATACACTAAGCTATAAATAACAGTTTCATTGAAATTTATTGTTTATCACGTTTATCACGTTCCGAGAATTTATCAAAAATTGTAACTTTCATTATCTAAAATATCCAATCGTATATTACTGCTTTGTTTGACAAGATAACGATTGTAACCAGGTGCAAATGCATACGCATGATTATTATATTCGGGATATTTATAATATCCTTATCAATACATGTTACATTCACTATTTAAAAAATGGCAATAAAACAGTAAATTGCAACATAATACCAGACATGATGCCCAGATAATTTTAGACAATTTCTCCCCTTTTCTCCACATAAACTATTGGTTCTTCTTTGCCACTCGTGATTCTCTTCCTAGTTCTCGTTATGCCGCTAGGTGTATAGCTGTCTAGTTTCTTATCTTCTCCTACCTCTCGACCTATTCAATCCCTTCCATTACTCAGCTCCTTCATTTCACATTCCTCTTGTCTCGTCCGATTTTTTCTTAATCCTTAACCTGCAACTCGACATTTTTATTCTCTATTCGTTTCTAACTGGAAATCCTGTTAAATTTGTTATACTTAAAAAGATTCTGCTAGACGTTTGGTTTTATTTGGTTTTATTGAAGAGTAATATCGTACAATCAGGATACGCTAGGTCTACGTATTAAAAAACCTTGATAACTTCGGAAAGAAAGAAAACCATGTTATTTTAGCACAAAAAGTTTCTCGTCGAACCATTAGCATCAGAATAAATTCAGCTGATCACTTTACGTGGTCCACCCTGTATATTACTGATTTTGTTTCTTTTTTATATTCTGTTTTGGTTTTTTCTCTTATACTTCTGGGTAAAGTGAAACAAACACTACATATATGTCTATATAAATTTATGTTAGTACTACATTATTACAGTGAGTATTGCGTAAACGAAAAAGATTGTACCTTATTTGATTTCTACAGAATTAATTTCAAACAATATTCTGTTTTACACATCACGCTGTATGGTTAAGTATTCTTAATCCTTCATTGGCATGCTGGGGACGTGAGTGACCCTAACTTCGTATTTCTATTTTATTTTGTAGTGAAAGCTTAATTTTCTACGTTTTTATTATTTAGCTAAGAATCAAATATAACAGATAGTTTATCGAGAATTAGAATTATTTAGTGTAGAATTATTAAGTGTTAAGAATTATAGTGACTTCAAAAAATATTCACGCAATAAATTTTTTGAACCTTTTAAAAATTCACATTACTTACTTAGATGATATAATGGATGGGAAACGAAACATATGCTTTTCATAAACATTTTAAAACATTGGAAAATTTGTATTGCGTCATATTGCTACACACATTGCTATGCCTTTGGTTTGTTTACTGACATAATTAACTTTGTGTTTATCGAGTAAGGCATATGAAAGTTTTTTATTCTTTTGTTTTGTCTATTTTTGCATGAAAAAATTTAATTCGTCGTATTCGATAAATATAAAGTTAATGACGCCCGAAAACAAACCAAAGAGACAGTAATTGTTCACACCACAGTAACTGACTCCACTATCCCAGGTTTGCACATTGGAGCTTTCTCTTTAAAAACCATATTTTATATATTGATAAAATTTTTATGTCCAAAACGGAACTTAAATGCCGAAACTATCTCGCGGGAGACAAAATAGTTATCAGCGGGAAGAGAAGTTAATACTTCCCGAGCTGAATCATCTAGCGAAGCGACTGAGACGGCAGCTGTCCTCGCCCCGTCCCAACCGTTTATATTCGCGACTATCTCGAATTGGATTTAGTACTCCTCCCATGACGTGGAACCGTCATAACGCCGTCAGCTTTAACGTGTATCCTAAGGTAAATGTCCCAGTGATTGGACACACCCAGTGACTAGACATCAATTTACATTTTCGTTAATATCGAGCTTTGTATTAACAATCAGACTACTGATAAAACTAAATACCGTAAATTCTCCCTAATTGACTCTTAGCTTGGAAACAAAAATGGACAATTTGGTAAGAGGAAGTATGATTATTTGAACCTTGCGGATCGTTTTCTTCCTCTCTTCAGATCTAGTTATCGATTGCCAGCAACTATAAAAACGAGCCGCAAGGCTCGAATAATCGTACCTTCTCTTCCCAAGTTGTCCATTTTTGATTCCAAGCTGAGGGTCAATTAGGGAGAATTTACTGTAATGTTTTCAAAACATTTCTTTTTACAAGAGAACGGTCGTTAGTTTTGAGCTTAGAATAACGTTTGTGTAATATATACCTTTAATAATTCTGCTAAGAAAATCTAATCACACTTCTTAAGCACATATAATTAATTTGTATTTTACATTTTCACAACAAGTATGATATTTATTAACTCGTTAAAGGATATAAAATCCCTACACCAGTCACGCCCCCACGTCACGCTGCACGATACGAGGCAGCGAAGGTTGACTTACTTTTTTTTTTGTCTACGCTGGTCGCAACTGACAAGAGCAAGTGTTTTTTGTTTTCACGTATGTTCTAGCACTCAGAAAACTAAGCGACACGTGTATTTTATATATCAGCGATAATTCGATTTCAAGGGGTGAAACCCATCTTCAGTAGTTGAACTTGTGACGAGAATAATTAGAATTTCTCGTGCAAATACTAAACTCTTAAATTTTACTGTGTCTTTTGGAGAGTGGGTTTCATCCCTTCAAACCGAATTACCGCCGATATAAAAAAAGACGTATATCTTAACTTTTGAGTACTACAACATATTGTTGCGAATATTACAATATTAATTACAATACTAAATTATACACAATAGCAATTATATAACAGATATTTGATAACGATAAGTTGATCGCTCGATAGCCCGATCTCGACTCACGACTGTCCGTCGATACAATAGTTACGCTCCATTATTTCCTTAGGGGTAGTCCACCACAAGGCAATATTACATTGCAGCGACTTAATTTTGACAAGTCGACGTATCAATATGTTGCAATGAAAATGATCAGAGAGGATCATTTGCAATGAGATACGATAATATTCGAATGCCTCTAAAATGATATAACTTATATGCATGGTGAAAAGTTCAACAAAATCGGCTGACCTCTATATGAGCTGTAAACGATTAAAAATCACAAAGGTCGCATTTTTGTCATGATTTTTTACACATCTGGAAATCTACAGATTTTGACATCTTTCAATGCCTGTAGCTTGGATTTGAGTTGTCCGATTTCGATTAAATTTTCAGCATACGTATGTCTTACCGAGATGTACGAAACGCATTTTTTTAAATTTTCATTACTGGTTCAAACAAAAAAGTTAAAAAATGAAAGTTGTCTAGTAAACTAATCCTCCTAATATCTCAAAAAATGTTGATCGTTATTTCGTTTTAGAAAGCATTCGAATACTTTCTTGTCTCACTATACCGAGTGTTCCTTGTGAGTACAGCGGTACTTACTTACATAGAAAAAATGATTTCAGTACATGCGCCACAAGACTTTACAATGAGAAATTCCGGGAACATTTTTACATAATGTATAATAACAATAAAAAGAAAACAAGAATTTTCAAGAGTCCTTAGAAAGGTTTAATCCATTAACTTATGGTAAATTTAGTCACAGAAGAGAAGATACCTAATGTATCTAGAAACATTGTTTTCTAGTATTTTCGACAAAAAGCGTATTTCTAGTTTCCCACTTGCTATATGATATAAAAAGTTCTTAGATAACAATAAATAATGAATTGTGAAACTGGATGTTTTAAATTTTAACCAGTTTCGTTGATATACAACGTATCCCAAAAATTATATTACTTTCGGGAAATTCGGGGGAGTCCTGAGGTCATTTGAAGTAATTTTTTCCTTAGTGCAAATACAATTCGCGGTTTTGTTTACACAAGTTATTAACGAAAAAGATTGACCAATGAGAGGCGAGCTCGACTAGCGCATGACGGCCGAGTCAACGAGCGGACAAAGCCCATTTCCGCTCATTCATATCGGAAACGCTTTTACAATTTCTATTTCTTTATGTTTGAAGGGGGGACGTGATCCTTTGCAGCGGATGTTCTTGCGCGTTGGATCTCTGCATAACAGCTTTAGCACGAGAAGGCCAGAATATCTTGATACCACAACCTGGATTTTCGATCTATCGAACCCTGGCAGAAGGTCTCGGGATCACCGTAAAATCATACGATTTACACTGAGAGCTCCGAAACCTAGTTCTCACAGGGTTTCGATATAACCTTTCCGTGTGAAATATACTTGAATTAAGCGATCTTCCTTCGCATTTAGTGCCACTCTATGTATAATTCGAATGTAATTTAATATTTTAGAAGCACTGTTCATCTATGAAGTTATAATATAGTATAGTAGTTTGAAGAAACATTGATCTTTAGCTGATACGCATTTTCAGTTTTAATGTTGTTGATATCTTACTCGTTATTAGAATTGAAAATATACATACATACATTCTCCTCCAAAAGTATTAGGGCACTCACAGATAATTAAATAAATTTGAGAAATTGTTATAATTTTCCAACTTATTTTAAAGTTAATTGTATGAAACTGTAATAGCATATAAAATATATATATATATGTAATATATAAATTAATATATATATTATTATATATTTTATATATTTAATTTTGATTAAATTATTTAATAATTTTTCTAACTTTCCTTGATATATCCACCGCATTTTTTAATTACTTCTTGGACTAACTTCTGCATCCGTTTCATTAGTTTATCTATAGATTGCAGTAAAACATATTTTTCCTTCTTGTTTTAAAGTATGAACTATGTTGATATTTACTTTGCATTAATAAGCATGTTATAAATCACAATAAATAATTAAAGTCTGAAAGTAACGTCGACAGTCGGGGTCGGTTGTAAGAAATTTCCACGCCTGATTTTCTTCATCTGATAATTTAAATAAGTACCTATATTTATTAGGTTAACTAATCAATTTAAAATTGCTACAATTTAGAATCATGGATACAAAAAAACTTTATATATATAAAACATATATATATATATAAAACTTTATAGCGTATATATATAAAAATATTAAAAAAATATAAATATACATATAAAAAATTTATATATATAAAACTTTATAGCGTAAGCAAAAATAAAAAATGGGTCCAATGTTGTGGCTGTTATGACTGGGCACATAAAGAGTGTCATGCTGTGTTACAATAATTAATTGAATATTCCTTAATGCACAATAAAACCACCGTAACTGAATAATCTCAGATAAGTGGGTAAGAGATTGTACAATATATAATTTTCATTGCAAATACAATAGTTTATGTGTAATCGTGTTCCCCTACTTTCAACGGTATGATGTCATAAAACTTAATACTAATGAGAATACTAAATGAGAAATTATAATTTACACTACATCAGCAGAGGTGCCCTGATACTTTTGGAGGGGGATGAATATGTATTGCATAGTGGCTAATTTCGTGACTAAGGTGCGGAGGCTATTTTAAATAGGATTCTCGAGCGAGCTATGCTATTTTAACTCTCGAACAGTGAAAACATGATTGAAAACCAATATTGGATCGATTGTGACAGAAAATCGCATTATTCTTACATTGAAGCTAGGTTTCTGAGTCTCTTAATAGTAGCACTGAATAATTTGCTACCACAGAATCGAAAGCAGAAATTTATTGACCACCAAGTATTACGTAATTTTACGAATAAAATATGCTGGTAATTTTGAAACTGATGCAACTTCAATACAAGGGGTTAGAAAAAGTATTCAATATTTATACGATATATAGGACACACTGTACTGAGCGGAAAAGCCTTAGTAAATATAGGTCAAAAGATCAACCGTTTCTGAGATATAAACTCTTTTGTTTGCTAGTATAATGATGTAACCGAATGATGTAACCGAATTCAACATACTTGTCAAATATTTCGTCAGAGATGTGGAATTTTCGAGAGTAAGCACTTCTATAAGAAGATGATACCAGAAATGTATAGAAATGGAAGGAGGACACATGGAAAATCTTCTGTAAATTGATCGACCTTTTCACCTATGGTTACTAAGGCTTATTTACTCAGTACTGAGTGCTCTATATACTATTTAAATATTGAATGCTTTTCTTTAGCACCCTGTATATTTCGTTTCGAGATATTTGCACTTTTCCATCCAAGCGTATCAAAAGTATTTTTCTATTATAGGACAAAATATTTGGTGAATTGTATGATTTTCCAACGTCACGTTTGTAGCATGTGAGAACATATCTCTTTTAAATACTTCAATCACTTACACCGCTTTCAAAGTTAATAGTGAATTCTAGTCATTGACTTACAGTGAACAAAAGTAGTGAATTTTACTTTTATTTTTATTTTTATTTTATTATTGAACTATATAAAAGTAGTCAATTTTATTTAAAAATACGATAAACCAATAGATTTATTTATTTATTTATGCTTCTGCTAGTAATGTTTATTACATTTATGTTTTTTATAATAATTCGTGAGACTTGTATTTCCTGTTGCAAAACTTTGCACATTTAACTGATCACTTATTGCATATCAGTTAATATATTATCTACAGGCGATCATTTTATAATTTCCGAAAGTCCATAATTTACAGTTAAAAATTGCTTAATAAATAGTTAGGTACTTAGCCACTTGTGAGTTTCATTTTTAATAAGTTACATTTTCGATGTATGAAAATGTAAATGTACACTTCTCGACGAAAAAAAATTATCCTATTTACAAACATTCAACTCAGGTTTGAAATATTTTCGATTTCGAGAATGTCGAACCCTGGTATAGTGGATTTCAAATGCTGGAAAACTTGAAATGTGTGCTTTCAGAGCTTCAATTCTATGATTTATACCTTACATCACTGTCGAAATGGACGTGATGTCGCTGCGGATAGAACTGAAAAAATGATACAATCGTGTCATTGCTTACTCCACGGCTGTGACACAATTTTGTTTATAATATTGAAATATAGATGGTCGTAACATGAGACAAATGAAAATCTCGCTTGTTTTGGTTTCATGACTTTCATCACACTTTTAAGATCATAGGCACAAATTAAGATGTGACTAAAGCTGATTGAAGTCGTATATATTAGAGGGTTACTGTTACTTCGCCGACAATTACAGTAAATTACTTGTTATTTTTATTTCATTAAAAAAAACAGCAATGCAAATGATATAGTAAACCATTTGTTGTATTGATAATTTTATTTTATTCATATTATATTAATAACAATTAAATACGTAATATAATATAGATTTTATTAACTTTACTAACAGATACACATATTTTTAATGCGTAACATAACATGAGTCTGATTATTGTATGATATAAACAATGTTAGCTGTAATCGGTGTCGGTGAAATAATTGTCGGAAATCAAAACGTGTCGGTGATATGATTGTCAATGAATAGAATATTGTCGGCGAAATGCGGTGTCGATGAAATCGTATCGGTGAAATGATTGTCGATAGAATAATTGTTGATGAAATAATTGTCGATAAAATAATCGTCGATGATTTCAACGGGTCCCGTATTTCAGTTTATTTTACCTGTGCATTACAAATCAAATTTAAAGGGCGAAGTCTTTACTTTGATACCCTTGACCTCGGTTCCATCAAAGACCTCTTTTCATTGTAAAGCGGAGTGAGAAACTGAAATTCCTTTCCTGCATTTAAAATTTGTTAAATTTAAATGACTTCACCGAGTTTAAAAACTGTTTTTCCATATTTATTTTGATGTTACCCTATAAAGCGAAGTCTTCTCTTTACAGTGATTTTTCAAAAATTGAACAATCATTTTGAAGTTATCGAATTAAAAAAATTTTGCAAATTCCGAACGATCCTTTGAATTTGTATTTCAAAAGAACGAAAACAACCATAAGATTTTCACTCTGTTTTATAACAAGATAGGGTCTCTGAGAAAACTAATTGCAATAAGCCCAGGTAGAATATTTTAAGACACTTTTACGCGCTACATAAAACACAGGAAACCAAAGATCGACAATTTTTCGGTGATAATTTAGGTGGGGGAATTGTATTATATTTATGATATGGAAAATATTGCTTGTAGTTAGACCAGCAGATCTTTATGAAAAATGCATATTTGTTTAGAATATAGGTTAATTGATGGGACTTGGAGTGATATTTGTTTTGTCATTACAAGATTCTAAGAATATAGTTTTTATATTGCATATTGCATACATTTTACATATTACATATTTTTGAAATATTTTACATACAATATTACATAAACAAAGTGATCCACTTAATTTGATTCAGGCAAATATCTTGCAAACCGTAAATGATACCGAAAAATGTTGAAAATAAAATCTTAATGGTTTCAGGGGGTACACATAATCTGATATTAGCATGACTTTTCTAGGCGTATGCGTAAAGAAGACACGAAGGTCAATTCCATATAACTTGCTTTTAGAGAGAGAGAGAGAGTATCGTACTTCTGCACTGCGAGAGTTATTATTCCACACTGGAATCTAAAGTATGTTGTCGAACAGTCATACATGTTTTGAAGAAACAAATATTCTGATAAAAAGCTTTTCTTTCGGATTATACAGGGTGACCCATTTATATTGATCCAGTCAAACATTTTCGAAACCGTCGACGATACTAAAAACAAAATTTCAAACGAAATTTGGATGGTTTTAGAGTTTAGTACTTCATTTTTTTACGTGGAATCATATATTTTTTATTAGACTAGTCGATTTAGCTCGTCACTCTCTGTATGAAAATGCTAAGGCATTTATTGCGAAAAATCATTGGTTTAGAAGATATTTGAGTTTTAATATCTTTTAGAGACCGAGTAAATCTTTGCAGTCAGGCTGAAGATTGTATTTTTGAACAGCAACTTTAGATATGCGACTGCTAAAACTATGTATTACTAAAATTAAGATATCTTCTAAAACAATGATTGTTCAGAATTCTAAGGCAACAGGATTTATGATGCGAACGTGACTTCGTAGCTGTTTTTTGAGCTCAAAGAGTCCTTCTCGACAATTATGGTTACTTTCGCATTTGGCACCATAAACGGGAAGAAATGCCAAAGCGGAATTAGGAAAAACACGAGGCCCCGAACTTTCGGTTTTTTAACAATGATTCTCCGCGTATTTGATATTCGCGGTTCCCTACGACTTTTCAAGATGCTAGGGATAATAAGCTGAGTTTCTTTTCTTTAACTTGGAATATATTTGAACATTCAACATCACATCGATACAGAGTATAACTTTTAGAGAGTAGACTATTCCGTGTTCGGGTTGATTGTAGAATGCTGTTGTGTGTTGTGTGTTCTCGGAGGTAAATTCGGTGTGGGTGTGTTCTAAATTTGAGACAGTCGGATTCGTGGATTGTTCAATTCTTGCGAGGAGTGAGGGAAACGGTCGCCCTGACTGATTCGCCCCAAACTAAGGGTCACCCGCAGGTAGTGCTCGTGCCCTCGGGTGACACCCGCGAAGTAATCCGAGTGTCCCAAGGATAAGCCGTAGCAAACAATGATCCGGAAAATGCCTCTTCTCGGTGGAACATGCATATCGTAAAAAACGACTAGGAATGACATTTGGTGACCAACTGTGGATCATAAAAGAAATACTTGAATAGAAGACGGAAATGGCTTTCAACGAAATTGCTTACTACGGGTGTTCTGGCATTTCGATTGCTTCGTCCAAAATACGCTATTTCCTAGGGCCTTCGGTCCCTGGGTTATCCACATCTGGCAATTTTCCTCTTCCCAGGGACGGACGTGGATGGTCAATAACGTTTGACTCGAGGACAACATTTTTCCTCACTTGATTTATAGGGGTTCCGTCATACAACGGAACAAACAACCTAATGGGCGGTTTTTCCAACAAAATCCGTATTGGCTGGTGGGAGTTTCTATAAAACTTAGGGAGTTTCTTAAAACGAAACTAAACGAATCTCCCTCGCAGAGATCGGGTGTAGAACACGGCCACTGTCGACGGCCATCTTTCAAAGCTCTTGCAGGCCATCGTTGACGGCCACTTTCAATACACAATCGTGTTTTTGAACCAGCAAAATAACGCCACGCTCGAAACAATGATATTTCGCAATAAATGTTGTAGTTTCTCGTGCCGAGGATATTAGCAACTCGTTCGGTTCAACAATAACGAAATTTATTGAACAATGTTTTATCCCGCACTTGTCGCCGGCCGATTCAACATTGGGCGACTATTTCAACGGATCCGTGGTTGGGAGTTGGTCGGTTTAACAATATTTGGTCGATAGCCGTTTATCGATAGCTCGCTCGAATGGTTGTGAAGTCGCGTCTTAATTCGTGTCCCTTTCTTGTCTCTATCGTGTCTCTATCTTGTCTCTGGTCTGTCTTTCGTTTGTGTCTCATTGCTGCCTCGGAGTATCGTCTTTTTGTCGCCTCGCGGAATGCCTCGCTAAGGCCCCGTTTGGGGGAAACGTCATCCCCATTCGCTGATTGACTTGAGGAAGGAGAACCTTCTCGTTAGATCCCCTCTTCGGCGGAGGACGCAAGCCCACCCTCAAGTCAATATTGGAAAACTCCCAAAAAATGCCGAAAACGGCATGAGACTCCCGGAGCGAGACGTTACCCCGAGGCAGCATGACGACGTGGGCCCGAACGGCCCGCCGTGGATTTATGACCCTTGGCCTGGTGACGGTCCCGATGGCTCAAGGGGGCGACCGATTTCTCGAAATCCGAGTCCGAGAGTATCTCAAGTGGTCGCACGTGCGGCGGAAGGGATGCGGACCCTTGGACGCTGGTGGTCTATGGGGAGGGCGGCATGTGTCCTTTCGGGACCGTACAAATGTCGTAATATTTTTATGAAGAGACCGGAAAGCTGAATCGACTAGTATAATAAAAAATATATAATTCCATTAGAAAAAATAAAGTTACATACTTCATACGTCCTCGACGCGTTCACCTAGAAAAAATGTTATTAATATCAGATTACGTGTCTTACAAAACTATTCAAATTTCGTTTGAATTATTTTTTAGAGTTATCGACGGTTTCAAAGATATTTGACTAGATCGATTTAAATGGGTCACTCTGTATATTTTCTAAATACTTTTACTAGTACAGTGGAATCTCGATATTTCGAACAAACGAAAATTCGACTAATTGTACGACTTGTGAAACTGTAGAGTAGGGTTCAGCAGAATTTCATTCGAATGATGGATAAGAGATAAATATTTAAGTGTTTTCTTCAAATGTTGCATCGGTGTGTCACGCATATATGCTTCCCTAGCCATTGTGCATGTTGCTCGATGTCGGACATTGATATCGGATATCGGAACTATTGTGACCACGGTATTAGTAGCTGAAATTGAACTGATTCTGAATATATTCGCATAAATATCTTCTTATAAAATTACGTAAAAATAAAAGCCGTCATCAATTATTCGCATTATTATTCGAATAATTTTAGAATCTCTATTCTAGGAATTCTAAAAAGTAAAGAACTATCGGAATAAATTTATAAGAATAGAGAATATAATTTCTGACAAATAATGAGTACTTGTTATTCGAATGAAATATTCGACCGAAGAAAATTCGTTTGGAATCTGTTGTAGAAAAAGCTAACTGTAGTTCATAAAGCTAAAACTCAGAGAAATAAAGAAGTGATGATCACAGATCCGTTGATCCTCTTGAACTGATTCACTGATGTGGTAGAGGTGAATTTCGATTTGTAAATACTAGAGTTCCTCTGAATTCAAGTTATGCTGGTAAGATACATAATTGAACACACGATAAATCGCTAGAGTTGAAGAATTTTTATATCGGGTTGTAGAGAGAGGTTTTTAATTTTTACAGCTAGGGGAGATGGGGAGTAGAAATAAAAAAAATTTTCGACTTATAAAAATGTTCGTGTCGTCGAAGTACAATTATGTAATTTTATTTCTTTAAACATTACCACTGATCTCACATTTAATGGGTTGATAATTTAACAAATTGTCCAACATATTACTTTCACGTAAAAATATTAAAATTATATATGCAGAAATACTATAAAATAGGAAATATAATATTGAACAGCATGAATTAATTAAATGAGGATAAAATTATTAATCTGATATGATATATGGAAGAGTAATTTAATAATAAATAAAGAAGATGAAGCGTTAAGTGCTAATAAAATAGGAATAAACATTCTTAATAACAATGTTGGATATATAAATTGATTTATAACTATAAATGACATAAATGCATATACTTTCATATACCTTCATATACCTTCATATACCTTCATATACCTTCATATACATTCATATACACTCATATGCATTCATACACACTCATATACTTCATATACATTCATGTACATAAGACACCAGTTTCTGACATGAATTTTATTATGAATCAAAATGACCCTGCGTTCGTCTCCTGCGACCGTCAAAAACCATTCGTCTTCCGAAAGTTAATATTTATTTTTAACCAATTTTTGCAGTATGGATTAGTAACTATCGATTACCTCTTAACGACTAATGACTAATTTGATCAAGTTTTCACGAATCACAAACTACAATTAATATTCTTTAATTACTAGTAGAGACTGCGGATTTTATGCATTTTTGGCAAGGGTAACTGCGTCAAAAGGGTCGAATTGTAAAAACAAACGAATTTGAAAATATTTTTATATATTATATACAACTTATTCAAATTATTAAAAGAGGAAAGATATTTTCACTTAGACATTAGTTAGATTTCCGATTACACTTTGTCCAACTTTGCTTCGTAAGTATTGTTTTTCCTTCTTCCCCTCACTCTACTTTTTCCCACCTTGTCTCTGTCTACCCCCTTCCACAACCTTCCTTTCTCGAATAGAATTAATTGGAGGACTAAAGTCAGAGATCCCGAATTAGGGTAGTGCTATGGCTGGTTCGAAGGAAGTCAGACTTGGTTTCCGGAATCTGAGTGTTAACAAGCGCGGGTTGAATGTGGCTGGTGCACATCACGCTTGTATATTGAAGTTGACCATACTCCAAGAGCACCTTTGGTTTCGGTCTGAGAATTCATTCTGCCCCTAAATCCCCTGGCCCACCTCCCATCTTGACTCCAGCCCCTACCCCTTTGGAGGCCTTCCGCAAGATGGGGATGTCCACTAGCCAATCCTAATCCCGCAAATAGCACCGCCCATTTGTTTGTTAAGACCGACCGGGCCCTGCAATTCTCCCACCCCGGTGGTCCGGCGTGGAGTGCTACCTGGGGTCCGTCCCGGGGGTGACATTTCGAGGGATTTATGGGAACGTTCACATCTGGTGTCATAAACAGATAGAGCGTCTAAATTCTACACTCGAACCTTTCCATAAAACTCCAAGAACCGAACGACGCACCATAAATCGCCTCGAATCCTAAACACTGGGAATGTCCAAGCTCGGGCTTCCAAACTACTAAGCCTATACTGAAGAACTACAGAGGTCCATAAGCTTGCGTCCATGGCTATAGAGTTCATCAAGGTCCTGATCTCTTAGTCCTGGTATCTGGAAACTTCGTATTTAAATATTGATAGAGATCGTCTGACGTAACTAAATCTACGTGATTCAAAAGCAATTGAAGAATTTACTAGAATTTGTTTTTACTAGATCAGGAGTTGATTTAAGGGGTCATGCTTAATTAAGAGTTTAAAAAATGGTGTTTCAACGTAAATTTTCGAGTACGAAACTTTCGAATTCGAAACTTTCGATGACTATGGAAACTTTAAAAAAATTACTGTAGAAGAAAAATATACTTGCTGGAAATAAATAATTCAATACTTTTGATTAATTACTAACTAATTTCAACCTAGCCTCACTTGTCTTCCTTAAGCTATTTTGTTTATTTTGCTCCTTATCTCCAAGTCTAGTTTTTAATATTTTCTTCATTATGTCAAGGTTATACGTGGCTATGTCTATATTATGTCAAAATTATAGAATTGTTTGCATTACAATGATTCAAAAAGACACATAGGTGGCTAGCATTAGCTAAGAATGATAGCTAAACGAAATATTATTTTTGAACTATTCCAATTAGTTGATGTTCTTTTTGCTTCTATTAGGTTTTTCCTGGGCGGAGTATTTTTATCCATTGGCGTCGTTATCAGGCGAAGTTCCTATATTGTCCTGCAGCGGCCTGACAAAAAGGTAAGTCTCAATTGATCAAGTTATAGTTTAAACATAATTACCACAATACATTTGTCAAGCCTTTGTATGTCTTATTTTATCGACTCAGTGTATTGGTATGGTCTGTACACATAGTTATCCAAGATTAGTGGAATCAATAGTTCTATTTGTAATGGCGATATAACTTAATGAATCTCTGCAAGGCTTACCTATATTTGCACAAAATTCAAAAAGCTAGAAATACGCGTTCAACATTTTTCTTAACTCTAGGGTATTAAAGTTATTGCATGGTTTAAGGTCTGCTTAAGTGTGGGTCATTTTGTATCCATGCAAGAAAAAATGCTATAAATATTATTTTTTCTGTTCGAGGTATATTTATTTATACTATATTGTTAAATAATACGTTCAGATATCTATTAATGCAAAAATAACGTAGGAAATTTGTAAAACAACATTGTTAGAATAAAAATACATGTCACATGTGAGTGCAGTAAATTCTCCCAAATTATCCCTCAGCTTGGAAACAAAAATGGACTACTTGGGAAGAGCAGATACGTTTATTCGAGCCTCGTCGCTCATTTTTATAGGCGTTGATAATCGGCAACTATAAAAACTGATAATGGTATCTCCTCTTCCCAAATTGTCCATTTTTGTTTCTAAACTGAAGGGCAATTTGAGAGAATTTACTGCGCTCACAAGTGATATGTATTTTTATTCTAACAATGTTCTTTTATAAATATCTTGTATACGTATTTCAACGACGTTTTAAATTTTTTGGGGAAAAAAAACAGTTGAAATTGGTGGTACTGCATACTCTCAAACATAGTCGCTTTTAAAAAAGGCCATCTCACGGCGTCCACGATTCCGGCCATTCTGCTTTCCTGATATAAAAAAAACGCGAAAGTTCCTTAATTAGCATGTATTTGGCTATAGCAACCACTAAAACAAAAGAAAAAAGTCAGTAAACATGTATTAGATATGTTCTTAAAATTTTTAATCAATTGGTCAAGTAGGTTTTGAGATATCATGGACACCATTCTGAAAAACATAATTTCGAGAAAACTGTCGTTAGTATATCGGTTATGATATAAAGTCGTCACATTCTTCAGACAACCACAATTTCGTTAATTTTTGAAACTATATCCTTTAGGAATATGCAAAAAAATTGATTTTTTTAAAAGTTCAGGCTAGAAAATCCCCTCAAACACCATTGTTCTAACATAAACATTAGCAGCTTAATTCTGTTATGTAAAGCGTTAAGGAACCATTTATGATGTGCAAAGAATCCGGCGGTGGAACGTTTCTACATTTTTTGTTGAATATTTTTCGCATCTAATGGTTTTTACATTATAACATTAGAAGAAATTTTCAAAATTGAATCCTCATTTTTTTTTTATTTTTATCAAAGAGAAGTTAATGATAACGAAAGTTGGAGAAAAAGAAAAATGGAGAGAATTATAGGCTGTACACATTGTATAAAGGAGAAATAGTCTTTTTTAGAGAGTGCAAAAAATCTTTACCACTATTGTCTTAAAAATTAACGTGACTCTAACCACAAGTAACAAAAATTAATGCGCAGAATGCATCCACGATCGCGGTTTATGAAATTAGCCTGATGAAATTGTAGCGGCACACGGTCGGCGACCGTAATAACCATAAAACTGTCCGCTTGCAGATGTCAAGGGTTCGGCAGAGAGAAAACGTCCTTGACGTCTCTTTATTTTTTATCACTGTCACATGTACTGCAGGCCTAGTCGCGGAGAAAGTCGCCGGGCGCGTACCGCTACCCGGCCGAATGGCCAACGCGCTCCTACAGCGAGGGTTCGACGATGGCTGTCTCCCCCGCCAAACTAAACGGGGGTAAAAGAAGACAGCGAGTCTCCCAAAAAGGCGTGGCCTTTCTGGGGGACACAATATAAGTAACAGAGGCAAGAAACTGCGAACTTCTTCTCGTCTGAATATTCGGCCGAGCTTCACCATGTAACTATCTGCACCGCGCGTCATTTATATACATCTCCGAATAAAGTCCAGTGGAGTTTCACCTTGTGTCCTTCCGTTGTACCCCGAACACAACGCGTTACAAAATAATTCTTGCCAATCACTGTTATTGCCGATATTTATACAAATATTGCATATTCTTCGTAATGCATATATATATTCAGCCCATTTTGTGACTGTTACGAGCCGAGGGCAAGGCAGTTTCGGTGGCCGGAGGTTGCATGCAATTGGAATATTTTTGGATGAGGTGCGTAGAACAGCCGATGTTTCTTTCGACACGGGTGGCCACCTTTTAGGTTAGGATGAGGTGCGTAGACCAGCCGATGTTTATTTCGACACGGGTGGCTACCTTCAAGGAATGTTAGGATGAGATGGTTGGAGAAATTGGTGTTAGGGTGCCTCGTAACTTTGTTAAAAAGAAATAAGGATATACCTCGAGCGGCTGAGGTATACCTTGGTGGGTTCTTACCCACTACTGGTTCGAAGCAGGAGATGGTAATAATTGAAGTAGAAACCCAAAATCTGGTAGAAATTAATTTATTGCGCGCTGAGTTTAACAAGTGTGAGTGTGTGTTTGTGGACTCTAAACGCGCTCTCAGTTTTTCGCACTGAGCCGGTGGGGGCTTTCGATTCTAGGTTGTTACCTCGAAGATTTGGTTGAAAGAGAATTTAACTCGATCTTGCTAATGTTTCCGTCTCAACGAATGTCACGAAACTAGCCCGCTTCCCGGTCGCGTTTGAGCCCTTTATATACTAAAGTTTTGTGTAAAAATGGTAGTGGGGGTGTTGCTACGTGGTCCGGTTCCAGAACGTTCGTCGTCGTACCCCCTCGAAGGTACTCGACTCACGATATACAAATCCACCCCCGGCTGGCTGGCGCCAGCCTGGCGTATGCCTTCAGGAAGGAATATAAAAAATACGTGGGAAGATTCCTCGTATGTTACACAACAATAGGTAAATCACGAATATACTTCACGAATCATGAAATTTTCATATTATCTATCGTATCATCCATTTTGAGATCAAGTCAATATAAGTTGTCTTTGTTCAGTAATATGGATGCGATCAATAATATTTTAATAAATGTAGACAGTGAAATAGAGCAATACCAAATATCAGATATAAATTAAATTCCATCGTTCTGAACATATTGATTCCAGAATTCGGCAGCTACGGCCAGATGAAAAAGATGACTATTTTGTGGTCACGAACAGCTTTATACAGGGTGATTCTCGGAACTGTGACAAGCTATATTTTTGTTCTGTTTCAAGTTAGAAAAAAATGTTAGAGGGAAAAGATGAATAGTCTTTAAGTGGTCATAATGCGAAATAATTAGTTTTCCCACAAGTGGATGCATAGAAATCATGTAAACATCATCGACGTTTTTCTAAATAGATACTTACATTTTTTCGTATATATCGGAACCTTTCGTTGTACTGAGCAAGAAAGTGTTAGAGTAATATTATTGAGAAATGAATAGTTTAAACATTTTTTTAAAAACATATCTACATCGAAGTAAATAGTTACTGCTCTGAAATGAACTGCAATTTGTTGTTTTAGATCTTCTACTGAATTAATTGGATGTGCGAGTACCTTATTTTTTATGTCCCAATAGAACGAAATCCAGGGGTTTTAGATCAGGCGAACGAGGTAGCCACTATTGGAGAACGTGTAGCACTTATCGGCATATGCAAGTGTAAGGAATTGTGGAACTATCCTTGTATTGTGCGCTGATGCACCATCCTGTGGAAGATATTTTAAATTTGATCGAGTTTGTAACACAACATCATGAAAAAATTTTTTTAAAAAGTCTTTGAAATTGTTCATTTCTCGATAATATTACCCTAACACTTTATTATGTAGAATAAAGAAAAGGTTCGATATATGCAAAAAAATGTAAGTATCTATTTAGAAAAACGTCCATAATCTTTACATTAACAAAAAATATGGTATAATCATCTTAAAGCTCTCCTTAAATCATGTTATTTTAGCTCAAAACATGTTCAATCGAACCATGAAATGGTTGATCACGTTCCGTGGTTCACCCTGTGTATTAATTATTAAGGTTAAGATTCTTAAACTTATACGACATAGAGATGCAAAATATGTACATAATTTATGTATACATCCTGCACAGTTTCAGAATATCGTTTGTGCGTTTTCGACATATTTCTTACGTCTTCGTACACATAGTGTTCCAAAAATATTTTAAGCTTTTGATATAAGATATAAGCTTTTGAAAGAAGTGATTCCTTATTCCTTGGCGAAAATGTCCTCGCGCCCATGCGATCAATGTTGCATCGCGCTTGTTATCGTGCCAGAACCCGCCAACCATACTTGATCTATGATAAGCCTCTATTTTTCGCCCATAACTTGTTAGCAAAGCCTCGGAGAACATTTTTGCTTTCGAAAAAGTTACTTCAAGTAACCCGACGTATAATCCCATTCGAGGACCCACAGCAATTTTCGGATACCCTGTATATCTCACCTGCATAAAAATCCCCAGTCTAGTCATCACCTTGTAAAAGTATAATAAATGAGGTTCGATTAATTTATGGAATTCTTGATTTATTTTTAAATGCACATTAATATACGGAGCGAGTCTCGCAATATGACGACATAAAATTGTTGTACGAAGAAATGTTTCAGATCGAAGTTGCATGGTTTGCAGGGGGACATATAATTCTGTAATCAGTTTTACGTTATTTTGCTTCTTCATCAAGATATGAAGGTCACCTTCAATTTTTTAATGGAATGGTTTATATTTCTTCCCGAATTCGGTTAAAACGTCGAATTCTACATAAAAAAAGTATTACACCAAATAGGAACAGACATAAATTTTTAATTTTTTTTGTTTACATACTGAAAATGCTATATGCTATGATGCTTGCCGAATTCGTCTCAGCATCCCCTAAACGATGTGTACACAACAATTATAGGTCAACTTATAAAAAATTGAAGGTGTCCTTGACAATTCCAGGGAAGTGGGTTAACAAAAAATTTGGTACAATCATGTTAAAGTTCACCTTAAACTATGTTATTTCAACTGAAAAAGTTTCCAATTAAACCACTAGCAACAGAATAAATTAGCTAATCACGTTGCCTGGTCCACCCTGTTTAATTTGAATATATAAATAAATAAAATCACTTTTATTTTTCTTATAAATTATATGTTACTTTCTCATATAGATTCACCCTTCTTCACCCTTCTTTATGATGTGCATATGAAAAATCAATAGTATTCTATAATTCCAGTAAGCTATTTCGTAGCTCGAAACTTAACCACTTAGCTGAGTCGATCTATTTTTAAGATCAATTTCGTATGCGTTTTATCGATCACGCTGAGTGCAGTCTTTTTTGGCAAATTGTTCCAGAAATATTTTAAAATGTTCGAAATTTATGAATATGTTTCGCAAGGATTTTAACCTAAATAGTAGGAGAAGTATGTTTGTTGTAAAATGTAAAATTGCCATTTCCTTATCACGCGTCGTTCGTAGTTAAAAGGTTACTACGGACACTGAGGAAGAGCATTTTATATTTTCAATTGTATTTCTGTTTCAATTTTACCAATTCAATGAATTACTAAAATGTTCGGCGATGTTTTGTTTCTAAATACGAATGAAAGAATCAATGTCTTATTTAACATTCCCAATCATTAGTGTAAGTAACATGTAGCTGTGTTAAATAAAGTGGCAATCGAAATAAAATACGATTTCATTCAATATAATTTCATTACTTCAATAACTACATTATGAATATCGTAATCTACTATTATAAATATTGATTATATATAAAATGTATAATCTTACATCTTTTTTTTCAGATATATAGTACAAGATTATCATCAATTTTATTACAATTTTGAAGTGTTATTGTTGAATAATTATAGTACTGTTCTAATCTATAGATTAATGTTTCCAGATAATCTAATGAACATTAAAATGTTTATTTAATATGAGTAAGAAATAATGCGAATAAAGCAGTAAAGTACGAGCACGGATCAGTTATTCTGTTATGGATCATCGTGTTCCATGTTCAATGTCCCTATTTTTGAATGTGCATTTTTCTCACAAAAGCAACACATCCACACATATTCATAATTACAAGCCTCTATTGAGTGTAAGATATGTTTTTTGTTGTTACATCTTTTAATTTATGCAGGAAGCGTTTACATGGTTAATTCATTTTTTCTTGTATTTTTTGTATTTGTTAATATGAAACATATGTACTTTGAACTATATAACATTAACATTGTAAAAATCTATTCTCTTTGGATGCAATCTTCTCTTGCTGCAATTTTCTTTTCTCCTCGGCTAACTTTTCTTTTCTTCCTGCGACTGTTCTTACCTTATAAGGCCTTTTCCTGTTTTATTATTTGTTGCGATTCTTTTACTTACTCGTATGTGACATGAGTTTTATATACTATCTACGCTTCCATAGCGTAACAAAAAGTAGTCAATTTATTTTATATTCGCTGCAAAAAATGCGTTTAAGGAAACTATGCATGTGTTTCATGAACTGGTACAATCAGTAACTACACTGTCCTTGCTTATTAAATACGAATACCAACTTACTCGTAATCGAGAAATGAGGGCTTCCTGAGGTTATTTGAAGTAACTTTTTCTTTAGCGTAATTGTAATCTGCGGCCAAAAACTATGACCAATGAGAGGCGAGATCAATGAGCAGAACTGGGCTTTGTCCACTCATTGGCTCGACCACCTCGTGCCAGCTGATCTTGCCTCTCATTGGTCACTGTTTTTCGTTAAGAAATCGTAAATAAAACCGCGGATTGCGTTTGCGCTAAGGAAACAGTTACGTCAAATAACATCGAGAACGATTGCTAGTGACTTTTGGGACACCCTGTATAAAAAACAATGTTAAAAAATATGGATAGAATTTTTTATCAGTTGTATCATTTGTATCATTTGTATCATTTGTATTTATGATACTGCTTGGGGATGAGGTCACAGTTGGAGCGATGTTTCATAGTAAATAGTTTTACCTTTATGATTTAATTTTTCGTTTTATCGCTTGCTGCAGTTATTGGTGTATCATAAATGCATGAAAGCCGTACACGAGAAATTCACTTTTAAATAAAGAGTTTCGAACACTTTAAACCGCCCTGTTAACAAATCCTACTAAACGAATTGCTAAATCGTTTTCCATTTTCTGACGGATTTCCCGTCGAGCTGTGGTCCAATCATCGTACCGCTCATCAAACGGCCGCATTACAATGGTGTTTCTGTTTCATTGAATTGTAAACGAACAATCCCGACGATGTTGCAGTGTTTTTAGTACCAGGTTGGCGTATGGGCTGGATAATCATCCATGATCGTGAAAACGTTCTAGAGAAAGAGGTGGGTAACAGAATGGCAAGTTATATACATGCCTACGCAACAGCTTGAAAATAATTGCATCTTCGCTCGTATTGTTTCTATAACGAGGGCCGCCGCGTCCCGCGCCCCCTCGTGCTTCAGCACGATTGGATTAAATTCCGTTAATTAAACTTTATCCCGTCATTAAAGTTCGCTTCTTGATACCATTCGCCTCGTCCTTAACTACACTCCAGGATTAATTCTGATACAAACAAAAAAAGGTTGAGTAAGGAATGGTCAGAAACAATGAATTAGGAAGCACTCTAGATGCGAAACGTAAAGACCTGAACTTCACCCGGTGGGATCTTTACGTACAGGGTATCACAAACTTATACGGTGTGTTCCACGTAACTGTCGTCACGATTTCTCGAGCACTTCCGACAGTCTGACAAAAAAATGTTCTTACCAATAGTCAATCAGTTCTTAGTCAGCTACAGAATGCTATATAAAAAAATCCCAGAAAAAATGTTTTATTGCAAAAAATCAAGGTCGCCTTCATTTTTTAAAAATTGCATTTTATATTTTTTACTTCATATTATTGTAGCTTGTCAAAAAACGAACGACTTGTTTTATTATAACCTCCCGGTAACCTTGACGTCAGAAAAAGTGATCATCAATGAAGCGATGCTCCTTTAGCTGTTCCATATTTCGAATTGATACAACGTAAACAAAAACAATTTTCAACGAAAACATTACTTCAAAGGTTTCATTTATTTTTTAAGTCAAGGTCATCTGAAGATCATCGTTCGTTGAATTTGACCTAACACGAGCTATTATACTATAATATGAAGTAAATAATGTACCATGCAATTTAAAAAAATGAAAGTGACCTTTATTTTTTTTTTTTGAGTAAAACATATTTTCTGAAATTTGTTACATCAATCTGTAGCTGATCAAAAACTGACTAACTTTTGTATGGAACATTATTTTGTCAGATTGTTGAAAATGCTCGAAAAATTGTGGAGACAGTTACGTGGAACACCCTGTACGTCATTCGTTTGAGATTTGTCTGGCATTACTCCTTCTTGAATTATGACACTGGGTAAGAAAGTGATGTGTGCAAATTTGAAAGCAATCGGACGACGAGTATTTAAATTTTTATGATTTCATTGTATTTTCGATGATAATTGTATTTCGTTATTTTAGAAATATTGGTTATACATATGAACTATATGTACTACTTTTAAAAATATAAACAAAAATTTTTTTGTTTACAGTAGACGCCCGATTATCCGGCTACGCTTTAATGGGCTACATATTCATATTTCATGCATTTTCTTGCGTAATTCTTCTCATATTTATTAATCATTGTTGAGATAATCTTCCGATTACAAAGTGAGTCATGCTGAAGGAAATGAGATATGTTGAACAACATGAAAATTCAATATCACATTAAACAGCGGAATTTTTTGGAAAATGACATTGAATAATGTAGCATTATATTAAATTTTGATGCTATGATTTTATACATATGTGTACCGTATGTACATACATAAGTATACACACACGCGCGCGCGCGGGCACACACACGCACACACACACATTATTAAAAAAAGAAGAACATTATACTTATGATATATATATCATAAGTATAATATTCTTCTATAAAACATGTTGTCAGATTAACCGACCATTCGTTTATTCGGCCATAGTCTGATCCCGCAGAGAACAGATAATAGGGAGTTTACTGTACCATTAAGTACAAATAGTATATGATGCAGAATCTAATTCTCATGAAATTTTTATGACAGATGTTCTCGGAAAAGTACTTCACACATATTTCTTTGATCGCCTTTTTCATTTCTTCAAAAAAAGCCGTGGAACCGTGACTTTCATTACAAGTAGCATAATTCTATGATGGGATATAAAATTCCTAATCAATTATGACCAATAGCAATTTGCAAAATAAAATAGCAATTTGAATTATACATATAGTAAATACCAATGAAAATAAAATATTTTCCAGGGATCAAAACCGAGAGTCATTTGTTATGTGTTTGTAGAAAAAATAATCGAAACTTGAGATCATTTATCACGAAGAGATACGAATTTATATGATTAAAAAAATAGGATTAAAAAAATTTGTAATTTAGTTGCAAATATCTATTATAACCAACTGATAAAATATTTCCCTATTGGTAATAATTTGACTGCGAATTTTATACACTTATGACAAACATAAATAGATAGAATATAAAACTGTAAAAGAATAATAACAAAATTAAAACTAATAATAATAAAACTATTAAAAGAATTTGAGGATATTGTTACGTTATTTTCAACTTATTAGAATTATTAGAAAAGGAAAGATATGTTCGTCCAATTTCGGTTTCTTACAATTAAGTTAGACAAGTTTGATTTTGCATAAAGATCCGCAGTCTAGTAATCATTATTGATGAGGGGAATTCTATTTCGGCTACTTATAATAGTTATTCACGAAGGAAATTTATTTCAATTGTTCCTGACAATTATAGGTGAGAGAAGCTCTACTTTGGTTGCTGATAACAGATATCAATGAGAGAAACTCTATTTTAGTCGTTTATAATAGTTAGCGACAAGGAAAAATGACTTCGGTAGGTGATAACTTGGAAAGAAATGTGTTTTGTCATTAAAAGGTCCTAAAATTTATTATGCATACATTTATTTTACATTTTTCACGTGTATGTAATGTACTTGAACGAATTGAATTAATTCACTGTCAATGGTTGTATTCATATGTTTTTTTTTACCTTTCCGATGGGGTAACTTAAAAATGTTTTAGATACAATTTTATCAGTATTTGGTGAGCTACATGATCGCATATTCTTAAAACTCAAGAAACGTTTTTTACGTAAAAACGTCGAGGTTATCTTAACGAAATAAATAAAACTAAAATAGTGTATATGTAAAATAATTCTGATACAAGATGTGTTATAGCTATTTATTAGTTTCTTTAAACTGATTTATTTAATAACGCTAAATACGATAACATAACAATTTCATAATATTTATTAAAAAACTTTTATGCATACGTATTCAAGTTATAAAATCATACTACTACAATGAATTTTGTATTGTTATTATATTAACGTAATATCATTATATTTACAGAAAGGAAGATATTAATGAACTAACAAATAATCAGATAGTAATATTCGTTGTGACGCATATTAATATCTTGCATTTAGTTCGATACATGAACTGATAATTTCAATCGAATGATGTTACAAAATATTTCCATTTACAATTTGAATTAACATATCGTTTCGCATAGTTATCTATGATGGGAAACTGGTTTATTAACATTACTTTAGCTGATGTAACTAATGTTATAATATTTTTCATTTTTAATAGGCACAAAGTTTATTAAACAAAATTTATTTTTTTTTATAGATATGAAAAGCTCTACACTGCCTCAGCCAGAGAATTATCGGTAGTAATACGATCATACAGGATGCTTTACCTGCTATTTTGAGAAACACTCCGCAGACTTCCTACGACGACGCCATCCATACTTTATACGTTAGTATCTAATATCTCTAATTAGTGATGGATATTTAATGCATTTTGTACAAAACGTCAGTAATTTGAACTCTGCGCGTCCGAACGCCGACTATAATCGATGCTTAGAATATTATTAAATTCTGCATAATTTTACCGGATCTACGTTACTATCTTCAGACAATTCACTTCGTTAATGTAACACAAATATGTTATGGCACATGTGCCATAGGTAAATGGTTAATGTAATATTTGTCTATTGCATTGTGTTCAATTACTGTCTATTGACATTACAAGACTTTGTCAGACAAGAATTTATTTAATGTATGCAATACATTCATATCCATAGGGTGCCCTAGAAGTCACTCGAAGTCGCAAAATGAGGAATTCCTGACTGACACGACGCTTAACGTATTAATAAATTTATATGAACAGAAAATATGCGATATGCTCCGTACAATGGCATGTTTTACTTGTTTAGTGCTTGTATTTATCCACCCCCCCCCCAAAAAAAATTGGCATACTTTTACGAAAAACCCTGTATAATATGTGACCGAAATTTAATTTCTCCCAACTATAACTACTATGCATGATCAAAGCAGAATTTCCCTCTCACATATTAGCAGGCGATTTTCAGTCGCCGGTCTCTCAGTTGAATTTGGTCGCTCAGTCATTTCGTATATACACCTTCTCTCAAATAAAGGTGAAAATAAAACTTTTAAGAAAAAGAATGAATATCATATTCATTTTAGAAATCGATGATGTTCGATGATTCTGTCCAAGAATCGGATTCTTCAGAGGAAGTGAAAATTTGAAGCGGCACAAATTACGAGTCAAATTACAAGCGCGTCGAGCGTTCAGGTTTCAATCATACATAAATTTCTCAGATGATGTTGGATACAATGTGTCACCCAATCGCAGCTCATCACAAACACCGTGGCAACTGTAAAGAAATGAACGAGACAAACCAAAAGACTTATAACGTTACAACGAGACGAGACAAAAAACTGTATTCAGTTACGTATTTCATCAGTATTCTACGGATAAGCCTAGTAGTAGTCAGCAGTTAACCGCAACAAACGTTAAATAAATTTGTCTAAAATATACATGTATAATTACACAAATGTTATAATTACACACATGCAGTGCAATATATGTCAAAAAAATTGAAATCTAACAAATGTACATCCAATATGATAAAATATTTAAAAGTTTGAATATATATTTGAACAACGACTGGGAAAATAAAGCTTTATACCGACGATAACTGCAGAAAGCATGGAATTGATGAATTAATTTTAAATTTAATCATGACAGATTTTCAGCCGTTTTCGACAGTTGAAGATAAAGTCTCAGACAATTACTGAAGTACATACCTCGACCCCAAGTATGCTTTAAATATTGAAAACAAATGGAGGAAGTAGAGAAAGAATTACAAAAAGTTAAATATGTGTGCATAACCACGGACACACACTTCGACGAGCATAAACACTAATACCTTTCTCACAATTATTTGACACTTCATTATTCCAAATTTTGGATTAACATCTAAAATAGTAGAAAATCGAAAGGATGTAACAATTTCTAACTATTTACATAAAGCATTTGTAAAATGAGGTACAGAAGACAATGTTATTGCAGTCATCACCGACTATGCTGCACACATGATTTCCGGTGTGAAACATCTTCAAAACTCACTGTCAACATACCGTGTTTTGCCCATACGTTGAATCTAGTTGTTAAGAAATCTTTAGAAAATATTCCTGACATACGTATTCTACGTGAAAAATGCCAACGCGTAGTAACACATTTTAAACAAAATTTATTAAATTAAACGAATCTCTAATCAATTTTATTAAATTAAATTAAATTAATTTAATAAATATTTTGAGTTTACCATGCAACAAGTTAAAAATGGAAGTAGAAATTCGGTGGAACTCTACGTATGTAATGCTGAATAGATTACACGAACAAAAGCAAATCATTGTCATTCCTAAAAATTAATTTCGACACCTTACTCGACGCTGAGGGGAAGCTAACAACAAACATTCTACCTATTTCAAGACCATTCTTTTTCGCAACTGAGGAAATTAGTGCGGATAAAAAATAACCATTTCTAAAGTAAATGCGATTAAAAAGCAATTGACCACTTTTCTGTGTAGTTTTTCGGACGAAGATAGTATAAAACATTGCCTCCGAGAAGAATTAATAACTCAATTGAATAAATATCTTAAACATATAGAAGAGAGAGAGAGAGAGAGAGAGAAATGATATATGCTACTGCTACCTTAACAGATCCACGGTTTCGTGAATTATTGCTTTCAAGCGACGTAAATTTCATTGCAGCACAAGACAATTTAATCAGATTAGCCACTTGAACTGATTAAGTGATTTATCTTCATTTCCTCTACGTCACCGATGTCAATACCTGAACAATCAACCTCCACACTGGAAAAAGAAGAGTCGAATTTTTGGACTATTTTTGATAATTATGTTTTAATGCAAAATAAAAAAGCGTCCCAACTGAATTATTTAAAAGAACCGCTTTTAGACCAAAAACTAGAGATCGATTGATCTATTGGAAAGATAATGTACAAAAATACAGCAAAATGTCTGCGTTTGCCAGGAAATATTTTTACATAATGGCATCTTCAGGACCGGCAGAACGCGCGTTCTCTAAAACTGGAGAATTGTTTTCTAAAAAGTGAAATAGACTAAAAGACAAAACAATTCATAAAATGTTATTTCTTAGTAGTCGTAGTAATATCTAGTTTATATATCTTCGTTTTTAATACCGTTTGGGATTGGACAAGGTTAATAACCGCGAGTCGCGATTGTCTTAAATACACGTTCCTATTTCTGAAGCTCTTCTTATCCTATTGCAACTCGAGATACATATTCTTCGTGTTGCGATAAAGAGGGTCCGAATACTTCGAATCGGATCCGAACAAATATATTTATGATATCTCTATATACATCTTCAATTATATTATATATATAATAAAAAAAAAAGATTTATTATCTAAATGTATGTAATGTTATATCTAATAATAAACAAATTAAAATTAATAAATAATTATTGAACACTATTATCTCATCGATTAGTACAGTAGGATATCCTTTTTGGAATGTGCGTTATTGCACTATCTATTATCCGAATATTCTTTCTTGTAATCTTCCGATCATCTGAATAACAGATTCCCAATTAAAATGTGTATATACTGTAATGTACATATACTTAGTTAAGCAGTTATAATTCGATAAAAATTGTAATCTGCATTATTTGTATAGTGTAAAGATGAAAATGAGAACTTTAGTTTAATATTATTGCTATTATTATTTTAATAATTTTTAATATGAGAGAAATATAAATGTTTCAGCGAATTTTCAAATGAATATTGAACGTTTCGAAAGATATAAAACGGGTATTGAAATTCTCATAGATTGTCTCAAACGAGTATCGATAGCTTTGTTATCACATCTTTGATACTATTCGATTCGGTATCAGAATTTGCAGGCTGCTATCGATAATAATCGATGGATATCGATTCGATTACTAACTGTAAGTACTACGTTTGTACGCTTTGAAGAAGGCAATAAAAACAAATATGACAAGCCTCGCTTGTCAGAGTATCGTACGAAATTCATCTGGAAAATGGTAACAGTTCGAAAGAATACATTCTTCCACGTAAAAACTCGAGAATTGTACGCTAGTAACGCGATACATCGCGGAAGAACGCGGATGAAGCAGAATTCTTTCGATTTTACGAGAATATGTTCGAATACGTACCGTATATTAAGACAAATCCCGTTTTCCGTATACGCTCGAATATACCGAAAAGTTAATGCATATGTGTGTGCATAAGAACGCTTTATTATGTGTGCAATTTTGCGTCAACCTTGTTTTGGCAGCAATAGATTTGTACAGTTCCAACAACAATGAAATTATACTCTTTTGCTTATAGAGTTCAGTGAGATGGAAGACGTCTCAACGCACTCAATCGATAGAACGAAATGAGAAGCGTAACAATTATCTGAGCCACCTAACGAGAAACAAGAAAGGATTTAAGCGACTTACCGTTTCAGAATTCGCTGCCCTAGATGTTGGGGCAACGAAATTACGCGAATGATCGTCCCGAAGACGATTTCTGACCCCGATGTCAACAGGTGTTTTTGGTGTCGTGGTTGCTTTGCGTGTAACATCAGTTCCTTCTCGTGACCCGTGCACGGATTTCGTAGGGTTGCCAGTATTACGTAAAATGGACATCCTTCCTCAATGAGCAACCAGTTGGGCCTATACGAGGAGCTGATTCTGTATTTGGCTAATAACTAGGTGCTTGCTTTATCTAATAAATTCTAATTCTGTCACTTCTATGTGTCGAAATAGTGATTGCCTTTTTTATTCATATTTTCCGCTTGTATGAGTTGTGTTGAATATTTTAAAATGCTGTTTATAATTACGTAACCAGTGTCAGATGTATCGCGGTGAGATCACAAGCGCAGCCCTAACAGGAATGTGTTGGCATATGTTAAAAATGCTGGTAGGACTGCTCAGAGACGGATCACACCTCCTAGTCTGATACCCATTTTCGACTAGAGCGCACTATTGGTCGAAGCAATCATACACACTGATCGGATCGCGTGATGGAAAGAGACGAAGTACGAGAAAGAGACGTATGGAGAACGAGTGAGTAGGATAGAACGATTGCAGTAATGGTGTCTATTAAGCGTAGCTACGCCACTGCCGTGTCGGTGTGGGTGAGCAATGCCTGCTTGACGGCAAAGAGTCATGCACATGTCGCCAACGTATATTTTCTCGACCTGTACGTAAACGTAAAATTGCCGCGACACTTTTTCTCCATTGTTCATTCTTCAGAAATGTCTACAGAATCAACTGCCGCAATCAGTTTTCGAGTTAGGTAAAGAACTTTTCGTAAATATGAAAACATATGGCGTAGAAATTCGGCATGTTTTAATGCTTTGGGGTTCATTTAACACTGCTTAGAAACATAGAATACTATAAGTTTGCGCATAATATCTTGTTTATGTTAAAAATTATGCATTTGTACAAAAATTAAAATTAAAATTTTTCTAAAACTGAGGATGATACAGCAATTTCGTTTTCGGATTCGTGTTTGCGAGGTGACGCTCTGCAAGGAGAAACTACTGTATATTACAAAATAAAATCATGCTCAACAGTATTATTGATGTTGCGTATTTTGTAGAGCGGAAGATAGATTAACATGAGTTTCCGTTCATGGAAACTGTACGAATATCCGCAATCGCAGACGACTACGAAATACGCGTGGGCAACAAAAATAGCTCCGTAAATGGAGAAATCACGATACGTGTTATTTGCTTGGCAGACAGGTTGCAAAAACAATTTGAAGGGGAGAGCTACACGATTCATTTATTTCTCGTTATCGAATATTCAGCTTTACTTGAATTCCGATATGTGCCGGTACAATGATACTCGAATATCGATTGCGAGAAAGGTAAATACGCGTTGTTCTAAGTAGGATATATATTTCAGAAATCCTATTACGAAAACGATGAAGCATTACTCGATACTTTGTACAGTACAAGCCATTCGTCGTCATCGATTGCTGTCGGCAAAACGGAGTGCTAAAAAATGCCGCGACCGACTTGCAAATTGAATTCGAATTCCCATCAGAGGTCCCGCGGAATATAACCCATTGACAAACGTTGCTAACAAGATTACTTGATTATGAAAACATTATAAAGAAAGAATATTTTTATTCCGGAAATTAATATGTATCAAAAATACTTCTTAAATAAAAGATGTAACAAAATGTTTCTCTCTCTCTCTCTCTCTCTCTCTCTCTCTCTCTTTCTCTTTTCTTTCTTCCCTACCGACCGCTAAGAGAGTAATTAATACCTTTCCTATTATTCGGGTTTCTAACGCTTACCGACCGATAACCTATAAGGATCGAGACACACATGCCAGGCTCGGGTGGTGGTGCAGCGTGCTAGGTTAACAGTATTGGCCGCACGTCATTGCACGGCACGAGAGTGTGAAGCCAGCCTCCCTTATCTTGCTTGGTGTGTCACCATTGGAACATGATCCCAAATATAGTCCTGCTTCTATACTCTAAGATAAAAATTGCGTATATATTGTAAAAAGCTACAAAAACCCAATAAAGCAGTTCTAGATTCAGTGCCAACCCAGTTGTATCTACATTATTCCGTACCTCTAGACCTCCGTCAGTATCGCCGTCGTTCTACGTATTATTTTATACTTGTATTCTCTGCGGAAAAAACTTTATGTCTATTTGGGAATCTGTCCCGTGACATAAAATTGGCGATCCTGCCAGGATCCAGCTCATTCAAGAGTGAAGAAACTACCTTCGTATGATCTGCGGACACATCAACGTAGGAATTGCGTGTGCCGTATTCACCCTGGACAGCTGGATCGAATCTATTAGTAAGAGTTTTACATCATATAGAAATCCTTTACCTGCATATCTAACTGACGAAGACACTGACGAAATGAGTCACCCACGAACAAGCTCACCTACACCAGTGTCTACTGTGGCAGCGTTGGAAGCAATCTTGAATCCTATGGATCAGATCCAAGACTCGCAACAGACACTGAAAAATTCTATAGATCAAAATAATGGACGTCTTACAAAAAACAAAGCAGATCAACTCAGGCAAAAGCAAGAATTTGCCAACAATTTCAAGAAAGTGGGACTACACGTCGTCACTGAGGACGAGGACGACACCCCGGACTCCGTGAGACGAGGTGCCAATGGAAACGAAAGCATTCCCACATTTCCGCGCCCATGACTCAATCTTGAAGCAAGTATACCTAATGAAAGACTAGAAAGGCTTTCTTCAGCATTCGATATCGTTAGAACGATTGAGACCTTGCGTGGACGAGATGACAACGGTGTAGAAGGTTTTATTAGACAAATAAAAATAGCACGAAGTATGTGCAATGAACTAAATTTACTCCTAAGAATTATTCTCGCTGAAAAAATAACCGAAAATACCAAACGGAGCATTCGATACCACCGAATAGAAAACTACGAACAATTATATGAGACTCTAAGATCTCAAGTATCTACGCCAGTTTCAACAAGTGGATGCCGTACATAATTACAAAGTACTTATCAAACCCCAGGGGAATCGGTCGCATCATACAGTCTACGTTTCAGACAAACCTAAGCGAATTACAATACGCTGTACAAAACAAGCATGCGAATGCTACAGCAAGAAGAGTCGCTTTAGCAGAAGAGGAAGAAGAAGCAATTAGAACATACACCATGAATTTACACAAAGAAATAGGCCCATTAGTCATTTCAGCCAAACCTAAAACACTGAATGAAGCCCAGAAAATGGCCACAGATTTAGAACTATGGAACAAAGATCGTTTCAATAGAAAACCCATAAATACGCAATCTAACACGCGCCTAGTCCAAACATGCAACGTATTACGCCTAAACAAACACCCACTATCAAGAAAGAGATACCTTACGATAAGCCGAGAACAATAACGTGTGATTTCTGCAAGAAACCTGGACATACTAAAGATAAATGTTTCCAGTATCAAAATTTTCAAATACGTCAGAACGGAAAACTCCAACCTCGGGTCAACCACGTAGAGATAACCGAAAAAACAAGAACTGAGTCACAATCAACAACTCGAAGAGATAACGACTCCCGACCAACAACTATATCTGGAAAACGATCAAGAGCCACAAGAATTCACTATACACCCGGACAGCTCAAACACATACTACTACGATCAAAACACAGAAGAGGAGAACATACGAGATTTCTATTATACACCGGCGCAGGAATTAATTTAATTAAAGAACAGAACATTAACCAAAATCTTTTTATACCCACTAACAAAACAATCCAATTAGGCAATAACTTTCACGCAATTAACCATTTCGCAAAACTCAAACTCTTTGACAAGGAACACATATTCCACATAATACCAAATAACTTTCCCTTAATAGAAGACGGAATAAGAGGATTACCATTCTTAGAAAAATATCAATTTCAAATCTCTAACGATACTTTAAAAATCGACAATTTCCAGGAGAAACTCTACACAACAAATGAAGACATTGAAATACCAACCAGGAGCCATGTCACTCACATCAAGAATATTGACAATCTGCCTTATCGCATTCTATTCATCGACACTGGTGAGCACTCTTTAACTACAGCCGATTCAATTTCTTTTGAAAAATCAAACTTAAATAGAACCATTGATCTTATCAACAAATTGCGTTTGAACCACATCGATCCCATGTATCGCGAAACAAGTGAAAAAATAGTAGCAAGCTATAACGACACTTTCTCCTTGGAAAATGAACCACTACCTCGTACATCACTTACAGACCACGAAATTATCCTCAAAAATCCTAAACCTATAAACATCAAATCTTACAAACCACCTGAATGCCACAAAACCGAAGTAGAAAGACAAATATAAGAAATGTTACAAAAAGGAATAATAGAACCATCAGACTCTAGCTTCAATTCACCAATATGGGCAGTACCGAAGAAATCAGATGCCTCAGGAAAGAAAAAATGGCGAATAGTTATTGACTTTAGGAAACTTGACGATCATCATCAGCAACTGAGCAAATTCTTTACCGTATTAGATCTATCAGCCGGATGTCACCAAATCCCTATGAACCCTCAAAGTAAGAAATATACAGCTCTCTCGACAAACGACGGACAATTTCAATATAACAGAATGCCCTTCGGACTAAAGAATCCCCTGCTACATTTCAACGGATGATGGATACAGCATTGCGTGGATTAATATCAAAACATTGCTTTGTCTATATGGACGTGTAACGTATGGAGAATCTTCCCATGAATTTTTTATATTTCTTTCTGAAGGCATACGCCAGGCTGGCGCCAGCCAGCCGGGGGTGCATTTGTATATCGCGAGGTACCTCCAAGGGGTACGACGACGAACGTTTCTGGAATCGGGCCACATAGGAACACCCCCACTACCATTTTTCCAGAGAAAATCTGGCTATATAAAGGTCCCAAACACGACCAGAAATCGGGCTAGTTTCGAGTCATTCGTCGACGTGGAAACTCTAGTGAGATCGAGTCTTAATTCTCTTTCGAACAATCTAGTAGGTAATCAGAGAAGCCCCCGCCGTCTCAGTGCGAAAAGCTGAGAGCGCGATAGAGTCAGCGAACACCTACATACATTTGTAAAAACCCAAAACGCGTAATAAATTAGCTTTTACCAGTTTTCTTTGGTTACAAGTTCGATTATTTTCATTTCCTATTTCGAAGCAGTAGTTGGTATAACCCACAAAGATATATCTTTACCGTTCGAGATATATCTCCATTTCTCTTTCGTACAAAGTTACGAGCCAGTCTAATACCAATTTCCACAAATATTATCCTTACCTTAAAGGTAGCCACCCGTGCCGAAATAAGTATCGGCTGGTCTACGAACCTCATCCTTATTTCCTTGAAGATAGCCACCCGTGCTGAAATAAGCATCGGCTGGTCTACGTACTTTATCCTAACCTTAAAGGTAGCCACTCGTGTCGAAATAAGTATCGGCTGGTCTACGAACCTCATCCTTACTTCCTTGAAGGTAGCCACCCGTGCCGAAGTAAGCATCGACTGGTCTACGTACATTATCCTAACCTTAAAGGAAGCCAACCTCCGGCCACACATCGCTATGGAGTAAAAACTGTTAAAAAAGATCCTGCGTACCCGTTCAATTCTCTGAAGAAAGATGTCTCGCTTTCTCTCATTAAAAACAAGATCATCACGCGCAATGATAAGAACGTTGCCAACGGCTTCGCAGCAGAACGCTGATAAGACATTGATTTTGCCAGCCAACGAAACCCGTTGCAACAGATGAATCCGCTAAAGAAAGATGCGATACGTTTCCTTCTCCCTCTCTCTCCCTCCCTCTCTCTCTCTCTCTCTCTCGCTCGCTCTCTAAAAATCATGTTGCATGAACTTCCATAATATTATATTTTAATAAATGTCGAAAGCACGCCGATAAGGTTATGTCAAGGTTATTATTTCTTCCGGTAATCTTTCGGCTCCAAAGCTGCAAATATCGAGCGCAACGACTTCCCACACCTCTTGTTCAGAAGCACTACCGAATGAACGAAACTTCTCCAGTTGCCCCGCAGGTAAATCCCCCCCCCCCCCTCCGGCAATGAGTTTGAACCTGTTTACATACTCTACGTTGATCTTACGAGCGGGTTCCACCATCCAGATAGTGCAAAACCCGCTTTTTCGACACCATAAGATCACTAAAAAATGAATGAAAATTAATGAATTCACTATTATCCGGGCTGCAGGGTACGGAACTCTTCGTCTATCTAGATGATATTGTCATCTATTTCCGCAGCCTTTCCGATCATGCAGTAAAATTCCGTAAACTTGCCGAGGATCTAAGAGTCACAAATTTAAAATTACAACCAACGAAATGTGAGTTCCTTCACCGCAAGGTTGCGTACCGAGGTCATATAATAGGTGAGGACGGAGTAAAGCTCTGTCCCAGCAAGATATGTGCCGTAAATGTTCGCGAATTTTTAGGATTCGCAGGCTATTGTCGTAGCTTCGTTAATAATTTCTCACAAATTTTGTTCCGTCCCGAAGGAACAAAACTCGAGGAGTTTCCGTCGACGGGATTTATGACACGGACGTGACAAAGGTTATTTTTGAGAACAAGACTTTTTACATCTGCCAGCCATGTGGCGTTCGAACCTCACCGCCGTCTTCCTCAATAACCATAAGTGTCATAAATCCGGGATTTCCGAAGGGTCATCTCGAGTGCCTACCGCTGTACCCGAGGCCACCGTGAGTTGACCTGGAGGACTTTCCGTCGCTTCGTCGATGACGGCAATAAATCCTCATACCCTCTCTGAGACAAGACACGCTCAGGGCGTAACGAGAGGGTGTTGGCGAAGGATTAAGAAGTCACTGATTGGGCAAATGCAACGACCAGCAAAACCAATCAGTGCACTTCTCCGTCATCAACAAGGAAACCTCCTCGATAAAAGAGCCTGCACATCGCGAGTCAGGCCTGTTTTTTCTTACCACCGGTTGGGGTCTCATTCGTTTCCACTCTCACTTCCGACTCGCACCCACGATCATCCCGTATTTTTCGACGACCATCGCAAGTCGAGACCACCTACAGCTCCAACAGTCGAGCCAGTACATTGTACGCGGAACCACCGCTCTACCAGTAGAATCCGATTGCCCAATATTAATTTGGCGGGCAATATATCAGCGACACCGGAGTCAACGCGTCCTCGAACGGCTTAGACCGGGCCTTACAACCCCAGAAAGGGCACGAGAGTTCCGCGCGTTAACACTAGTGTTCGCGACAAAAAAACAAATTTCGAAACCACTTACAATTCTCTTGAAAAAAGAAATAATAAATTCAATTAGGGCCCACAACAAGATCTAGCATTTAACACACTTAGAGAAATTTTAGCTACACAACCGCTTCTACAATATCCGGATTTCAATAAAGAATACAATGTTACTATACACGCGTCGAGTTTCGCAATGGGCGGAATCTTGAGTCAAGGCGAGCCGGGAAAAGATAAATCTATCGCGTACGCATCCATAGGAAAAGTGTGTCTAGCCATCATATAGTATAGCCATCAAGTTCAAGCCCATTAGAAATCACCAACATCTTGTTTGGGTAAATTCCATTAAGGATCTATTACATTGATGGTTCAAACTCACGGAATATGAGTATTCAATGATTTACAAAACAGAGAAAAATAATTCGAATGCTGACACGCTTAGCAGGAATCTCGTACCTCTGCATCCTCTCTCCGCTGATTTCCACGACTCAGCCATGTTTGAGGCGATACGTAAAGATCCCAACAGCCATCTTGACGCGCAATCAAACCACATCCCTCGACCAATGAAAGAGGCGAAATCCTTTTCATCGCACGACCCGCCATCAACTACCTCCTCGTCAGTACTATCTCCGGCTCCGCCTATCTAGTAGCATTACTTACCGAATGTAGGACCACCCATAAAAATGGAGGCCACCCTCCCTCCAGAGTCTACCTCTTCCGACGAACAATTAATATTTGGCTCCTAGAACAAGTCACCCGGCGGAGCTATACAGGGTGTTCCACAATTATTTTAACAGCCGAAATTAGGGGTAGCTGAGGCCATTTGAAGTAACTTTAATGAGAGGCGAGAGCACGAATTACAACGTGGTCGATCGATCGAGTGAAACGTGCTTCGGCCGTGGAGCGCGATAGAAGATGGGGGGGCTCCGTGCTGCGTTCGAATCAATGAACAGGTCACGGTGCGTGAACTTCTGAATTTTATTTTACTACGTTATAGTGATAATTTTAAGGAATACGCTATTCATCCTTATTTCAGAATGTCTGAAGAATATTTACTAATTTTTCGGACCCGAAATAATATGTAGTTTAACACCATGACAGCCGTTTTAATTTTCTGGTGTGCATGACGACACCTCATTCGTACCATATAAAATTTTTATGCAAGGTGTACAGTGAAGATTAACAAAGTTCGTAAATGATATTCTAATTTAAATAATTCCGTGTCCGAACAGAATTCAACGAATGATTCGCAAAGTTAATTTAATAATAAATAATCGCGTTAAGGGACGTAAAGGATTTGTTTATTAGAGAAATATGAAAAATATTATCAATAAGGAACTCACCCATTTAGTTGAGGATGCATTTGCTAGCTGGAATTGTGGCTCACGATGTCGAAGTGCACTGACCTCGTACAACGTACAGCTGATCGGTATAAACCTCTGGTATGGTTACTTGCGAAGTTCACTTACACTGCACTGTCACCAAACACTGATCACTTAATTAATCACTGATAATCCAAAACACTTGTAGATATTACGAAAGATCGCTGAGACTCGTTCGCGGATAATCGTTTATTCGATGTGTTTGTTCGGGAGTTGACGTTTCACTGCCGAAAAATTCTGGCTTTGGCCGTAGGCCCTTGTCATTCGTCGTTCGGTCGTCCGAGGAAATGACACCCGATACCATTTCCTTCGAATTGTCATTAATGAAGAACTAAGAGCGCAGGGTATCGCCGGTGGCAGCGGGTCGGCCGCAGTTTACGTCTCTGCATATCTTGTTTATTTCATATGGCGGTAGCCTGCGCTCTTAGAACGTAATTGACGGCCGTTTGAGGAAAATGATATCGGATGATTGCGTCCAAATATTGCGTCCGTCAGTTTATCAATTACTTTCCAGTTATTCCAGTATTATTTTATACCATGAGGAATCAGACAGCCAAGTTGCTATGCAAAAATTAATTTGTCGAAGGCTACGACGACGACAATGGCAACACCATCCGTTGTGACGATGACTACGGGAACAAATGAAAAAACCATAGGAAAGTAAAAATCAAATTGGAGATGTTCTTTTGGCGAAAAATTAGAAAACTTTGAAAATAACTTTTCTTGTTCTTTTTTACAGAAAGCTCGCTTTAAGGAAACGTTTGATCTAGCACAACATGCGAATCTTAGGTAGAGGATATTCCATAGCCGGCAACTATTTCAAATTTTTCGAAATTGGCATTCGTATGGGTAAAAATCTGCACGTTGAATTTGCTCTTGGGAGACAATCGTGGAAAGAAGATTTCATCCCCGATGTCCGGGTGCAAACTGTTGGCAAAATCTAAAGATTATATTCACAGTTTGTTCGAAACGTCTACGAACGAGAATGGAAGACGAATCGACGATAATTTATCATTAAAAATCTGTGAAATTCAGTGAGATGAATCTTGACAAGTTGTTCGATCCTTTTACATCGATTTATGTTACCGAACAAGCAATGTATAATTTGTATAATTTGGAGTCTCGTATCGATCATATGTATTCATGGTTATTTGAAAATATCCCTAAAATTGCAGATATATTTGTATAGCTCGTCGTTATCGTAAGTGTTGGGATTATGGAATGAAAAATGAATATGATTCTAATTCTTTTCTTAAAAAGACTTTATTTTATTCCTTTATTGAGAGAAGGTATATGGGCGAAAACGATCGAGCGACCAAACTCTACTGAGAGTCCGGTAAGAAAAAACGCTTCTTTTATACCCTTCTTGGGTTCGTCATATCCACCAATCAGAGACGTTTATTTGTCGCGTTTCACATTGTATACGTGACGCTGGGATCCCCAAACAGTCAGGGCACGATGTGTATCTAATGGTACCGGTGATGATGTATCGCGGTATCAATTATACACAGTTTACATCACCGTCGTTGCCCGCTGACGGAACCGACGAAAATGTAAACCGATATCTTAGTATCTTAGTACTAAGTAAACTATAGATTAATTTTTGTTCGAGGCTAAAATTTCCTTTTTTTTCAACAGTAAGAAACGCCAATACTAAAAATTACGCGCTGCGATTGTCACAAAATTTGCACAAAATTATTTAATCGATTGTGAATTGGCAGCTCTATGTTTATTTACATTTAATGGTATCGAAAGGGATTCGTTGAGATTGTGAAATTGGGATTGTATGTGCCTCTCTCTCTCTCTCTCTCTCTCTCTCTCTCTCTCTCTCTCTCTCTCTCTGTGTGTGTGTGTGTGTGTGTGTGTGTGTGTGTGTGTGTGTGTGTGTGTGTGTGTGTGTAAAGACAGAATTAAACATTTCAAATTTAAGACCGACAGTGAAACACGGTGGTTGGAGTGTAATAGTGTGGGGTTGTATCTCATCTGTAGGTGTAGGTGATCTAGTTTTTATCGATGGTATTATGGACAAAATATTTAGACATTAGACAAAAAATTTAATTACAAGTACTGTAGATATGGGTATTCGTAAAGTTTTATCAGGACAATGATCCTAAACACAAGGCCAGAATTGTACGGGAATATTTATTACACAATTTGACCGCAAAATTCGTACAATATTATACATACAAGGACAACAACAGTATTAAAAGAATGTTTGTTAGACGTATGGAAATGGATTTCACCGGATTATTTAAATAAAATCATCTGTAACAAGCCCAAGCGATTACATAAAGTAATAAAACAAAAGCGTCAACCGACAAAATATTAATATTATGATAACATGATTAAAAAGATCTTCATTTTATATAAAATTAATGTAATTCATTCACCGTCCGAATATTTTGGCGACGCTAAATTTTGTCTCAATCATGTTTATCGCTTATTATACAAAGGAACATGTGCAATAAATAAACAAAATTTATGTTTCCACTTACATTAAAGGAGCAATAATTTTCCTAATAATATCGTATCCGAATATTAATGCGAGTAGTTTTGAACTTGCTGACGATCTCAACGAGGAGAATGTTGTTCTTCAACGTACGATTGAATCGTTCAGCTTTGAATCGGAAGCTTTCATAATGCCGAACGTGGAATAAATCTTTATTGTAGAATTCGTTCTACCATCCTTTTTAAACGTCAATGCCAAAGCTTTGCACATATCATTTGCACGATCCCTCATCTATGCGGGAAAAACTATCTCCCTGGGGCACATGCAGTTCGTTCACGAAGTTCACTTTCTCGCCGCACATTATTATCACCTTGTCAGTTTGTAGCCATATGAAAGTGCTGTCATTACTATATGTCCTCTCTTAGCGCTATAATATTATCTATTTTAGTCATGATTTCAGATTTCCACTATGCATGAGCTTGTTCTGCATTTTTCGCCAGCTTTTCGATTCATCAACTTTCCGTTAGGAGTTATGTTTCTACGAAGCTCATCGCAGCCTTTGTTTGAAACACCGTCACTGAACAATTAAATGGCTGCGACATCGTTTGCTGTAGGATTCGCAACATAACCGATCTTAGCGGACAATGCTTTCGACTCAGACTTGCTCGATTGATTAATCCAGTTTTTCTTCATTTCTATCATTGACTCGAATCGTTCTTGTTGTTGTTCAATCTGCTGTATTTTCTCATATATATGTCGCCGAGTCTCAACTCTATATTTTGAAATTTCACATCACAATTTTCGTCTGTGGATATGGTTTGATTGGTTTCACAGCAATTCCAACGAATACTCATTTCATCGAACTATTTTGTAAAACCAATTGACATTGCATTCGGTATTAACCTAACTAATATTCGTGTAATTTAATTTATAGTCAATCCAGCTTCGCGAATTTCTTCGATTATGGACATTACATATTTCGCTGTCGTGGCCGGTGTATCCGGCATTTTTCGATGACGTCGCAATTTCAGACATTCCGCCAACTCGTTCGGATCGTCCCAATGCACGTAATCGTTCGGGTTGTTAGTCACATGCATCGATGTTGAAAGCTTGATTTCCTTTCCTGGTAATGCCGCGTACATTTGCCCTCTAATGTTTTTGTACTTGCAGTCCCTTTTTCCCATTATCTGATTCCCACGTCGATGCGCATCCATAGCAATGAGAATATTTTTGTAAATTTTCTTATCGATCTCAGTATACAACTCCTCGTCGGGTATACTTCTAAATATCATTTCGTAGAGACCTAGAGTCCAAGATTTCCGAATACATGTTGATATTTGTCGCGGCGCGTTTCAGGAGTTTCACAAATATTTTGCATCGACAATTCGAAAGCCTCCCCCTGTTGTGCAGGAAGTATTGTGGCCAACGGTTCGTTCGCCTTATCGCTGTCATCATTATGATTACATCATTGCTTCCTCTTCTTCTTGTTCCATTTTCTCTGCACTTTCTTTATAGAGAACGGCGTTTGCATAGCCAGCGGTGGATCCTGGGATCGGCGTATTATCGTTCGCTTCTGAAGCGGTATATTGAACCAATTGTTTCAATAAATCCAGGATCGGCTGTCTGTACGTTCGTCACGGTATCCATTTTCTTACATTTCAGTGCTAAATATTTTTTATGTATAGTTTCGCTGGCTATTTCTTTGACGATCGTAGTTGCTGTCTTTCATCCGACGACGGCAGCAGTGACATATTGATTGAACTCCAACAATTCTTACCAAACAAGCGTGTCGGCTATAGTACGACAATCTTGATGAATGTGTCACAGATTCGTAACGTCTTGATTGAATAGAATTAACAGATTGGCATTGTCACGAATTAAGTGCTTAGGTATTCTAGAATCAATTGAGGTGCGAATGTCTGCCCATCGCAAAATTTTCTCTCATGATATCGTGATCGTCGCAAACATCGTCGTCGAAGATGAATACCGAATCTGGTCGAGCATCTGTCGAAGAAATTGTCCACACTTTCTCACACCGATGAGAACAATTTGCTCAAGTATTGGTTTTTTGGCTGACGTAACGTTTTCGAGTACACATACACATTTGCCAATCGCACTCCATTCGGACTCTTCAGCAAATTAATTATTACGTTCGTTTTACCACATCCTGGTGGACTGCTTATCACGCATCATACAGTACCTGGTAGCAATGACCTCTATTTCTAAATCATCTCGTCATGGTCATTGAACGTGCGACACGTCGAAACCTGGATATTCATGGATTGCCGTACACAACGCATGCTCTCTCTCTCTCCCTCTCTCTTCCCCTTCCTGCCCTCCCCAGCCTTCACGCCATCACGCCCTCGCTCGCATACTCTTCCAACGCAAGAGTGTCACACACGTTGACGTTATCTGGAAGAAGTAGCGTGTTATATCGTCAAAGTACTGCCCAATTATAGATCTGAATAATGTCGAATACGAATTGGATCCGCTCAATTTGCAAACTTATCACACGATACCGAATATCAGTTCGAATATCGAGAACAATAAATTCTGTTTCCGCGAGAAAGACGAGGAGATACGCATTCCTGACGGTTCGTACAAACAGGAGGCGATCAATGCCTACTTGCTGCGCGAGATATGCGCGTCCAAAAGTAGGGATAAATTACGCGATGTGGAATATCCGATGGTTTTACGAGCGAACAACAATACTATGAAAAACAAAATTATAAAGGCGTATAAAATAAACTTTACAAAGCCTGACAACGTGAGTTCCATCCTAGGATTTTCTACGGATCGCGTTTTATCATCGAATACGTGGCATACATCGGATACGTCTGTGAATATCATTAATGCGGATATTATTCGAAAAGAGTGTAACGTAATCAATGGTTCGTGTGGTAACAGCAAACTGGTTCAGACGATACACGAATTCTCGCGTAAGGCGCTGTCAGGATATAAAATATCGGAAACGCTGGCACGTGTTATTTGCCTTCCGATCGTTACACGGTCGATAGATGATTTAACGATTCGCATCGTGAATCAATTTGGGCGTTTAATTGATTTTCAAGAGGAAGGAATGACGGCACAGATACACCTGCGATAAATCATCTCATAACTTGCCAACGTTCCGACCGTTTATCGTCATCGATTGCTTTCAACAAAACGAAGCGCTAAAAAATGCCATGGTCAACGTGCAGATCGAATTCGAATGCCAATTGGACGTCCCGCTTTCGACGACCGCGTACTGCCTGATTATGCATAATTGCATCGTGGAATACAATCCTTTAACGAACATTGTAAGAAAAATTATTTAATTATGAAAACGTGTACTTTTTATTGTGAAAACTAATATGTATCAAAGTATACTTTCTTAAATAAAAAAATATTTCTCTCCCGAGAATTATTAACCGAGTACCTAATTGAGAAAAATTAGCTCAACCGCTATAATCTTGCCTGCTCGTAAAACCGAACTGATAATACAAGCAGCTTACCACCGAGACCGTTAATAAAGTAAAAATTATTTCAGCCTCTAAGATATCAAGTTTTACTTCAAACCTAATGATAAGAACGTTGCCACGGCTTCGCACGGGTAATTCGTAAAAACGCTGATAAACATTCAATTCATCAGCTCTATCTTGCAAATCCGTTGCAACGAACGCTGTGTATCATGCTAGAGAAAGGTGTGTGTGTGTAATAGGTCTCTCTCTCTCTCTCTCTCTCTCTCTCTCTTTCTCATGAAAGGAACAATTCCCTCGCGCCCAACGATAAGAAAAATTTTTAACACCTATATTAGTAAATATCTATAATATCTTCGAATTCATTTTTCGAATACAAATATATAAATCAGATAAATCGATGTAAATAAAAAAATATTTCTCCCTGCTACTACGGTATTTCTTTTCATAAGTTTGTATTTATTTTTCAACCCTCGTTCGATTCTCCTACTGATCTAGCCCAGTCGTCCGATCCGTCTCTTCCTATTCTTTGGATAAATATAGCGATTACTTCAGTCTCGTCCGCTTACAAATATTTCTACATTTCTTTCACGATAATGTGCGAGTGGCCACTTCTTCTCTTGCCCCGCAGACCGCTATTATGGAAACCGTTAAAAATGGATGCTATGCATCCCTGTACAAGCCTCTGAAGAATGATGTCTCTCTCATTTTTATGAAAAAATGTATGACATCGCACGAAAGATTACGGTAATATCGACTTCGTTTTGATTGGTAATTGATATTGGGACGTATGCAATAAAATTGGAGATTTGACAAATTTTCAACAGTAATAAATCTGAATCCGAGTATAAAGGCTCGTTGCCGCTAGCTCTGCCAATCGAACGATCCGATCTTTGTAAAATACGCGTCTCCACTGCGTCGACACAGACCGATTGGACAGGGGAGTAGGCAAATATAAAATAGTTTGAAGCGTTTCGTATCCCTTCAGTGTCATTTGAGAAGGGTACAGTTCCACTTGAAAAGCCGAACGCTATGCTGATTTGTTTTCCATCCGATGTCGGTAAAAGATCAAAGGAAATCGTGCCAAGCGATGCCAAATCATCGGCACGAGGAACAGTTTTAGCCCTAAAGCAAGAATCTGAGACAAGATTAATAGGTCCTAAAATTCTCTCCAAAAATACTGCTCGCTCATATGATGATCAATTGATAAAACGAATACACTTTCATTTAAAAAAAGTTAAGAACACTGCGTATCTTCATGATAATATTGGCTAATAGTTTATAATATTTTCAAAATAAAGTTGCAGGTGTCCAGAAGTCGAACTGGTGTAACATTCTTCCACAAGAAGAAGATATGAGGACAACACCGATATCACCGTAACAGGAGGACGACCGATATGATCAGAGTGCTAAGATGTCGCCGTAACATCCTGTTATTCACCTGCCCTTTCTCTAACACCCATGCGTATATAAACCCATAGAAATTAAATAAAGAAGCTCAGTACAGTTACTCTGCCCGAATACGGTTCAACTTGTTTCCTTCCTTTCCAACGTGACGTCTGAACCTGTCACAAAAGCATGGCCCATTTCTGCTCCAGTCCGCTGTCTCGCTTCTAATCGTAGGCAGTGATCGATATTGGTTAAAGACGGTGACAAAGGTTAACGACAGGTAGTATCAAAACCGAGTGAGAGGGAAAAATAACAATATACGAAAAATGACATACCCGCGATTACAGGAGGAACAAGGACAGCAGCCAAAGGTTGTTTGTACGGGATCTCCGACTGAAAAATTCCGATGTTTGGTTTTTTGAACCGTTCGGCATCGACCGAGCCTATCGCGCGGCATGCTCGATTGACAAAAACCAAGCCAATGGAAACGAAGAAATAATATAAATGATAAAGATCGCAAATCACAAAATCGACTTATGAGCACGAAACTGTAGAGTTTTGGGAAAGCGGGCAAAGATTGCTGGCTACGGTACAAAACAGTCTTTGAATTTTGATGTAACTTCTTTTAAATACCATTTCATATTCTTGGGATAGTTCACGAAGAAGAAAATATTGAAATTTTTCAAAATCTCTTCTTTTTTTTTTAATTTGCGGTATTACAAACGTCCCTGCTAAATGTAATGACACACAAACTCAACTTTAAAAGCAAATTTGATTCCTTGAAATTTCAGAATGATAATATTAAAATTTTTTTGTATATCAAGTTTATTTTTCTTCAAATATGCAAAAGACAGTGTTTAGAATTCTAAGGCGTCATTTATAACCGGACGTGACTTCGTAGCTACTTTTTGAGCTCAAAAAGTCCGTCTCGATAATTACAGTCCTTTCGCATTGGCATGATAAAAAGGAAGAAACTCCAAATCGGACCCTTGGACATTCTCCTGGTCATCGTAGATCCCTTGGAACGTGAAGTGCGCATACCGACCCTAGGACAGACTAGCGGATTTGGCAAAAACCCGAGGTCTCGAACATTTATTTTTTAACAACCTGATGGACAGTATTCCCAACAAAATCCGTATTGGTTGGTGGGTGTTTCTATTGTGCAGAAAGCTGCAAGGGTAGTCGACGTGGAATACGAGCTACAAGAACTTCAGCAGACATAGAACCAACAGAAGCAAACAAGAAGCACCACAGAAACGAAGCTCGCATGCTTCAGGACGAATCTTCCTTTCATAGCTCTTGCCGGTCACGGTTGATGGCCATCTATCACGGCTCTTGCCGGCCACTGTTGACGGCCATCTTTCACGGCTCCTGCAGGTCATCGTTGACGGCCACTTTCAATACACGAGCGTGCTTTTTAACCAGCGAAATAAGGCCACGCTCGATACAAACAGAAGATTTTTGACCTCCGGCATGCCATCCTTGTGTCACTTTAAAGTATGGGAAAATTGTTACATTCTCTAAACGTAGTTCCTATCAGTATTCAACATAGAGGTGAACATTATTATGTGTATACGCTGTGAGAATGAGAAATAAAAAATAATTGGCCTTGACGTAACCTTGACATATCGTAATATGTACGCATGTCATTTGATTTTAATCGTTCTGATATACATATTCACAACTGTCCTTACACCACCTACCAAAAATCGACATGAACTTACTGGACAATCCAATAGTTGAGTTCGTTTTGGAGTCTGATTCTCGAAAAAATTTCCAACAAATTAACTCACAAAAAAGTCCATATTAATGAATTTATTCAAACAAGTATGTATCGAGAAGATTATTGAAAGCAACTAACCTCCCAAAGAAGCATTCAAAAGTTATTAATGTGAACTATTCAAAAAACCTCCAAGATATGTTAACCCTCTGCTCCCCAGGAAATGCTTCCAAATACAAAAAGTGAAATATTAAGCCACAAAAAAACTCAGTGAAATGTTAAACTCCAGAAGGATACAAAAACACTCCAAAAAGTATTTATTGAAATCAAAAGTAGGTGCTCCGTTTACTCAGGGTGCACCATACTAGCTAATTAGAAAATCACGATAAAACATTAATATTTTTAACGGATTCACATATAACGAATACTTGGAAAAACCAGAAAAATTATATCTAAGGTAGACTTTTGTACAAAAAGCGTAGAAAAAAATTCACATCGCCATTTTCATTATCTGATTCCATCGTCCATATTAAAGTTGCATTTTAAAGCACTTGTCTGATTTATTACAAAAAAAACACTGAAAACATAAAAAAGCCTTGAAGATATATTTCAAGTGTCTTGAAGACGTCTTGCCCCAGATTTCAAAACAACGTCCAATTTGGGACGTTTTTAAGACGTAAGATGTTCAGACTTAAAATGGACGTAAAATAGCGTCTTTAACATGTTTAGTGCTTATTGGCTCATCTCCATCCTTCAGGATGCCTTTTGGAACCTTTCTCTTCGCCAGCAGAATTCTTAGAATGGGAAATATTTTTTCGCATTACTAGTAACTTTGGAATACCAAAGCTATTGAATTTGAAGAATTATTTATAACTACTCGAATTTGAAAAAATTCGTTGTAAAAATAATATGAGAAAGTTCCAATGTTCGTCCACCTTCCTTTAATTCTGAATTTTCAAAATTGCTTTCATTAGATACAGTCCTATTATTATAGGAAATGAGGATTATTAAAATGAACAAAGTGTGAATATACTAAACGTAAAGTACTTTTGAACGTGGCTAAATTTAATAAGGTCAGTGTAGATTCACCTTCCATTTACTTCCACTTTACTCAGTGTCTACTATTGTTTTGCATATCCAATAGGTATAGGAAGGTTGTAATGAGGAATATGGTAAAGGAAGCTAATAATTTCTATTGCTTACGTACAATATGATGAAACGACGATAGATTTTTACATTGGAAACAAGGAACTACTGCATACAGCATTCTTAATGTATTGTGTCCATTATTTGTCCTTAACAAGATTAGTATGGTGTTTGTTTGATACACTCCGTCGGAAATTCCAGTATACGACACCGGACACCTTTGTTCCCTGGAATTGAGGGTTGCTTCCAGCTCTCTATATGGTGGATCACGCAACTTGTACTCCCTTTATAACTCCCAAAATATGCGTCGCACGAAAAATGTTGTATACAGAAGATGCATGGTTTGAAGGGGCACATTATGTAATGCATTTATTTTTTTGTATAGGTGGAGGCGTTTAGGAAATTTGAAGGTCAAGTTTGTTTTTTTAAATATATTACTATATTTTTTACGTCAAAATATGGAAGAATAATCGAATCCTAATAGCTACCAAGTAATTTTACTTTATTTCTTGAAAATTTTCTTTACATAATATTAAGTTGGAAATTGGCCATCTGTGGCAGAGTTGTGGTTTATTCGAATAACTTTTTATCTAGTCAATTATTCGAATAATCTACTATTACCTAATTCGCGATAAATTTCTTTACGAATAAATTATTTACGAGTAGTTTGTTTACGAACGATTCATTCGCGAGTATAATGTTATTTGTTTTTTACTTATTTTACTTATTTTACTTATTTTACTTATTTTACTGATTTTTTCTAATGGGTTTACAATCACCCAAAGCTTTAAAATCTACAATACTAGTTCGTTCAGACAGTTTTGTAATAAGGTATAACGTTATGGAGACCAGGTATTGAAAATTTGGAGGAACTAATTTTTTAAATGAATTATTATAGGGTATCGATACATAGGTTTGTATTATTGTTGCTAAATTGGTATATTTTAGTTATTTTTCTATCATTTTTTATTATATGTATGAACATTGCAATATATATGGCAATTTAAATTTTAGGAAGACTTACAGGAAAACTGTTAAAGGTTACCTAAACGATACTTGTTTTATATGAAGGCTGAATCAATTGTTATTAAGAGCATATAAATTTCAAGTGCATTCCTCGGCTCTATGATATTTGAAAAATAAAGTTCGAGGTGTATATTTCGACGCATGAGTAAGCAGTCAAGCGGTAAGTACGCTTGTAACTGAACATTCGTATCCAATTCCAAAATAAACCACGAAAAATCTGACAAAGAAACGTTTCCAACAATAGCTGGCCAGTATTCACTTTTCTACAAATTAGAATATAAAAACTTGCAGAAAAAGTTTTTTTCATAAAAAGTGCTGGTCACCTTGATTTTGTAAATGTTAGTACGTATTTTTGACTCAATAATATTCTGGCTGGCGTTGAGATGAACTCAACGACCTACTACACTATAATCTTAAACTTTGAAAGAGTGATGAAATAATTTTGGTCATGTATGCTGGAACGACGCCGGTAGAAGTTTAATTCCGATGGACGGACGCTTGAAGCGAACAAGACCCATCTTGGTGCAAATCATTGCCAATTCCTGATGATCTTTAGCCACCTCAATTTGAAGAAAGGCGTTCCGAAGGTCAACGGTGCTAAAACAGCGAGCATGTACTTCGAGAAAAACGGATCTTGCCGTCAGTTTCCCGAACTTCGCCGATTGAACACGTTCAACGATATCCAAGGATTCAAGGCGTCGCAGTTAGTTTTATAGAAGAGGTTCCATCGCGAAAGGCATCGGCCTGTGTAGAGTTTGCTGCGGCCGAGCGTCTTCCTGACAGGACGAACTGACTATGTCTGGAAGTTCAGATATTTTCCAGGATCGAGAAGTGCCGGAAATTGAGGTGGATTTTACACACCGCGGTGTTCTTGGAATTGATTCTTAACACATCAGTCTACTTGTTTGCCTCTTTTTAAAATGCAGGCCACAGTCCGAGACTGTCAGTAGCGTTGAGGCCGCGGAAATCCGGCCCTTTCGTGTAGCTACATTAATGACGATGATGCCACTATGTTCGATCGCGCTAAATACTGTGGAAAATTTTTCGAAATTAATCGAAATGTCGTGAGTAATATGGAACTTAACCGGGCCAATCTATGCCAAGCGGATCACTTTTGTAGCTCGATGTCAGGAGTTTAGATTATATCGAAATCTGTTGTATTCTTTACACAATTGAAGGTTTAAGCCATCATTTTTCTAATTTCGGAATAGTTTATGAGCTACAAGCCCTCAAAGCTTCCAGTTTTGGCTGATATTTACAAAAACCGCCTTCACGCTTGAATTTATATCTCCGGAACCATTAATAGAGTATGTATGAGAACGCCCATAAAGTGTGCGTAACAGTGTATAAGAGAGCTACGTATAGTGCGCCCGCGTCAAGAAGGCACCTATGTGTTTACATCCCCCCTCTTCCCACTGCAGCAAGTAAGTTACTAAGCAGCTAGTAAGAGAGGGAATGTAAATACAAAGGTGCCTTCATAGCGTGTGAGGACTATAGTTGAGCGACGGTACCTAGAACGCACTGATATCGGACTGCATGAGAGCGTGAACGTGTGAAATATATGTATAATAATATCGTCTTACAGTATATAATCCTGTGTAATCTTAATGTAGTAATTCGAAAAATAAAATGCGCAAAACTCTTGCGTATATTGATACAATACGCACCGAAATCCTTTGAGTTATCACAGTACAATTTAGTATCATCATTTGGGTCACTTGTTTGCAGTCGTGCAGGTTACAGAAACATTATTCAACACTTAAAAAGTTCTTGACGAATTTACGGAAATAAGAGTACATTCGAGGTACATAGTAGCTCTGGATATTCCTCACGCTTTGTGAAATCGTAAACCGTATCACCGCATCGATATGGCAATGGCGAGGTAGTGCTCGGGATATGCGATTCATTGTAAATAAACCACAACATTGTAGGGTTCCAAGTACAACAACAACAAACTGTTTTATTCCGAAAACGAAATGATAGCGCATATTATAGTAACGAAGTAATAATAAACACATATTGTAATCTGCAATATTATGTACTGAATATGATATGCTTATTTAATAGTGAGTACATCCTCCTTTTGCTTTTTATTACCTCCAGTATGCGATTTGACGACGGTTGAAATTGCATATGAAAGGTAAATACGTTCTTTTTCTATTTTCTCTAATAAAAGAGATTAATGTAAATAACTTAAATAGGTTAATAAATTATCTTTATTTAGGACAAATATATTACCATTATTTACCATAAATAAATGAACAATATTTTTTACTTTTGTATGATATACATACAGGGTGACAGCTGACTATCATTTCACCGACAATGTTTACATAGACGCAATTTCACCGACACCGGGCTTCGTTCGACATTGTTTATGGATTGGTACGTTGAAATCACTGACGTATCTTAACATTGTCGCTCACACATTTCTTCGATAATTTATTTGCAATGTGTATATACTTAATATAATATTTATCGACATATATTATCGCTAACAATTTATTTCCGTCTATGAGGTAATGATGAACTATTCAATAATGGGTTCGACATCAGGCAGTAGAATAGTTTTTAAATTATTAAACGAATTGGGTATCTCTTCAGGTTTCAGAAATACGTGATAGGCTGTATGTCTCATTAATTTTTTGAAAATTTCTCATATTTTTTTGAGAATCCATTACTCTGAATTTACTGATACACATACATTCTGGCACATCTTTTATTGATGCACATAAGAAAATGGACTTGACTGCATTTATTGTGGCCTCTTCAAAGTCCGAAAGAATAAATTTGGATTGTAATAAATTATCGAAATTTTGACCTAAACGGAAAACGTTATCCACCTGTATACAGGGTGTCCCGAGAAGGAGTATACAAGCGGACGGCAGGAGATTCCTGATAAAAGAAACATGAAGAAAATATAGAATAATATTTTTTGTTTAGGACCTAATCTTCGAGAAAATCGAGTTTGAAAATTTGCTTTGTACATTATGGCTAAAGTCCACCACACTGCACTTTTTCCCCACGAAGCTCACAAACGTAATAAATCACAAGGCTAAGTTACAATTCCTACACCGTTCCTCCCCTTGCACATTACAATGGTGAAACAAACGTCGGCACGTCAACAAGTATCCTTCGAGTAGGTCCCGGTGGTGAAACAAATGCCGGCTCGTCCACACCCTCCTTTATTGTGGAACCTGGCGGCGAAATAAACGTCAGCTCGTTCGTTATTTTTTAAGGGTGGGGCTCTCAATATACTATTACTACCCACACATAGAAGAAACCCACACATGTATATTAGTTTGCAGAGGTTTACGCCGCCCAGAATAGACGCTTCAATATCGAAGTGTGAAATTTAGAAATGGAAAATATAGACTCCAAAAAGTCTTAGCTACGTTGCTTTGGTCTTCGGAATAACGGCATCTTGCTTATTGTGGAGATATTTGCAATATTCAACCGGCGTGGTGTCAATCTCGCAAGGATGCGGTTTCAAGATAGTCGCCGTTGACAGATTTTCTTAAATATCGAGGGGGTATTTTTAGTTGATTACTTACTTAATTAAGACGCATTTAAACTACGTGACTAATGAGATGCGAGATCAGTTGGCACGAAGCGTTCGAGCCAACGAGCGGTCGAAACCCTGTTCTTCTCAATGGCTCGGCCTCCTCGCGCCAATTAATCTCACCTCTCATTAGTCACTGATCATTTTCATTGCTCATTCATTAACACTATATTTACGGAGCACCAAAAACAACTGTTTTATATTATTATATTTTTTTATTATCATTATATTCTATATTACTGCGTTAATAACTTGTGAACGAAGCCACGGATTGCATTTTCGCTAAGAAAAAAAGTTACTTCAAATGATTTCAGGAACCCCTCATTTTCCGCTTGTGCAATAATTTGATATGATGATACCTACAATGCATAAAATATTTATGCATGATTCTATCAATTCGACAATCGAGTGAGAAAGCAACAGAGGCTCAGGATAAAATGGTGCGAAATTTTCGTCTGTATCACACAGGAAAATTCTCAAGAAAGAAATGTAATTTTGGATGTTTTGGATAGGTTGAGTAAAATATCAATATTTCAGCTGTCCACATCTCATTAAAATGAACGATAATAGTTATAAATAATTTGTTTTCAATTATATGTAGACTTTGGCTCACGTCCGACCCATTGCTGTCGAAGGAGGAAAAGAACGATCAAGAAATCGAAACCATTTCTCAAAGAAAGTATCGAACTTCTGGTTTCAGAACAATATCCGAAACATGAAAGTGGAGAGGATGTTCAATTTAATTGAATTAAAAACAAAAATTGTATTTTTGAAAAAATTTTGTATAAAAAAATTGGAACGCTGGATTTTGTTTTCATTAATCTATTTCAACAAAAACCCAAATATATGTACTAGTAATATATAGTTTTAGTTGTTTTATATTTTTATTTATATTTTTCATATTTTTTATTTATTTATTTATATTTTTTATCACTTTTGGTATGGGAACCGATCACTGAGCATCGTCTCATCTATAAGAACCTACTTCTTGTAAGTCCCGACTCGTCCGCAAGTTACATTCCTGTGGGTACCGGTGGCAAAACGAACATCGGCTCGTCGACAACTAACAAAACTCTTACAGTTTTCAATAACAAGAATGAATTCTCGACTTCGCACGGTTGCTTTAGTCCTCGTCTCGTAACACCTGAAATAAACGATCTTGTGTTGCGGGATATTTCTTAGTATTGAAAATATAGTGTTAAAAATTAAAAGTTATATGCACGGTTTAATCTCCACTGGATAATCAATGCTATGAAACACTCTGCAAGCGTTGTGTATGAGTCGCCTCTCAACAGCTATGGTCATTCTCCCTCGCAGGTGGTAAATTTCGTTATTTGATATACACTCCTTTGAAACGTCTGCTTTTATACCACTTAAATCACGCATTCCGAACAAGTTTTCTACGTTCAAATACTATCTGCCTTACTACTATACCATACTATCTGTCTAATTGATTTCAGCAACCAATAGTTTCTTTTAATTACAGCTGTCTTTCTCCTAATCGTATATTTTTCTTTTAATTTAAACAATACATTCTTTTTTCTTATTCCCCAAAATATGAAACAGTCGTTCTCTCTCCTTTCTATACAGTTATACATTATAGCATGTACCGTTAAGCATTTCGTAATAAGAATCTTCTTCTTTCTCTAAATTTAAAATTACTGTCTTCCACCTTCTACCACGGTTACAATATTAATCGATCGGCTCTACATATCCGCGTGCTTAATTGTACTCCTGTAATTTGAACGCCTCTGGCAGGAGAGGCCCGGCGATGCGTTCGCCGGCGTGAGAAATAAGCTCCACACGCCATCTGGTCCACGCTAGTCGCCGGGCCCGTAGCTCGAAGCCCAGAACCGCTTCTGGCTCCGGCCGGGACCCCCAAACACGACGGACGACGCGAGTGCGCCTATAAACATAGTCCCACATTGCCGCCTCTAGTTCGAGGGAAAGATCCCCCGCCAGAACAAGCGCCGCTATGGTCGACGTGGTGCGGTATCCTCTTATGAGGCGGATGGCCATTCGCCTCTGGAGCCCGCGCAGCAATTGCTTGCCGCGTCGTCTGGTCATCACGGCCGGTGCCCACATGGGGGCACCATACAGGGCCATTGGCGCACCACGCCTAGATAAAGGCGACGCACTACCTCACCGGGTACTCTGAGATTGGGCAAAAGGCGGCCAAGAGCGGCCGCCGCCCGTTCTACCCGGGGGACGAAGCGACTATCCTATCCTCGGAAATATCCTTGGATTAAGCTTCTGTGTTGAAATGTGAGCGTCGTCGAATTACAATCAGGTATTATATTGAATGTGATACCATGCAGTTATATCGTCACAATGTATAAATGGAAGCCGTCAGGTATGAAATACCCCTTTGATTTCTGTATGCCACTTATACAAATCAATTGCATCAGTTAAAACATTATTATCGATACTCATTATTGCGCACATGTTTTCGTTTCAATGTAGAACAGTTTTATGTTTCTGATATAATAAGCAATTGTTAATGTTGATATAGTATAAAAGTTGTAGAGTGTACTAAATGCAGAATTGATTATCAAGTATGAAACGCTGGTGATATATTCAATACCTGATAGAAAGAAGAAACAAAAGTTGTTATATTTTACACCTGTTATAATACACCTGTGTGTATATATATATATGTCATCGTTGATGGTTCAGGAGTAAGTGCTGAGCGATCGATCACAGTCCTTCTACCAAAAGGCAGCGCTGCTTTCCCCACTTCGTGGCCAGAACCTGCAAGAGAACTGTTCTTGTTCTTTAAAGTAGCGATACAACCTTTGGTCGCCTTAAAAGTCATACTTAAAGATTGTTAACTATCCAAACATGTGTCAACGAATAGTCACGTCAAGTACCCGCATAGGTCTAAGGTAACCGACACCGTATGAGGTTTGTCCGTCGATGGAAACTACATATATCCGCAAGAGGCAACACGAACTCATCACCTTATCATAAATTCATCAAAAGCAGAATAGAGGGCTATGAGTCTCTGGTTTCTTTCAAACATAAGTTGTCACTAACAGATATTACTGAAAGGTGCATGATTAACAATAAAAGATGAAACTAATAGGTGTGACAAATTAAGAAATATATACGAAATATACATCAAACTTACTATTTAAATTAATATTAATTTGTTAAATCATTAACAATAACAAAATGTTATATTTCAGAATCATTCCATATTTAGGGATTGTTCCGTATTTCTAGATTTTTCTTTACTATACTACAGATAGGGTTTTTATTTCCAAAAGGTTGATGTTTGCCGTTCTCTTCAAAAAATAAAATGCTCGAAATTCTTTTGTATATTGATACAATACGCACAGACAGAATCCCTTTGAGTTGCTATCACAGTACAATTTGGTATCATCTTTCGGGTCGCATGCCTGTAGCCAAGCTGGTCATAGAAACGTTATTTAACACCTGAAAAGTCAACGAGTTTACGGAACTAATGGTAAATTCGAGATACATAGACGGTCTGGACATTTCATCAGGCTTTGTGAAATTGTAATCGCGATACTGCATCGATAGGGCGAGGATGACGGTGTAGAAGAGAATGAGAGATGTATTTCGGATAATGCGACTCGCTTTCCAACTAGTAACAAATCTGACAGACTGACTCCAAATATGTCGACCAAAAACTAATTTCTCTACCAACAACTTAACTCTTGTTTGATGACTTATCTCTCGACTGACGAGTTTTTGTGTGTTTCTCTCCGCTCACTAAAGCTTACTTTATAGTACGCGATTCCTCTGTGCTCGCGTGGATCGCTATCGTGGGTTAGAGACCGTTGGCCCTAGGTGCGATTTGTCCGCAGCGCTTCTTTGTAACAATTTAAAACAGTATACTGTTTGCATGCTTTGAGTTGTTACGTGCTTCTCACTCGCGCCGTGAGGTCACGGTTGAACCGAGTAACTTATCCTCTCCGAGGGAGAGAACGGGTGCCGGGTGCGAGCGCACGATCGATTGCAGTCTACACTCCTCGTTAAAAATGTGTGCTATCCAGGTGTACACCTGGGTGTACTATTTTTAATTTTTCAATAACACATGTGTAAATTTTCCTTCAATGACGAGTCATATCCAAACACTAGGAGTTCTGAATATGGGGTTCGTAACATTATGGGATGTACTCACCCTTTCATCATGTTTTTGCAAACTATTTGAAACTTTAGTTAAATACAGACTAGAATGGTAGTTGAAATGCAATGACATACCACCGACTAATCAATCTGGTTTTGTTAAGGCTTATCATGAATTGATATTTTGGTTAAGCTTCCTTTGTACATAGAAGATGGTTTTATTAATAAGAAAAGTACTGTCGCCACCAATCTAGATAATCAGGGGGCGTTTGATAATGTAAATAATGATATCCTGATTAATAAATTAGCTTATACAAGATGTTCGACAATACTAATTAAATTTATTAGGTTTCTCATTTATCAAAAGGAAATGTTTGCAGACTTTACAAAGGACCAAGTCAGAATCGTTTACAAAGGTGTTCCTCACGGAGGGGTACTGAGTCACCTTCTCTTTATAATCTATATTTCGCATGAAACCGGACCGCATTCTCCGAGTTCGGCGGAGATTTCAGAGAAGAAACCGTACTCGGTTGCTGGTGATACCGAAACGTGCTACGCTCGTGTAAGGGATAAACAGCGACAACTCACACACGGGTCAATCAACCCAGGAACGACCAGGACGACAGTCCACAAAACGCCGGAACTCCGAGAATCATCCATATTTAAGATCTTACAGTGGTCTCACTCCAAGAGGAAGGGCTCCATGAAGGGTGGATGATGTGGAGACGCCCTGACAGGATGTCGGGGATTCTTCTGGTCGCCGGGAGCGACTGCAAATGGGAAAGGTCAGATTCGACCTCCGACTACAGGACCATTGCGAGACGGTCCTCTAGGAATTCCATATCTTGTTATTAGGCAGACCAATTGGGTTAAGACCCGCTAGTAAATAGCGTAGGGTCTACGAAGGATCAGTTCCCGTAGCTGCCGAAAACTCAAAAAATCATTGTCGAACGAGCTACCGTTGCGTTAGATTTCGTTTAGCAAGTGTGATAGTATGGAGCCAAGGGAACATGGCCACAGGCTCCGGGAGGATCACGGATGTTGCGGCGAGACCTAGGGCTTGAGGAAACGTGGTGTGCGAGCCGCATTTAGTGACCCTTCGTCGATTTTCGCGATTTCTTCAGAACGAAATTTTTTGAACCAATTCTGACACGCGCGTTCTGTTAAGCAATCGACGCCATAAATTCCACATATCTCTTTGTGAGCCTCAGCTACTTTCTTGCCTTTATGAAAATGAAAATGTAAAATGTGTCAGAAATGATCATTTTTGCACTCGATTTTAAAATTGACAGCAAGCTATCAATTGTAAACAAAACTATACTGCACTTGTTTCTATAGTAACCTAATCGTGTCAACTACCAAAGCTGAAGACAACAAAATTATAACGTTAACAAAAGAATGATAATGCAAACATAACGCTATCTATGGTGCAAACCGAAGACATATGAGGAAATCACATAGCAAGAAAATGAGAAAGAGCAAGATTGAAAAAAAACTTAGCCTCATCGGGTCCGGAATCGCGTCCAAAAGATTCGTACCTCGCTCGCTCCTCGAACCGTCGACGTTGTAATTGTACGAAGATTTAATATTGCATAATATACTTATTACGTAGACAAAATCACGTACGGAGAATACGTTAAAAGATCTGTTTTTTTTGCAATATTGTTCCATCTCTGCAAAAAATCTGACAAAAATTGACATCACTGTTTTTGGCAATATTCATCGATATTCTTCGATATTCAACTGAAAGATCTGTAATAATTGGGTTCAAAATAGGTCATTTTTTCCAAATTTTAAGAAACCACCGAGGAGGAAAGAGAAGAGAACTCTTCTGGAACAGCTAGTGAATTGAAATTGGCGGACTTTGTCTCGGTCACCTATCGATCGGTGTAATTTATGTTGGAAAACCGTCAAGGACAGCTTTGATCATTTCATCATTCTCGGTCCTTTCACAGAAAATTTTACATAAAAGAGGCAAACACGTTCTTTCTCTATTTTCTCCAATTAAAAAGATTAGCACAAATAACTTAAATGGCTTAGTAAATTAGCATTATTTAATATAAATATTATCTTTATTTAACATTAACCCATTTAAATCGATCCACCCAAATATCTTCGAAACCATCGTTGATATTAAAAAATGTTTTATAAAAGAATTTTGAATGGTTTCGGGGGACGCGTAATTTGTCATTAATAAGATTTTTCTAAGTGAACGCGTCGAGGACATATGAAGGTCAACTTTATTTTTTAAAATGGAATCATATATTTTTTTATCATGGGAATGATAGGAGAGTTCGGGAGCTACGTGAGGGATAAGGAACTAGAGATAAATAAGGGTAAAACAACGGTACTGAATGTTGGGCGGTGAAGTAAAGAAAAGAGAGTGTATAAACGGGGAGAAGGAAATAGGGGTTAATGAGAGAAATCTGGGAAGTAGGGAAGAGATATTTCAGAAATAATTTCAATGGAAGGATGTGGCTATGTGACAGATTAATATGGCCGGTGGCAGTGTATGGAAGGAGAGAAGGCGAGTAGAAGCCTTACGGCAACGATACATAAGGTAGGTACTAGAACTGGACTGTGGGTAACTCCAGGTTACGCAGTAAAGGAGGAAACAAAAAAGGAAAAGTGGAAAGCATGGGCTGCTAAAAGGCATGAGGTTTCGACAAAAGCTGTGAGGAGACAAGGGGAGCGATTGGGCGTGGCTATGTCTGGCATAAATAGAAAGAAGGGTAGTAGACAGGACGAAGTTATCGAAAGGAGAGAGGTAGAGAAGGAAGTATTTGAGCGAGCGAATGGGCAGAACGGTTTTAGAGAAGGAGAAGCGGGGCGAGGAGTGAAAGAAGATAGAATGAAGCGGAAGAAAGATGTAAAGAGGGGAAAACTATAGTAAGATGGTGAAGTCTCAATATAATAAGTGGTATAGGGAGGTAAAAATGGATAGGGTATCAGAGTATTTGAATAGAAGAGGGAAGAAAACGAGATGGTTCAGGATAGCAATGTGCAGATTAGGTAACGAAACAAGGGAAGGATGATGTTGGCATAATGAGGGAGAAAGGATATATTGGAGATATGGAGGGGCGGCAGAGACAAGGGAGCACGTCTTAGAGAGGTGTATGGAGGAGGATGGGATACAAGGAAAGATAAAGAATATATTAAATGAAGATAGAAGAGGAGTGGTATGGATGGAGAAGTTAATTGAAGATAGGAAAGGAAATAAGAGAGAGAGAGAGAGAGAGAGAGAGAGAGAGAGAGGCAAAGAGGAATAATAGGTGGGCTTTGTATCTTTTTTATTTATTTTTATTTGTATCTTTATTATCAGGTTTCTTTTATACTCGCATCTATAGCATGAGTGAGAGTGGTATAGAAGTATTGGTATTAAGGTTAGTACGTAGGATAAGATAAGGAATGGGATCCTTTGTAACCCGAGAGAAAAAAATATAAGTATAAATAATAAATATAAGTCGATTAATTTCGTCATTTTCTTCATAAAAATACCAAGGCATTTATTGTCAAAAATTATTGGTTTAGAAGATATTTTGATCTTAGTAGTGCATAGTGGCTCATTCACTCACCTATCTAAAGTTGGTGTTCAAAAATACGACCTCCAGCCTGAATACAAACATTTGCTCATGTCTCTAAAATTAAAATAGATTCGAAACCAATTATTTTTCGCAATAAATGCCACGGTATCTCTATGAAGAGAATGAATAGCTGGACCAACTAGTATACTAAAAAAATATATGATTCCATTTAAACAAATAAAATTGTTCTTCATATGTCTCCCTAAAACCATTCAAATTTCGTTTGAAACATTTTTTAGTATCGTCGTCGGTTTCAAAGGATTATGTCTTTATAATACAACCCAAATATCTTGAGTCTAAGTACTCGGTACGGATATTACCAGCGTGTGTTTAAGTAATGGTACATGCAGGAGAACATAAAATTACATATCTTAAAGTAGGGAATTCGTATTCATTTGCTTGTGTTCTTCTTTGAACAAATACGTTCCCACATTTTATTACAATATATATGTTTATATTCTGCTTTGTCGTCGTCATGAATCTAATACTATAGTTGCTGCCATTGTATTTCTAGTAAATTCAAATTAATTTTTTTGAAATTAAAAAGTAATTCTCAAAGAACGGGAATCCAAATTTTCTACTTATCTCATATAAAACTTGTTTGGCGCTTAGTGCAAAAAATAAATCAGAAGAAACTGTATTGCAATGTAATGTACAAGACATTTTGAATTAAATTTTCATTATGTTTGTAAAATGATTGGGATACATTGCGGGAAACTGTTTTGTTTGATTCTGTTCATGTGATGATCAATGCTACAAATGTTTCGTTATATACATTTATTACGTACGAAATGCTATTGATATCTGTGACATAACCGACGATTACGCTTCGAACACTATGTTACAACAAATTTTGAAATGTTTACACGAACATAACCTTTTATGGGAAAACGCGTCGTTGGATTATTAATATCAAATAATTCGCATGTATTATCATATGAAGAGAGATAAGCAGAACAGTTGCGCGCTACATAGCCTAATCATTTTACAAACATAATGAAAATTTATTTCAAAAAGACGTGCGACATAAATCTATTAGATTAAACGTAAACAGTATTTCAAGTATAAGTAATTGTAATTTAATCCGTATATTTATGATTAAATTATAATAGATAATATTAGTTCGTTTTCCTTTAAGCGAATTCCAATTGTTCCCCTTGAACGCGAAACATTGCGCAGGGGTATGGCAGTTGTGCATGACTGAGGATTTGTTTCCTTGAGAAGATATAAGAGCTTTGTTAGTTGTGGACGAGCCGACAACGTTCGTTAGCCTCGTAACTTATTAAGTTGGTACACCTCAAGCGGCAAAAGTGCACCGTGGTAGTCTTGATACTAGCGACTGGAATCGATAAGAGGATGTGAATTGGAAGGATTGAATTAACTCGATAATCGAAGACGTATGGTAGCAGTCGTATACTGACATACAGTTAACATAATGGAATATCAACTATATTGTTCAGAAGATTACGACACATGTTAATAAACAATAAAACAGTTTTTCTTAATTTGCAATAATTATGAAGTATATAATTATCTTATATAATTAGTTTTATCTTTAAGTTTCAAATTTTCCGCAGACCCATATATAAATACACATCGGAAAACAATACCAAATAGATCTTCCTGAGAGTTTCCTACTCCTCAACCTAAACTTCCTCAAACACATCCCCGCCCAATTATAAAACACTACATTCCTACAGCAAAATCCATCCTTAACCAATCACGAAACAACCGAACTGACGACGGAATACAAGCCAAACAAACCAACCTCGAGCAGAGAACGTATCATCAGAGCATGGAAATCGAGAATCATTGTAACATAGTGTTATAAACTGCACATAGACCAGAATCATCTTGTTACATCATCGTGTTACATCACCCAGGTGTTCAGTATCACCTAGTGCAGGCCTGGGTGAGTTACTTTGACCGCGAACCACAAGCTGTAATACTACTACTCTATGCATATTGCTACACATAATATGGACAACTGCGAGTTCGAAGTTACACGTAAAGTTGCTCGCTTATCGATATATTTTAGGAAATTATGTATTACTTTAACCTTTTGCGATCGGCAAATTTCTCTGATGGGAGTGACAGCTAGTACCAGCTAGTCGGAGCAAATTTAGCTTCTCGGCGTTATTTCTCCCTTAGCGATTTAAAGCAAATATATGGATGTTACAAAACACAGAATTTGTTGAAACTGATTTGTTATCTTTATAGTACTGTTGCGAATTACACCATTTCTCTCGCGTCGCGGCATTTTATTTACAATAAAGAATATTAATTATAACACAATTCGATACAATAACAATTCAGATCTTTCAGAAGTGGGATGTTGGTCGTTCGACGGTCCGATCTCGACTCTTCGATTGTCCGTTGATAACACACCTCCGTGGGCAACCCCTCTCTTCTATTATTCTTTAAGGAGTTGTTCATGTTCCGTCACGTAGAACCTCCCGCGGACCTCTCTCTCGTGAGGGTTTACGGCACGGACAGCGTGGGTCATCTGAGGAGACGGAGACCTTTTTTTGCAGCTGCCGAACATCTGGGCAGTGTCTCCGTCTTTTCTAATGATCGCGACGCGTCGTAAATCCAAAAGGCCTGAAAAAAATCCCGCAATAACACTTGAGATTTTTGAAGACAAGGCCCGTGCAGGACGGTACGAGAGGGTGGTGACAAAACGTTTGGAGGACGCTGATTGGGAAATCATAATTTTCGAGAAAACCAATCAGTGCAACCCGGCATGGAGGTGGAGGTTCCTTCAAAAATCTCAAGTGGGGAAAAATGTATAAAAAACGCGAGCAGTCGAGGCGCGTCAGTATTATTCTTATAGTCACATTCACTAACATATATTCTCGATCCGGAGTCTCACTCGTGCGTTTCAAACAGTCTCAATCGTTCGGAGACTCACTCGTCGCAACCGGAGACTCATTCGATTCGGGAACTCAATCGTTCGTTCATTCGAAATCGGTCAACATCGGACCGATAACCAGTTTGCAAACCGACGCGTCTTCAAACAGTGAAGCCCGGGCCTTACAACCCCGGTAGGGTCGAAGCTCGATCCCCACGCGTCAAAAAAGGCGCCGTAAAAGCACGGCGCTACAGTTCACAACAGGACAGTTTCACATTACAGAGACTTGATTTGGACAAGTCGCCGTAACAGTACTTATAATACATAAAAACATACATTTTTAATTTCTGTAATTTTCCAAAGTATGGTATTTTGCAAATCAATCACCGATATGAAGTCCTGGCTTCCGAGTACAGATATCACAGTACATACGTGTTAATCGTCTTTTTCCTAGAGTTTTCCTGTCGGAACATACTGCACAGACTTTTTTGATTCCTGAACTTGATTTGATTCCTGAACTGAACCGAAATTACATGAAACTGATTATTTAATCTAATGTCTACGGATGATGTTGAAGATTGCGCTGTAGATGATGTTTGGTGCCAGAAATTTCCTACTAACTCATCGACTAGCATTTCACAAAATTTAAGTGTGTTAGTGGCCTTACGTTCTTCTGTTGGCTTGTTATTTTATGCATTATATATGCATTGATGAAAATAAATTTAAATTTTGCACACAAATTTTATGATATATAGAGTCCTTTTTAATTACATACATCTTGCCGCCAGACTGGCGGCAGCGATTTTTGCGACGACTTGCGAATGCCGTCACTGTGGTGGCATCGACCGCAAAGGGTTAATAGAAAATTGTTCGATACAAATTGTTTCCGATGTGTACAAGAAGGGTACGCAATAGCAAAACGTATATGGATTAAAAAATGCTATAGTACATGAATGGAATAACTGGATGGATATAACAAACGTATATCCAAGATCTGTATAAATCCATGCCAAATCGCACATATGGAAGGTAATAAAATCAAAGGGGTTCGGCGTGTATTCCATCAATTCATTCATTTTTAAATTATTTCAATATTAACAATTGTTTATTATGTCAGAAACTTAAAATTGTTTCTAAACTGATGCGAAAATATGTGAGTGACAATGTATGTCGATAAAAATCTTTTAACTGTTGCAATTGACTTGTAAGAATGGCATTCGAAAATCAAAGTGGTATTCCATATTTGACGGCTTCCATTTATCGAGGATAGCGTTCGAATTACAGGAGTACGATTATCGAACATAGGCCAGGTGGTAGAATGAAGCACGCGGATGCGTTCAGCCGATCGATTAATATTGCAACTGTGGTAGAAGGTGGAAGACACAGTTATATTTAATTTAGAGAAAGGAGAAGATTCTTATTACGAAACGCTTAACGCTACATATTGTAATGAATAACTGTATAGCAAGGAGAGAGAACAACGACTATTTTATATTTTGGAGAATGAGAAAAGAAATGTATTGTTTAAATATCATGATTCTATGGACTACACGATTAGAAGAAAACTGACTGAACGTACAAAACTTCTTCGGAATGTGTGGTTTATTCGCTACAGTAGGAAAATCGAAAGGTACGTTAGATGTTACATCTGATGGTCAAAGATAACGTGTCATTCGAAACCCAACACGCGATTTTGGTACAGTAGAGCAGACTCTCCTTGCTGCGTGAAAAATATACGCGTATGTTTCAACGGAATGTATATAAAATAACGAAATTTACCACCTGTTACGGAGAATGACGATAACTGCCGAGGGACGAGCCAATCACAACGCTTGCACCCTTAGTGCCGAGGAATGGGGTGCGTTGCCGGTGTTGCCGTTCGCCGCTTTATCGTTGGCGGTCTCCGACGGTGTTCAGTCGAATACGTGATGCGATGACAGAAGGGCGTTTATAAGTCTGTTACTGGTTTCCAATCACAGTCCAATCACTTTTTTCGTTGTCGCTGATCGCCGATTGGCGATCACCGGAAATATTTAGTTGAATTTGTGACGCGATGTTCTAAGGATGTGCAAATATCCGTTACTCTGATTCCAAGTGCCCAGACCAGTGACGCTTATATTCTACAGTTAAATTTATAACATTATTATATATTGATTACACGTAGCCAGTGAAGATTTAACCGTGTATGTAACTTGTAATATGAACTGTGTAAGAAATATCTAATATAATAAGATCACTTTTGCCAAATCAAATAACTCCATAAAACAGAAAGTGGAGACATGTGATGAAGTTCCTTTTAAAATAAAAATTGCATAAATGTAGATGTAGCTTTCATTTAAAAACATGTAAATAATAGCTTTTGAAATAAATTATTTATTATTCGGCTAGTAAAAAAAGATTGTTTTTTAATGGTGTTAACCTGTATTATTTGGGAAATTTATTATAATTAGAAAAAGTTGTGACTGAACCTAGTGCTTTCACACTTAAATTTAATATATTTAAAATAGTGGAGTTAATGGATTTGACCTATGTACGACTGATATCTCACGTTGTGTTTGAACTTAAACGATGCGACGCGACGACGTTACAGTTGGTCCCAGTCGAAGTATTAACTGTTCGCGATGATTTTGGCAGTCTTTCAAAGCACTGTATTATATAGGTCGTTGAATTCGTCTTGATGTCAGCTATAACATTATTAAGTATAAAATATACAACAATTAAAAAATCCAGATGACTGTAATTTTTATTTAAAAATTAAAGAACAATTTTTTTCGTTTCTACAAGGATGAGTACTAACCTCTTGACGCTCCATGCTGTTCCGGCCACAGTGCCAAGCGCGATGAGTTGTGACTCAAAAGATATTCATTGCTAATTATATAAAACGTTGACAATTTTCCTTAGTAAATTGAGTATTAATGTTTAAATAAATGATAAGCTATATTTTCCACACACAACAGCATTTTTAAGTACAAGAAATGTGCTATCGTTAAAATAAAAACTCTTATATAAACATTTATTATTTAGATGTTATCGAAATTTTTCAGTTGTTCCCGGAGTTTTGTCAAAAAAATGTTTCAAACGAAAACTAATTAGTACATAGCCTTCTATAAACATCAATATCAAAACTGAAACAAAAATTCTTTATTAAATAAAAATTTAAGATCACCTAGATTTTTCAATTCTTTATATTGTTTACTTAATAAAAGTTATAGTTGACGTCAAGATGCAATCAACGACCTATATGAGACGGTCTTATACGTCTCGAAATATTGCTAAAATCGTCGTGAACAGCTAATTTCTCGATTGGAACCTGTGTGCGACCTGCGCGGTTTTTGGGTCATAGTGCATAGCTCTAGCATAGTGTATAAGATGGAAGGTATTTTACCTGCATTTTCACAAAAGGTTAATATACTATCAATACCTACACCTAATTTTCGATTCCCAACTCAGTATTTTGAAAACATGGTTTCCTTTGACGTATATTCAGTATCATATTGATATACATATAACTGCCGTCAATATTATCCGGTTATAATGCAAGTGTAGAATGACGGACTAAATTGAAACAAGATAGCTGATTTAGATAAGCTTGATGTACGCATAAGCACGTTAAATAAAAAAAATTAACTAACTTCGTTAGTTATTGTAAGTACCCCTAGAATTCTCTATACTGATTCCATTGAAAAATTTACAAAAAGAAACGAAAAGGAAAAGGATTTTTTCAAAAATTTTTCAATAATAGTTATGTGTTCTGGTATGCGCATAGAAAACTATGTAAACACAATGTGTGCTGATCACTTTAACCAATTGTAAGCTGCTTCGCTAGCGTAGATAGCCGTTACCAATCTAAATATAATCACGATAGCGAAACCCTAAATTACGTAATCTGACAAGACACATGTTACTCAATTCTTTACTTGTTGTTAGTTTTAGTTTTCAACTATCTCTTAACATCGACATGCTCATAATGAAAGCAAAGGTTGAAGCATTTGATGTTATCAAGTATATCGACTGAAAACTGGCCGTGAAAACATAATACTATTCAATTTGTGGTCAGGAAATCTATCGATAAAATCAGTTAAATCGGTTAATTCTAAGAGAAATAATTAAAATCTACAAAATACACTTTTTGAAAACAATTTTTTAAATATTGTCTCGTGACCTAATTGGTTTAGCATCTCAAAAAAATGTACATCACATGGCCCAATTATAAAAAATCATTTCGTAATAGAAAGTGTATGAAAACTTATTGGACTGATTATATTGTTACATCTAAACTATGAGTAGGTTATTTCGGATACTGCCGGGAGTCGGATAGAGATCGGGTGTATTAAACGGGTGAAACAGAATTCCATATAACAAATTTATTTCGAAAATATTTATACAAAATGTGAAGTGTACTTACGAGGCTTTGACAGATGGTCGGGACGGACTCGAGCCGCATTCGAAGTATTGAACAAATCACGAAGCGAGAACTTTCGGGATTTTTTTTTACCACGTAACAGTGATATTTTTGAGAAAAACGCTGTTCACCTTTACTTTAGAACGTCTGAAGAATATTTACAAATTTTTCGGACTCGAAATAATAAATAATTTAACCGTGACGGCCGTTTTAATTTTCTAGTGTGCATGACACCTCGTGTGTAACATATGAAATTTTTAAGCAAGGTGTACAGTGAAGATTAACAAAGTACGTAAATGATATTTTACGTTAATGATATTTTATTTAAATAATTCCGTGTCCGAACATAGTTCAACGAATGATTCGCAAAGCTAATTTAATAAATAATAATCGTGTTAAAGGACGTAAGGGATATGTTTGTTAGAGAAATATGAAGAATATTATCAATAAGAAACTCACCCATTTAGTTGTAAAATCCACTTCATGTATCCGACGGCGACGAACAGAAGGATGTCTCCGGGCAGGCAATTTCAACGTTTACTTTCACTACATTATTACTAAACACTAATCACTTATCAATAATATTTATGGACCAACTTTCCTGGGTTAATATGTATAGCTCTGAAAAGAGCCGATTTTTTAATGCAACGCGTTCGCAGTTCTCAATGTTATCGACACGTATGTACCGCGTTGTCGAGATGAACTGCAGAAAACTGGCACGATGGCCGACAGTGTTTCGTTCTCCTACGAGCGAATTTCAACTGTTTCCCATCGAACGCGAACATTGTCAGCCATCGTGCTAGTCTTCCGCAGTTTATCCCGTCAACGCGGTATGTGTTCTTAACGATATGAACTTCGAACGCGTCGCATAAAACAATCTGTTCTTTTCAGGGCCATACATATTAACCCAGGAAAGTTGGTCCATAAATATTATTGATAAGTGATCAGTGTTTAGTTATAATGCAGTGAAAGTAAACGTTGAAATTGCCTGCCCGGAGATATCCTTCTGTTCGTCGCCGTCGGATACAGATCAGCTGTGCAGTTCATCATACATTGTACGAGGTCAATGCACTATCCTGCACACATTTCCGTGCATGAAATGGATTTACAACTAAATGGGTGAGTTTCTTATTGATAATATTCTTCATATTTCTCTAACAAACATATCCCTTACGTCCTTTAACACGATTATTATTTATTAAATTAGCTTTGCGAATCATTCGTCGAACTGTGTTTGGACACGGAATTATTTAAATTAAAATATCATTTACGTACTAGGTTAATCTTCACTGTACACCTTGCTTAAAAATTTCACATGTTACACACGAGGTGTCATGCACACTAGAAAATTAAAACGGCCGTCACGGTTAAATTATTTATTATTTCGAGTCCGAAAAATTTGTAAATATTCTTCAGACGTTCTAAAGTAAAGGTGAACAGCGTTTTTCTTAAAACTATCACTGTTACGTAGTAAAAAAAAATCCCGAAAGTTCTCGCTTCGTGATTTGTTCAATACTTCGAACGCGGCTCGAGTCCGTCCCGACCATCTGTCAAAGCCTCGTGCTGCGGACTCTCTCGCGGACTCTCTCTCTCTCTCTCTCTCTCTCTCGCACCGTCACCTCTCATTGGCCAGTGTTTTTCGTTAATAACTCGTAAACAAAGCCGCGGATTGCATTTTCGCAAAGGAAAAAGTTACTTCAAATGACCTCAGCTACCCCACATTTTCGGCTGTTAAAGTAATTGTGGAACACCCTGTATATATATAAATAAAAAAACTATATATATATATATATATATATAAATAAAAAAACTATATATATATATAATATATATAGTAAAAGAACTAACTAAAAATTTGTCGACGATTTTCTAGCATGATCACGGCGTTGCCAGTGCCCTCGCTGAAAGTCTTCCACAAAACTTACTACCAGGAAAAGGAGTCCAGAGTGACGAGCAGTCAACCTGGACCGCCGGAATACTACTTCTGTGGCAAGGTGAGCCACGATGCTTTCGCTATCAACGTTGTTCAGCTTGTCGCACACATAGGACAAAAATCGCTCGTTCGTCGCGACCTTCGCTCCTGCAAAATGGATAATGGATAATAATAAGAGGAACTCGCCACGCTTAACCCCTTAATGCACAGTTTTTTACAAAAGTACAAAAATAATCAAAATTTTTATTGCAATTTTGGATTTTGATGACATTGCAGAAAATAGTCGAATATCGTAATATTACACGCGCATCGACTTTTTTTATCTTTCTTTTCGAATTCCCGTTTCAGAGTAAACATTATTGTCAGTAAAAATATTTATGTAAACAGTGAGTTATTTTGTGATTACAGAAAGTAAACTTGAGTATATTGGATATTTATACAATTGGTATGATCTCTAATTTTCAGAATATTACTATTATTATTATTATTATTATTATTATTATTATTATTATTATATTTTATTTTACATTATATTTTAGTAAAGTATATATTGAAAAATGAGCGAATCAGAATCTGAATATGAATACGCTGTCGGAAAGCGGCTCTCACAAGGAAGAGATAAGACGTAAGTGATAAGTAGAAAAAGGATATATTTTATACTTGAATAAGTAAGTGTTATAGCTTACAATCCCATGTAAATGATAAATATCAATAAAACGATTGTTCTTTTTTTTGCTTTCACATCGTTATTTTCAATTCTCGATTGCATTCGAGCATGAAAAATTCAAGCAACATAAAGTACAACGCCGCTCGAATTATCTCGAGTGTTTACACAGTTTGGCCAGTTTAGAGTTAACTAGAGCGTGCACGTTAAGGGGTTAATATCAAATTAACACTGGCTATTCTTACAGGTAAACGCGTTGCACGTGGTGGTCGGCTCCCTCCTCCTAGGCGCCGTGGTCCTAGTAGTGGGCCTGGTGCAGCTGGCGCCAGGAGCGGAAGCGGCGCAGAACTCCACGTCCCTAATCGTAGCAGGTTGCATTCTATTGTCGGTAGGCGTGTTCCTAGCGACAGTTAGAGCCTTGTGCATCAAGAGGCAGAAATCCGGTCACAAGGACGAGACCCACCAGCGAAGCGTCACCAGTATAGACATGCTGTTGGCGCAGCTCAGGTGAGAGAGCCAGGCCGAAGGTCTTTCGCTTCGCAGCCGATTATCGCGAGAACTAAGAACAATAGGAAGAAACGATTTTAGGGCATCGTGATCGTCTCTTCGAAAGCTAGATGACTGCTCTAACGAAATACGTATTATATTTGTTCTCGCAGAGACTTCACCGTGTTGACGCCGGACGAGTTGGAGGACCTGGTCGGCCGGTCGACCTCCGCTCTGGAGAGCAAGATCCGCAAGCAGGGCCACAACACCAAGGTGTTGTCGGCCTCGAGGAAGGCCCATCCGTCATCGCCGCCGTGCTCGAACACACCGTCATCGTCGACGTCGCCAGGGACTAGCTCATCCATCCTCTACACGCATCGTTACGACTCTCGTGAACACAGTCTGGTTTAAAACAAAAACAAACAAAACGAAAAAAGGGGGCCGGCCGCGTGTCAGCCTCGTTTCTTAGGGACTACTTCAGTCGTCGTCGTCGCCGTCGCCGTCGTCGTCGCCGCCGCCATGCACGAGCAGCAGTTTTCATACTTAAACGATTGCACCGCTGCCTTTAGCTTGACGCCAAGACGTATATTTCGCGAGGGGGCGAGCATCGTTGGGAAACGATCGCTCTAACACGTCGGACACACGTGGAAAGAAGACAGCGTCCGATCGTTTCGGCAGTTTTCTAGTGGAAAATCAATCCGGTAGAAGGGGGGGGGGGGAGGGTAACACCACCAGTGAACGCGTGCACACAGCAGAGATAAAGGGACCTAATTATCGATTAAATCCACTGCCTTTCTTTCATTATCGTGACCCCGGACCCTTCGTACGGGACGCCGCAACCTCTTGTCGCTCTTGGGCTCGTGGAGTCCAGAGAGAGTCCCTAGATATTGCACACATAGAGACTGTCTCAGATCATTGGAATCGCCTGGATAGCACAGCCTTTATTTATCGTAGCGCGCGCCAACTTCTCGGGCAATGTTGATTGTCCTCCCTTCATCAGGAGACGAAATTAGTGCGAGAGCAGTAATCTGCTCCCGAGAAGGTGCCGCGTGCGACGATAAAAGGGCGCCCCGGACGTTCAGCTGAGACGCCCCGCTGTTAGCACGTTGAATGCCACGCCGGTTTTACAGAAATTGTCCGTGACGCCACGATGAATTTTCTTTTATGCGATACATATAATGTTGAAATATTATCTGCAATAGATAAGTTGTAGTGTACAACCATGCTTGACATGTTAATTGGGACAGGGGTCACCGTTTGAATTGACGATGGTAATAATACCAAATTTTAGATATTGACATTTGTTTGAAATTATATATATATTCCTATCAATTTGGGGGCGTCGGTCACCGGTGGCCCCCATGGCGTCACCCCCAAGTTAATTGCCGGTCACCGGTGGCCCCGTGGCCCCCATGGCGTCACCGCCAAGTTAAGCGCCGGTCACCGGTGACCCCCGTGGCATTCAACGTGTTTAACGAGCGAATCGTAGTGCACGGGTATCGCACGGGAAACAGTGGAATTACATAGTCGCAGACGCGGGGGAGGTATCATTTTCGTCGGCTTGGCCTCTGCACCGTCTACATGGCGAACGATAACGAAACAAAGATCATTTTCGGTAATGCGAACAGAGCGAATCTCTTTGTTTGAGATAATCACCGTCGGAGGCTTTGATGATCATCGAATGTTTTCGACCGTTTACGACATCCGTCATCTACCAAAGAGAGACCAAAAAGCTCAATTTCGTTCCGAGAACTTTATTGTGTTCAGAATCGTCGAGATATTAAGGGGGACAAAAACATAAATAAATGTATCATATGAAAAAGATGAAAAAAAAAGAAAAAAACAGAGACGTTTTTTGTACGAGACAGATGGCGAGGAGAGGGGTTTTAGAGGGTGAACCGCTATGAATTACTTCGTCGCGCTTGATATTTCCGGGCGGGTCAGCGTAACACTCCCGGTGTCGATAATTCTCGCGAGCGGCCTTGTCACAAGTCGGGATCGCGTTGGTTACCCGGGGAATATAGTTAATTAATGATACGTCTTAAGTGAACGCTCCGACACACCGCATCATGTACATGCACATATCCTCGAGCAGTTTAAGTAGCCGTAAAGCGATCAACATTTTCGAAACCGAACTCGCGACGTCTTTCACCGAATTCACGACCGAGATAACACACCGATCGTATAATAATACAAAGGTGTGCCGTTATATCTGGCGAGGTGATCGAAATTTCGTCTATCCGAACCGAGGTGATCTAAAGCCGATTAACCTGTTAAGAGCGGCGAATTTAGTTTTAAAAACCCCTCACAGTGCGCGGAATTAAAATCAAGCGATGACGTGTATACACGACGAACGCAGGGCGAAATGGTCCTATTACAAATTTTATGAAAAACGAGAAAGAACTAAATATTTATTTAAGAAAAACTTAACAATTTATTTCTGAAAAGTTATTGTTATTATAAATTTAAAAATTCCCAAATAAGATTAAAATACATGAACAAGAAAGACACGTGTAGAGAAAAAAATTTTAAGAATTTCAATTGAGTTCGGTACCGCAGAAAGTGGGTACCTTTTTTTCAGGTACATTTAGGCAATTTCTTCGCAAATCAATACTCGTTGTAGAAGTCGCGGCCTGTGCATGGAATTGGTATCGGGTCCCATCCCACCACCCCCTCCGTATAAAATACTTAGCAGTTCTATTGGTAATATAAAGGAAACATCCCACCAAGTAATATTCTTATTGTATTTGATTATAAAATTTCAAGTTTTCATAGTCGATGGGGTAATTTTATGTTTTTAACCCTTTCGCTCCGGCAGTCCGTTCAGCGGGAGTAGCGCTACTGAACGGGGTACCGCGCCGCGCAGTGTGCACATCGCGCATCGGTAGTCTTCGATGTTCGCACGTACGTCTTTCAATGGTACTCTGGAATTGTCTCGTATGTATACTTTTTTAAGAGTTATGTAACATCTGTTTCGTCATATTATATAGAAAAACATAAAAATGAGTATATTGTGGGTATTCAGAAATTTACATATTAACAAAAGTTACTATTATTATAAATAAAAATACAGTTAAGGTAATTAGATATCAAATTATACAATAATTCTTAGTACTATAACTCTGTATGGTAGATTTTAAACCAAGGTGTCACGCAGAGACCAACATTACAATCTTCACATTCATATCGAGTCTCGCGTCTTTTGTCGTTTGCGGTACAAACGACGCACCTTCTATTTCGGTTTTTTCTTGTTGGTTTATACAGTGAGGGAAAATGCCGTTCTATTAGCCGTAATGGATTGTTATTGCCTTTTTGATGAGGATAAGTATTATTCATATGATATTTTTGCAATATTTGTCGGATTAATTCTAAGTGAAATTTGGCTATAGATATCGGTTGTTGTGTGTTATGTTTATATAGACAGTATGCATTCCACACGCATATGTCCAGCAAATGGAAAAAATATTTACGATACCATTTCATAGATTTACGTGTCGAATTTATAGTGCTAATCACCATGTCTACTTTGTCAACAGAACCCATACAATTATTATAATCTAAGACGCGTACTGGTTTTTGAATTTTCTTTCCTCCACGCCTAACAACCGTTGCAAACTCTGAAGTATGCATGGTGGATAACATATAAACTTCTTTCTTATCCATCCATTTTACAGCTAATAAATTTTTAGTTGAACGGGAAGATGCCTCTCCTTTTCTCAGTATATCAGTAATCTTTGGCATTCCTCGTCGTCTTTTTTTTACCGTCCCACACGCATTTGTATAATTATCATACAATAAATTAAACAAGGATGGGCTTGAATACCAGTTATCTAGAAAAACAGTGTGTCCTTTTCCTAGATAGGGCGCCATTAGTGTTTCTACTATCGCTCCCGATTTGCCGATTTCCTTATTTTGGCTGCTGCTCATAGTCGATGAGCCGGCATAAATAATAAGGTCTTGTACGAAACCAGTTCGGCAATCACAAAGAATGAATGACTTGATGCCAAATCTACTTCTCTTTGAAGGAATATATTGTTTGAAGGAAAGTCTCCCTTTATAGAGAAGTAAACTTTCATCGATGCACAAGTCTCGGTAAGGATAAAATGATTGGCTGAAATTATTTCGGAGCATATCGACCACGTTCCTTATTTTATATAATTTATCATTGGGAGATATATTTTGGCTGAAATGTAGCATCGATAGCAATTTAAAATAGCGGTCTCTAGGCATAATCTCTCCAAAAATATCACTATGTAAGAGTTTGTCTACACTCCAGTATTCCCCTAAGGATAGCTTCTTATTGCGTGTCATTAGAAATGACACTGCAAAAAAGCGGTATATTTCGGATAGTGTCGTTCCTTCACCATCTTCCATATTATTGTTATTTTTTTTTAACCAATAGTCATTTGTTTCATTTACAATGTATTGCACGAACTCTTCTGAAGCAAAGAGCAAAAAGTAATCAATTATTTTCGCTAATCTGCTAATGTTTACTATAATTCCTGTATTTTCAGCTGTAAATGGATGTATTTTGGGGACGAATGTGTTTGTGGTCCACGAATCGCAATAGTCGTTATTGTGTCTCTCATTATTTTCTACTTCTGAGTCTGAGGTATTACATATATATCTTCTATTTTTGTTCAGAGTGAAATTATCTATGTTTTCACTCTCGGAACCATGTTCGGAGTCGGTTAATCCATTCAAAAATAGTATGCTTTTTGAACTCCGTCCTGGCATTCTAACAAGGATGAAAATAAAATAAAAAAGCAAATTTTACACAAACCTACAATTAAAAATTTCCGATAAACGTTACTAACCTCAACATCGATCTTAACTGTAAAATTAGACAATAATATTTTTAATCTATATCTTGTCCGACTTAATATCGGTTCGAGAGATACTTTATATTATAATCCTTGTTTTCTAAAATAGTTTTTTGCCTTACAAATACTTTACCATCCAATAGAAAAAAATTTTTAATTTAGTTCAGTACGAGCTATTAGATTCAAAAGATATTCTACCGGTATAGTAGATTCTGTTTTCTAATGGTCAGCGTAGATGGCTTCGCGGACGCCGATTATAGTCGGCACCGGTACACACAGCACGTCGCGCGGACACCGACTATAACCGGCATCCGTACACACAGCACGTCGCGCGGCCGCCGACTATAGTCGGTGTCCGTAGCGAAATGGTTAACGACGAGTAAACACGTCGAACGCACCGTAATAGAGATTTGGTTTGACGTGTATACACGAGAAACGCGCTTAACTGGTTAACGGCATGAAAAAAAGAAACAGCAGACAAAGTCGTTTGGCAATCGAAGAGGCGTGGCTCCGCGCGATGAAGAATATGCGAAACATCTTTGATGATTTTCTGATCGTATTTCGAGAGTCTTTGCCACCCCCGCCCGACAGGGGTGGAGGGAAAGACTGTAAATAGATTGCGACAGCGAGTTCCTGCAGATTACGAGAACGTCTTGCTAGTCTCTCTATTTCGATGAAAGGATATATCCGCGCGGAGAAAGATTGAAAGGACGAAAACTAGAAGATTAGCATCATCCCCCCATACGACAACGACGAAGGACATAAAATACCGAGTCAATTATGACTCGTACCGAACGTTCTTTTGTTATAGATAACAATAGACGTAGTTTCTACATGTTGTTACAATGATATTTCTATATATATACAGGGTGTCCACAATTACTTTAACAGCCGAAAATGAGGGGTAGCTGAGGTCATTTGAAGTAACTTTTTCCTTTGCGAAAATGCAATCCGCGGCTTTGTTTACGAGTTATTAACGAAAAACACTGGCCAATGAGAGGTGACGGTGCGAGAGAGAGAGAGAGAGTGAGTCCGCGAGAGAGTCCGCAGCACGAGGCTTTGACAGATGGTCGGGACGGACTCGAGCCGCGTTCGAAGTATTGAACAAATCACGAAGCGAGAACTTTCGGGATTTTTTTTTACTACGTAACAGTGATATTTTTAAGAAAAACGCTGTTCACCTTTACTTTAGAACGTCTGAAGAATATTTACTAATTTTTCGGACCCGAAATAATAAATAATTTAACCGTGACGGCCGTTTTAATTTTATAGTGTGCATGACACCTCGTGTGTAACATGTGAAATTTTTAAGCAAGGTGTACAGTGAAGATTAACAAAGTACGTAAATGATATTTTACGTTAATGATATTTTATTTAAATAATTCCGTGTCCGAACATAGTTCAACGAATGATTCGCAAAGCTAATTTAATAAATAATAATCGTGTTAAAGGACGTAAGGGATATGTTTGTTAGAGAAATATGAAGAATATTATCAATAAGAAACTCACCCATTTAGTTGTAAAATCCACTTCATGTATCCGACGGCGACGAACAGAAGGATGTCTCCGGGCAGGCAATTTCAACGGTTATAAACCTCGTCCAATTCCAAACAATATTAAAAACTAAAATATATAAACTTACTATTACTACAACTACTAAGAAATAATATTTTATTAATTGTATTGTCTTTTAGTATATTTCACTTTTTACAAGTCAATTCTCTAGTTTTAGAGAACACGCGTTCTGCAGGTCCGATGATGCCATTATACAAAAATATTTCCTGGTAAACGCAGATATTTTCTTGTATCTTTTTACATTTTCTCTTCAATAGGTCAATGGATCTCTAGTTTTCAGTTTAAAAGCAGTTCTTTTAAATAATTCGATTGGGACACTTTTTTATTTTTCATTAAAACATAATTATCAAAACCTATCTAAAAATTTGATTCCTTTTTCCAGTGTGGAGGTTGATTGTTCAGGTGTTGACATAACCTTGACATACGAAGTGAAGATAAATCAATTGAATCGGTTAAAGTTGCTAATCTCTGATTAAATTGTCTTATGCTGAAGCGAAATTTGTGTCGCTTAAAATTGATAATTCACGACACCGTGGATCTGTTATTCAATTGAGTTATTAATTCTTCACGGAGGCAATTTTGTATACTACTTTCGTCCGGAAAGTTATACAGAAAAGTGGTGAATTGTTTTTTAATCACAATTACTTTAGAACACTGTTACTTGTTTTTGTTCGTGTAATCTGTTCAACATTACATACGTAGAGTTTCACCGAATTTCTATTTCCATTTTTAATTTTTTACGGTAAACTCAAAATATTTTGTATGGGCAAAACACGGTATGTTGAGAGTGAGTTTTTGAAGACGTTTCGCATCGAAAATCATGTTTGCCGCATTACCGGTGATGACTGCAATAACATTGTATTCTGTATCCCATTGCACAAATGCACCGTATAAATAGTTAGAAATTGTTACAGCCGTTCGATTTTCTACTATTTTAGGAGTTGCCCACAGAAGTGTTCGTACACCAGAACGAAATTTGTTCAATTCAATTTTATTAGTATTTACATAACATTGTTTTGTAATGTTTTTACACATAATTGAAGAACATTTCTTAGTCTTCAAAACTGAATAGGAGTAGATACAGACGAATCTTTTTTCTTGAAGTAAATAGAGCATGTCTATTATATGGTACAAATATCGGGCCACAAATGTCATCGTACACTTAATAATAATACGAATTAAAAGACTATTAATACTTCATAGGGTTAACTTTTGCTTGAATCACAGCTTGTAATCACTGTTGCATTGATTGCACAAAGTTGGAACTAATTTCATTGCTTATATCCTCCCATTCAGATTTTAAGATGTTTTTTAATTCTTCCCGGTTCGCGCGCGAAATCGGTGTGCTTATAATTTTTCGATCCAAGTTCGATCCACAGATGTTCAATTGAATTAAGATCTGGAGACTGAGTTGCTATCGTATAGGAAATATTATGGATAAGCCATTGTTGTACTAAATACGATTTCTGTTTAGAATCATTATCTTGGTAGAAGTTGTAGTCATTCAAAGTTCTAAATTTCTTGGCACTAACTTTTAAGTTATTTTTAAATATATTTAGATGAACTTAACATAACCTTGACATAGTCATTTTCACATCATGTCAAGAGTGTTACAGAAATCAATGATCGAAGCACTGTCCTCCATTTTTTACTATTCATAGCGCGGCATATGTAGATTGCATTTTTCGAAATTTCTCGATGTCCTCTCATAAAGGTCCATTTATACAGACCAACACCAGACAGACTCTGTTCCATCAACCATATCTTAGATAAATAAACGGGGCCTACCATTTTCAAACTTCTTGAGACCTTGCCTTACACTTCCGCGTCTCGCCGACATATGCTGGCTCAATTATCCCACTCTCCCTGCCGAGACCCTGCATTAGACCCTAGAAATCACTGGTACTAACAGGTCACGCTCAGTTAGGAGTTCAAAAAAACGGTGTACTTTCAAAATTTTCTTCCCAAAATTTTTAAGACCTTTTTCAACCAATATTCCTTTATTTGAAGAATCAGTCTTTTTATTATTAATGGTATTCTTTGATTTAAAAATATGCAGAATTGTGTAAGTTATGGCAGTTCTCCTAAAAGTTTTCTAAAAAAACATACTTCGCAGTGCTCAGCTATACTAGTTCCACGGTTATCTGAGATCATATACGAATAATATTATATTTTTTCAGTTGAAAGTCCACATTTGTCCTTGAACAAAGTATTTTTCGAAAAATTGATTTTTGACAAGATAGCAGGCATTCAAAGTGAAAGTTTTGATTTTTTATGAAAAATAGCTAGCTTTTAGGCTATAAAAACCAACATACTCAAGAGAAAAAATCCTTCGTTCAAGGACAAGTTTTTTGTGTGCCAAAAAGGCTGAAACAATTTCGTCGAAATCGATTCAATACTTTTCGAAATATCCTGACCAACACAGTTACGAGTGTTACGAGCCGAGGACCAAGCAGCTTTGCGTGGCCAGAGGTTGGATGCGATTGGGAATTTTTATAAGGGAAATTGCGTGGACCAACCGATGCTTGTTTAGGCACAGTTGACCACCTAGTAGTCAGGATAGGATTGGTGGACCAACTGATGCTTCTTTCACCACGGGTGGCCACCTAGTAGTCAGGATAGGATTTGTGGAAATTGAAGTTTGGAGCGATAAAGGTATATCTTCATGGGTTTGTACCAACTACTGCTTCGAATTAGGAACTGGAATAATTGAATTTTGCAATCAAAGTAAACTGGTAAAAGATAGTATATTACAAGTTTTCTGGTGTGTCGCGGATTCAAGATCATGGTCCCAGTTTGTCGCACTGGGTGGGCTGGGGCTTGTAACCCGGTAACGAGTACCTACTCGGTTATTCGGCTCGAAAGAGAATTAAACTCGAAACTAACCCGCTTTCTGGTCGCGTTTGGGCCCTTTATATACGATTCCAGAACGGTCGTCGTCGTACCTCTTTGAAGGTACTTGTCTCGCAATAGAGAGAGGGAGAGAGAGAGAGAGAGAGAGAACGGAACTCGAGTCGAATGAAACTAGCTGGAAAGGCAGTGGCCAGCATACCGGTGTACATTACTATGAATACATTGTAATGCTAGATTAAAGGCGACTTTTTTATTTCTAATTATTTATACATGAAATTTTTTTGGTATGATATATTAGTAAGATTCCAATTAAAATGGGACCACACACGACATGCTTTAGATTATATTTATTCACGATACGCTGCAAATAACTTACTTTATTCCATTACACAAATTGTAATTATAACAAAAAAGCATTTGAAAAATATTAAAGGCAACGTTAAAGAAGGTGTGAATGTCATTCAAAACAAAATATCAGTGTAGTTACGCCATTCGCGGACTTCGATTCCACTGTAATTCCGAGGAGCCAGCGACGATTCGATTGTAATTTCGAGGAGCCCATTCCATGTCATGATTCGACGGAGATTCGATGAACGAGCGTACGCGTTTAATGGGGAGTGTGAAGGAACTTTTTCCATCAACCATGGAATTTTAAATCAAACTATTTTGCATGGGATTATGACAATGAATGATGCAGGACTTCCGAGATAATGACATTCCACAGTGCAAAAGCACCACCTTGCTCATAATACAAGGAAAATTACAGAAGTTCGTATTTATATACGATAGTAAAAATTTGTAGCCAATTTATACACTATACAGTTATTATTTATATGTATAACAATGTGTTTTTCTTTATTGTATAACAATTATACATATACATTGTTATATATAAATACATTGTTATATACGTATAACAATATATTTTTCTTTTATTATATTATCATCACAGCGATAATAAATGATAGAAATAAAATGATAGGAACAAAAAACGATAATATCATCACTTACAGTTATAAAAAATTGAATGTAACGATTTCGTGCATCAATTGCCATTAGTACTAATCAAGGGTTGGTACCAAAATCCCTATCGTAAGTATCAACTAATCCGAAACGAAAACTACTAATTCTATGCATAAATTTCCTTCAAGAAAACTAATGCGTGGCTTACAGTACCTTTTATTAGCAATTCGAACTTGTCCGGACATTGCATTCTAGAAGATTTATGAAACAACCGGAAAACAAGATATATCAAATGTAAAGAGACTTTTAAGACACTCGGACGCTACCAAGAACATAACACTTCAATATGCGAAAAATATAGATTTATGTAATCGTGAACTAGTAAGATACACAGCTTCTGATTTAGGGCACACACGCACACACGCACACACACACACACACACACACACACACACACACACACACACACACACACACACACACACCTGGGTATGTTACCACAGATTCAGCGGCATTTGTATAGTTCCAGCAATTTTACTTGCCATCTGTAATTACTTTCTAAATTTTTATTTATCGTTACCGACTGTTATGTATCTATATCACAGACTTAGGATTTACAAATTCTCTTTTGTTTCAATCATTGCAACATTGTACTACAAATAATACCAAAATTTTCATAGATCCACCATTCTTCCTTCTCATTTTGGACTGCATAAGTACTGCGCAAAGTATAAGATATGGAAAAGTACTAAATTTATTATAGTTTTCTAAAGTAAAAAGTATTTTTATTTTAGTTGCATTTATTACATCATACCACGCGGTAGATTATTAAATAAAAAAAAAGGCAATGCCAATTTCATATAAAGGTGCAGATCTTTCTCACCGTATAATTCGCTTAAAAATAATGAAATCATATGATTTTCTATTTTATGTTATTAATTCATGCTACACTTTGCTGTAGATCATCCGAAAAGTAGAAATAAAATGTTGACGCAAAAACTAAAGTCATTAGTATTGTATGTTGCAAATGAAAATGTGAAAGTGATTCACATGCGCTCTAAATTTAATCTTCCGATAAATAAATGGTGTCCGTAACAAATTTTGCAAAATAGCAAACACTGCAAATGGTGTAAAAAAGTGTTTAAATCGACATTAACACTTTAGCATAAACAAGCGAGATTTGCGTTTGTTAATAAATATATGTTATGGAATCAAGAATGGAAAAACGTCATGTTCTTAAACGTTAAACGTTTCAATTTAGACAGCCCAGATGGTTTCTAGTTTTATTTGCATAATTTACTGAAAGCAAGAGATGTACTTATGAACCGCAGTTTTGGTGGCGGAATAGTTACAATTTGTTCTGCATTTTGCTATACCGCAAAAGCTGAATATCAAGCAGGATGAATTCTAAAACCTGTATAGACCTCCTGGACGATGTTTTGATTCCGTTTATAGAGAAACGAGTCTCAAAAACTTTGATTTGACTTCGCTTTCAATCCTTGCAGTCACGGAGGCGGTGATGCATTGCGAATCATGTACATTTCGTTAATTGTTGGGAATTCTAGTTGATGAAAAGTTTGGATAGTGGACTGTATGGTAAAAAACGCTGACGTAATGAAACTAAATTCTAACCAATAAGATTGATACAAATGAGATTAATGTATGTAGTTTCTCGTGCCGAGGATATTGAAAACTCGTTCGGTTCAAATAACAAAATTTATTAAACAATTTTCTATCCCGCACTTGTCACCAGCCGATTTAACATTGGGCGACCCTTTCAACGGATCCGTGGTTGTAGGAATCGGTCGGTTGAACAACATTTGGCCGATAGTCGTTTATCGATAGCTCGCTCGAAAATTCTGAAGTCGTGTCTTATGTCGTGTGCTATGCCGTGTCCTCTTTCGTGTCTCTTTCGTGTCTCTCTTGCTGCTTCGGAGTATCGTCCTTTTATCGCCTCGCGCGGAATGCCTCGATAAGGCCCCGTTTGGGGGAAACGTCATCCCCATTCGCTGATTGACTTGAGGGAGGAGAATCTTCTCGAAAATCCTCTCCTCGGCGGAGGACGCAAGCCCACCCTCAAGTCAATGTTGGGAAACTCCCGAAAAATGCCGAAAACAGCTGAGAATCCCGGAGCGAGACGTTATCCCGAGGCAGCATGACGACGTGGGCCCGAATAGTCCGCCGCGGATTTATGGCCCTTGGCCTGGTGACGGTCCCGATGGCCCAAGGGGGCGACCGATTTCTCGAAACCCAAGTCCGAGAGTACCTCGAGTGTTTCGCACGTGCGGCGCAAGGGATGCGGACCCTTGCCGCTGGCCGTTTATGGGGACGGCGGCATGTGTCCTTTCGGGACCGTACAATGTACAATAAGATGATCAAATATGATGATGTGTTGTGAAGCTCACGAATGATACGATCAAGCGATCTATTTATGGCTACAAATCTGTAGTGAAGTTTGCAAGCGCAACAGATTAAAGCGAACGTAGACTGCAAGCGAAACAAATTACAAGTGTAATCAATAATAAGCTGCAAGCGTAACAAGAATTGCAATCGCAAAGATTGTTAACTCAATGTCGCAAGCAGAACAGAGATTGCAAGTGCAAAGATTGTTAACTAAGTGTTACAAACGGAACTAGACTGCAAGCACAGAAGAATTACAAGCGAAAAGAGTTCGATCGCGATGTGCGTGCTTATTTATATCGTCATCGGCCATCGATTAGGAAAGATAGAATGGGGTTTTCGAATATTGGGAGGACTAAACAGCGCTGAAAGTTCGTTACAATGCACGAGAGCAATGCAATAATGAACAGTGCTGCATAGGAAATAACAGAAAATAGGTAATGGATTTGATATTGGGATTATTGGAAAGATGGTCTAGGCGACAAATCATCGCGACGATTCAAACAAAAGACCGTTTAATGTGCATAGTACAGGTCCTTTGTCTAGGCCGGCGCCGAGCTCGAACAGCTGAGCTCGATTTTGTGTATAAAAACTAACGTCGTGCTAGAGTTCTTATACACTGACTCAGGTGACATCAGCGACATCAGTAAAACAAGGTGATCGACTGGCGATCTAAATTTATCGATTTGATTTTAGACATTAATCAAGACAAATATTACTAAAATCGCATAAAAATATTTTAGATACAAGAAGTTATAAAATAATTAAAATAATCATAAAATAACAGAAATAAAACTGAAAGACGATAGCAATAACTAACTTTCTCCTTCGAAGTGATATGTATTAGCACTGACGAGCATGCAGACATTTTATCTATCAATCCTGTGATTTGTGAAATTCCGCCAAAAAAGTATCTAAAATACATTAAAAGAATGTATGTTATACGAACATTCATTTTGTGCACCTGAATAGAAAATTCTAATTTAAAATTAAGATTGACTTAAACGTAATAAAAATCTTTGCAAATTCAATGAATATAAAACATGACATTAAAGTTTACTAGAATATCTGAAACTCACACAAATTAATTGTGAACTGTATAACATTAATGTGTTCACAGGATTTGTTGGGCATTGCAAAATAGCGGTTTCAAAGTGGACGTTCCATGGTACCAGTAGAACCCTTATGGTGGTTCTCGGAAATATTAGCTGCTACGTCACTGAAACGTCCAGAAACTTTATTTTAGTTTGAATATTTATCATTCACTTCATTCATAAAAAATATATAACGTGGCAAATTATTAAAAGAAATTTAACTGCAAAATACAGGATGTCTCTGGATGGTATGTACAAGCTGGCACCAGGTGATTTCTTATAAAAAACATGAAAAGAATATAGAATAACTTGTTTCTGTTTGGGATTTAGTTTAAAAAAAAATCGAATTTGAGAATTTGCTTTGTACATACGCGCTCTTACAACTGTAGGCGACATACAGTGGCGGTTATATAATTACGAACACTTGGGAAATGAAGCAACTTTTTAAATACTGAACTAAATAACCTGAATTTTTTTAGATGATAGAGAGATCAGTCTACTAGTCAACGACTACAATACTTTTTTCAATTTTGATATTACAGTAATTTCTCCCGAACTTGCGCCACATACTTCAGTAAACTCAGCTTCGCGTTGTGATGTTGCTACGGCCCTGTAATTTATCGGTTTTGTTGCTACGCCGATGCTAAGATTCGACGGAGTCGTCAAACGTGTGATGCGTCACGCGACGCGGCTTCTTTGATTCGAAATCATGGAAGACAACTCATAATACAATAACATAACTTTTAAAAATTTTTATAGTTTTCCGAATAAAATTGGGACCAAACATGATATAGTTTGAACAAATATTTCTGATTAAAATAAAATCAAACACGATGTAATTTTGATTACATTTATTTATGAATACTTAATGTGTAATTCATTTGATTCTATTTGATTATATAAGTAAAATATATACATTGATATACATAGTAATAATAACTGTACATTAAAAGACTGCATTGACATTGTGCATAATTAGATAAGTGCAAAATTATATTCTGCATTAATTTGTTTTGTTGCGTATCATCCTTAGAATTGTCTAGTATCATGGCCTACAGGCAAGCGTCGCGTCGGCGGGTGGCCATCTACGACGCTTTACCTGATTCTTTACCTGTTTTCTTTTACTTTGATCATTATTCCATTGCTTTATGAATATTGCCGTTGATACGCCGTAAAAACGATTCGAATAAGAGTAACTAGTTGTCTCTTGTCCTCGCAGGAAAACGTGGCCTTGTTCTTCGTTGCCACGTCTGCAACTCATCCGTTGCGCTGAGTTTCGAGTACGTCGTATCTAAACAGTGTGTTTTTCCTCGATGTTCGATCTGTTAAAATTCCAGGGTTAATGGAAAGATAGAGGAAACTGTTCATTCACATCCTCCGTGCGTAGGCTCGTCCTCAGACTGTAATCGAACCGACCCATGGCCTCTTCCTGCCGTCATCTAATTCAACCATGCATTTTTACGACCGTCATCTAACTTAGCCATGGTCTTTTTCTTACCGTTGTCGAACGTAGGCACGAATATCATAACTTTAGTGATATTTTCTTTCGAACGACATACATACCTTCATACGTTAAGAATCGGTTTTTCTAATGCTTTTTTCGCAAATCAAATAAGCATGTTCTAAAGCATGTCGTGTTTGGTATCATTTTAATTGGCAGAATCTGACCAATATATTAAATAAATTTTCATGTATAAAAAATTGGAAATGAAAAAGTTAAATCATCGTTTTTATTCTAGCATTACCAATCTATTCATAGTATTCACGTACATCGGCATGCTGGTCGCCGTCTTTTCAGGTATGTCCGGGACAACTTTCTCTCTCTCTCTCTTTCTCCCACCCTCTATCTCCCTCTCTCTCTGAAATTAACATGTTTTGAGTAGCTATCCAACACATTAGTGTGTTGAGTAGCTATCGTAATAAAAGTAGCTTGAAGGTGATCTTTAGAATAATCTGATAGCTGATAATGGTCAATCGATTCTTTAATTAATATTGCTGTCCCTGCATGTGCGGTATTATCTGTGTGAATTATGTGATAAAGTTGGTATTTAGGTATTTTAAAATATGTCCTCTCGGTAAAATGGGTTTCACTGACCAACATAATGTGTATTAGATTTGAGTTGAGGAAAATTTTTAGCTCTTCTTTATGTTAGACTAAGCCGTTAGCGTTCCATAGAGCGATGCGAAGAAATTTAGCAATTGAGCTTACCATTAAGTGTTTAGAATATGTTTAAAATCATGCTATTTTGTTCATCTTGTTGATTAAAAATTGTTGTGAAATCTTTCAGGAATTTACTTAGGATACTGTTAAAGTTTTCTTCGCTCTTGAGGTGTGATGATGTGTGATCGTGGGTGAAAAAAAAATGAGTGTTGATACTACCTCGGGTGATGTCGGCGTACCTAAGTTCTTGTCTGTACTTTTTATTCATGACTCTTGTGGGATAGTGGTGGGATTTGCCATTGGTCTTAGTTGAACAGTTGATGGAAGTATTGTTACCACGATTATATGAGTATAGAGAGGCGCTGGTAATATTCGCAGCCTTTGTAATTGGCCGAATGAGGACCTCCACATAACGCACATATAGCTGGCGTGTTACTATCTTTTTTACAACTTGCTGAGTTATGTGATCCGCTGCATTTGACACAAGTAAAGTATTTGTTGCAATATGTTTTTATGTGTTCGTAAATTTGACATTGGGTGCATTGCACAGCATTTTTGGTTTTTCTGTGAGGTTCTATGGCAATAATGCTGTTCTGCAGCTTCTGAATTTTAAATACTTCCAGGTTGTTGATTGCATGTTCCAAGTCAATAAAGAATAGATTTAATGGTTCCTTGGTTTGTCTCTGACTAGCGTTAATGATATTTTTAGCATTGTGACCTCAAGCAGAGAGAGAGAGAGAGAGAGAGAGAGAGAGAGAGAGAGAGATAGCTGAGCCGCAACATATTCGGGGCTTGTGGAATGATGAAGATATTTGATAACTATTTTGTGTGAACGTTCATCTTTTAATTAATAGGAAGCTTATTTCTTTTTTTTTTACATATATTTTACAAGTTATCTGTAAGTGTCAGGGAGCTAAGTGTCACTAGTGCTAATTTTAATGTTATTGTCTGCCAAACTTTAAGAAACAAATTTTTCCTTCACCACTACTTTGCTTAAATTATTGATCATTTCAGCAAATCTTTCAACCCCATATATTAATATACGTGGAAGTTTAGAGATTTTTGTTACATTTGTACTTGGTCTTGGTTCGTGATTTTCCACAGACGTTAGCTGGTCAAACCTGTTATTTATGACAATGGCTGTTGCTTCACGGTTATTTCTTCTCAGTAACTTACATATAGTAAATACTACCTAATTGACGCTCATATTTTACACAAAAATGGACAATTTGGGAGACGATGTACAATTAAGTATAGAAACGCGAGCCGCAAGATTCGAATAATCGTACTTCCGCGAGGAATTATTATTTTTGACCGGAAAAGCCTTACGTTTGCTGAATTGTGCAATATTTCATCTCCTAATTAGTCGGTTGAAATGTGCAGAACTCAGATTAATAATGTGAAATCAACTCTTGATTTGATTATTTATTATAGAGTTCCAGGTTATGTCCCATCGGAATTCCAATGAGATGCAATTTTTGACAACACTAATATCAGTAAGTGCTCTTTAAATTTAGGAAATTTTAATGCATTGAGGCCAATGTCGCTAAATATGATTTATTTTTACACAACGAAAATATCCTCACTCGCGTAGATTTTTACAGACGTACGAAATCAATGACAGATCTTGAGTTTTTCAGCGTGAACTTTGAAAATAAAGTTGATGCTGAAGTTCAGGACGAAACGTGTGTTTCGGATAATTATCCTATTTCTGTTTGTGTGTTGATACACGGAAACGTTATTACATCGGAAAGTCTTTCAAACTTGTTACCAAACATACACATTGGCCTAATTATGAATCGGTAAAGTATCGTGACTTCCTCAGCTTAGAATATGAGCATCTTCTGCAAACGCTAAATATGAATTCTTCATAAATGTTTGAGAATCTATAACCTCCATTACTCCTCCTAAAAAGCTCGTTATTTCAGAAATAAAAATAATTCTGTCTCATGGTGGGACGACAAATGTAACAGAATTAAGCGTCTGAGGGGAACATCATATAAAAATTACTAAAGCATTAATAAAGCATACTAAAAGCATTAATACTTCTGCTATTAATGCTTCTATTAAATCATATTCTAAATTTAATAGAATATAAAAAGTACTTCGCCTCAGCCAACAAAGCAATTAAAAAGAAAGAAAGAATATTGCTTTAGAAAATTTGCCAAAATTATTCATTTTCATTTAAATCTTACATATGTGTGCAATAAGTGCAAAGTATTTAAAAATAAATAGGTTGTTCAAAATTATATTAATTGTTCTAATTTCGAATTAACCGTACCGTCTTCAACGCTCACCTTCCGCTGCGAGCGTATCAGCCATTTTCATGTATATAGTTAGAATAATAAATCGAACAGGTAACTCTAAACTCCAATCACAACACGGTACCCAAACAGGAATTGCAAAACCTACTGTCTGAACATGTGATCTGATACTTATGGCGAAATGCGTACTTAATAAGCGAAGCGATAAATATGTTTACATACATTGTAGTTATAATACTGGAACGGACTCACCGATGATGAACTCGTTGAAATATCTGTCACTTGCCACTTGTTACTCATCCACTCAGCAATCTGACATCGCATGTGTATTTGTCAATTAATGTAATTGCATTTGTCAATTATGTAATAGAAATTAGTACAAAATTTTTATAATATGTTGCGCACGGCGCAAAGGAATTTCCGATAGTTAAATGTGGAGACGGAGTAAGTTTGTCGCTTGAAAATAATATAACTGTACTTCCACAGTGGACGTAAACCGATATTTAAAATGGTTGGAGCACGGCTCCGGATTAGCGCAAGGGCGCAAATTAAAACTCTGAATTGTCACCTCGCAGGGGAGCGTTAACTATAAATCCGTCGTTATCAAATGTGCGGCAGTATATGTATATTCAGTATGAGTCATTCACCTGCGTCGGCGTCGAGCTGGAACAGCTGAGCTCGACTTTGTGTACAAAAACTAATGTCACGCTAGAGTTCTTATACACTGACCCAGGTGATATCAGGAAAGACGAGATGATCGACTGGTGATCTAAAATTGATCGATTTGATTTTAGACATTCAGAATGATGAACTTAACAACATATTTCAATTCATTTGGTTTAATGAACTAACTGTATAGTCTACAGCTGAGAGAAAAGCTTTCGTCTTCTCGTCAGCTTTTAATAGTACCTATAGTGGCTTCGGTACGTATCGTACATAATTAAAGAGTTGGTAGTACAAGTATTACTATACTACTTTTATGCTTGCTATAAGCTAAAACAATTTGCAATATTATTCACGGTTACAAATCATGGGTTTAAACGTGAATGTAAAATGTGGAGTTTTATCAGAATCTGAATTACAATCACGATGTACGTGAAATGTCATATAATAGAGATACCATATCCTGTACACAGTTGCATATATTTGCGTTACAAAAATGTGAAGATTTGCGAATACTCCAGAAAGTGAAGAAATAAGTTGAATGTGTAACACACAGTTTCTAAAAAACCGGTTTATTATTCTTCTCAGAATTTCCAAATATCTTTGAAACCTGTAAACACAGTCAAAGTTTACGAAATGATTGAAAATAATTGTCGATAGGCAAGGTCATTTTCTTGAATGTATTGGGTCTGCATTGTAAAATTCATAGTTGTGTCGGATTATTGCTTGATAAATTGCGAACCTTCGGAATCGACAACGGAATCGCCAACGTATTATAATTTTACTATAAATGGAGAGTTGCATTCTTAAATGGAACATACAGAGTTGTGCAAGCTTGGTAGTGTCCAGAATATTTCGTAGTACGCACACGAAATAACAGAGTTTCTTTAATGGCTTAAATTTGGTTTCAAGGAAGCAGTGCACCACAAATCTACATGTTGTTCGTCGAAGCAACATCGTTCGAAATGTATTAATAATAATACTGCACCCTGGTTTCAATTGTCCAATGCAAATACCAATGGATTATTAAATACCTTGAATCGTTTGATATTGGGACGACGCACTTCCAAGTATATTAATCACAGGCAGATGTAGCTTTATTAGAACAATGTTATAAATACTGTTCCGTTCAAAACTATCAACTTTGATTTCCAAAATATTTGAGAATGATCACTGGTTAATTAATACACAAAATACATTCGAGGATTTTCATCAAGAGGGGCAGCACCTTCTCAATTGCAAAATTTCAAATATGATGATGGATATAACAAGCGTGTAACTTTCAGTGGATTCGTGCTTTGTAAACGAGCAACAAATTAATCACATAGTGAAGAATAATAAGACTGGACGATTCCTGGTGGCAATTCAAGTAGAAATATGGAAACTAGAAGTTTGTCTGATAGAAGATCTGCGTCTTTTACCTTGAACTCAACTGATTGAATAAAGATGAACGTTGATGAGAGATGCAATTCTTATATGAAGAGTCAGTTCAGCGTCCAGTAGATATCGAAAAGACTCCGTTTCTGTGTAAATGTAAACTAAATTAATCTGAAGTCCGACGATTAATTTTTCAAGCAAAGATTACAAGATTACCATTGGATCTGTATTGGGCCAAACTTTATTGAATTTATTCAACATTCTGGAACATTTACTACTCGGGTGAACTGGATCGGAGGAGTTGCACGGAACTGCGTATATCGTCTATGAACCAAATTGTGAATTGATGACAACAAAAGTTATGCAAAGGCAGTCTTTCGAAATCTAAAGACGTCGCATCGTTATCAGCGTCGTTACTAGAGTTGCTTTAAATAATCACATTGGTAAGCTTAGTAGAGTGATTCTGATTCTGACGCGATAAAATCTGTTACGAGCCGAGGGCCAGGCAGTTTGGGTGGCCGGAGGTTGCATGCAATTTGGAATCTTTTTGGATGAGGTGTGTAGACCAGCCGATGTTTATTTCGACACGGGTGGCTACCTTCAAAGGGGTTAGGATAAGGTGGTTGGAGAACTTGGTGTTAGGGTGCCTCGTAACTTTGTTTAAAAGAAATAAGGATATACCTCGAGCGGCTGAGGTATACCTTGGTGGGTTCTTACCTACTACTAGTTCGAAGCAGGAGATGGTAATAATTCAAGTAGAAACCAAAAAACAAGTGTGAGTGTGTGTGTTTGTGGACTCTAAACGCGCTCTCAAGTTTTCGCACTGAGCCGGCGGGGGCTTTCGATTCTAGGTTGTTACCTCGAAGATTTGGTTGAAAGAGAATTTAACTCGATCTTGCTAATGTTTCCGTCTCAACGAATGTCACGAAACTAAAATGGTAGTGGGGGTGTTGCTACGTGGTCCGGTTCCAGAACGTTCGTCGTCGTGCCCCCTCGGAGGTACTCGACTCACGATATACAAATCCACCCCCGGCTGGCTGGTGCCAGCCTGGCGTATGCCTTCAGGAAGGAATATAAAAAATACGTGGGAAGATTCCCCGTATGTTATAAATCAAATACTCTATATTCATAAAAATCATGTTTACATGATCGATTTGGAACATTTATTTCATAAAATCTATAAGACAACATTATTGAGATCAAACCGTAGTCTACTAACTTGTCTACTAAATAATATGCAAAATGAGAAAAAAAGTGCATCGAATGTTTTCAAGTAAACTAGAGCATTGCAGAGTTAATTCAATTAAGTAGTTTCATTCTTAGATTCTTTCACAGGTAGTGTTATTGGTTTAAACAGGTCTGTGTTTCATATTGTTTTATATTCACCGTAGTTATTTTTCTCAAATGGAATTACGTTTGTGCGTTACATATTTGAGAACGGAATTCGTGTATTTCGAAACTGCCATCTGGTACTACTATTGATTGTGAAATATATTGCATTCGTTTTAGATGTAGTACAAGAAATATATAGTCTGGAAATAAATTCTTCATGCATAACTTACTGTCGGTTTTCGTGAACGTTTTAAAACAAAGTTTTAACAACGGAAAATGTAAATGTTTATTGTTTTTGACGTTATACAGGCCATAATAAGCTTTGATCGTTGCAAAACATTTCTTGAAAAATCCTTCTCACAAACATTGTCTGTACTCGTAATGATGCCGTATGCATTATATATTATAGTGTATTATTAGATTACAAGCAAACATTTCAAATAATTGAAAATATAGTTTCCGTTTTAAAATGTACTTCTAAAAATTTAAAACTGTATTACCACCTTTTTTTATAATTATCGTTGTTATAGTCCTTAGCGATATCTCGAAGGATTTTTCTAAATTGTTAATTTTACTGATCTCCAAATAAAGTGTCAACCTCTTTTCACTTTGACGTCAACTATATCCTCAATTTGTTTCAAAGTTTTGAATCTACGCTTGATAAAAAAAGTCATATTTGTTAAAAGCAATTTCAAAATATATAGTGACGAAATATTGTTTTTCAACTAAAATTACTTTCTCTAAATTCTCTCATGTTTCTATTCTATACATCTTGAAACTCATTTTCATTGGTTTTGTAGAAATTAATATTTAATGTTATGTTTGTTGTATTTGATCTCTATGCCTAGGTAATGGTGGGACACTCCTATATCCTTGTTTTTAAATTTCTTGCTTAAACTTGACTTTATTTCCGTTAGATATGAACAACTTATTAAAAGATCATCCATATATGTACGGGCAATTCCGCCGCTGCGGCTGTGTCCTGCACTTCCAGTGAGCCTCGTACTGATCCTCTTCGTTCTTGTACGGCATCTTCCACTGCAGAAAGCGTCTCAACTCCTACATCCGCTAAGAATTTCCAAAATATTTTCGGACGATTAACTTTATCGCGTTAACTTTATGACATCTTCGGACAAAAGGAAGTTTGATTAGACGCTGTGGTGTCGTGCTGTGATACTAGCCATAAAATTCAGCGTATCAAGTCAGTGCCGTATTAGAGATTCTTATTTCGCATATATTTAAATGCACATGTATACTATACATATTGGAACGCACGAAGTGGAATAGTTGACACGTGACTTAATACATATAAACATTTGTGAAATAATTTACGGGTACAAGTGTCCTTATTATAACACATACTGAAGCATGTGTACACGAAATGCACGTCTATACGCATAGATGTATGCTTTGCTTGTTTTTCATTTTCTATTGCTCGCAGCACGGTATATGTACGTTACATTTTTCGAAATTTCTCGCTTTTTACTATGCATCTTGGCGGTGAAGTGCTACAAACTTATTCGACTGCGGCTTTCTTTCGTATTTTGTTTATTTTTTATTATCTTGTTTATTTGTGTAGAAATTTGTTCAATATTTAAACAATATTGAATCCGTAGAGACTAGGAAAGGACTGAGCCTGATGAAGATAAAGAATATCGCGTACCGTATCTACAACTAAGATTATAATTACTCGCTTAACTCTACGACTCGTAACGCTCCTCACTCAACGACTCTCGAACACACTCTGCCTGCCTTTTTCTCAAAACGTGGTGATCGCATCCGCCGGGTCTCCGACGCCAAGGGTTTTTCCTATCTGACCCGGCCTTCGCCAACGTTTCTCTTTTATTGCCTACCCTAAACACAAAGTCTTAGAACTACGGTCTTAAGCCTAACACTCCTCCTCGTCCTAAACATACCTAATAAATTACGATACTACATTTGTATTTTGTTTATTCATTTATTATTCTCCGTTTGATTTTTTTAGATGATATGATTATTTCTCTAGAGAGAGAGAGAGAGAGAGAGAGAGAGAGAGAGAGAGAGAGAATACAACAATCGTTCAATAGTTTAAAAAATTTTTTATAACAATTATATCATTTTTTATAGTAATTTTTCGTCAACTCAGTGGTATTGCATTATTTCTGCATTTAGATCTCACTGATACATCTGATACGCATCAGTTGGTGATAATTCTTAATTTTTTAAATTTTTATAACAACTGTGTGACAGTTTCAAACTGCAACAAATTTTGCAATACAATTATATAAGTACTGAAATTGATAAAATTTTTTATATTTTGCAATTATATTTATTATAATAATCTGTTTCGTTGTAGTTTTTATTTATAAATCAAATGATTGACGAATATTCAAACTAAAATGAATTTTGTGGACATTTACGCTTCACTGGTACCATAGAATGACTATTGCAGAATGACCATTATGAAACGCCCAACGAATCCTGCATACACGTTTATATTGTGCAGTTCACAATTAATTTGTGTAAGTGTCAGATATTCGAGTCTCCAATATCACTTCAATATCGTGTTTTAATTTATGTTTATTGAATTTGTTGATATTTCGTTTCTATTGATTTTATTTGTAATGATTTGTAATACTTTTTGTTGAAAATTTTGCTGTCGTTACATACGGAGAATTTTTATACATTTTGGGAGACTAAACGCCCATTCATGACCTTTAATCTTCCGATGAACCATGTGCTAGTACAAAGGATCTTCCATTAGGGAAAACTAATTTGACAGTAATTCCGGGAACTAGGTATATGGATCACGTATGCACATTTATACTAGCCATAAAATTCAGCGTATCAAGTCAGTACCGTGTTAAATTTTCAAATTTTCGTATCATAGAGACACTCTGATTAGAGATTCTTATTTCGCATATATTTAAATGCACATGTATACTATACATATTGGAACACACGAAGTGGAATAGTTGACACGTGACTTATTACACATAAACATTTTTGAAATAATTTTGAACATATGTGGCGTTTGTGGGTCTAAAACCCATCATAGTCTAAAGCCCGTCTTCGAATGAGATCGTTGTCTCTTTGACGAACACCTGTGCCCCATATTTGGACAGGTCCAACCTTGGCGGTGGTTCCGGCCCCGTTGGCCCATCTTTTGATTTAAATTTATATGCTTGCAATCGACGACCGTTTCGTTCCCGCCTACCTAGGGGTGGGGGGCTTTTCCTGGCCTCGAACTCTTTTGACTCGAGCTCCTCCACCTCATACCTGTCACCGCCGCTATTCATCCACTTCACGTCGATATAATTCGACATTCGTCTCACGTCTCGGTTTACCTTACCCGGTGTTCCTGGGCGATGATTTCCAGAGATCAGTGGACTCGGTTTTGCCTGCTGGCGAGTGTACATGTCAAATTTCAAACAAATTGCACGAAAAAGGACTCGCACTAAGGGGGTGTGTAGATTGTAGTTTGTAGTGTCGGAAGGAATCCTCCGCACTTGTCTTTTCGAGAAGGATTGTCAGCCTTTCCCACGTTCCACCGCGACCAGCGAGTAAGGCCAGTGGCTGACCAGCCACTGTAAGAGAAGAGCTCCATTAAAAGCTCTTCCACTCTTAAGCGCCCCGCGTGTGCCACGCTGGTTTGGCACCCTTCAGCCGCGGATGCGTCTTCGCGCGTGTATGGTGCGATGGTGTATCTGCTATCGCGACCGTTTCCGGTCGAACCCACGGGAACCCAAAGTAACCCTCGTCGCCTCGCGTACCAAAGTCGCTCTCGTCAAGACGGTTTGCATTCTGCGGTTGGAGCTTTGCGTGGCGGCTCTCCTGGCCGAGCTGTTGAAACGCATCGCCGGCGAGATCCTCGAAGATCGTCTCGAGATCCACGCGTGGATGGACTCACGCGTGATGCTCGCGTGGTTGGCTCGGACGCCCTCCACGTGGGCCGTTTTTGTGGCAAATCGTGTGGGCCGCATCCTCGAATTGCTGCTGGGCATGCTGTGGCGTCACGTGCCCACTCGCGACAATCCCGCGGAATGTGCATGTCAAGGACTGTTCGCCGGCGAACTGTTCAACCACTCCCTGTGCTGGACGGGTCCCCGTTGGCCTTTGGGACCGCGGTCCGGCTAGCCGCAGCCGTTGTGCCAAGTTCCCGCGATCCTGACCTCGATTAGTCGATATAATAGTCGTTGAAACGATGCCGAGGCTTCCGTGAGTCCGTATGGGATTCCTTTAAAATGAAAGACGAGATGAATAATCGACATGTGATATCTTGTTGACCTTGCGGAAATTCAGGCAAAAATGATATTTTCCGATGGCCTTTTGGACCATGACGATTTGACTTGAACACTCACTCACGGATGGTTCGATCACGCCTTTCTCCAGTGGAGTGTCGACCTCTTGGAAAATCACCTCTCGCACTCTCGGCGAGTCGGCGTAGCTACGGTGTTTGATCGGTGCGTGATCGCCGTTCATATGCTTGGCCAAATCCGTTCGCGTAGACGCTCCCACTTCGATTCTGATAATATCAGCAGATCACAACAGCGCGGTTCCCGCGAGATCGGTTCGAACCGAAATTCCTCGTGCGGCTGGGACGCGAAGTACCATATCGCGCGATGGTAATCAACAACGATACCGAATTTCGCGATTACGTCGATTCCTAGTAGGACGGGGTTCACTACACTGTCGAGCTCTCGCGCGGAAATTCTACACATCCGATCCCGAATCCACAATGCAAAGGAGGCACGCTCGGTGGTTCGATCGACGGCGTCCGTGGCCAGAAGAAAGTACTAGGGCCGCCTCGCAGCGGAGACTTCGACTGCTCCCTTAATTACGAGATCAAAGCGCGACTTACGCATGATACGGTGGCGCCAGAATCCACCAAGGCATGGACAACCCGATATTCGACATAGGCGTGCAATATTATGAGCGAGGGCCGCGGCGCGAAAGTTGGCGGAACAAGCGTTTCTGAAACGCGAGCAGAGATTATTTCGTATGGAACTATTCGCTCCAAATTATTGTACAACTGGGAAATGAGGGGTTCCTGTGATCATTTGAACTAACTTTTTTCTTATCGAAAATGTAATTACTGAATAAGTGATTAGTGTGCAGTTATTGTAAACCATACTCACGTGTAATAACATGTTCGCTAAGTATTCAAAGTCGACTTTCTCGACAACGAAGCCCCAAATGAAAAATCTTATTGTTTATTTCCGATTTGTTCTTTCATGTAGAATCACCTCCATCTCTGTTGTGCCATCACCATTGATGAGACAAATTGTATAATTTTCGTCTTAGTTAGTTTAATTTAATCTGTTCATGTTTTTTATTAATACATATTTAATGTTTTTCGATAGAATCTATATCATTAGGACATTAACGCACAATAGTTACCTGAAAACGAGATCATTTATTTGGATGGCTGTACTAGAATTAGGAAAATTAATTCCTAAAAAGAAATCATTCTTACTAAGACCTACATTCTGCTTGTATGATAAACACATTTGAACATTAACAATCACATATCTGCTTGAACCGCTCAAATGAACATGGTAATATATATACTTATTACAATACATACAATACAACTATTAGATATATGTAATAGTTGTATTGTATTATATGTATTGTAATAAGTAGACTGCCTGTGTAACAAAGATGAATACTAATTTGAGGAATTTAAGGATAATGTCACATTATGCTGAACTTGTCACAATTATAAGAGAAGAAGAAAGATACTTCTTTCAATTATAGTGTGAAAAACCGCCATATAGTAAGTTTGCTCGTAAACAATGTCGATGAAAAATACGTTAGGTTTAATATACTAGTTCATATCTCCTGTATTCTGGAATGTCCAGGTTCTAGAGCTGACAAGAAGGCATTCGGGGCAAATGTATACGCATTGTTTATAGTCGCCTTCTCGTCAGCTCTGAGTACATGCTATCAATAGTGGCTTGAGTACGAACTATGTATAATTAAGGGCATGCTATAACGAAAGCAACCTGCACAATTGCCAACTCTTTTTACTAGCATAAATCAGGTTTAAACGTGAATGTAGAGTGTGATCAGAATCTGAATCAGAATCATATTTTATGTGAAATATCATGTAATGATATAATGAAATGTGTAAATTTGTAAATACGTAGTATTCGGGAAAACTCATAAAGTGCAGAAAAAAGTTGAATTTGTTACCAAAGGAACTGGTTTGTAATGCTTCTCAGAATTTTCAAATATGTGGCAACTATATCTTTTGAATCTGTTAATACAGTTAAGATTTACGAAATGATTGAAGATGTGTTGTCGAGAGACCAGCTCATTGTATTGACAAGGTGTTGCATATCTCATAGTTGGGTCGGGTTGTTGCTTGATAAATTCCTAACATTCGGAATAGGCAACGGAATCGCCAACATATTATAATTTTATTACAACTGTGGAGTTGCATTCTTAAATGGAACATTTAAAATGAAGGCACTCCATTTTCGATTACTGTGCAATACAAGTCAACTAAAAGTCATTGGAAGTGCCTTAACAATACTATGGCACCCTGGTTTTAATGCAACTGCACCTTCGCAGTTGCATTCAAGTATTGTGATGGACATGACAACGGTGGCTCTTACCTTGATCTCAATCGATTGGATCAAGATGAACATTGAGTGATCCAGCTTCCAAGAGAACATTCACCGTACTTCAGTGTACTGCAGATATTTACAACTCTCCATTTCATCTGTTTGAAACTTTTTACGGCGTTACTGCAAAAGTAACTAACAATAAAATTGAAGACTATATTGATCTGAAGTCCGACGATCAAATTGTCCAGCAAAGGTTAGGGTGATTGTCATTGGATTATTCGACATGAACTTTGCTGAATTCAGTCAACAGTCTAGAACGCTTAATTTTCGGAGTGAACTGGACAGGAAGTGCTTACACGGAGACGTATAAAGCTTGTGCATTGGAGACATCAAAAGTCTCAGAGAAGCACACAGTCTCTTTATATGCGAAGATATGGCATCGATATCTGTGATTTTTATTTATTTGTCATCGTTTCCTACTGCCTCCAATTTATTACAAACTAGTAACCATATTTGGATAACAGACACTACAGCTTTCGTAGATCAGTTGTCTTGCTACCTATTTCTGCATTCAAATTCTGTTGTTACTAGAGTCATTGCTTTAATGAATATGTTTTTGAGTAAGTTTCCTGATTGATTCTGATTTTTACACAATAAAATCAAATGCTCTAGATTTATAGAAACCCCTGTTTAAATGATCGATTTGAAACATTCCTTTTCATATAATCTAGAATACAGTGGAGAAATTTCAGTGTTATTTGCAGATTATCGAGCTGTAGCAGTATTCTTCTTAAATAAGCTATAAAGTGAGAAACAAAAATTCGTCGAATGATTACGACCAAACTCGGAACATTTATAATATAGCAAAGTTAATGTAATTAATTAATTTCATTTTGTTCATACTAGCGCTATTGATTTAAGCAGGTGTGTGTTTTATAGTGGATACTGGATAGGATGATTCATCGTAGTTATTCTTTTGAAATGGAATTACGTTTGTGCGTTACATACATGAGAACGGAATCCATGTATTTTAAACCTGCCACTTGGTACTACCACTGATTGTGAGAGTTGGTGGGTGCGTTTAGGACGAGGAGGAGTGTTAGGCTTAGGAGACCGTAGTTTTAAGACTTTGTATTTATGGTAGGTGTTTCGGCCGAATCGCGGACCGCGGGTCAACGCACGCTCGACTTTCGATGTACGCCGTCTCGCCGTTTTTGTCGAATAAACGGCGAGGCGGCAAGACAATAACACGATCGACGTGCGTTGGCCCGACCGTCAAACGCTCGCCTCGGCCGAATGTATACATGCAGCGTTTTTGCCTTAGGAGGCAATGACCGGCTTTCGACACCTGACGATGCGTCACCTTGAGCATCGGCCAGGTGTCTATATATACTGCCGCAAATGTGATAACGGCGAAATTCTCCGAGATTCTCCAAGTATCGTTATCGCTTACAGACAGTTTAATTTAGCGCCCCTTGCGCCTATACGAAGCCGTGCTTCAATTGTTATACTTCTGTCGTAGCCGTGCTACACTGCATACGCCAAACGGAGCCGTGCTCCAAAAGCTTGTAATTCAAAGGACTGTGGAGTCCAAGACAAATAAATCGCGTGTCGTCTCCTCCCGAATTCCGGCGTTTTTAATTTTGTGCCGTGCGCAACATTTCTGGTCCTTCGAGCCGGATCCCGGAGACGACACAGGAGAGATAAAACATCTCCATCAACAGCGTCGATCACGCAGTCGATCGACGCATACGAGTCTCTATAACACTGCTGGTCAACATGGAGCAAATCATCAAGGAGCAAGAGCTCACCATCGGGGGCCTTTGCCGGATCCTGCCCAACTTCAAGCGCCTGGGAAAGGCGAAATTCACCGAAGCCGCCGCCGAAGAACGCCTTCGCCGCCTGCGGACCGAGTGGGACGCGTGCCGACGCCTCCACCTCCAGTTGGAGCTGAAGGCCAGGAGCTGTAGCGCGCCCGTGGCGCAGCTACCGCGACTCCCATTGCCGAGGTTCGCCGGCTGCTACACGGAGTGGCCGAGCTTCTCGGACCAGTTTGAGTCGCTGGTCGTGAAGAACCGGACTCTTCACGACGTCCAGCGACTGCAGTACCTCAAGGGTGCTTTAGAGGGAGAAGCAGCGTCCGAGATTGCTCACTACTCCGTGACAGCGGCGAACTTCGGCATCGCGTGGGCGGCCTTGGTCAGGAGGTATGACCGGAAGCGACTGGTCGTCAGTGCGCTCCTGTCGAGCTTCCTGACCCTTGCGCCGCTCACCCGCGATCGCGACGGCAGCGGTCTCGCCTTGCTGCGTCGTCGCACTAACGAGGCGTTGGCCCAGCTGCGAAACTTGGGGCGGCCGGTGGACCATTGGGACGACCTGCTGGTCCACCTAACGGTGGAAAAACTCGACCCGAAGTCGAGGGAGGCGTGGGTCCACGAAATCCGCGCCGCCGTGGATCCACCCACGTATGCCTCTCTCGACGAATTCCTGGAGTATCGGGCCGGGTCCTTCGCGGAGCTTAGGATGGCTCCGGAGCCCTCGGCTACCTCCGCGGAGCGTAGGCCGGCCCGACCTCCACCACCGGTACGCTCCCACGCGATGGCGACGACGACGACGGCGAGCCGTTGCCGGAAGTGCGGCGACAACCACCCGCTGTTCCGGTGCCCTGCGTTCAGGGGCATGGCGATCAACCTGCGCCGGGATTTTGTTAGGGCGCGCGGTTGCTGCTTCAACTGCCTCCGTTCGGGACACCCCGCGACATCGTGTCCCTCCGCGTCGCGTTGCTCCGTTTGCAACGGCTCGCACCACACCCTGATTCACCCGGATTCCGGGGTTGGTGGCGGGCCAGAGTCAACCGCGGTAGAACCCGGGTGGGAAACAGCGACGAATATCTCCGCATCGTCCGTGGTCCACAACTGCGTCGCACGCTGGAGCGGGAGCAGGGCCGTACTGCTCGCGACCGCTCTAGTATGGGTAGAGACACGCGACGGGGGGGTAAGGCCGGTGAGAGCCCTGTTGGACCAGGGATCGGAGGCGACCTTCGTCTCCGAATCCCTCGTCCAGGCCCTCCGCCTTCCGAAGCGGCCTGCGGCTATCACCGTGACTGGTGCGGGGGACGCGCCGGTGGGTCGCGTGACTTCGCGGGTCGATCTGGTGTTACGGTTGACCGGGCGCGGGAACGCTCCTATGCCGCTTTCCGCGTTCGTCCTCCGGAGACTTACCGGGTACGCGCCCAAGACGACCGTCGACACTCGCGTATACCCGCATCTGCAGGACCTCATTTTAGCGGACCCTGATCCGACAAGAGATCTCCCTGTAGATCTCTTAATCGGGGCCGATCGTTACGGGGATGTGATCGGTCCCGGCCTGCGCCGCGGAACACCCGGCCAGCCAATCGCGCAAAATACCATATTCGGTTGGGTCGTCTCGGGCGCCGCGTCGACACCCGCGAACGATCCCGATCCCTCCGCGGCGTCCCTGCACTGTCGCGCGGAGGAAAGGTTGCAGCAGCAATTGCGTTGTTCTGGGAGCCCGAGGAGGCGAGTCCCAAATCTGTTCCCCCCCCTGACGAGTCGAGGTGCGGCGAACATTCCGTCAACACCGTCTCACGGCGGGCGGACGGGCCGTGCGTGGTTCGGTTGCCCCTTGCGTACCGAACCACCCCTCGCTCTCGGCTCGTCAAAGGGCCGTGCCCTAGCCATGCTCCACGGAGTCGAGCGGCGACTCAAGGGCGACAGACATCAGAGCAAAAATATTGCTGCAGGAGTTATGGTTGGGGGGTGCGGATTGGGACGCTCCGCTCCCGGACGAGCTCAACCAGACGTGGTGCGAACTCGTCGCCGAGTTACCGCTCTTAAGCGCCGCACGGGTGCCACGCTGGTTTGGCATCTTTCAATCCCCGCGCAGAGGGGAGCAATACGAGTTGCACGGTTCCGCGGACGCATCTTCGCGCGCGCATGGTGCGGTGGTGTACCTGCTAGCGCGGCCGTTCCCGAGCGAACCCTCGAAAACCCAGGTGACCCTCGTTGCCTCGCGAACCAAGGTTGCTCCCGTCAAGACCGTTAGCATTCCGCGTTTGGAGCTTTGCGCGGCGGCTCTCTTGGCCGAACTATTGCGACGCGTCGCCGGCGAGATCCTCGAGGATCGCCTAGAGACCCACGCGTGGACCGATTCACGCGTGGTGCTCGCGTGGTTGGCCCGGACTCCCTCCACGTGGACCGTCTTTGTGGCCAATCGCGTGGGCCGCATTCATGAATTATTACCGGGCACGCCGTGGCGTCACGTGCCCACACGCGACAATCCCGCGGATTGTGCGTCCCGAGGACTGCTCGCCGGCGAATTGGTCGACCACCCCCTGTGGTGGACGGGACCCCGTTGGCTATCGGGGCCGCGGTCCGGCTGGCCGCAGCCGTCGTGCGAAGCTCCCCCGAGCATCGATCAGGAGCTACGCGTCCAGACGGCTCGCGTAAGTGGCGAGGAGGAGACCCCCCTGGCTCCCCTCCCGTCCAGCGTTTCGTCCTGGGCGAGGCTCCTGCGCGTCACCGCAAACTGCTACCGGTTTGTCGCGGCCCTTCGTCGAAGGAAGAATAGTCCCTCGGATTGCGAGACGCCGATGCGGCGGGCGAGGATCTTGTGGCTCCGTTGGCTGCAGGGTGGCGCCTTCGCATCGGAGATACGCGCCGTCCGAAAATCCCAATTCGTCGGGCGATCGTCGCCCTTGCGACGGTTGAGCCCATTTCTCGACGAGGCAGGATTGCTCCGCGTGGGGGGACGTCTAGACAACTCGTCCCGCGCGTACGACGAGAAACACCCCATCCTGCTCCCGAAGCACCCAGTGGTGGATTTGCTGGTGGAGGCTGTGCACCTCACGGCCCTCCACAGTGGACCCCAGCTCACCTTGAGCGTGCTGAGGAGGACGTATTGGCTTCTGGGCGCCCGAGATACGGTTAGAAGAGTGACCTGGAGGTGCGTAGCTTGCGCAAGGCATCGCGCATCTCCAGCGTCCCAACTCATGGGCACGTTGCCCTTATCGCGGGTAAACCCTTCGCGGCCCTTCTCGCACGTGGGCGTCGACTATGCGGGCCCCCTCTGGACCCGCATGGGGAAGGGCCGGGGTTATCGGGCCCAGAAGTCATACATCGGGGTGTTCGTGTGCTTCGCGACCCGCGCGATCCACCTCGAGCTGGTGAGCGACTGCACCACGGCGGGCTTCTTGGCTGCGCTGCGGAGGTTCGTCTCCCGTCGGGGTAGGCCCGCTGCCATTTATTCCGACAACGGAACGAACTTTCGCGGTGCCGCACGGGAGCTCGCAGCGATGGTTCGGGCGGTCCGCGACTCAGCCGAGGTATCGGCCTTTCTCGGAGAGGCCGACATCGTGTGGCATTTCTCCCCACCCGGAGCTCCGCATTTCGGCGGTTTATGGGAAGCGGGGGTTAAGGCAGTAAAACGCCACTTAGCACGGGTGGTTGGCCAGCACACCCTCACCTTTGAGGACATGTGCACCCTATTGTGCACAGTCGAGGCATGCCTTAATTCCCGCCCCCTAACACCGATGTCGAGCGATCCGACGGACTACGCGGCCCTTACACCGGGGCATTTCTTGACGGGGGCACCCTTGCTTACGCTTCCGGGAGACCGTTCGCCGGACACCGCCGCCTCCCCCTTGTCCCGATGGCAAGGGGTCGAAACCATGCGTGCCAATTTTTGGAAACAATGGAACCACGAGTATCTCCACACGCTGCAGGAGCGCAGCAAATGGTGGCGTGCCGAGAGGAACCTGCAGGTGGGAGATCTCGTGGTTCTTCGCGACGCGAATTGCCCACCGGCGTGTTGGCGTCTCGCACGCGTGCAGACGCTGCACCCCGGTGAGGACGGCCGAGTTCGAGTCGTAACCATTCGCACCGCCGGCGGATGTTACACTCGGCCGATCACGCAGCTCGTACGCTTGCCGGTGGACATGCCCGCTGGACCCTCCTCAGGACCGGAGCAGTAGCGAGGGAAGGCGAGCGTACATGGCGGGCGGAGCGTGCTCGCCATTTAGTCAATAAGATCAGCGGAGCTGAGGCGGGCGGTATGTTTCGGCCGAATCGCGGACCGCGGGTCAACGCACGCTCGACTTTCGATGTACGCCGTCTCGCCGTTTTTGTCGAATAAACGGCGAGGCGGCAAGACAATAACACGATCGACGTGCGTTGGCCCGACCGTCAAACGCTCGCCTCGGCCGAATGTATACATGCAGCGTTTTTGCCTTAGGAGGCAATGACCGGCTTTCGACACCTGACGATGCGTCACCTTGAGCATCGGCCAGGTGTCTATATATACTGCCGCAAATGTGATAACGGCGAAATTCTCCGAGATTCTCCAAGTATCGTTATCGCTTACAGACAGTTTAATTTAGCGCCCCTTGCGCCTATACGAAGCCGTGCTTCAATTGTTATACTTCTGTCGTAGCCGTGCTACACTGCATACGCCAAACGGAGCCGTGCTCCAAAAGCTTGTAATTCAAAGGACTGTGGAGTCCAAGACAAATAAATCGCGTGTCGTCTCCTCCCGAATTCCGGCGTTTTTAATTTTGTGCCGTGCGCAACAGTAGGCAATAAAAGGGAAACGTTGGCGAAGGCCGGCGGATGCGATTGTCACGTTTTTAGAAAAGGCAAGCGTTGTGTCGAAGGAGCGTGTTTGGAGTGGACAGAGAGTGTCGAGAGTGTGCGTGTGTGTGTCGTCGAGTGAGGAGCGTTGCAAGCTGTAGAATTAAGTGAAGTAATTGTAATACTAGTTGTAGATACGGTACGCGATATTTCCTGTCTTCTAAAATGGTTCCAGACAAATGATACACACACTGTCCCCATTTTCTGATTCTGATACATTTTTGTTTTGTAAACAATTATTATTTGTTTGTTCAATTAATTCGTTCTTGATGTATTTTTTACTGTTACAATTATTACCTATAGAGAAAATTTAAAAAATATCTTTCGTAGATCTTATGCATGCTGAATATTTTTTTAACAATAACATTTATTAGTACTGTTGAATTTAACAAATAGGTTCTATACAAAAATCATTCGAGCAAATAGCTTTTATTTACTACGTGCTATTATTTATTTTTAAATAATTAATTTAATAATTTAATTTCATTACTACCTGATATGATTTAATCCTGAAGGCATTTTCCTTATGTTTTTATTTAGTTGAATCATGTCAGTTAATGCAGTCATTACATAAGCGCAGAACGTATTTTATACCTTCCTTAGGTAAGTAAAAGTTCTAATTCACACAAAGCTCAAATAGTGAAAAGTATTAAGGTTATTCCCATAATTAAATATAATTCAATAGATTATTGGCCCTGTTAACACTTTTAATTTTTTGAGAATATATAATGTTGGGATTTGTACAATGAAGGACACGCGATCATAGAACAATATGATTTAATAATATATAATAAGGCTTATGAACTACATGGTAATACAATACCGGCTTTACCACACAAAGTCTATACACGCTCTCAACACGTGTCGAGCGCACTGGGGTGTAACGTACGCATTGCAATGCGCACGTAAAGCCATGCGCGCAGTGCTACCAACGGCTATGGGCAGAACAACCCATCATATAATATTGAGAATAATTTAAAATAATATAATAAATGTTAAATATAAAATTTAAAATAATGGAATACGCAGGCATAGGACGAAATATTAAAGTATTTGATGTTGAGAGGTATAGCTTGTATGGATGTCAAGATAGTAATTTCGGTTTGCACCAATAGATTGCGTTATGTTTGCATTGTTGTGGGGACTCGGTTCCCCAATCCTCAAGGTTCGATTATACCTTGGAAGGCGGACGCGTGTCAGCGCTCTCGCCCGTCGTTCCGGGGAGAAACTATGCTTCGCCCTCCTTCTCGCGACTTTACCGTCGAGGTGTTAACATGTGAAAAGAACGCAAGGCATTCCCAAACGGATTTAGAACCCTGCTGTTCGAGGACCACGTCCATCGTGAAATCCGACGCATCGGTCACTATTCATAACTCTGCCCCAAGACAGGGATGCAATAGTAAGGTCGCCTTAGCATGGACTTCCTTTGTTTTGACAAATGCATTCCCCGAATTCACCGACATCCCAAAGAAACTCGTTCAATGGAGCCAGCAGGTGAGCTGCGCGGAGAATACTTCGACGGTAAAAGTTCACCATGCCCAAAAACAGCGGAGATTCATGATTGGTTTGCCAGGGGCGAAGGAATTATTACTTTCGTCCTTAAAAGACATTTGCTGAATTGTACAATATTTCACCTGATCAATCGGTTGAAATGTGCTTTTTGATTTGATTATTTGTTATAGAGGTCCAGGACATGTCCTTTCGGAATTGCAATAGGACGAAATTTTTTATAACTTTAAGATAAATAACTGCTATTTAATTTTAGGGTTTTTAATAGACTGGGGTCAGTATTGCTACTCATAAATCGGTAAAGTATCCTGAGTTTCTCAGCTCAGAATATGAGCATCTTCTCCAAGCGCTAGATATGATTTCTTCGTAAATATTGTTCAAGAACCATTTTATGGTGGACGACAAATGTAACAGGATTAAGCGTCTCTGGGGAGTACCGTATAGAAAATGGGATCATACCATAAAGCATGTTAGACTTAATGGAACATAAAAAGTACTGCGCCTCAACCAACAAAATATTTAAACAGAAAGAAAGAAGATTGCTTTCGGAAATTTGTCAAAAGTATTAATTTCCGTTTGAATGCTACATATGTGTGCAATAAGTGGAAAGTATATAAAAATAAAGGGATGGTTCAAAATTATGTTAATTGTACTAATTTTGGATTAACCGTTCTGTCTTCAACGTTCACCTTCCGCCACATGCGTATCGGCTGTTTTTATACCGACGCGTCGCAACGGCATCGAGCTCAGCTATTCGAATGTACACGGTCGCACTATGTTGTCGCTTAGGCCATCCTTTCAGTAATACTAATATTAAATCTGTAATACCTGACTTCCCCCCCGTGTCCGCTACCTTGTCGTGGTGGGGGGGCTTCGTGCCCCAATGATCCTCAAGGCTGTGCCGGCGGGGATTTTATTCCCTGGCAGGTTCTACCTAGCCGGAGTGGCTTGAGGTGAGGGGCCAACTAAAGTCGGACACATACCGTAAACCTGTGGTCATGTTTGGCGGTGGCGGTCTGTGGCCACCCAGGGCGGGAGATAACCCCCGAACTAGCCCTCGCGTAGGAGGGTTGATCGGCCGAGTCGATGGGTGTATCGGCGATGAAGGCATTAGAGACCGTCAGTGCGTCGTACATGTAGTACTTCGCATAATGACGAGGCCCTGATTTAGCATACGGGCTGTGGCGTGTTCTTTGTACAGCACTGTATGTGCTGTATGACTTCCGACTGGGGAACTGTTGTCACTCGTGGCATCAGTTCCCCAGTTTACGTTAAACGGTTTTTCAGACCGTTTTTCGTGGGCGGAACACGCCACTAGACAACACTCCGCTGGGCTCAGGAATACATGGGATGCAATCAATCCCCTGGGCAACCCAGGCCGCAAGGGGCAAACGTGCCCTAGCCACACTTGAGCCTCCACGAAAAAGGTACCGCTGGATAGCTCGTGTTCTTAAATACGCAGCGAACTGAACGAAGTGTGGTGGAGAGGAAGAGGCAGCCTCTCCGACTGCTGTCTCCCACGTGTTTGCCGTGCGTGGCGACCCTTGTCGTCGGAAAAGAGGATCCTGGGATCTGAGGGGGCCCTCTCCTGCGGGTGAGGCGTCCCCAACACGTACCTTTGGCCTCTGCTTCGGCTAGATGGGCGGCTGGACGAGAAAAGCAGCCCTGGTCCAGTCAATCGGCTTGGAACGACCACACGCTTCGGGCAAGTGGGTTCTGCTGGGCGAGGACGCGGGCTGGGTAAGGAAACCGACCCAGCCAGCAGACTATATTCGGTGCGTAGCCCTAACTCAGCCTTTGGCGGGTTCCAAATTGTGCGGGTCGGTGGTGGCCGGGGAGCGCACTGGATGAAAGACCAAGACACATTATGGGTCTGAATAAAAATAATGAACAAAAAACTAAGCGTCCAAAGACGACGGGTCCAGCTCCTACTCGGAGTGAAGCCGTCGCCGCAGACGCGGGAACTGCAAATGCAGCTGTCAGTCCCCCCGCGTCTGTGAGAAAGACAAGATCCGGGAAGGTGATTAATATCGCCAATCCTCGTGTGATCTTGCAAAGATGTGCGACTCCCACGCGAGCGGTCTCGGTGAAAACCGAGCCCACGGTAGAAGGTACGCCGGACACCGGTAACGTGGAAGTAATCGAACGAGTCGGAGACACGTCACTCGTGAAGGTGCAGTCGGCACCCGAGCGTGTCGAGGACCCTACTGGTGACGGTTGGCAAACCGTCACCAAAAAGTCGAAGCGAGCCAAGCCGGGCGCACCCACCGGCAAGGCCGCAGTAAACCGGGCCAGGAGACCGAAGGGGACGTTCTCCGGGCAGAAGGTACGGCCTCTCGATCTCGTAAGAGACGTAGCCTTTAGGCGAGTGTCCGAAATACGGACCTTTTGCTTTCGACCTGAGTCGAAAGTCAATAAGGAGTCCGGGTCAAAGATACTCGCCGAGGTTGAGGCACTCAACGAGTTGGTCCAGGAGCTTATTCAACGGAATAGCTTCGTCGAAGGGCAACTCGCCGCGGTCAGGGCGGACCTAAAAGCGCGTCCTGCCGTAATGAGTGCGATGCGACCTGAGCCGTCCAAGGGAACTCTCCCGAAGACGGCCTGCAACGCCGCGCAGTCGACTTACGCCCATGTGAACAAAGTCGACTGCAAAGGAGCTTCTCCGGAAGCGGGGAGACGGCCACAATCGCAGCATGTGGTAAGAATCTTCCCGCCGAAGGAAAAAGGACAGAGCAGCGAAGTTACGAAGGTTACTGTTCTGTCCCTCATTAAACCAGCGAAGGAGGCGATCCGAGTAAAGTCGGTTCGACGCATCCACTCCGGTGGCATCGTCGTCGAGACCGACCGAAAGGAGGACCTGCAAGCCTTCGTTGGCAATAAGAAGCTCCGGAGCGCGGGTCTGTCCGTCTCCTTACCTACCAAGCGGGACCCCGAGGTTTTAGTTTACGACGTCCCGCGTCGGATGGGTAAGGACGAAATTGCCTCCAGTATTTGGAGGCAAAATCTCTGCGATGCGAACCCGAAGGATGTGCCTTCGGGAATTCGGGTCAGCCGCATGGCTGGCAAGACCCCGGAGACAGCCAACTGGGTCGTTGCCGTCAGTCCGCAGAATCTTCAGCGGCTGAAGCAGAGGGGTAGCCGAGTTTACCTTGGATGGAACTCCTGTCGTGTACGGGATTTCGTCCAGGTGCTTCGGTGCTACCGTTGCCAACGCTTCGGGCATACCTCGAAGCGTTGTAAATTCAAGGAGGACGTGTGCGGTCACTGCTCCCAAAAGGGGCATACCTTCACGCTCTGTAGCAAGAAGAGTGAACCTCCGGTCTGCTCTAATTGCAAGGACAGAGGGTGGGCTAGTGCACACAAGTCGCGGGACCCAGCTTGCGCTTCCTATCAGGCGGCGCTAGCTTTGGAGTCGTCCCGTGTCCGACTTGAGTGACGGGCAGACGTGGACTTGTCCACTCCGCCATTCGAACGGCATGCTGGGCGGACCCCTCGGGGTTCGTCCCCTCGGGCCAGGCTGAAGCCCCTCTTGCGGAGATAAATTGACTTTAATACTACTCCGTCAAGAGTGCCTGGATTGGGTTGGACTCGAGGTGGCAGCGGGAGTAGCACGTTGTCTTCCCCTGTCACGATAACGAACGAGGGTAGAGCCAGACCATCGGCACGCGTCGAGAGAGCGGCTAGTATAGTCCACATAGGACCCAGGCATAGCCCATCTTAAGACTCACAACGACGACACTAACTGTGGTCATGTTTTACAGGAACGGGGGTCTTGCCTTAACCGGCCGGACCGCGAGGATGACAACCTCTCTAAAAAATCCCTAGCCCCAAGCAGCGTTGCGCGGTGAAGAGGGCGTAGCTGGAGTAAGCGCCAGCTATGGTTGGTGGGTGCACCAATCTTTAGCGGACAACCCCGGGGTACCTGGCGACCCCCCGGGCGTATTAGCCTACCCCCGGGTATGGCGGCTCTACCCGGGGTGACCTCCTTTCCGACCACACTCGTGGGATTTATCATGGATAGTTCACAAAATAAAAAAACCGGGGAGGGGGGAAACGAGAGGGAGGAGGAGGCGCGCGTAGCTAGCGTGCGCCTCGAGCGCATGGATGGGTCGGTGTTGCGGGAACTTCCCGCAACACGCGGCAGAGAGAGGTCCGCTTTGGACCTTGGCGAATGCGATGCGGGAGAGGAGTCCGACCACTCGGTCGCCTCTCACCGCTCTTCGCAGAGCGCCCCTGGCTCCTCAACAGGGAGGAAGCGGGGAAGGCCGCCAACTACTGGACAGTACGTTGGCCTCTATGAGGCCAAACGTAAGTTGACGGAGGCCAACAAGGGCCTCATCGCGGCGATCTTCGACCCGGTGGCCCCGGGGCCGCAGCCCGGGAGATCGGTCGACCCACTTCCGGACGAGGTGGAGGTCGCCGCGAATCTTCGCAGTCGTCCGACGCGGGACGTTGCGGCGTCAATAATGGAGAGCCTGGCCGAAGTGGCCAGGATCTCCAGCGCAACAAGGGAGTTGCGGCCGGCCACGGTGCGGGTCCTGCAGGCGGCGGCCCTGAACAGCCGGGCGGGCGTTGCGGAGCTGACCATGAGGTCAGCTTCCGACGCCACCCGGCTGTTGGAAGCAGAGAACGCTCTGCTCAGAGAGCAGATGGCGGAGTTGCGGACCGAGGTGGCCCGACTCCGTCAGGCGGTGGAGGCGAAGCCGGCAGCAGCCGAGATGCCTCCGCCGCCGGCTCCTGAGGGGGGCACGGGGCCGCTGGTTGGCGCCGGCGCCCGAGGGCCCCAACGCCCTGGGCGAGGGAAGCCCCTGCCGGCGTCCGCAGCGGCGCCGGCAAACTTGCTGCAACAGATCGGCTCCCTGATCGATGCCAAGCTGGCATCGTTCAGGAGGGAGCTGATCCCGCGGATGCAGGATCCGCGGTCGGTGCCGCCCGTGCCGCCCGCCTCCAGCCCGTCGATAGGCAAGAAAGGGGGGAGAAAGGGTGGCAGTGGAGGAGGGGCTGCGTCCGCTAAGGCGGCGCAGATGCAGCCCCCACAGCAGAGGGCTGCCTCTGCTGTTGTGCCGCCCTCCACCACACCTCCTACTGAGCTGTGGTCGAGGGTAGTTGGCCGAAGGGCCAAAAAGGCGGCTGCCGCAGCTAAACCTGCGGCGGCTGCCAAGGCCTCTTCGGCCGGGAGGGCGGCGAAACGGGTGGCGCCGGCTGCCCCGAAGAGGGCTCCCCTGCCGCCGCGTCCGCCCCGCACGGCTGCCGTTACGATAACGGTACCGGCCGGCGGGGCGATGACGTACGCCGAGGCGATGGCCACTGCCAGGTCGAAGGTTGACCTGGCAGAGATTGGCATCGCCTCGTTAAAGCCCAGGAGAGCGGTGACGGGGGGAATCATTTTGGAGGTCCCCGGGGCTGATGGGGCAGCTAAGGCCACTGCCCTAGCTGCGAAGATGGCGGACGCGCTGGCGGGAACCGGCGTGAAGGTCGCGCGCCCAATTAAGAAGGCCGATCTAAGGGTGCGCGGCCTGGTCGACTCGACCACGCCGGAGGAGGTTGCCGTGGCCGTCGCCCATGTGGGAGGGTGCGACCGGGGGGAGGTTAAGACCGGCGAAATCCGGTCTTCCCCCTCCGGTTTGGGCACCCTCTGGGTCCAGTGCCCTGCTGCGGCCGCGCGTAAAGTTGCGGTCGCGGGCAAGCTCACGGTCGGCTGGACCCGGGCGACGGTGGAGGCCCTCAGCGCCCGGCCCCTGCAGTGCTATCGCTGCCTTGGCCTAGGCCACACAACTCAGCGATGCACTGCGGCCGAGGATCGTTCCGACTGCTGCTTTGGGTGCGGCAGTCGGGACCACAAGGTGGCCGGCTGTACGGCGAAGCCCAACTGCCCGCTCTGTGCGGGAGCGGGCAAGCCGGCCGGCCACCGCCTCGGTAGCCGGGCGTGCCCCGCCAGCGCGAAACGCGGCAGGGGCAGCAGGGGGAGAAAATCCGCGGTGGCCAAGGCGACGGCCACCGTGGCTACTAAGCCAAAGGTGGCACCCAAAGGTGCCACCGTCGCGCCCGCGGGGGCGGATGGGGCCAAAGAGGCCCCAGACGCCACCGCTCCCGCGGCGGCGATGGAGGTGGAGGCCTGCCCGTAATGGGGCCCAAGGGCCCTATAATACAGGCCAACCTGAACCGCTCGGCCAGGGCACAGGACCTCCTGGTGCAATTCCTGGCCGAGCGGGGTGCCGGGTTGGCCGTAGCGGCGGAGCCGTACAGGATTCCCGATCATCCACATTGGATGGGGGACCTGAGCGGCTCCGCCGTTATAATATGGGTAGGCCGGCCGGGGTCCCCGGCGTGCCCCGTTATCGAGCGCGGTCGGGGATACCTGGCCGTTGACTGGGGCGGCACCGCGGTTGTGGCGATCTATGCACCTCCAAGGTGGTCCCTCGAGGAGTTTGTGCAGTATCTGGACGGGGTGGGGAGATGCGTCTCCCGCTGCCAGCCCCGTCCGGTGCTGGTCCTGGGGGACTTCAACGCCAAGTCGCCGGCTTGGGGTTCCCCCAGGACGAACCCGAGGGGCCGGGAGGTGCTTGACTGGGCGGCGGGACTCGAGCTCCGTCTTTTAAACACGGGCTCGGTCCATACGTGCGTGCGGCATAATGGGGGGTCCATCGTTGACCTTTCATGGGCAACGCCCCCCGCCGCGCGCCGTATTACGGGGTGGAGGGTGGCGGAGGAGGTCGAGACACTGTCTGACCACAGGTACATTGTTCTCGGCCTCTCCGCCGCCCCATCGACGCCCCGACGTCGCCCCGCTGATGAGGGATCGCCTCAGCCGCGGTGGGCGCTAAAGCGCCTCGACCAGGACGCCCTGATGGCGGCAGCCCACGTCGTGGCCTGGCCAGCAACACCGGCCGGGCCAGTCGACGGGACAAGGGAGGCCCAATGGTTCCGGGGCGCAATGACGTCCATTTGCGACGTCGCCATGCCCCGGGCCAGGGTTTTCCCGAGGAAGGCGGTGTACTGGTGGTCGCGCGCGATAGCGGATTTGCGCACAGAGTGCGTTCGCGCGCGACGCCAGTACGCCCGCGCCCGTCAACGACGGCGTTCCGACGTGGAGCTGGCTATCCGGCTGTATGGGCGATACAGGGAGAAGGTGGTCGCCCTGCAGCTGGCCATCAGGCAAGCAAAGAGCCAGGCCTGGCGCGACCTTCTCGGCACTATCAACCGAGATCCATGGGGGCGCCCATATAAAATGGCGATGGGACGATTACGTCCCTGGGCGCCCCCTCTGACGGAGAGCCTGGATCCGGGGATGCTCGGACGGGTCGTGGACGCGCTATTCCCCGTCAGCGGGGAGGCGTCCCGGCCCGTCCCTCAGCTAGAGGGACACGAGTGGTCCCCGGATCTGGAGGTCGCGCCGGTGGAAATGGCCGGGGTAGTCAAATGGCTCCGGGGCAAGAATACTGCCCCGGGGCCGGACGGTATCCCCGGCCGGGTCTGGCTGCTTGCCATGGGCGTCCTGGGCGAGAGGCTTAGAGGCCTCTACTCCGGGCTCCTGAGGTCCGGGGTGTTCCCGGACCTCTGGAGGAGAAGTCGGATGGTCCTCTTAAGGAAGGATGGGAGGCCTGCGGATTCTCCCTCCGCGTACCGGCCCATTTGCCTCCTGGACGAGGTGGGCAAGATCTTTGAAAAGATCATTGCTGCCCGCCTCGCCAGGCACCTGTCCCGCGTTGGCCCCGATCTGGCGGACTGCCAGTTCGGCTTCCGGGAGGGGCGATCGACGGTCGATGCAATCGACCGTCTAAAGTCCCTCTCGGACAGTGCCGTGGCACGGGGCGGGGTGTGCTTGGCGGTGTCGATAGACATCGTCAATGCGTTTAACACCCTGCCCTGGTCCGCCATTAGGGAGGCCCTGGTTGAACACCAGGTGCCTCCCTATCTGAGGCGGGTAATCGGGGCCTACCTGCGGGGCAGGTGGGTGGAATACCCGGGCCGGTACGGGACGATACGGAGGGAAGTGGACTGCGGGGTCCCACAGGGGTCCGTGTTAGGACCACTCCTGTGGGACCTGGGATATAACGCAGTCCTGAAGGCCTCCCTACCCGACGGTGCCACCCTCATCTGCTATGCAGATGACACATTGGTGGTCGCCGTCGGGGACACCTTCGAGAGGACCATCCGACGAGCGGAAGTTGCGGTGGCAGCCGTCGTCGCGAGGATCCACGGTCTGGGGCTGAAGGTGGCCCCGGAGAAGGCCGAGGCCGTCTGGTTTGGACGGCCTTGGTCTCGGCCACGGGCCAGATCGTGGATCTGGGTTGGAGGAGCCTGCGTCGAGGTGAAGTCCGAGATCAAGTATCTCGGACTGATCCTCGACAGCCACTGGAGGTTCGGAGCACATTTCGGCCGCCTCGTCCCCCGAGTTGAGAGGGCGGCGGCCGCGTTAGGCCGCCTGTTGCCCAATATCGGGGGACCGGGCGATATGGTGCGCCGCCTATACCTAGGCGTGGTGCGGTCAATGGTATTATACGGCGCCCCGATTTGGGCGCCGTCCGTGAGGGCAAGCCGGCGCAGCACATTGTTGTTGCGCCGGCTTCAGAGGCAAATGGCCCTTCGCCTCATACGGGGGTACCGCACCGCGTCTACCGTGGCGGCGCTTGCTCTGGCGGGAGAAATTCCCTTCGAGCTGCAGGCGGCGATGCGCGCCTATGTCTATAGGCGCATGTGCATCGCTGGCCGGGCTCGGGGGGACCCGCCGGAGCAAGAGGCGGTCGAGGGCTTCGAGCTCCAGGCCCGGGGACTAGCGCTCGCCAGGTGGCATGCGGAGCTTTGTTCCCATGCCGCCGAGCGCGTCCCCGGGGCTCTCCTGCCGCACTTCACCACGTGGCGGGAGAGGCGGTTTGGCAGGCTCTCCTACCGTGCGACGCAGGTATTCACCGGGCATGGCTGCTTCGGTGTCTACCTGTGTCGCATCGGTCGGGAAGCGACGACGGTGTGCCACCACTGTGGCGCGGAGGAGGACTCGGCGCAGCATACACTGGAGGTGTGCCCCGCCTTTTCAGTGCTGCGCCGAGTCCTAACTAGGGAAGTTGGTGGCGACCTCGCTCTCTCCAGCTTAGTTGGGGCCATGCTGGAGAGCCCGACAAAATGGGCGGCAGCCATAGCCTTCTGCGAACAGGTAATGTTGCAGAAGGAGGCTGCCGAGCGGGGTCGCCGTGAGCGGGGGGTGCGGCGTGTGCGCCCACGCCTAGAGCCCCCCCCGAGTAGCTGATACTAGGCGGGCGGCGGGTGTACCGGACCATGCCGGTTTAATTGCCCGCCGCCCGCCAACCGAGGATGCCCTATTTTAAAGTGGGGGCGACAAAACCGTCGCCCCCGACGGCCGCTGGTGCGGCCATCGTGAAGAGGCGGTGTGGGGTGCGGTCCCCCGCACCGCCGAATCAAGATGATTCATGGGGAGGAGGATTAATCTCCCCCCCCGGGACGCGGCCGGCCACCGCTCCATCCTGGTGGCCGGCCAGGCGAGGGGGAGCTGCGGTCGTGTTCTTGAAGAGTTCCCGTGGCTCCCCCGTTAATCGCCAGCGCCCTAGGCCGCCGTGGGGGTTTTAGCGGGTCGAACCCCGCACTACCCCCCCTCCGCCCAAAGGGCGGAGCGGGGGTGTCTGACCTGCAGATTTCCCCCACGTTAAAAAAAAAAAAAAAAAAAAAAAAAAAAATACCTGACTTCATGTTTATACAGACTTTCCGAGTCTCTAATTAAAGATAGATTACAGAGGTGGATTGAATACTTGCCCTTCACATGCTATTACATAAATATGAAAGTATTGATAACTTTACATTGGACATATATAATAAATACAATGTTATTACATATCATTACATCATTGCATATATTAAATTGGAGAAATAAATACACAAAGCATAATTCATAGTTTCGTTTATTTTATCGAAAAATACAGTGATCAAAGAAGACGATGCTGTGAAAAAGTATTTGGTTAGTCAAGTGTGCGCAGAGGCTAACAATAAATTGCTTTATATCCAATCCAAGTATGTATTCAATGTTTTCGGACGTCTTTACATGTATATATGACTGTTTTAATGGGTATTAATGCTGATTTTATGAAATCTTTCATTTTATTGATGAACTTTCCCCCCCACGGCAATTGTGTATATTATATTGCATGTCGTTGTTCGGTCGATGGGTTTTTGATGTCGGAGCTCGAGGCTTGGCGTCATATACATTCGAGCTAGCAAAAGTCATTCGAAGATGTAAATAAACACTGTAAATAAATTCCTGTGGAATAAAATTATTCTTTCGATACTCTTCAAATGAAGATAGAATTACGCGGTCGTTTAATTAATGTTTTATCAAATTAATGTTTAAATGTGGAAGAAACGTTAATAAATTATATACACATATAAATAGAATGGGAATAAAGATTAATAAAACGCCAATGCAAATTGAATATGGTTTTGGATGTCTAACTATTCGAAAGATGGTATTACAAGGTGCAATATGCATAAAAATGAGTATCGAATGAAAAAAAACGTGAATTGTTATTCGTCAAGTTATAAAAGGAATATCATTGTAGAGCCTATAAATTGATGAACGTTATAAGTACCCGTCTGTAAGAAAGATTATATAAAGTCATTCCTATAAAACATCGCTAATTATATAATTATTAGAAATAGTAGCTCAACTGTCCATAAAAATAATTGTACTTTATGCTAATATTCAACATTGGTAGTAGAAATGGTATATACAAGATACTCGCTGTGTCTAAATTTATGAAAATGATGTGTCTTAATTCTCTTTTGTATTTTTTATATAAATTATACAATATCTACCTGATGTTGGATATTTCCACTTTTATATAAATTATACAATTTCTATTTGACGTTGGTTATTTATTATTATATATATTTATTTATTATATATATGCATTTTGTTCATGCATCATCAATGCTTATTATAGAGTCTATGAAAGATATACCGAATATACACTTCGATAACATGAGTAATACTAGACTCTATTATAGAAAATGGATAACGATTTACACCTAGGATTTGCGGAATCTTAAGACCACAGAGAAAACTATTAGCCAGGCCATGAAAATACAAGATTTAAATGATGACTTTGTTGTCGAACAAATTTATAATCATATTCATGAACGCTTTAGACGAGACATGAAATAAATGATTCACACTCTCTCTCTCTCTCTCTCTCTCTCTCTCTCTCTCCCTCCCTCTCTCTCTCTCTCTCTCTCTCTCTCTCTCTCTCTCTCTTACCAGATGCCGACAAATAGCTTTCAGTTTTAGCAACAGCGGGCTTTGAAAATAAGCTAGAGCCTCTAGGGTGGGAGAGAGAGTGGGAGAAGAGATCGCTGCCCTCTTCTTAAACCCCGTGAGACACTCTACTGGTAACGACGGGTAAAAGTCTTGTAATATGACGACCGCAAATAAGTCATAAAATATTTGTTGTATGAAAAAATGTTTCAAAGAGAAGTTGCGTGGCTTTTAGGAGGCATATGGTACACTCCTAAAGAAAGTCGTGGATTGCATTTTCAATACGGAAAAAGTTCAAATGACCTCAGAAATTACCCCTTTCCGGGTGTTGATATAATTATGGGTCACCCTGTATAGTACATTTCTCCTAAATTTATATCTAAAGTCTGACGAATTAACCCGGAGACACCCTGTATATACAAAATAGTATCGTATGTATAATTTAGAATTAATTTAGAATTAATTGTGTTACCAGTACTATCACTTTTATTATAATCATTATTATTATTATCATTGTTATTATTATCATTATTATTATTATTATTCCAGTAGATTAAGCAGAATACTAAGTACACCGACACGCATGCATCTTAGTTATTAAGTACACCCCACATTTTATATGCATGTTTTTGAAATAAATTTATGTTATATGCATGTTTTTGAAATAAATTTATGTTATATGGAATTCTGTCTCACCCGTTTAATACGCCCGATCTCTATCCGACACACACCAGTATCCGAAATAATCTACTCGTAATTTTGATGTAACAATATAATATGTTTTCATACACTTTTCATAACGAAATAATTTTTTATAACTGGGCCATGCGATATACATTTCTTTGTGATGCTAGACAGATGCTAGACAATATTAAAAAAATTGTTTGCAAAAAGTGTATTTTGTAGATTTTAATTAATTCTCTTAAAATTAATCGTTTTAACTGATTTTATCGATAGATTTCCCAACCACAAATCGAATAATGGTAGGTTTTCGTGACCGGTGTTCAATCGATATAATTGATGACATCAATTTCACAAATATTCCTGAAAATGATCTGTGCTTCAACATTTGCTTTCACTATGAGCATGTCAATGTTAAGAGATAGTTGACAACTGAAACTATATATATAACAAACAGTAAAGAATTCAGTAACATTTGTCTTTTTGAGTTATATTGCCAGATTACGTAATTTAAGGTTTCGCTATCGCGATTATATTTACATTGGCAACGCCTGTTTTTGCACTAGCGTGATTACTTAGTTTTCTATGACTATACCAGAGCACAAAACTATTACTGAAAAATTCCTGAAAAAATCCTTTTCCTTTTCCGTCTTTTTTTTTAAATTTTTCAATGGAATCAGTGTCGGGAATTCTAGGAATATTCACAATAACTAATGAAGTTACCAATTTAGTTGCACTATCCACACCCTCAATGCCTAGAATTCCTAGATGCGATGGGATCCAGAACAGTTTAATGAATCTGTTATGATTATTATTAGACAGCGGATATTTAGAAAATAGATGTATGGATCTGGACAGAAAATGTTATGTCAAGGTGATTCCAAAAACACATTTTTTACTTTGTATATTTCGCATATTGCAAATATTTTGCATATTTATGTTTGGAAAAACATATTGAATATGTCATTTAAGTTTATCTAAATTAGATATCTCGTTAAATTAATTGCATTATAACCGGATAATGTTGGTAGCAATTATATATCAATATAATGCTGAAAATACGTCACAGGAAACCATGTTTTCAAAACATTAGGTTGGTAATCGAGTATTAGGTGTAGGTATTGATAGTCTATTAACCTCTTGTGAAAATGCAGGTAAAATACCTTTCATCTTATAACTATACACTGTGTGTTCGTTGTATCGCGCTGTGTATCACGCGTATCAAAACGAATTCCCTACAACCTGGTCGGGTTCTAAGGATATTAAATTAGATAAACGAACACAATGTTTGTAACACTTGTAACTTTATTTCACTTTCTACATGGTTAAACTGTGGACGGTAGAACGAAGGGCTAAGCGGTTGAATTGGCTGTGTAGTTCGACTGATCAAGAATGACGACGTGAGTGCTGGATGTTGTGTGTTTTATAATGTCGGTGTGGGCGTGTGCTGTCCCAAAAGTGTGCTGATTCGTTGATGCTATTTTCGATGTGATTGTCTAGTTGGTTCGAAGTCCGCCCCCGTGGACCCCGTTGCAGGAAGGTAACATTGTAATCCCAAGAAGTTCCGTAACTCTGGGAAATGGTAAACGGAAACTAAAGAACTTAAAGTTGGAATTTGGCATGCTAGGCGAAAGTGGCAATATCCATAAAGGTATTGTCTTCGGATATCTTGGATTTAGTACTTGTCATATAATCGGAAGGAGAGATATTTTACGACACGGATTGCTAGAGATGTGGCTATCGTACGTAACTCGCACAAATGATGGACAAGAAAAGAATAAAGTAATAAAACAATTTGGCCGGTTCGGGCCGGCTGAACATATTATTTCATCACATTTCTCCACTTCCTGTTTTATGGAGTTATTTGATTTGGCAAGCAATCTTGTGTTATAAGATATTTCTTACACAGATCCTATTACCATGAAAAATAGTGTTAAAATTACAAGTTACATACATGATTAAATCTCCACTGGCTACGTGTAATCAATATGTGATAACGTTATAACATACTGTAGAATATAAGCGTCACTGATCTGGACACTTGCAAACATAGTATAACGGACATTTGTACATCCTTAGAATATCGCGTCACAACTAAATATTGCAGGAGATCGCCGATCGGTGATCAGCGATGACGAAAAAAGTGACTGGAATGTGCACTTGGAAGCCAGTAACGGACATTTAAACGCACTTCTACCATCACGTCACGTATTCGACTAAACAACGTCGAAGACCGCCAACGACGAACCAGCCAACGGCAACACCGGCATCGCAGCCCATTCCCTCGGCATTAAGGGTGTAATCGTTGTGATTGGCTCGTCCCTCGGCAGCTATCGTCATTCTCCGTAACAGGTGGTAAATTTCGTTATTTGATGTACATTCCGTTGAAACGTACGCGCATATTTTTCACACAGCAACGAGAGTCGGTTCTACTGTACCAGAATCACCAATGTGTTGGGTTTTGAATGACACGTTTTTTTTTAGCATCAGATGTAACATCTAACATACCTTTCGATTTTCCTACTGTAGCGAGTAAACCACACATTCCGAACAAGTTTTGTACGTTCAGTCATTTTCTGTGTTACAATTAATTTCGGTAACCAATAGCTTATTTTAATTACAGCTGTCTTTCTTCTAATCGCGTGGTCCATAATGGTCTCCATTATGGTCCATCGTGTAGAATAATCTATCGTGTAGAATCATAATATTTAAACAATACATTTCTTTTCTTATTCCCCAAAATATAAAACAGCCGTTGTTCTCTCTCCTTTCTATGCAGTTATTCATTATAATATGTAGCGTTGAGTGTTTCGTAATAAGAATCTTCTCCTTTCTCTAAATTAAATATTACTGTCTTGCACCTTCTACCACAGTTGCAATATTAATCGATCGGCCGAACGCATCTGCGTGCTTCATTCTACTACCTGGCCTATGTTCGCCTATGAAGCCGCCAAATATGGAATACCACTTTGATTTCCGAATGTCATTCTTTCAAATCAATTGCAACAGTTAAAATATTTTTACCGATATTCATTGTCACTCACATATTTTCGCATCAGTTTAGAACAGTTTCAAATTTCTAACATAATAAACAATTGTAAAATGCATCAAATGTGGAATTAATTACCAAATATGACACGCTCGCGATAAATACAATACTTGAAAGAAAAGCGAACAGAAAGTTGATTTTATGTTTTACTGCTCGTTGGTTGCAATCCTACATTTAATACAACACATTTAATCATTTAAAAAATGATTATTTCTGTAGGAAACAAAAAAAGCTTTGCTTCAGAAAATAGTTTTCTCTCGAATCGTTATATAACTATAGATTAAACTCCCTTCCGAGGTAATTCCTTATTTGGAATTACACAGACGTGTAAACGTACATATAGTATTATGGTCAAAGAAACGTCTTTATAAAAACTTGTCGATATTACAGAAAGGTATACAATTAAACAGTAAGTAATAAAAACATGAACACCAGGTTTCTAATATTCACAGGACTAATAAGCCACTATGTTTGCGATCTGCAAGTGCGTATAGTAAGCAGTTTGTAATAGTTTCATCGATCTTAATTTCTCAGCTTTTAATAATGACAAGAAAAGGACTGTTCCACACACACGCACACACATTTGGAGACTTCTCTTTATTATATTATTTTATTTCAAATGTTGACATTTGTCTTTACCGTTCTTTTCATAAAATAAAATGCACGACACTCTTCTGCATATTGATGGAATACACACCGAATCTCTTTGTTTTTTATTATCTTCCGTATGCGATTTGGCATGGATTTATACAGATCTTGGATATACTTTTGGTATCCATCCTGTCATTCCATTCGTGTACAATAGCATTTTTTAATCCATATTCGTTTTGTTATTGCTTATTAATCGTTTTTCAAGGAAAACTACACATGCATTATTGTGAAATTAGCACACTTGGGCTATCTTTTGACGAGGAGTGTTAACTGACCTCGTTTAATGTACAGTTGTACCGATCAAGGGGCACAGTTGTAAGGAACGCAGGTATGAACGATATAGTTAACATGGAATTCAATTTCACAGCTTTTCTTGTGAGGATGAGTTGTCTTACTGATGCGGTGACTGACAAGGAGGGGTCCGCAAAATTGACGCTCACTTTTAGACGAGATTTGGTACAGTAATAGAGCTCGTAAAGCTGAATCCAATGTTGTCCGGTTTTGGAGTCAGATGGCTTATAGTTTTTGAGATAAATAATGTTAAGGTTGTTAGTAAAAGGCCAGAAAGACACGCTGGATCATGACGCGAGGGTTCAGGTAGGCCGGATCGAACCACCTACCTTTCCTCACTCCCTAATATTTCTAGTACTATACTGGTGTGGTACCCTTTTGTTCGCGTTATTTGGAATGGTTCGGCTTTCGACTGATGATGCCTAAACCGTGCACCGATTTACACGGTGCGTACGCTCCCTTATTCCGTCGGAGCCGAACCGTTCCGTGTAGGGATGTCGATTTTGGTATATTCGCCCGTGTACTTAATAAAATGGACAAGTAAATAAATGTCAACTATATATTTCTTAAGTGTAGACATATGTGTATACAGTATGCACTAGGTCAGACTTGGACGAGTCGCGGCTCGTGAGCCAAATGTGACTCTTCAGATACCCTTCACACACTCACGCGGCACGAGAAACGATATGATATTGTTTCATCTGTGCTGCATGCAGGGTTGTCCATGCCATGTGTAGCAATGTACATAGAGTAGTAGGAATATAGCTTGTGGCTCGCGGTCGAAATGAATCGCCCAGGCCTGCACTAGGTGATACTAAACACCTAAGTAATGTAACAAAAAATCCTCATTCTGGTCTATGTGCACTTGATGACACTATGTTACGATGATTCGCGTTTTCCATGCTCTGATGATACGTTCTATGCTCGAGGTTGGTTTATTTGCGTTGTCGACAGTTTGAATTCTGTTTGTCCCTCGTCATGTTTTTTCTATCGTCTGCTCGGTTGTTTTGTGATTGGTTAAGAATGGATTTTGCTCTAGGACTGTAGCGTTTTCTAATTGGGCGGGGATGTGTCTGAGGGAGTTTAGGTTAAGTAGTAGGAAATTCTCAGGAAGATCTTTTTGGTATTATTTTCCGATGTGTACCTAAATATGAGTCTGCAGAAAATTTCTTCATAATTATTGCAAATTAAGAAAAACTGTTTTATTGTTTATTAATATGCGTTATAATCTTCTGAACAATATAGTTGATATTTGTTTACTTGTTCATTTTACTTTAATGGAATCATTGATATTCCACTATGTTAACTGTACGTCAATATATGGCTGTTACCGTAGGTAGAGTTTTAATTCAATTCTTCCAACTCACATCCTCTTATCGATCCCAGTCGCGAGTATCAAGACTACCGTGGTGCACTTTTGCTGTTCGAGATGTATCAACTTAATAAGTTAGAAGACTAACTCGTCTCGAAGTTATCTTCCTTTGAGTGCCAGTGGTGAAATAAACGTAAGCTCATCCACAAGTAACCTACCTGTGGGTTCCGGTGGTTAAACAAACATCGGTTCATCCACAACTAACAAAGCTCTTACACCCTCTCAACAAAACGAATCCTCGGTCACGCACGTCTGCCGTAGCTCTGCGGCTCATAACAATGAAATACTGCATGATGAGCGACAATATTTCGCGTTCAAGGAGAACAATAGAAATTCGCTTGAAGGGAAGCGAGCTACTATCTATTATAATTTAATCATAAATATACTGAATATAAATTACAATTCCTTCTGAAAATACTGTTTACATTTAATCTAACAGATTTACGTCACAAGACATTTTATAAATAAATTTGCATTATGTTTGTAATATGAGTGGGCTCTGTTGCGCGTAACTGTTCCGCTTATCTCTCGTCATGTGATGATACATGCGAATTATTTAATATTGATAATCCAACGACGTTTTCCTATAAAAGTAGTATTTCGTAACTAATAACGAAATGTTTGTAGAATTGATCATCACATGAACAAAATTTATTGCACTAAACGCCAAACAAGTTTTATATGAGATAAGTAGAAAATGTGGATTTTCGTTTTTTGAATTATTTTTTAATTTCAAAAAAATAAATTTGAGTTTACTAGAAATACAATGGCAACGACTATAGTATTAGTTTCATGACAACGACAAAGCAGAATATAAACATTTATATTGTAATAAAATGTGGAAATATATTTGTTCAAAGAAGAACACAAGCAATGAATACGAATTCCCTATTTTAAGATATGTAATTTTCTGCTTTCCTGCAAGCACCATTGCCTAAAATCAGTTTATACGATTTGAGGGGGTTGCGTATTCTAAATGCTCCGTACCCTCAATTATAACAATATGGACTTATATACGAACTTATACTTTAACTGATACTCGTCGTAACCGTGCTGTCCTGACCGAACTGTCCTAACCGAACTGCTCGAACTGACCCGCGGCAGCCGACTTTTGCCGCTTATATTCGTCCGGCGGAACCTCGTCTTCCTTTGTCCAAGGTGACGGTTACTCCTGAGGGTTTTCCCGGGCCGCGCTAAACGCGCGGTCAGGTAGCCCTGTAGCGGTAGACGGCCGGTAATTATTTTTCAGCAACATTTGCTGTACACGTGGGATTGTCAAAAAAGTCACTAAAATCATTTTCGTCCTTGGCCTCTTTGTTTATGAAATAGATTGTACGCTGGTAATATCCATACCATAGTCTCGAGATATTTGGGTGACCCATTTAAATCGACCCAGTCAAAAAAAAGTAGTCGAGTATAAAAAAGTACCTGAACATAAAAATACAAATCTCTCTCACTCTCTCACTCTCTCCACATGTCCACTCTTACAACTCTCTTTACTGCCTCTTTTTCTTCGCACTCCTACTGTACTTCACTCGCCGCTTTCATTGTGGTCATCGCCTCGTCTCCCGCATTTTCCTTCCTTCTCTCTCTCTCTCTCTCTCTCTCTCTCTCTCTCATCCTCCCTTGTTTGATCTCCGTTTTCGCTGTTTTTCCTCACTCATTCTACTCTCTCTTTTCTTTCTTCCCCATCCATACCACGCTTCTTCCATCCTCATTTAACATATTCTTTTGTCTTTTCTTGTATCCCTTCCTCCTCCATACATCTCTCTAAGACGTGCTCCCTTGTCTCTGCCACTTCTCCACATCTCCATTATATCTTTTCTTCCTTATTATGCCAACACCTTCCTTTCCTCGTTTCGTTGCCCAAACTGTACATCGCTATCCTGACCCGTCTCGTTTCCTTCCCAGATTTCTCTCATTACCCCCCACACCCATTTTTCTTACTCTGCTGTTCAGCTGTCCTTCTTGTCCGCCGTTCCGTCTGATTACATACATATCTCAAGTATTTCATCCATCGGCCTCCTCCCCATTTACAGACTCTCTTTTCCTTACTTCTGCGCCCAACATTCAGTATCATTGCTTTACCCTTATTTATCTATAGTCCTTTATCTCTCTCACGTGGCTCCTGAATCCTCCTATCATTCACTCGATAAAAAAATATGATTCCATTTAAAAAAATAAAGTTGACCTTCATATGTTCTCGACACGTTCACTTCAAAAATCTTATTAATGTCAAGTTACGTGTTCCCTAAAACCATTCAAAATTCTTTTTTAAAACATTTTTTAATATTAACAACGGTTTTGAAGATATGTATTTGTCTGGATCAATTTAAATGGATTAATGTTAAATAAGGATAATATTTATCTTAAGTAAAGCTAATTTATTAAGTTATTTAAGTTATTTGTTAGTTATATTTAGTTATATTTTTAATTAGAGAAAATAGAAAAAGAATGTGTTTACCTCTTTCACACATGCAAAATTTAATTTTCTGTGAAAGGGTTGAGAATGACAAAATAATCAAAGCTGCGCTTAACGGGTTTTCAACATAAATTAGTGAAGGAATCGTGTTCCGATCGATGACCAAGAGAAAGTCCACCAATTTCAATCCTCTAGCTGCAATATTAAACAATTTTCATACAGAGAGAAACGATTATTTAATTAGAAACACGAAATTCAAGATATGAAACTATGGCATGCGTGTTATAACAAAATCTTCGTGTTCAAACGTATTTTTTTATAATATTTTAAATATCAATTTGGCAAGAAAGTAATTTCGGTTTGCACCAATAGATAGTATTATGTTTGCAAACTCATTCGTTAAGGTTATAATTTTTTTGTCTTCAGCTTTGGTAGTAGACACGTTTAGGTTACTATAGAAACAAGTTCCGTGTAGTTTTGTTTACAAGTCATAGTTTGCTGTTAATTTTAATATGGAGTGCAAAAATGAACATTTCTGACACGTTTTACATTTTCATTTTCATAAAGGCAAGAATGTGGCTGTGGCTCACAAAGAGATATGTGAACTTTACGGCGTCGATTGCTTCACAGAACGCGTGTGTCAGAATTGGTTCAAAAAATTTCGTTCGGAAGAACTTGCGAAAACCGACGAATTGACAATCCCTTAGCTCCATAGTATCACACTTGCTAAACGAAATCTAATGCAACGGTAGCTCGTTTGACAGTGATTTTTTGAGTTCTCGGCAGCTGCGAGAACTGATCCTTCGTACACTCTACGCTATTTACTAGCGGGTCTTAACCGAATTGGTCTGCCTAATAACACGATATGGAATTCCTAGAGGACCGTCTCACGATGGTCCTGTAGCCGGAGGTCGAATCTGACTTTTCCCAATTGCAGTCGACTCCCGGCGACCAGGAGAGTCCCCAACATCCTGTCAGGGCGTCTCCACATCATCATCCCTTCATGGAGCCTTTCCTCTTGGAGTGAGACGACTGTAAGATCTTAAATGTGGACGTTTCTCGGAATTCCGGCGTTTCATGGACTGTGGTCCTGGTCTTTCGTCTCTGAAATCTCCTCCGAACTCGGCCCGCGGATACGAATTAGAAGGCGGAATTACACTGAATTTTTGCTCGGAGAGTGCTGTCGTTCATGTGGTGTGTTCGTGCAGATCCGGAGAATGCGGTCCGGTTTCATGCGAAATATAGATTATAAAGAGAAGGGGAGTCAGTACTCCTCCGAGAGGAGCACCTTTGTAAACGATTCTGACTTGGTCCTTTGTAAAGTCTGCAATCATTTCTTTTTGATAAATGAGAAACCTAATAAATTGAATTAGTATTGTCGAACATCTTGCATAAGCTAATTTATTAATCAGGATATCATTATTTACATTATCAAACGCCCCCTGATTGTCTAGATTGGCGGCGACAGTACTTTTCCTATTAATAAAGCCGTCTTCTATGTACAAAGAGAGCTTAACCAAAATATCAATTCATGATAAGCCTTAACAAAACCAGATCGGTGGTATGTCATTGTATTTCAACTACCATTGTAGTCTGTATTTAACTAAAGTTTCAAATAGTTTGCAAAAACATGATGAAAGGGTGAGTACATCCATAATCTGTATAAATCACTGCCAAATCTCATACTGGAGGTAATACGAAACAAAGGGGGATGTGCTCACTATTAAATAAGTATATCATATTCAGTACATAATATTGCAGGTTGCAATATGTGTTTATTATTTCTTCGTCATTATACATGTGTTCTCATTTTGTTCTCCGAATAAAAGTTTTTTGTTATACTTGAATCCCCATAATGTTACGAACCGCATATTCCGAACTCCTAGTGTTTGGATATGACTCGTCATTGAAGGAAAATTTACACATGTGTTATTGAAAAATTAAAAATAGTACACCTACGTGTACACCTGGACAGCACACATTTTTGACGAGGAGTGTAGACTGCAATCGATTGTGCGCTCGCACCTGGCATCCGTTCTTTCCCGCGGAAAGGATAAGCTACTCGGTTCAACCGTGACCTCACGGCGCGAGTGAGACGCATGTAATAACTCAAAGCATGCAAAGTATACTGTTTTGAATTGTTATAAAAAAGCCCTGCGGACAAATCGCACCTAGGACGAACGGTCTCTAACCCACGATAGCGATCCACGCGAGCACACACAGAGGTATCTCGTACTATAAAGTAAGCTTTAGTGAGCGGAGAGAAACACACAAAAACTCGTCAGTCGAGAGATAAGTCATCAAACAAGAGTTAAGTTGTTGGTAGAGAAATTAGTTTTTGGTCGACATATTTGGTGTCAGTCTGTCAGATTTGTTACTAGTTGGAAAGCGAGTCGCATTATCCGAAATACATTTCTCATCCTCTTCTACACCGTCATCCTCGCCCTATCGATGTAGTATCGCGATTAACAATTTCACAAAGCCTGATGAAATGTCCAGACCGTCTATGTATCTCGAATTTACCATTAGTTCCGTAAATTCGTCGACTTTTCAGGTGTTAAATAACGTTTCTATGACCAGCTTGGCTACAGGCATGCGACCCGGAAGATGATACTAAATTGTACTGTGATAGCAACTCAAAGGGATTCTGTCTGTGCGTATTCTATCAATATACAAAAGAATTTCGAGCATTTTATTTTTTGAAGAGAACGGCAAATATCAACATTTCGAAAGAAAAACCCTGTCTGCAGTATAGTACAGGAAAATCTGGAAATATGGAATGATTCTGAAATATAACATTTTGTTGTTGTTAAAGATTTAACAAATTAATATTGATTGGTACTCATGTTTCTGTTTCCCGCTATTTGGAAACTTTTTAAATAACCTAGTAAGTTTGATGTATATTTCGTATATATTTCTTAATTTGTCACACCTATTAGTTTCATCTTTTATTGTTAATTATGCACCTTTCAGTAATATCTGTTAGTGACAACTTATGTTTGAAAGAAACCAGAGACTCATAGCCCGCTATTCCGCTTTCGATGAATTTATGATAAGGTAATGAGTTCGTGTTGCCTCTTGCGGATATATGTAGTTTCCATCGACGGACAAACCTCATACGGTGTCGGGTACCTTAGACCTCTACTTGACGTGACTATTCGTTGACACATGTTTGGAAAGTTAGCAATCTAGATTTGGAAATACAACCTTATACAGATGTGTATATATATAAAAATAACAACTTTTGTTTCTTCTTTCTATCAAGTATTGTATTTATCACCAGCGTTTCATACTTGATAATCAATTCTGTACTTAGTACATTCTATAATTTTTATACTATATCAACGTTAACAATTGTTTATTATATCAGAAATTTAAAACTGTTCTAAATTGAAACAAAAATATGTGAGTGACAATGAGTATCGATGATAATGTTTTAACTGATGAAATTGATTTGTATGAGTGGCACACAGAAATCAAAGTGATATTTCATATTTGACGGCTTCCATTTATACATTGTAACGATATATCTGCATGGTATCACATTCAATATAATAACTGATTGTAATTCGACGACGCTCACATTTCAAGCATAATCCAAGGATAGTTCCGAGGACCGCCTCGTCCCCCGGGTGGAACGGGCGGCGGCCGCTCTTGGCCGCCTTATGGCCAATCTTGGGAGACCCGGTGAGGTAGTGCGTCGCCTTTATCTAGGCGTGGTGCGGTCAATGGCCCTGTATGGTGCCCCCCTGTGGGCACCGTGATGATTGCTGCGCGGACTCCAGAGGCGGATGGCCATCAGCCTTTTGGCGGCGGTTCGAGTGAGTCGGTTCGTGGAAGGTGTGGGGAGACGTTTCGTCCGGGACCCGCGGGCCCTTGCCTTAGACGTGTGGGTAGGTAGGACGAAGTCTCCGGTGTATATATACGGATCGTGGCGGATCGGCTACTAGCGGGAAGAGGAGCCCCCTGCTGGCGGGTCTGGAGGTAGCCGCCACAGCCTCATAAGAGGATACCGCACCACGTCGACCATAGCGGCGCTTACTCTGGCAGGGGATCTTTCCCTCGAACTAGAGGCAGCGATGCGATGGTTTATGTTTATAGGCGCACCCGGTTCGTCCGTCGTGTTCGGGGGTCCCCGCCGGAACCAGAAGCGGTTCAGGGCTTCGAGTTCCGGGCCCGGCGACTAGCGTGGACCAGATGGCGTGTGGAGCTTCTTTCTCACGCCGGCGAACGCATCGCCGCGCCTCTCCTGCACACCTCGTTGGGTGGCGGGAGAGACGGTTTGGCGGATTGACCTTCCGGGCGACGCAGGTGCTGACCCGACACGGTTGTTTCGGGACACACGAATGCGTATTCGGTTAGAAGAAGAAAGAATGGATTCGTGAAGAATCTAATATACAAGGTGTTCCACAATTATTTTAACAGCCGAAAATGTGGGGTAGCTGAGGTTATTTGAAGTAACTTTTTCCTTTGCGAGAATGCAATCTACGGCTTTGTTTACGAGTTATTAACGAAAAACACTGGCCAATGAGAGGTGACGGTGCGAGAAAGAGAGAGAGAGAGAGAGAGAGAGAGAGAGAGAGAGAGTCCGCGAGAGAGCCCGCTGCACGAGGCTTTGACAGATGGTCGGGACGGACTCGAGCCGAGTCCGAAGTATTGAACAAATCACGAAGCGAGAACTTTCCGGATTTTTTTTCACTACGTAACAGTGATATTTTTAAAAAAACGCTGTTCACCTTTACTTTAGAACGTCAGAAGAATATTTACTAATTTTTCGGACCCGAAATAATAAGTAATTTAACCGTGACAGCCGTTGTAATTATCTAGTGTGCGTGACATCTCGTGTGTAACATATGAAATTTTTAAGCAAGGTGTACAGTGAAGATTAACAAAGTACGTAAATGATAGTTTAATTTAAATAATTCTGTGTCCGAACACAGTTCAACGAATGATTCGCAAAGCCAATTTAATAAATAAAAATAATTCGAAGTTCATATCGTTAAGAACACATACCACGTTGACGGGATGAACTGCGGAAGACTAGCACGATGGCTGACAATATTCTCGTTCGATGGGAAACAGTTGAAATTCGCTCGTAGGAAAACGAAACACTGTCGGCCGGCGTGCCAGTCTTCTGCAGTTCGTCTTGACAACGCTATACATACGTGTCGTTAACAGTGAGAACTACGAACGCGTCGCATTAAAAAAAAACGGCTCTTTTCAGAGCCATACATATTAACCCAGGAAAGTTCGTCCATAAATATTATTGATAAGTGTTTAGTGATAATGCAGTGAAAGTAAACGTTGAAATTGCCTGCCCGGAGACATCCTTCTGTTCGTCGCCGTCGGATACATGAAGTGGATTTTACAACTAAATGGGTGAGTTTCTTATTGATAATCTTCATATTTCTCTAACAAACATATCTCTTACGTCCTTTAACACGATTATTATTTATTAAATTAGCTTTACGAATCATTCGTAGAACTGTGTTCGGACACGGAATTATTTAAATTAAAATATCATTTACGTACTTTGTTAATCTTCACTGTACACCTTGCTTAAAAATTTCATATGTAACACACGAGATGCCATGCACACTAGAAAATTACAACGGCCGTCACGGTTAAATTACTTATTATTTCGGGTCCGAAAAATTAGTAAATATTCTTCAGACGTTCTAAGGTGAAGGTGAACAGCGTTTTTGTTTAAAATATCACTGTTACGTAGTAAAAAAAAATCCGGAAAGTTCTCGCTTCGTGATTTGTTCAATACTTCGGACTCGGCTCGAGTCCGTCCCGACTATCTGTCAAAGCCTCGTGCAGCGGGCTCTCTCGTTGACTCTCTCTCTCTCTCTCTCTCTCTCTCTCTCTCTCTCTCGCACCGTCACCTCTCATTGGCCAGTGTTTTTCGTTAATAACTCGTAAACAAAGCCGTAGATTGCATTTTCGCAAAGGAAAAAGTTACTTCAAATAACCTCAGCTACCCCTTATTTTCGGCTGTTAAAATAATTGTGGAACGCCCTGTATATTCACTTTCAATGCAGGGAAGAACTTAGGGCGCGATGATAATGAGATCTGAATAATCACACGTGAATATGTAAAACTAACTATATTATAATAATTGAATTGATACAAATACTTAACGTAGGATTACGAACTAACGAAATACAACTGTATTTATGATATAGAAATAAAGGTAAGAAATGGTAACGCAAGAATTAGTAACACAAGAGATGGGACGCGAGAGCTCTCCTGAGACGACTGTTCTCATAGGAGACTGGAACAATAGAGAGCGGAAAGATCGCACTCCGTGGCCTTGCCGGTCGATTGAGCTCCGTGAGAGCGGCGGAACGGTAGTGGAGTGGGGCGCTCGTTCGGCGGAAGAGTAGGGATGTCGCGATGATGCGGGTGACGCGAGTACTGGCCGCGTGTAGTGCGGCGCTTTCGGATTTGGACGATAGGTGGAGAAACGAAGAGCGCATACAGTGTCGGTAAGTGAGACATTGTGGGACGAATCTAACGGCTGGCGTATGATGGTAAGGTCGTTGAGTATTAGCAGTCGGTGATACAGAGTTATGTGTTTACTAGTCTATGGTATGTGGTGTAGGCGTATGTTGTATAGGTACGAGGATGAGGTATAGCTTATGATATAAGTAGGAACGAAGTATGCCTTATAATCTATTCGCAACACGTCGACGGACGTGACAAAACAATGTCCCTGGATATGCATACGTGAATCAGAATAGTATGTCATGGTACTAGTGGATTTATGATTGAAACTTGAAACTGAATCGTGTATATATATTTTTATATGATATTGTACAAAATATTGGTTTATTTTTCCTATTATTAGTTGGATTGTATGGAGAACGCTGTACAAGCTTAAAGTTTATACGTTGCGCTCTTTTTCCAAGAAAATTAAATTATTCATTACGTAGTATTAGAACTGAAATGATAGAAATCGGTAGCGTAAATTAACGTAAAACTACTCGCATGCATGCGTTTCAATTTTAAATGTGTACGAGTTTCATTAGTTTCGGTCACATTAATAAAAAGTTCTACTATTATTTATTAATCTTGTAGGGGTTCATTTTTGCATAAACGACGGCAACCTTCCAGTCAACATCACGGCCTATCACACCTTCCGACAAATCGAGCAACAGGCGGCAATCGTTTTCTCTCTAGGCTGTGGTCGCACCCACGGTACATTGCTGAATTTCGTGGGCGTCGTAATACAACAGGAGCTCCACAATTTCCTGGAGGAGCAACGGTACAGTTGTCCAGGTCAACTGCAAACTGTATCAGCAGTGATGTGAACGTAGTTCTGGAGCTCGGTTTAAGTTTCTGGTCTCTGACGCGACTCGATCATGGTGTCGTCAATATTCATTGCTTCTTATTCTCAGGCTTCGGCGTGTGACACAGTTTAGAAAAAAGATGTAAATCATGTTCTTGGTATTTCTCATTTGTGAATACAAAGAGGCGCTCTGAATCACTTAATTTGCATATAATCCAGAGTGGGGTACTATTTTATTCGAATAACGAATCAAGTTTCTAACAAATTCTACTGATAAAATTTGATTTAATTAATATTTCGAATAAATTTTAGGAATATAATTTTATTTCAATTGTATTTCGGATAATATTTTGTATAAATCCTACGAATGTAATTTTATTCGAATAATATATCAAATAAATTCTACGAATATAATTTTTTATTCGAATAAATTCTACAAATAAAATATTACCTGAGTGATATTTCGAATCAATTTTAGGAATAAAATTTCTACGAAGAATTTATTCAAAATGTTATTCGAATAACATTTTATTGCAATAGTGCCCAACACTGATGTAATGTTTCGAAAATGATAATATCAGTATTGAACCACTCTAAATGCACTATTAGGAAAGATTTTGCTCCATTGTTTCTGGAGTTGAAATATTTAATGCATTCGAAATGTTTAATGAATTTCAAGATGATTGATATTATATGTTGTTTTGATGCTAATAAGTAGACTGCGGATTTAGGCATTAGTGGCAAAAATGGAAATACAGAGCAGTGAGAGGACACAAGAAATTGAGGATGTCGTCACACTTCTTCCCATTTATTAAAACTACTATAGAAACAATACATTTTTATTTAAATTCCGTATAACAAGAGTATTTTTACGAACTCGATTATCAAAATTCTGTAGTGACCACCGTATTTAGAGATTTTACGAAAGCTGTCTAATTAAGCGCAAATGAAATATTTAGTGACACATTTTAATTCAAAACTAGGTAATATTTTATCATATATACATTATGAATGATGCTTTCTTACTTACGAGGTAATTAATTTCTTGATAGTGAAAGCGCTGATGGTTTAGGTTTCACCTAATTCTCCTTAAGATACTCTACTTATCTGAAGTGAAATTACCTATTAATGATTCATTTCATATCTGGGTTCACCTGTCAAGGGCTGAAGCAAATTCCAAAACTGAAATCTATACACGGTGTTCCCGAAATCATGGTACAATTTAAGACGAGCATCTTTTTAATTGATAAAGAAATTCGACGATCGCTAAAAATGAGAAAGAATAATAAAGAAGTACTTTTATAATTACATTTTCGATCGTAAAAATTTTGCTACTCTAGCAAAATACATCACTACGTTTTTAATGAAACAATATCGCAGACGTTTTCCTGCTATATTGTTAATGTTCTTGTGCCTCCAGATACGATGCAGCCAGGGTGATGTATAGGATGACGAACTGCGTTGCGGCGATGATCTGTCTCTCGTGTCCGATGATCAATTTGGAAGCTACATCGAGATCCCTGGTAGCAATGTCAAAGTCCCACTTGGATATGTCGGGGTTCTAGCTCCTCTGTTGAGATATACTTACCCAGTTGCTCCCTGCAGTTAGTTGGTGTTAATAACAAATATTGATTACTTATCGTGTGGTCAGTTGTATCGTAAACTCTTGCGAAAAATTACCAAATATTAGAAGCCTCTATCACAAAACGTTACACAGTTTTCAATGTTGATGCTGTCAACGATAAATCGCGTACTTTTGTCATAATTATCTTTTTACGTACAACAAATTTTTTATTGTGTACAAGAAGAAATGTTTCGTATTCGTGTGTCTTCTTTAAGTTCGACTGAATCGCTCCTAATTCTGTAGATATAGAATAAAGCATTACGAGTCTGTTGCACTACCTTATTTTGACAGTTTTTTTTTTATTGTTATGGGCCCGTTTCTTTAATAGTATACGATTTTTAACTATTACGAACTGTTTTCTTTTTGTTAATTCATCCAGTTGCAATTTTTGCAAAAATTTTGTAGCCATTGTGTAAGATAATAGTCCCCCTAACATCTGTCAAGAATTTAGATCTCTTGGTTCTTCAATTATGTAGAAGTTATTCTGTTTTAAAAGGTGTTTTTATGTATATAATTATTCACGACTATATATCAGAATGTAATAATTAGATTTTTATCCAAAATAAAAACTGTCCGCATAATTGCATGATACAGCAGCTACGTACACATTCATTTTTCTTATCAATAAATAATATTAACGAGTTTACGGTAATATAACATCTAATATAACATCTTTAAAATGTCTTTACAGTTTGCATTTAAACTACTCAATTTTCTCGTAAATGCATAAAGCCGCAATCTAATAATAATCAATAAACGAGTATCGGTTTGGGTACCAAAACTGTACTAAATCGAAAACACATTTCTAACGCGTCTATTTAAACTTTCGATTTCAAGATCGCCAAATGCTACAGCTATCGAACCTCGTTCTAACGGCGTCATTAATTTTCGAAATACCGTCGATCATACAGAATTATCGTATTATTTTTGTAGGGTGCACAGCGAGTGAACCCGATACTAAAACTCCGCGATTACAAAATCTCTCGGGTTGTAAGACCGATTACGCTAAGCGACGGAATTGATTAGTATCGCCATTCGTCTAATTACAGATATGAACAGCTGTTTTAAATTTGAAGAATGAATTGAAGAATGAATTGAAGAATGAATTGAAGCATTGTAAAGCACTCAATTCGATGGTCGAAGGTTGAAAGATTATCTGAGTAGTAGACTAGCGTGGGCTGGAGTCTACTGTAGTTGACTGAAGCTGAGTTGACTGACTAGCTGAATAGTAGACTAGCGTCAGCTGGAGTCTGCTGAAGTTGAAGAGTTGAGTGTAGTAGACTAGCCTGAGCTGGAGTCTGCTGAAGTTGACTGAAGCAGATTGACTGCGATTCTGAACTTAGTTGGAATGGACAGCGCGTGTCTGATGAAACAGAGTCGCGGACTAGAGACCGAGCGAGAATGACCGAGTTTAACTGACACTGACTGACGAATGAACTGACAAATGACAAAATGACAACTGACTATGAACTAACAAATGACTAAGAGAAGAATCGAATTCGTCTCATTTCGCCAAAAAGAGGTTTCAACAGACGTAGGTGGTGGAGTGGAAACCCGAAGACATTTGGCGTATCCTCTGAGACGGTTCTGTTAATAGGAGAGATCATGGACATCGAGTCACAGATTTCAATGAAATTTTTTTGGTGACTCCAGAATGAAAATCTTTTGAGTCATGTTCGAGCGTTTGTGTGAATTGGCTTTATTTATGAAAATATTTAATGTTCAAATTTCATCGGGCCGACTGTTGTACATACAGTGGTTTACAAAAATGTTCGTACACCTTCTAAAACGTAATAATTTTATCAAAATTGAACTAAATAACTGGAATTTTTTTTACATGATAAAGGTTTACTAGACGATGACTAAAAGCTTTTTTTTAAATCTTTCTATTACTTAGAATAAAAAGGAAAAATTAGAAACCCTCATTTTTTAACTTTTTTATCTAAGCCTATAACGAAAACTTAAAAAATGCCTTTTGTAGATCTCGGTAACTTATATGAATGCTGAGAACTTGATCGAAATTAGTTAACACAGAGTCGAGCTATAGGCACTGAAGTATTTTAAAAACTGCAGATTTCTTACAGTTTTTGGTCGAAATCTTAATTAATTAATTAAGATTATCAATTGATTTGTTGTAACTCGCGCGTAACATTGTGAATCGATTTCGATAAAATTTTCAACATGCATATAAATTACCGAGATCTGCGAAAGGCATTTTTTAAATTTTCGTTATAGGCTCAGATAAGAGAGATATTTATTTTTTTGTCATTCCAAGTAATAGCAAAATATAAAAAAAAAATCATTTCTGTCATCGTCTACTAGACTAGTCCCTCTATCATCTGAAAAAATTTCGAGTCATCTAGTTCAGTTAAAAAATAGCTATAGCGTTTTAAAAGGTATACAAACATTTTTGTGGAACACTGTATAACCACTGGCTACGTAGGTAACGTATTAGAACTACTAATTCGGAGGTTGTGTAGGTTCGATTCCTTTACCCGCGGTTAATTTCATTTTCCTTTATTTTTCATCAAGAATCAAATTTCTATGAAAGTCATTTTAGCACGGTCAGGCGCGGCGTTTCTTTATTTTGATGTGTGTGTATATCACTGATGGTTCGACACCTTTTCACGGTTACATTTTGTTTTTTCTCTACATTAGTATCGACGTCAAACAGTATACACATCAGAACAAAGAAGCGCCGCGGAACGTCGTGCAGCCGTGACCGCTGTAAAATTACTTTTTTACAGAAATTTAATTTCTAATCAAAATTAAAGGAAGAAAAATATAACCGCCGAAAAGAATCGAACCCACAATCTCCGGAATTGTGGCCAAATGCGTTACCCACATAGCTATTACAATACGTGGAATTCGTTTCTTGTTTCCGATATCTGCACATAACATTTGGTCCAATGAAATTTGAACATTAAATATCTTTATAAATAATGCCCATTCGCGCAAACGCTCAAACATAACTCAAGTGATTTTCAGTCTGAATTCACGAAAAAAAATTTCATTGAAATCGGTGACCAGTGTTCGTGATCTCTCCTTGCAAGACCTAATTATATGTATACAGTAGGGTGGGAGTACGGAAGGGCAGAGCGATCGTTGCCGAAAACCGCGAGAAACCACTGCCGAGCGAACGCATGTTGCATTCCGACGTTTTGTAAATCGCTTGCGAACTAACCTAGCGTCCAATCAAAGTGTCGCGTGCCTTCGGGAGTACTACCAGGCCAACGATCTGCCAGAAACACGGTGAGTCGCTCTTTGTAATCTTTCGTGATTTTCCTTTCGTGTGGTGGCTCGGACAATTTAGTGTGAGGACGAGTATCTTTTCGGGTCGTTTCTCTGTATCCGGCGTTGCGGCGCTTCACGCCCCGCCGAAGCCGCGCTTCACCGGAGGCGACGGAACGTTACGTGTTGAAATAGGTCGTAATCGCCTTTGGAAGTTTTTCTTGGGAAATTGCGTCTCGAAAGGAGAAATGTAACATTCGCGCTCCCATTTGTCGTATCAGGAAGGATGAGGAATTCGCGAATACGCGTCCGCACATCAGCGCGTAGAGTGCCGCTCTTCCGTGCGTGGGCGGTGGCGATCTCCGCCGCGTTCGCGTTCGTTTCCTGGAGGAGTATGTACAGTGACTCGCATTAATATTCGGACACGATATTATTAGAAAAATTTTTATTGTTTATGATAGCATTATTGAATCAATTGTTTTCTCATATAATAAAGCACTTCTTATAGTAAGTAGAAACATAAATTTTGTTTACTTATTGCGCATGTTCTTTTGTATAATAAGCGGTAAACAAGATTGTGACATAATTTAACGTCGCAATAATATACGGACAGTGAATGAATTACCTTAATTTCATACAAAATGAAAATCTTTTTAATCATGATATCATAATATTAATATTTTGTCGGTTGACCCTTTTGTTTTATTACTTCATGTAATCATTTAGGCATGTTATGTTTTTCCATAACATTTTTCCATAACCGTTTCCATTCGTCTAACAAACGTTGTTTTATCTCTGTCATTTTATCTTGTTATTGTCGTAGGTGTTGTACGAATTTTGCGGTCCAATTGATCCCATAAATTTTCAATCGGATTTAAATCAGGCGATTGAACAGGAGGATGCAATACTTTTGGACAATTGTATAATAAATATTCTTGTACAATTATGGCCTTGTGTTTAGGATCATTGTCCTAATGAAACTTAAAATTGTACGTATACCCATATTTATATAGCACTTGTAATTAAATTTTTTTTAAATTTCCAAATACTTCATTTTGTCGATAATACCATCGATAAAAATTAGTTCATATACACACGGACAATTTCTGTAAAACCGGCGTGGTATTCAACGTGTTAATTCTCTTTCGAGCAAAATAATCGAGTAGGTAATAGATACCAGATTAAAAGCCCCCGTCGATTCAGTGTGATAAACTGAGAGCGCGATAGAGTCCGTGAAACACTTATTCACATACATTTGTAGCAAAAAACCAAAACTTGTAATATACTAGCTTTTACCAGTTTACTTTGGTTACAAAACTCAATTGTTTCCCCACTTCCTACTTCGAAGCAACAAACCCACGGAGATATAACTTTACCGCTCGAGGTATATCTTCAATTTTTCTTGCAAAAAGTTACGAGGCAGCCTAACTCCAATTTCCCCAAATCCTATCCTGATCTCTAGGTAGCCACCCGTGCCGGAATAAGCATTGGCTGGTCTACGAATCTCCCTTATAAAAATCCCAATCCCATCAAACCTCCGGCCACTCAAAGCTGCCTGGCCTTCGGCTCGTAACAACATGCAGTGTCGATAATAACATTTGTCGGTTAAACGAGGTGATTTTGCGGGTGATTTCGACGTGTCCATGAAAACGTTGTTGGTTAAATAATTGTTGGTGATTTCAAGGTAACTCATAGAGTCTACCTAATCAAATTTGTATCACGAATTATGAAACATCCTGTTTAAAGATTGTATAGTTTAATTATCTATAAACAAGAGGCGACAAGAACTCGTTCTATGTAGAGTGCCAAAAGTTACGGGCTTGTGTTGAGAATCTTTTTCTGCTTCATCCAAATATCTACAGTCAAGAACACGCAGTTTCCAAAGTCAAAAAATTTACGACCTGAAATCCAATTGTCTGCTCCTTTACTTTGACTTTAACCAATGTTTCCGTTCGAATTTTCAACATAATGTAAGTCAAGGTATAGAGATGTTGGAGTAATCGACGTGTTTTTGAAAAATGAAAACATTTAATACAATATTTTGTAGAAAATTCGTCAATAGTTTATAACGCTAAACAGGTACAAGCATAGGAGAGAATAGGGTAAAACCGAGATTTTTGTTTAGATTATAATATTGTTACGAATTACTACACTTCTCCCGCGTCGCGGCATTTTATTTACAATAGAGAACACGTACTATAATACAACTAAATTAAATTATGTTAGAGATCTTTGAATTAGATGGTGTTGATCGCTCGACGGTCCGATCCCGACTCTTCGATTGTCCGTTGATAAAACACCTCCGTGGCAACCCCTCTCTTCTATTTTTCTTTAAGGAGTTGCTCACAACAGGGCAGTTTCACATTACAGCGACTTGATTTGGACAAGTCGCCGTAATAATATTAAAAGAAATAAAGGACCATTCTGGACACCATTGGGAATGTGAACCTGCTCCTAGATTTACATGCCATTTTTCACAATTTTAAAAAATTGCATTTCGTCCCTTTCATAAATTGATGATAATTAGACTGTGGAGTTATATGCAAATGCATATTTCCACAGGAAGTAGATAAAAAAACGCAACCTCAACGAGAGAAAAGTTTTATGGTGGGAGGATTCTAAAAAATACATTTTTTATTTTCCACTTTTTGCATAATGCATATACTTTGAATATTTATATTTAGAAACATATGCAATAATATATTGTAGTGCGGTTATTCTTCACATATAAATTAAATTTGACACACCAACGTCACCAATTAACAATATGGAATTTGGAAAGTATGTATGCGATTTATTGTATCACGAACTCTAACGTATCGGAATAATTGTGAATTTTTCTGCGCATTTTGCTGCGATGGCAGCAACGTTATGTCTTTTTCGATATCTCAAAGTTCACCGCCCATCCTGAGAAAATAAATAGGGCATACCGTTTCAAAAATCTGTTGGAATGACAAAAAAAATAAAAATCTCTCGCTTTTAACTTTTTTATCTGAGCCTATAACGGAAATTTAAAAAATGCCTCTCGATAACATATATGCATTCTGAAAATTTTATCGTAATCGGTTGACGTTGTTATGAGTTACAACAAATTAAAGATGGCAAAAATCGCAGTTTTATCACGACTTTCACCAAAAACTGGATGAAATCTGCTGTTTTTTAAATCTTTCATTGCCAATTTCGATCAAGTATTCAGCATGCATATATGTTACCGAGAACTATGAAAGTCATTTTTAAAATTTTTGTTATAAATATTAATTTGTTTCAGATAAAAAGTTATAGAACCGTGAGTTTATCAAAACAGTGAAAATATGTTAACCCTCGCCGTACCATGTCCGGGTTTTTTGGAACCCGGAGCTCGAACCTGCACTAGAATGCCGTCTGCCGTTTCTTTATCTTAGAGCAATGACAACAAATACATAAATAAATATATAGAAATATGAAATATAAAATTGTGAAGACATGAGCAGAATCTAACAACTTTGATACGCTATAATTTCTGTTTCTTAATAATCGTGTTGGAAAATTTTTATTTTGTTTAGTCCGCAGTCTAGTAATAATAATAATGATGACAATAACAACAAAATTTTAGTTCAAAATGTTTGTATGCAAAAGTCATGGGTCCGTCTGGACCCGAACGTAGACCTGCACGTGAACGCCCAACCGGCTTTAAGGATACTGTTTATTACTTTGAACTTATTACATTGATTAAGAAAACAAAAGAATGTATTTGTATAGATACAAATAATAAATATTTGGCCAGACGCAATAGTGATAAATTAATTTCAGAAAACGAGATTGTTTTCATTTCAAATGCTACGACATAAATATAAAAGTCATTGGACATGTATTAAGTAAACATGTGATACATGCTTGGGAAAGAGTATTTGGCCAGACGAGATCCTGGAAAAATGAATTTGGCCATTCAAGTTTGCATATAAATGAAGTATGCGATGCAATTGCAGTATCCAATATTTTAAGACGTTTTTACGTGTATAACTGTTTTAACGAGTGCAGACACTGATTTTATCAAATTTTCCATTTTATTGGCGATATTTTTCCCTGTAATAATTTATTGCTTCGCCATTCTTTGTTCTAATGTACTGATTCCTCTACATTCCTCACAGAGGAGAATAGTAGAAATTGACCAATTTTGGACTTGACCATGGCAATGAATATTCCGAAATACTTAATTATGTACAAAAAAAAATAGAAAGAGATAGCTTTGCCTTTTGCGACAGAGCCAGAAATAAGCATGTGTGTAAACAGTGGCGATAGAAGGACTATGTGAAATTTTACAGAAAGTGATTAATAGAAGAATATTAATAGAAGAATAGAAGTGATTAACTGTAGAAGAAAACCTTCTACAGTTAGTCTTTCTAACATATCTGTATAAACGTCTATCTGTAGCTCATCTCCGCTACTACTTGTGTCATGAAACTCATTCGTGTTTGAACGTTTCGCCATTGTCCTAATAAGAAATATGAATAAATACAGAGGTTGAAAATGTCTAATTGTTATTACTAACCCACAAGATAATATTTACCAGAAAAACTTTTACCAAACAATTTATTTACTAAGAGAAGAATCACTTTTCCGATTTTCTCACTCGTTAGATCTATCTATACCGATCGACGCTTCAAACCAGACTTAAGTTCAGCTTTGAAAATCTTTTCCTTCATATTTTATGATTATAAATCTCACTACACAGTGCATGCTATGTTCGCATACCGATCTTTCTTCTGCAAACTTGCCTTATCGCTCTTTTCAAGTGGCGCCTTTGAAGTGCTCGGACCGTCGTGACATTACAAACCCGCTGACATTTCTTGTATATATCTTAGTAATTTTACTATATTTTGATTTCAAGAGAAAATTTCATGGAAACATGCATGTCTGAAAAAGTTGCTAGAATTACGATGTCCCACGAGAGGGGACAGCGGAGTGCAAAGGGTTAAAACGTCTGAAGAGAATTTACTAATTTTTCGGAGCTGAAATAATCAGTAGTTTAACCGTGACAGCCGCTTGAATTATTAATTGTGTCGATCACAGTAAAGATTAACAATAAAATATCCCGTCAAACTCACGCAAAAGATATTTTTGTTTCAACAATTTCGTATCCAAACAGAATTCAACAAACGATTCACGTAGCTAATTTAATAATAAATCGTGTCAAAGAACATGAGGGATATGTTTATTTAAGAATTGTGAAGGATATCATTAATAGAAGCTTACCCATTTCGATGAGGATGCGTTTACTGCTTGGAATTGTCGATCACAATTCACGATGTCGATGCACTGATCTTGTACATTGATCCCAGGTCAATGGGATGGGATGGGATCCCTTCCTTACGGCGGAAGGGATGCGGTCGGAGCGGCCTCATGTAGAAACTTCATGGTAAACACGGTGTTCACTTTTACAACATTGTCGTCAAACACTGACCACTTAATTAATCCTTGACAAGGAGTTTACTTTCACATCACTGATTCCTCTCGTTGATAGCCTCACGGTGCCGTCTGCTTCCACCTCCTCGATACTGTTCCTGCGAAGAATACTTTGCGACGTTGCCTCGAAGAAAACTGAAGAACGACTAAAATAAAAATCCCAACCACATTCCTGGAAAACTGTCAACAAATTTTATGATTTCTTTTCTGGTAACGTGTATACTGTGTCTAGATACCGGAACCGGTAATCGAACGGTGAATTTCGCTGCACGGTATATGACACAGAGGCCACTTAATTAATCTTCGCTAATCGGGAAAGATGTGCGCATGTCCTTTGGATTTCTCTCTTTGTTTTTTGCTTTAAAATTGGGAGCCTTGAAAAGGGCCAATTAAGTCTAGGGATTGCAGTTGAATTGTCTTAACCTGCGTTAAGATTCTGTGGCCCTGAAAAGGGCCGTTTAATGTTATCTATTTGCTTCGAAATGCAATCCACTTGCTTCAAGACATAACTTTGCACGTGAAACTATTTCCTTGCAGCGTATCTGCACGGATGTTTGTGACGGCACCGTGTATCCTTGCTATCACCTCTTCGGCGCCATCGACTGGCATCCGGTACACCGCATCCTGAAATGACTGTCGGAAAAAGTACATGAAATTAGTTTAAAGGAATATTAAAATATATAATAATAAAAATTATAAATGTCATTATTGAAATTACCTTGAGGTAGCCCCAAAAATAAAAATCGTGGGGATTCAAGTCTGACAAAGCTCTCTCAAAATTATCATCGAGAAAGCTCAGATAAAAAAGTGAAAAAAAAACGGGAGTTTTCTTACATCTTTTTCTACTCTAAGTCATAGAAAAATTTTAAAAAGAAGTATTTTTTAGTTAATTCGTCTAATATTTAGTCTAACTAATAATAATAACTAATTCGTCTAATATTTAGAAAAAAAATTGAAGTCATTTAGAACAGTTTTAAAACAGTTATATCGTTTTAAAAGGTGTGCGGGCCTTAGCTATATAGATCAAAAAAGGTTTTTGAGTTTTTTTTTTGCTCACCCCCCTATGTGCTACATAGTGAAGAAATGTGTTCCAAATTTCAGAGCAATTGGATAACGGGAACTTGTGCCGCATTAGAGTCAAAGTTTTTAAAATTCTATTGTTAACGTTAATTTCAATATAAATGTTCCACTGTTTTAGAGTAGTAAATATATTTTAATGGAAATATGATGTCTTACATGTACATAATATTATTTAAATTTAATTTCTGATTATACGTTAGAATAAAACTAATTGATTCGAAGGTTGACCGACGCAGGTAATAAGACTGGGGAAGAAGATAATGCCTTGGGTAATTAGTGTTGTGCAGAAGGTAAAGGGAATACGTAACGGTGAGAGAATTTTGGCGACCGGATATAGGCAGCGTTGAAGGAAATATTACAGACAGAAAATAATGGCTTTTCGGATAATTAGATAATATTGCTACGGTCGCTTATTTGTTTGTGGAAAGACGCTTGTAGTACAGATGGGGTCGTTTGGTAATTTTCGGAATTTATTTTATGGTAGGGACGGTGTTGGTCCGAGCGGTCGAGCCGCGTATGCTTTATTAATATAGATAGCTTTTATATATTTTTAACGCGGAACAGTTTATTCTTGGATTCATTTTTATAAATATGCAAATCAATTCAATCAACATCTTAAACATCGTGATAGAATCACGATAGAAACAAACATAGAATCACGGAGTGTTTCATTCCGAACTACTCATGAAAGCACCTTCTGTTTGCTATCGATTTTTCAATATTTTAACAAAATTTTACATCTTGTTGTTTATGGAAGCTTATAAGACAGGTCTAAACTACACCCTCATGCAGGTGTTGCATCTTCAACATCTATATTTCCGTAGTTATTCAACTTCAAAAACAGAATGATTTACTCATGTCTTGTTCAATTTTCAAACTTCATTAACGATTTTGTTATACTTCCGAGTTCGTCCGATTATTTTTATTGGTATCGAAGTATTCGGATTACATTTACTACATACATTACATAATTCGTGATTACAACGGCATTAAAATTTTGCCGCAATCGTCCATATAATAGGGTTACGGCTAATTGAAATTGAAATGCTGCAGTATTTTGCGCGACAGTTCGAAGACTACAGTTTCTAATGTTATTTATTTTAAGTTTATTGTTTATTGTCCATTATTTGTATATCAATCTATCCATTTATTGATTTATTTACATTCGTTATTCCGTTTAATTGTTAGATATTAAAGACATTTTTTTAGTTACTAAATAAATATTCATTATATTAATGTTATATCTATTTTTTTATATATCTATATGTTAAAAACATTTCCTTTCAATGAAGTTTAGTCTATTTAACCTATTCATACGTAAAAAAATATTTGTAGCTTGTAATGATTAATTAATATCAAGAAATTCTTTCAAATTAACGTACTTCCTTATGCTCTGGTTTTTTGCTTTAGTCATCGATTATGATAAAGATAATATAAAGAATGAAAAAGTAAGGAGTATAAACTTTGATATGGTTTTTAATTCATTCGATATGGACGTTATTAACAAAGTTATGAGAGTTTAAATATTAAGCTGCTTTTAAGATAGTCGTGTCCGCCTTTTCGGGTTAAATGGACTACTGTGCGGGGGTTATTATTACGGCATCACGTTAATTCTGATAAAGTTTTTGCAGATGAGGAACTTTTGATTTTACATTGATTTTATATACATAGAACATATATATGTATACCGCTCGCACACTTATACCTCGCATACACTCGGGCATATACGTACATGCGTTCATACAATACCTATTTACAGGTGTTGTCGATAAGGACAATTTCGAATTTATCGAGTTACAATTGTAAATTTATCGAGTCACAAATTCGTATAGTAACTTCTTTGATTATTTTAAAAACAACTAACTCAATTATAGTTCCAAAAGTTGTTCGAAATTTATGTTAACGGTTACAAAATAGCCTCGAGTTCTCGAGATATCTAACAATATATAGTTTTTAATTTTAACATTTCAAAACTGAATTTTTTTTACAAATTGCTCGTAGTTTTCTTATTAAAATGAGACCAAACATGACGTAGTTTGAGCACATATTTCTGATTATATACAGTGACTCGCATTAATATTCGGTCACGATATTATTAGAAAAATTATTGCTCCTTTTGATTGTTTACGATAGTATTAATGAATCAATTGTTTTCTCATATAATAAAGCACTTATTAAAGTAAGTAGAAACATGAATTTTGTTTATTTATTGCACATGTTCTTTCGCATAATAAGTGATAAACAAGATTATGACAAAATTTAACGTCGCAAAAATATTCGGACAGATGTTGTTATCTTAGATGCCAGAGTAAAATACTGTACTACATTGGCAACGCCGCTAACACACATTGTTTATAAACAAATTTTATAAACAAATAAAAATTCGTTGTGGGAACTCGGTACCACAGAAATTATTGGTAATATCATACCCTTTACTTGTGAAAATGGGACGAAAAGGAAGAAATACGTCTTTTGAAATTCGACAATTGATTAATTATCACAAGGAGAAGGGAAAATCATACAGAGATGTAGCCAAATTATTAAATATAAGCAAGAGTAGTGTGGCAGATATTATACGTCAATACATTCGTGAAGCTTGAATCGATTTAATTCCTCAGAAAGGTGGTCCAAAATTATTAGACTCTCGCGACCAACGCAAGATAATAAGAAAAATAACGAAAGGTTCTGGACAAAACGCTACAAAATTAAGAAAGAAGTTGTTCGTAGAATCTGCGAATAAGGTACACCCGGGCACAGTGCGACGGATATTAAAAACTTAAGAAGTGCTTTATTATACGAGAAAACAATTGATTCACTAATATTATCATAAACAATAAAAAGAAGCAATAATTTTTCTAATAATATCGTGTCCGAATATTAATGCGAGTCACTGTAAAATAAAATCAATCACGGTGTAATTGAATATATATGGTCGACGTTTCGATACACCGATCCACCTTGGATCCATCGAATCTTGGAGAGTAAAAAATATGTTCTATCGGATCTCCAATGGAACATCAGTTAAAAGTTTCACTCTGCTGGGCAGGATGTACGGCAAAAGTATGAAATCATCGCAAATGTTGATGCATACGTTCACCGGAACTCGGACCTGCGTTTTACATGGCCTAAGCGCACGCGGATTCTCGATGTTCAACATGAGCACACTGCAGCCAGGGAAATTTCCTTCTCTTGTAAAGAGTCCGTGTCGTTGGCTTGTAACATGTAGCCACCTTCAATATTCCACCCGTTTTGAGACGTCAATGTCGGATAATACCTGTATTCGCCTGAACTTGTACGGCCGCATCGATTCGTTCTTCAAAATACCATGCACCGACGACGAGTGATACTAAAAACAAATACATAAAAATGCATAAACATTTACAATGAAAAACATCTCTTTCTACGCAATAAAAATCACAGCGGTGATTTTAATCACGACTTACCCCATGTATTTGTTGCTCGTGGTAGAGCCTAAGATCTGCCGAGCTTTTGTTGTACTTTGCACGTTTGTGTGCCGACTAATTTACACTAACAACGTTCCCGTGAACGTTCGAATAAGTCAATGGCGACTCAATGACCGGAAGCTCCAACAAATAACTGTCCGGGAGATCTGAATCGCAGTCTCTAGATTGATCAATTGTATTTGGTGCTACTAAGATCCTTGTATCACTTTGACTTCGAATTAGCTCGGGGCAGCTCAGGTCGGATCAGAATTTACGTTTCTCTAAGCAGCTCAGATCTATGTTTCGAGCCAACTCCGTATCGGGCCAGAATCAGATCTATGATTTACTTGATTTAGACTCAACCCAGGGCAAAGCAATATCAGATCTATGTTTAAAATCAACTCCGTATCGGTTCAGAATCTACGTTTCAAATCAACTCCGTTGTTTTCTCATGTTTTCCCGGTGAGATCGAATAGTGAACTGTTAGATCTACGGAGGTCGTAAGTCTCCGATTCAATCGCAGACATCGAGTCTGCGCGATTCCCTATGACTCTTTCGAGTGATACGGATGGTAGGTTAATAAAGAATGGTTGTAACATTGGCTGATATCAATAACACTATATTTTAACATAGCATAACAATTTTTAATGCTAGGGTGACCAACTGTACTTGGCTTAGAATGAATTGAGTTGATGGCGAGACTATCGACTGAGTCGATATATAGATATAGATCGATATAGAGTCTGTTCGTTGTCTGTTTTGCCTTTTAAGAAGATTCGTTAGGGGTGTGAAGTTTTTAATTAGACACTCGGATTCAATGTTTTTTCAAGTTTTCCGGATCTAGAAAGGGAAGCGGTCGTTTTGATTGATTGATAAAAAAAATTGTGAGCAAGGGAAAGGGTGACCGCTCCGAACTAACAGTCACTTGCAGGTATGAAGAATCCGCGTGTCTCGAAGGTTGACCGTCGCAGGTAATAAGACTGGGGAAAAAGATATTGCCTTGGGTAATTGGTGTTGTGCAGAAGGTAAAGGGAATACGTAACGGTGAAAGAATTTTGGCGACCAGATGTAGGCAGCGTTGAAGGAAATATTACAGGCAGGAAATAACGGCTTTTCGGATAATTAGATACTATTGCTACGGTCGCTTATTTGTTTGTGGAAAGATGCTTGCAGTACAGATGGGGTCGTTTGGTAATTTTCGGAATCTATTGTATGGTAGGGACGGTGTGTTGGTTCGAGCGGTCGAGTCGCGTATGCTTTATTAATATAGATAGCTTTTATATGCTTTTAACGCGGAACACTTTGTAACATTACAATACGAACGTACCTGGAATTACTAGTGGGTCCTCGTAACCAGCTTGGGTGCAATAAAGTACGCGTCCCAGAAAAAGTTCTCTGTATGTAAATGTAATTCCAGGTACGTTACTATTTTAATGTTACAAATAGTTTGTAACATTATATTCAAACAATTCTTTTTTCACAAAAATGTCAATGAAAATTAATTAAAAATTATTGTTTAACAAATGAAAAAAATTTAATTATCTATAGTTGAAAATAACTATTTTTTAAATGTTTTTGGTGAAAATTTCATTACAATATCTTTGCAATGGTTCAATAGTTATAACAGAATGTCACTGAATTTCTCGATCCACGTTAAAATGACTTTTACAGGAATTTAATTCATCATCAATAATGAAGGGAGAAAAATATAACCGCCGAAAAAATCTAACCCACATTCTCTAGATTTGTGGCCCAATGCGATACCCATATAGCCATTGCAATATGTGGATTTCGTTTCTTGTTTTCGATATCTATACACATAACATTAAATATCTTTATAAATAATGCCCATTCACGCAAATGCTTGAACATAACACAAGTGATTTCCAGTTTGGATTCACTACAAAAAATTTCATTGAGATCGGTTACCAGATGTCCGTGACCTCTCCTTGCAAGACCTAATTATATGTATAGAGTAGTAGGGTGGGAGTACGGAAGGGCAGAGCGATCGTTGCCGAAAACCGCGAGAAACTACTGCCGAGCGAACGCATGTCGCGTTCCGACGTTTTGTAAATCGCTTGCGAACTAACCCAGTGCCCAGTCAAAGTGTCGCGTGCCTTCGGGGTTACTACCAGGCCGACGATCTGTCAGGAACATGGCGAGTCGGTCTTTGTAATCTTTCGTGATTTTCCTTTCGCGTGATGGGTCGGAAAATTTAGTGTGAGCAAAGTCGTCTCTCTGAATCCTGCGTTGCGGCGGTTCACGCCTCGCCGAAGCCGCACTTCACCGGAGGTGACGGAACGTTTCGTGTTGAATTAGGTTGTAATCGCGTTCGAAAGTTTTGCACGGGGAATTGCGTCTCGAAAGGAGAAATGTAACATTCGCGTTCTCATTTGTCGTGTCAAGAAGGTTAAGGAATTCGCGAGTACGCGTCTGCGCACCGGCGCGTAGAGATTTCCTTCCGTGGGCGGAGGCGATTTCCATCACGTTCGCGCGTTCGTTTCTTGAAGAAGTACAGTAAATTCTCCCCAATTGATGCTCAAATTGTACACAAAAATAGACAATTTGGGACGAGGAGATACGAGATAAGGTTTATAATTACCGATTGACAACAACTATAAAAAACGAGCCCATATTGTCCATTTTTATGCACGATCTGACCGTCAGTTAAGGAGAATTTACTGTAGTTCCTCAAGCAGTCAATTGTATTCGCGCGTAACATCGGCGTTTTGCAATTTTGCGTCTCTTTAAAACCGGTTGTACCGTACCGTGTTGTATTGGGTTGGCAACTAAGTAATTGCCGATTTGTTCAATGAAACAAAAATTTTTTTTTTACTTGTATTATATGTATTATATTTTTGTATATATGTATTTTCCATTTTGTTCGATGAACTTTTGCCATCTCTCTGACAACTTGAAAATTCCACGCTCGTAGAAAGTCTGATCCTTCCTGAGTTAAGTGAGATTTTACAGCGTCATCATCATTAAAAGTTTTACCACGAAGGGAGTTGTCCAGGGATCGAAATAAGTGGTAATCCGATGGCGCGAGATCAGGGCTATATGGTGGGTGTAACATCAATTCCCAACCAATATCCATCAATTTTTGCCGAGTGGAGAAAGACGTGTGCGGCCTAGCATTGTCCTGGTTTCATTCACGGATAATAAAAAATAACATAATAATAATAATAATAATTTTATAATATAACATTTACGGATATCATAAAAATGGGAGTGAGAGACATCTATAACTGAAATCGGCAATTACTTAGTTGCCAACCCAATATATCCCTCAAAGTCAAACAACATTTCTCTGATTCTTTTTTCTATCATTACTAGCAAGCGAATTATTTAGGTGGCCCGTTTTAGATGTCTCGCCGTCTGTGTATGGATCGAAATTTTTTAATTCAAAATACAGCAAATTCTCCCTAATAATCCATGTGATGGGCTGGCTTGGATTGTCACTGTGCTATTCTTACACCTATATGCGTTATTCCTACGCTTATGCTATTAAGATTCGACGGAGTCGGTCAAGCGTGTGATGCGGTCGTGACAGGGCTCCTTTGACTAGGATTCCCGGAATGTCAATTCATAATACAGTAACATAACTTTTTTAATGTTAACATTTTAAAACTGAATTTTTTTAAACATATTACTGATAGTTATCTGATTAAAATGAGACCAAATATGTTACAGTTTTCTAATGTACATAAAACAAAATCAATCAGGATATAATTGAATAAATATGGTCTATAAAAAGCATGTTGCGTTTGGTGTCATTTTAACTGAAAGAATCTCACCAATATGTTAAACAAATTTTCATGTATAAGGAGCTAGAAATAAAAAAAGTTAAGCCATCGTTTCTATTCTAGCATTATTGTGTATTTGTATTAATGTACACCGATATGCTGGTTGCTGGCTTTTTAGTTTGCCGACTGTCTCGATTTTCGTTCTCTCTCTCTCTCTCTCTCTCTCTCTCGCCCTTCCACTCTCTTTCTCGTTTAGTCTCTCTCTATCCCTCTCTTTCTTTTTTCTCTCCCTCTCTTTCTCTGTCTCACGATGTGTCAACAACCATAAAGGTGAGCCGTGAGGCTCGAGGTATCGTGACTGAATTGCCTGAGTTGTTTATTTTCGATTCTGAGCTGCGAGACTACTAGAAAAAATTTACTGTACATCTTAACGAATCTTAATAATTTTGTTACATAAGATATTGTTTCAAACTACGATATAATCACGTCTTAAAAGCAACGTAACTGAGAGCAGTAAGGTGATTTGAAGTGTAACCCCTTGCTCTACAACCACGTCTGAGATACGTGGTCAGATAATCGGATCAGAAATGATTACCACGTATGAGAGACGTGATCAGATAATCGGGCCAGAAATGATTACCACACATGAGATACGTGGTCAGATAATTAGGCCTGAAATGGGAGTCGTGGTGCGTCTCAATCGGGCTAAATATAAACTAAGTTAGTTAGGATCGTGTTAGAATAGAGAATATGGGTTTTGGGTTTTCTGTTTTACATCATTTAACAATAATTATGTGCGAGGAAAGTACTCTCGCTTGTTTTGTAGAACTGGGTCATATGTCCTTAATTGTTTTATTAAGTGGTTAACCTCTTCACGACGAAGGGAAACATTTTTGCCCATTTTTAAATTGGTGATTGTCATATTTAATTATTGGTTATTTTTGGTATAAAACGCAATTTGCCAGTAACATGCAAAAGGCGGGAAAAATGAAAAGATGTGCAAATTGTACTAAACGCTACATAGAAAAAGGACGCATAATATATGCAATGTTCATCTTTGCTTCACAAAAGAAATTGCTCCGTAGAATATCATAATTAGCACATCATTTTGTATAGTAATTTTATTTCATAATTTTGTATTATTTTCGTTAACATTTTGTTATAATAAACCAATAAATAAAAGACAAGGCATAGTAGGCCTAACCAGAATTTGTGTTACCTTTATCGTCCATTGGGAAAAATATTTTCCATAAAATTCCAAAAAAACTACACATTGTTATGTATTTTCCTTATGATTTTTATTTATTGTACGTCCGAACGAACTAAAATAAACAGTCACATACTAATATTTACTCTCAGCAATCTTATGGTCCTGTAAAGGTTAAAGGAGGTGTTGCAAGTATGCCGCGGTCTAAAGGTACCGACTTTTATAGCCAATATGCCTGCAAATTCTAGCGGTCTCGGTAGACCTTCGATTAAAATATACAATAACTGAAATCTTTTTAAACTATGGAACCCGACACCATTGAAATCAAAGTAACTCTGAGGAATTTGTATCAGACATGAACAACGTAGCGAAACAGCGTAGAAGTGTAGAAGATGTAAAGTCCCATTACATGTACCAAAATACTTTGAAGGATACCATATGGTCGGAGACTACTAATTTACTGTAAATTATTATAAATTGGAATTAAAATTTATTATAACCTATAAAATTATAAGACTATTGAAACTTATATTAAACCTTTCCTGTTCACTAATAATTCGTTCGAAATCATTTATCAAACTCCTCACAAAATTAAACCAGCTATACTTTAGCATGAATTTACGTTCCGTAAGACGTGTGCCCTGTTGTTTTTTGTGGCACACGTTATTGAAACTTAAATCGTAGGGCAAGAGGTTAACACGATTTGTTTTTGCAGACGAACGCAAACTTGCCATCGCACCTGTAGTCGTCCATCCCATCTGTTATATTAGTCCCCCAGATGATCGCACAGTGTTGTAAGTTTCCGGAATTGTTGGGCTCGCCTTTAGCCCACGGATAATAGTCCAATTCATCGACCAACTCGTCGGTCACAGTCGTCCACGATCCTTCCTCAAACAGATCGTGGAAGCCTACCCAGAGAGCTCTCAATGACTCTCTAGCCAGCCGGCTTCTCAAAATGGCTTGCTTCTGCGCGGAATCGATCACGACCAACTGACCTATAAGATGAATGTCCTTTACTCTCTTCCTTTGCAAACATGCCGTGGCTTTGTCATACTCAGTGCAGTCAGGAAAAGTGACCACGCGAGGCGATGCATGCGCAGGGAGTCCCGCACAGCGGCGTACGGCGTCGTTTAGAATTACAATTTACACCCGGTAAACGATCCACGCCGCTCTATGGGACTCCTTGCGCATGCGTTACCTTGCGAAGACACTTTTCCTGATTGCACTAGCCATACCTCCTTTCATGAGGCAAAACTTTCGAGCAGCGTTCCATGTTTCCCGGCGTTTATACAGCTTCAAAGGTCCTGTGTCCTCCGTTGCAAAATAACCGCTCTTTTTCAGAAACGAATTTTCTAGAACCTCGACTATTAAAAATTGTTGTTACAACGATGTAATAATCATAATCTTACTAATTCTCGAAGCAAGCATAATATTCACCTTTGGACTCTGTGCTTTCGTTCTTGGTCGATCCTGAAATGTCCGTGAGGACCTCATCAGTAGCCTCACTGCATGGAAACACTGCAATAAAAAGTGCGGCTACGGCAAATGTCAAAAACGACAGCGAAAGCTTCTGCATTTCGTCAGCGTTATGCAACGAGCCACGATCTTTCTATCGCCTCGATTATTCTAATCGGTTTAATTATTGTTCTAATAAATACGGTTCAGCGAAAGTACATCGATCACGATACGAGACGTTGCACTGAGCTGGTGATGTTAATCGCTTGGAAGAGATACCCTTATATTTCTATCGTCAAACTGATAATGCATCAGAAGTGATTAATTTATTACTTCGCGTAATCCCGAATGCAAATAGACAATTTTTTTTACGGTATATATAGTTCGTTCTCCGAGAATGCCTCTGATTCAATGCTTATTTGCATTCAGTGATGCGCTTGAACGATTACAAAAGCGATATCCGCAAAACACCAACATGTAGAAAAGACATGTGACTTCAGCATAGAAGTGAATTGAAAATTTTCTATTATAGTTGATCTTTTGTAACCTTGAACGATCTTCATTTATACATCATTATATTCGTCTCGAAAGGCTCTATCAAAAAATATATACATAGAAAACAATATTATCCCACAAAGAAAGAAAACCACAAGTTTAACCTTCATATCTCCTCTACACCTCCACTTATAAAGAAAAAACTATCGATACGACATTATGTACCCGTGAAATCGAACAACTATTGTCCGACACTATTTTTCTATTAATAAAAATAAGAAAGTGATTCAGGTGGCTTGTTTCAAGTTTCAGGTGGCCTATAAATGTACGAAGTCTCAACAAAATCAGCGACCTCAATACCTTGTGCTCTGCTTGTTACTTTATTTTAGTTATTAAATTAGCTTTGTTTTTCTACATTCACGAATAAGTTTTGATTACAAATCTTTATGTTTCAGGCGATCCAACGATATTTGGCAACTTGAAACCACCAAAGGAAGCGATTGATAAAATTATGATACATTTATTGAATTTATTAATAAGCAATCCATAATAATAAGCTTCTTGATGAAAGTTGTCTTATAAAATATTTTAGGTTTAATATTAAGAAATAGCTAATGCTATTAACATTTGAAATATCATGGGTCATTTTGATGGATGTTTATAAGTAAACATTACTTTTGTGCAGACTACTAATAGTCTATATACTTTTTATATACTTTCTACAGACTAATAATAGTCTAAATATAGTAATCTTAAAATATCTTCTAAACCAATGATCCTTCGCAATAAAAAGTTTAGTACTTTTATGTAGAAAATAACGAGCTCTTTGATTGGTGCAACAAAAAATATATGATTTCATTTAGAAAAACAAAATTGACTTCCATATCTCCTTTAAGCATCAGACTATGTGTTCCCTGAAATCATTCAACTTTTATTTGAAAAATTGTTCAACATAATCAAAAGTTTGTATAATACGTTTGACTGGATCGACTTGAATTGGTTTTACTCTGTATATACAGGGTGTCCCAAAAATGTCTCGCAATCTGAAAGTGGCGAGTTCCTCAGGTCATTCAAAGCAACTTTTTCCTTGAAAAAATGTTCTCCGAGGCACCGTTAACGAGTTATTAACGAAAAACAATTATCAATAAGTGGCGAGCTCGGCTGGCGCGAGGTGACCGAGCCCATGAGCGGAACTGGGCTTCGTGCGCTGGTTGGCTGGGCCGCCTCGCGTCAGCCGTACTCGATTCTTATTGGTCACTGTTTTTCGTTAATAACTTGTTAACGGTGCCGCGGAGAAAATTTTTGTAAAGGAAGAAGCTGCTTCAAACGATCTGAGGAACCCGCCATTTCAGGATTACGAGACATTTTTGGGACACCCTGTATATTAAATTTTCGTTATGCGAGACTGGGGGACTAGTCATACCATCTAAAGAAAGTTACTTGGTAAAATTTTAAAAAATCTATTCCAATTTAAATGGTGCCCAAATATTTATGTGTCCGATTATTTATTCGCCTCTTTCCTTTTCTCTGCAATCATTTGTTATCCTTGTCTACTGAGATGAGGTCTCTTGAAATTCTAGACTCGAGGTGAATGATGAGGTGATGAAGATTGTAATTCTGAACTACGATGGCGACGTGACGTAGCGCCTCTGTCCGATCGTAGTTCAGAATTGTAATTACGCTTGGTAGACGCACCACGCCGCTGTGCGGGACTACCGTGCATGCGTCGTCTTGCGTAGTTATTTTTTCTGATTACACTGAGAGTGAGTCTGGACAGTGTTGCTAGATATAGTGAGATTTCAGTGCTTTTCACGGTTGGGAGCAGGAGAGGGCTGCTATAATAGCAGCACGTCATTATCCCCTCCACCATGAGAAACACTGAAATCACACTGCTGTACTACAATTACATTTGTATCTCTGCAATTGTAATATTAATATACTTATATAATATAATACAGTAATTAATGTAATATTACATTATTATATTCATTTATTTTGTATAGTACTAATATTTTTAGTATTATTTATAGAGTATTTATAAATTTTTTTATTATATATAGTATTAAATAACTGATAGCGTTACTATCCCGTTTAAAATTATAGGTTATCAGAGGAGTAAGGAAGCCGTTGCAGAATACAGTTCTAACGAATTTGTGAAAGTGAGACCTGAGGTCTCACGTGAAAACCCCTGGAATTTATGATGAACCTATTATGTTACCTATTTATGTATTTAGTATTGTATTTACATTATGACATGGATTGTGTTTTTATGGAATAGCTTGTGCGCATAAAAATAAATTCGTCTAAATGTATGCAAATCTTCATTGAATCTATATACATGTATGTACTTATTATACTGTGGTGAAATGTAATTTTAACAAGAAGTCAAATTTCCGAATTGAATTATTTTTTGTATTTTAACTGTGAAAAGGTAAAGCAGTGGAATTTGTAAAATTCCATTATTCTAATTATAAAAATTGAATTCACACACAATGCAAATTCAATGAATACGAGAAGATCATATATTATATGTTACGAGCCGAGGGCCAGGCAGTTTGGGTGGCCGGAGGTTGCATGCAATTGGAATTTTTGGATGAGGTGCGTAAACCAGCCGATGTTTACTTCGACACGGGTGGCTACCTTTAAGGTTAGGATAAGGTGTTTGGAGAAATTGGTATTAGGGTGCCTCGTAACTTTGTTAGAAAAGAAATAAAGTTATTACCTCGAGCGGTTAAGATATATCTTGGTGGGTTATACCAACTACTGGCTTTAAACAGGAGATGGAAATGATTCAACTAGAAACCAAAGAGAACTGGTAGAAACTAATTTATTACGCGTTGAGTTTTAACAATTGTAAGTGAGCGTTCGCGGACTCTAACGCGCTCTCAGTTTCTCGCACTGAACCGGCAGGGGCTTCTGACTTTAGGTTGTTACCTCGGAGATTGCTCGAAGGAGAATTGAACTCGATCTTACTAATGTTTACGCCTCGACGAATGTCTCGAAACTAGCCCAAATCCCGGTCGCGTTTGAGCCCTTTATATAGTGAGATTTTTGTGGAAAAATGGTGGTGAGGGCGTTCCTATGTGGTCCGATTCCAAAACGTTCGTCGTCGTACCCCCTCGGAGGTACTCGACTCACGATATACAAATGCACCCCCGGCTGGCTGGCGCCAGCCTGACGCATGCCTTCAGAAAGGAATATAGAAAATTCGTATGAAGATTCTCCGTACGTTACATATACGTACATTGATGGTCAAAAGAGTATATATCATACTATACGTATATCTTGGAAACACAAAATTTTTAAACAAAGTGCAAAATTGAAAACTATATATCAAATAAAGTGAAGAGATTAAAGATGCAAATTAATATAAAAATACGAATGAAAAGTGAGAATATGTGAGTAACTAAAACAGATTTTTCTTTATTAATTAATAGAGTTCTGCATATAATATTCTATTTGTGCGCTTTAAACTTCAATTGCAATATATAATTGCCTTGATGCAACTAAACTGTTAGAAATTGTTTATAATCGAATATCATTCAATAAATTTATTTACCATTGTATATGTTTCAAAAGGTTTTCCTTGTAAATATTAATTTTTCGTAACTTTGAATCTAATGGTTCCCAAGAATTTTTAATTACCTTGGCACATAACCGGTGTCGTAGTGTCTGGGGATGTACACACAAGAAGTATTTTCTCAAATAAATGAAGAAAATATGCTCGATGCCAGTTTGTATTAGAAACTAAAAGTTTAATAATATCGAATCACTTTGTTGAGGAGTCTCTCGGACTCTGCAACACCGCTTATGTAACAAAAGTGGGACAATACCGTTTACGGGTTGAAGTTGGGAGACTGTGCAGGAGAATTTAATTGGTTTGGAATGTGTTCTGTAGCGACCAATCTTTAACAATCTCCGCGGTAAGTTTTGTGTCTCGATCTTGTTACCTAATTGGAGTTACTATATTGCAATACTTGTTCGGTAATTGGAATCTTCTAACACTTTCAGTAAATCCTCATTTTAAAATACCTAATTACCCGAATCTATCTGTAACACTGTTAATGAAAGGCACACACAATTATTCGAAATCATAATTAATATTATCCGTCGTATTTGACGATATTTACATTTTTGGGTTTTACTTTTGTGTTCATCAATTTGTTGATACATACATTTTTTGATACTATTTATCCGTAAATAGTATGATACCGTAATCATATTCCGATACTCAAAAGTTGTTTATATTGTAATCTCTTACGTAAGCGAAACTTACAGTATTAAACAAGTTGCTGTGATATTGTATGCTTTTTAACTTTTAACATATTATTATGATTTGTGATAATGTGGTAATCCATCGATTACTAACAGTAATTATTACTAAAACAATTTTACTTTTCTTGCTAATAAATGGCTTTCTTCTTGGAACACACAGAATTAGAACCGCGAAATTTACGGCCGACTATAAAACATAATGGTGAATCTGTATTAGTTTGGGGCTGCATGGCATCTAGTGGAGTGGGAAACCTTGTGTTCATCGATGGGATAATGGACATTCGAAATACTTAAAAATTTTGCAGGGAAATTTAAAAAGCAGTGTATCAAAATTGAATTTATCTAGCGATTATTGGTTTCAGACTGACAATGATCCGAAGCATACCGCTAAAATAGTCAAAGACTGGGTATTATAGAATGTTCTGATTTAAACCCCATTGAACATTGATGAGATGAAGTAGAAAAACGATTAAGAAATACGGTTATTACTTCGAAAGAAGTGTTAAAACGAAATATTATTGAAATATGGCAATCAATAGATGCAAATGTCACTTATAAGTTGGTCCACTCAATGGATAACAGACTTAGGGCTGTTACAAAAGTAAAAGGTGGATCAACTTCCTGTTAAAACCTTTAATCGTTGAATTTAAATAACTATTAATTGTTTCGTTCGAATACTTTTGTGAGCCATTTCTGGTACGTGTTTACAATAAATGTACTGTAAAAACGCTACATGTTGTTGAATTATTTTCTAATTTTGCTTACGCAGTCTTAAGATCCATCCGTTATGGTTGTATGTGTCATATTATATCAAATGCTTCAGTTTGACACATATATTTTATTAAGTGAATGTTAGAAACGTAAGCGTTCGAATACTTTCGTGTATGAGTGTATATATACGAAACAGTGCGTTCTGTAGGTCTCGGTAAGTTACATGCATGTTAAAAATGTCATCTAAACCGGTTAATGCAGAGTCAAGTTATAAATATTCAAAGATTAAAAAAGCTGCAAAATTCTAACAGTTATTGGTCGAAAGTATCAAAAATCGTGACGAAACTGCGATCTCCGTAATCTTTTGAATTGTTTGCAGTTCATATCAAGTTCATCCGATTTCGATGCAATTCTTACCATGCATACATATGTATATGTTACCGAGATCTACGAACAGAGGCGGATTTAGGTATAGGCTAAATAGGCTATAGCCTAGGGCGTTGGTAGCTGAGTATTTGAGGAAAATCCCGCTTTAAGTTTTTCTGTATACAGTAAAAAATTATGTGACTTTAAGCTGTTTTACATTTGATTATTACGAATTAAACGAAAACTATTAATAAATTCCTATATATTATATTATGAATCATTTGATGGAAATTGACATCTTGTGAGGACGGGGAACAAGATTTATATAATAAATGATATGTATCTATGATTACGATTATCCTTCCTCTTATCTTTCCTTGCCATTGCGAGACGGCAAAAATGTATTAGCCTAGGGCGGTAAAAATCTAAATACCTCAAAAAAAGACTCAGATAAGAAAGTTATTAAAGAACGAGAGTTTTTTCTATTTTCTTTTGGCGTTTCCAAGTAATATCAAAATTTAAAACAGCATTTTAGTCATTGTTTAGTAGACTCTTGATCATCTAAAATATATCATTTAATACAGTTTCGATAAAGCTATACCATTTTTCAAGTGGTCTTAAATATATGACCGCCATCATATATAAGTTAACGAAATATACAAAATGCATTTTTTAAATTTTCATTATAGGCCTGGATAAAACAGTTGAAGAAACATAATTTTTTAATTCTTTTATCATGACCACCAATTGCAATTATAAAAAGGTGCACTAATACTTTGTATACCGACTGTATCTAACATTAATGCCCGAAATATTTTACAACACCTTTAAGTTCAATCCATTACGTTACCCAATATGATTGACTTTTATGTACCATTGTCCAAAAACCAGAAATATTTCAAAATTGATCTGATATTAAAATTATGCACCACAGTGTATAAGATATACAATAAGCTATAAATAACAGTTTCATTGAAATTTATTGTTTATCACGTTTATCACGTTCCGAGAATTTATCAAAAATTGTAACTTTCATTATCTAAAATATCCAATCGTATATTACTGCTTTGTTTGACAAGATAACGATTGTAACCAGGTGCAAATGCATACGCATGATTATTATATTCGGGATATTTATAATATCCTTATCAATACATGTTACATTCACTATTTAAAAAATGGCAATAAAACAGTAAATTGGAACATAATACCAGACATGATGCCCAGATAATTTTAGACAATTTCTCCCCTTTTCTCCACATAAACTATTGGTTCTTCTTTGCCACTCGTGATTCTCTTCCTAGTTCTCGTTATACCGCTAGGTGTATAGCTGTCTAGTTTCTTATCTTCTCCTACCTCTCGACCTATTCAATCCCTTCCATTACTCAGCTCCTTCATTTCACATTCCTCTTGTCTCGTCCGATTTTTTCTTAATCCTTAACCTGCAACTCGACATTTTTATTCTCTATTCGTTTCTAACTGGAAATCCTGTTAAATTTGTTATACTTAAAAAGATTCTGCTACACGTTTGGTTTTATTTGGTTTTATTGAAGAGTAATATCGTACAATCAGTATACGCTAGGTCTACGTATAAAAAAACCTTGATAACTTCGGAAAGAAAGAAAACCATGTTATTTTAGCACAAAAAGTTTCTCGTCGAACCATTAGCATCAGAATAAATTCAGCTGATCACTTTACGTGGTCCACCCTGTATATTACTGATTTTGTTTCTTTTTTATATTCTGTTTTGGTTTTTTCTCTTATACTTCTGGGTAAAGTGAAACAAACACTACATATATGTCTATATAAATTTATGTTAGTACTACATTATTACAGTGAGTATTGCGTAAACGAAAAAGATTGTACCTTATTTGATTTCTACAGAATTAATTTCAAGAAATATTCTATTTTACACATCACGCTGTATAGTTAAGTATTTTTAATCCTTCACTGGCATGCTGGGGACGTGAGTGACCCTAACTTCGTATTTCTATTTTATTTTGTAGTGAAAGCTTAATTTTCTACGTTTTTATTATTTAGCTAAGAATCAAATACAACAGATAGTTTATCGAGAATTAGAATTATTTAGTGTAGAATTATTAAGTGTTAAGAATTATAGTGACTTCAAAAAATATTCACGCAATAAATTTTGAACCTTTTAAAAATTCACATTACTTACTTAGATGATATAATGGGTGGGAAACGAAACATATGCTTTTCATAAACAATGCTACAGTTTGAAACGTTTGGAACATTTTAAAACATTGGAAAATTTGTATTGCGACATATTGCTACACACATTGCTATGCCTTTGGTTTGTTTACTGACATAATTAACTTTGTGTTTATCGAGTAAGGCATATGAAAGTTTTTTATTCTTTTGTTTTGTCTATTTTTGCATGAAAAAATTTAATTTGTCGTATTCGATAAATATAAAGTTAATGACGCCCGAAAACAAACCAAAGAGACAGTCATTGTTCACACCACAGTAACTGACTCCACTATCCCAGGTTTGCACATTGGAGCTTTCTCTTTAAAAACCATAGTTTATATATGATCCCGAACATCAATTGGATATTCCGAAAACGCGGATTGCGTCAATCTCTCAATTCCTGTGGCTAGAGCAGAAATTGACCCCCCTTGCCGCTGTTTGCACGTTTGAAACAGGACATAATTCAATTTGATAAAATTTTTATGTCCAAAACGGAACTTAAATCTCGCGGGAGACAAAATAGTTATCAGCGGGAAGAGAAGTTAATACTTCCCGAGCTGAATCATCTAGCGAAGCGACTGAGACGGTAGCTGTCCTCGCCCCGTCCCAACCATTTATATTCGCGACTATCTCGAATTGGATTTAGTACTCCTCCCATGACGTGGAACCGTCATAATGCCGTCAGCTTTAACGTGTATCCTAAGGTAAATGTCCCAGTGATTGGACACACCCAGTGACTAGACATCAATTTACATTTTCGTTAATATCGAGCTTTGTATTAACAATCAGACTACTGATAAAACTAAATATATATATACCGTAAATTCTCCCTAATTGACTCTTAGCTTGGAAACAACGATGGACAATTTGGTAAGAGGAAGTATGATTATTTGAACCTTGCGGATCGTTTTCTTCCTCTCTTCGGATCTAGTTATCGATTGCCAGCAACTATAAAAACGAGCCGCAAGGCTCGAATAATCGTACCTTCTCTTCCCAAGTTGTCCATTTTTGATTCCAAGCTGAGGGTCAATTAGGGAGAATTTACTGTAATGTTTTCAAAACATTTCTTTTTACAAGAGAACGGCCGTTAGTTTTGAGCTTAGAATAACGTTTGTGTAATATATACCTTTAATAATTCTGCTAAGAAAATCTAATCACACTTCTTAAGCATATAATTAATTTGTATTTTACATTTTTACAACAAGTATGATATTTATTAACTCGTTAAAGGATATAAAATCCTTACACCAGTCACGCCCCCACTTCGCTGCACGATACGAGGCAGCGACGGTCGACTTATTCTTTTTTTTGTCTACGCTGGTCGCAACTGACAAGAGCAAGTGTTTTTTGTTTTCACGTATGTTCTAGCACTCAGAAAACTAAGCGACACGTGTATTTTATATATAATTAATAATTATCGCGATAATTCGATTTCAAGGGGTGAAACCCATCTTCAGTAGTTGAACTTGTGACGAGAATAATTAGAATTTCTCGTGGAAATACTAAACTCTTAAATTTTACTGTGTCTTTTGGAGACTGGGTTTCATCCCTTCAAACCGAATTACCGCCGATATAAAAAAAAGACGTATATCTTAACTTTTGAGTACTACAACATATTGTTGCGAATATTACAATATTAATTACAATACTAAATTATACACAATAGCAATTATATAACAGATATTTGATAACGATAAGTTGATCGCTCGATAGCCCGATCTCGACTCACGACTGTCCGTCGATACAATAATTACGTTCCATTATTTCCTTAGGGGTAGTCCACCACAAGGCAATATTACATTGCAGCGACTTAATTTTGACAAGTCGACGTATCAATATGTTGCAATGAAAATGATCAGAGAGGATCATTTGCAATGAGATACGATAATATTCGAATGCCTCTAAAATGATATAACTTATATGCATGGTGAAAAGTTCAACGAAATCGGCTGACCTCCATATGAGCTGTAAACGATTAAGAATCACAAAGATCGCATTTTTGTCATGATTTTTTACACATCTGGAAATCTACAGATTTTGACATCTTTCAATGCCTGTAGCTTGGATTTGAGTTATCCGATTTCGATTAAATTTTCAGCATACGTATGTCTTACCGAGATGTACGAAACGCATTTTTTTAAATTTTCGTTACTGGTTCAAACAAAAAAGTTAAAAAATGAAAGTTCTCGAAAATTTTGGAAATAATTTTTTAGCTATTGTCTAGTAAACTAATCCTCCTAATATCTCAAAAAATGTTGATCGTTATTTCGTTTTAGAAAGCATTCGAATACTTTCTTGTCTCACTATACCGAGTGTTCCTTGTGAGTGCAGCGGTACTTACTTACATAGAAAAAATGATTTCAGTACATGCGCCACAAGACTTTACAATGAGAAATTCCGGGAACATTTTTACATAATGTAGTCGCTGTAATGTGAAACTGCCCTGTTGTGAGCAACTCCTTAAAGAAAAATAGAAGAGAGGGGTTGCCACGGAGGTGTTTTATCAACGGACAATCGGAGAGTCGGGATCGGACCGTCGAGTGATCAACACTATCTAATTCAAAGATCTCTAACATATTCTAATTCAGTTGTATTATAGTTCGTGTTCTCTATTGTAAATAAAATGCCGCGACGCGGGAGAAGTGTTGTAATTCGTAACATTGGGGGCTCGTCCGGGATCGAAGAATCGATCGAAAATGTCACGCCGGCATTGGAGATCCTGTTTTCAAACCTCCGACAAGAATTATGCGAGCAACTGCAGGAGCAGCAGAGGCAGTTCGAGGCGCGACTGGAAGCGGACAGGCTTCAGCGCGAGGAACGGGAACAGGCTGCTGCGTCCGAACGAGAGGCTCGCATGGAAGAGAGGATAGCAAGGATCGAGAACCAATGCCAGGTGCTATCGGATTCATTGCGATATTCTCTCTTAAATTCTGCGGCATTCTCGTCTGTGGAACACTCGGAGGCGCGTGTAAATAGTGCGGGCACTGCTGTAAATAATGTTAATAGTGTATATAACGCGAGTGTACCTATTGCTCCGAGTGTTCCTGTATTTGCTTCACAGTCGGTGCCATCCTTGCCTGCGTGTCGTGAATCTACACGCTTCGAAACTGGATTAGGATATTCCGTGAAGCCGACACGTTATGACGGTTCCACGTCATGGGATGAGTACCGAATTCAATTTGAAATGGTCGCGAATGTAAATGGCTGGGACGAAGCAAAGAAAGCTGCGGCTTTAATTGCTTCGTTGGATGGTCCGGCTCGAGGAGTACTGACTTCTCTTCCCGCCGATAAGTATTTCGACTTCAAAGAAATAGTTTCGGCAATCGAGTTTCGGTTTGGTCAAAAAAACTTTTCGAAGCTAAATTACGTTCTTTTTCAAAATTATAAACAGCGGCAAGGGGAGTCAATTTCTGCATTGGCCACGGAGATTGAGAGGCTGGCGCAATGTGCTTTCTCTGAATGTCCAATGGATGTTCGGGATCGTTTGGCCGCATCTCAGTTTGTGACGGCGTTGGCCAATGAAGAGATGAAGAGAATGTTGAGATATGAAAGTCTTACATCTCTTAGAGCTACGGTGACCAGAGCTCTAGAGATGGAAGCTCTCAATAAATTAAGCTCTCAAAAAACACAAACGATTGAACGGAATTTAAAACGTCCCTTTACTTCCGAGGGAATGCTGGAACGTGCGGCTGAACGGCATTCTGAACGAGTGGTTGGACATCAACGGGAGTTGCCGCATTGCTGGAGCTGTGGAAAAAAGGGCCACCTCCAGCGGGATTGTTTAAAGAAAATAAGGCAGGAGACTTCGCAGGGAAACTTCAAGAAGTCGGTATAATGGGGGATAGTCCGACTTCATCTTCCGTTTTTCCCCCTGTCGTGCTGCGTTTGGAACCTATTCAGCGAGGGATTTTCTTCGTCGAAGGCATCGTTGGAGCGAAGAAAAGGAAAATCATCTTGGACACGGGCTCATCGGTTAATCTTCTACGGGAAACTTATGCTACAAGGCAGAATAGTTCGGCGAGCATGACAGGAGTGAAGATTTTTTCAGTCTCCGGTCAGAGATTACCGATTTTTGGTAAAAAGCATCTACCTGTTTCTATTGGAGAAGTCGAGACCGAAGAAGAGTTCTTCTTCGTCAGTATGATGGAAGAATGCATTTTAGGAATCGAATTTCTTAAAAAGCATGCCTGTCAACTAGACTTTACAAACGAGGTTCTTCATTTGAAAGGAATGCAAGTGCCGTTGCTGAAGTATGGAGAAGATTCGGCTACGAAGGAGATAAAGAAAAACAGGAATACATTAGTACCGGATCATCTTCAGGATCTTCATCAGAGATGTTCTATAAACCTGTCCGCAGAGCAAAAGAAAACTTTTGCCGAGTTATTGACGGAATTTGCAGATGTTTTTGCGAAAGATTCCGAAGAGGTGGGAAAATGTGACGTAGTATGTCACAAGATAGATACCGGTGACAGTCTTCCCATAAAACAGGCACCCCGACGATTACCTCTTCATCGACGTTCAGAAGTAGATGAATTATTGTCGAAAATGGAACGACAAGGAGTCATAGAAAAGTCTCAAAGCCCCTGGTCTTCACCCGTGGTATTGGTCAAGAAGAAGGACGGGTCCATCAGATTTTGCGTGGATTACAGGCGTCTGAACAATATCACCAAGAAAGATTCGTACCCCCTTCCAAGGATAGAAGATACGCTGGACGCTTTGGATGGCTCCTGTTGGTTCTCGACTATCGACTTACAAAGTGGATATTGGCAGATATCCATGGATCCTGTACATAAGGAAAAGACTGCCTTTTGTATGGGTACTGGATTATGGCAGTTCAAAGTCATGCCATTTGGTCTTTGTAACGCACCAGCTACCTTTGAACGTCTAATGGACAACATCTTAAGAGGCTTAAACTGGAAGATTTGTTTGGTATACCTCGACGACATCATAATTTTCGGTAGAAGTTTTGAAGAGGAAGTACAACGTCTGCGGAAGGTACTTGCTCGCCTAAGGAAAGCTTGCTTGCTGATGAGCCCGAAGAAGTGTAATTTCTTCTGCAAAGAAGTGAAATATCTTGGACACGTAGTATCCGAGATGGGTGTACAAACTGATCCTGAAAAATTGGATGCAGTAAAGAATTGGCCGGTGCCGAAGAATAAGACCGAGTTGAAGAGTTTCCTGGGTCTTTGCACTTATTATCGGAAGTTTGTTAAAAATTTCGCCGATATTGCGAAGCCCTTACATCGTTTGACCGAGAACGAGAAAATCTTCGTGTGGACGGAAGAAGCGGAACATTCGTTCGAGGATTTAAAAAGGAAATTGATGGAGTCACCCATTCTTTCTTATCCGTCGGTTAATACAGAATTCATTTTGGACACGGATGCCTCAAATTTTGCAATTGGAGCAGTTCTTTCTCAAATTCAGCAAGGTCGGGAGAGAGTAATCGCCTACTTCTCCAAGACGCTAGGAAAAGCTGAGAAGAATTATTGCGTTACTCGGAAGGAACTATTAGCGATAGTGAAATCTATTGAACATTTTCATCATTACCTTTATGGGCGTAGATTCCTTCTGAGGACCGATCACGCTGCTTTACGTTGGTTGCTGTCTTTCAAGAATCCGGAAGGACAGGTAGCACGTTGGATCGAGCGGATTCAGGGATATGACTTTGAGGTGAAACACCGGGAAGGAAGACTCCATCAGAACGCGGACGGTCTTTCTCGCAGGCCTTGCGAATCGCAGGATTGTGCGCGATGCAAGCGCCTGGAGGAGAAGACGGAAGAAAATGGAGACGTAGTTCTGCGGACACTCTGCGAAACATTTGATTTTGAAGAGTGGAGGAGAAAACAGGAGGAGGATGAAGAAATTGGTTTCATCCTGTCAAGAAAAAAAAAGGGTAGCAGGCCCGATTGGCAGGAGATTTCGGACAGGAATACGAGAATTAAATATCTCGTATCAATCTGGGATTCCTTGGAAGTGTACGAGGATCTACTGTTTCGTAAGTGGGAATCCCCTGATGGAAAAAGTAACAAGTGGTTACTGATGGTTCCAAGAGAAATGGTAAGTTCGGTGATGACAGATTGTCATGATACACCGGCGGGTGGCCATTTCGGAGTGAACAAAACTCTGGACAGGGTACGTCGAAAGTTTTACTGGCCTGATAATCGCAAGGATGTGGAAGACTGGTGTCGTCGATGTAATACTTGTGTCGCAAGGAAAGGTCCGAGGGAGAGGGGACATGGACCTCTCAAGATTTATAATGTCGGGGCACCGTTTGAAAGGGTAGCGCTCGACATTGTGGGACCGTTTCCGAAGTCTGCGGCTGGTAACAAGTATGCGCTGGTCGTTGTGGATTATTTTACGAAATGGCCGGAGGTAGTTCCGTTGCCGGACCAGCGCGCGACGACTGTTGCGAAGGCCCTTCTTACAGAAGTTGTAAGTCGTCATGGCGTACCGTTGGAACTTCATTCGGATCAGGGGAGAAATTTTGAGTCGGCGGTCTTCAAGCGGTTGATGGTGCTGCTTGGTATTAAGAAGACTCGCACTACTCCTTTGCATCCACAATCTGATGGGCTCGTGGAGAGGTTGATTCGGACTCTGCTGCAGTATTTGTCAATGTTTGTAGCGGATCATCAACGGGATTGGGACGATTGGATACCGTTATTTTTACTATCCTATCGCTCAAGCAGACACGAGACAATGAAGAACACTCCATCGATGATTCTCACTGGTAGAGAGCTTCGACTTCCAATGGATCTTCAGAGAGGACTCCCGCCTGAATCAAGATATGAGGAGGACGAGTTTGTTCAGCAAACGCGTATCAGACTGGCTAAAATTCATAAATTTATTCGCCAGAGACTGAGAATTAGCGGAGACAAAATGAAATCTTGGTATGATGTTTACGCTAATTCAATTACGTTTGCTACAGGCGAGAAAGTATGGCTGTTCCAACCACGAAGGACGAAAGGAAAATGTCCCAAGTTGCAGTCCGCGTGGGAAGGTCCTTATGTGGTACAGGACCGCCTGAACGACATTATTTATCGTGTAACTCGTTCTCCGAAGTCGAAACCGAAGATTGTACACGTTAACCGCTTGGCTCGCTACGACGCTGTACACAGAAGCCTTTGACTGTCTCTCACCCAAGAAGAGGACGTTTCTTCGCAGAAGACGAGGGAGTGATCTGTGTACTGACACGCTGAGCTCTTTCCATTTGTGGAAGTAACGGTTCGATGGGGGAAGGAAGTTGTATCCTCTGGAAGATTACGTCCTCCCATTGGGGAGTGGGGACGTGTTCTCAGGAGGGTACACCCTTTCCTGACTGGTCCACAAAATGAGATGCACCGGATCCCATATTACTGCAGGTAGTATCCTGTGGTGATTGGAGGTGCATCCGAGGAAGAGTTTTGGTGATTGATCAGAGCAGGGAACTCCCGGGAAGTCTGCAAGTGAGAAGTTCTCAAAACTTCTTCAAGAAAGAAACGCTCAAGCCTCAAAACGAAGAATTAAGAGGAAGGGTGAGCGACAGAGATTAGAGCTGTACGCGTCGTAGAAGTACTGACGTTCTGCTCAAGGTTTTTTTGGTGGTTTTCCCTTGAGACGGAGGACAAATGTCAGGACGTAAACTGTCTGGAAAAGGCCACCTGGGTAACTAATTACATTCTTTCCTTGTTTACCTACTTTTCAGACAGAAGTACTTGCGGTGGAGGTTACCTGTCAGTTGTCCGATGGAGCGATAGTTCGAGGTTATAGGACTGAAGCTGGCAGGATTAACGGTTCGATTGTCGTTGGTCAACACAAGTGAAATTTGCCGCGGCCGGGACGGCCGCTCATTCGGCGAGGAGGGCAATGTTACGGTGACTTGTCCAAATCAAGTCGCTGTAATGTGAAACTGCCCTGTTGTGAGCAACTCCTTAAAGAAAAATAGAAGAGAGGGGTTGCCACGGAGGTGTTTTATCAACGGACAATCGGAGAGTCGGGATCGGACCGTCGAGCGATCAACACCATCTAATTCAAAGATCTCTAACATATTCTAATTCAGTTGTATTATAGTTCGTGTTCTCTATTGTAAATAAAATGCCGCGACGCGGGAGAAGTGTTGTAATTCGTAACAATAACAATAAAAAGAAAACAAGAATTTTCAAGAGTCCTTAGAAAGGTTTAATCCATTAACTTATGGTAAATTTAGTAACAGAAGAAGATACCTAATGTTTCTAGAAACATTTTTTTCTAGTATTTTCGACAAAAAGCGTATTTCTAGTTTCCCACTTGCTATATGATATAAAAAGTTCTTAGATAACAATAAATAATGAATTGTGAAACTGGATGTTTTAAATTTTAACCAGTTTCATTGATATACAACGTATCCCAAAAATTATATTACTTTCGGGAAATTCGGGGGATTCCTGAGGTCATTTTTGAAGTAATTTTTTCCTTAGTGCAAATACAATTCGCGGTTTTGTTTACAAGTTATTAACGAAAAAGATTGACCAATGAGAGGCGAGCTCGACTAGCGCATGACGGCCGAGTCAACGAGTGGACGAAGCCCATTTCCGCTCATTCATATCGGAAACGCTTTTACAATTTCTATTTCTTTATGTTTGAAGGGGGGACGTGATCCTTTGCAGCGGATGTTCTTGCGCGTTGGATCTCTGCATAACAGCTTTAGCACGAGAAGGCCAGAATATCTTGATACCACAACCTGGATTTTCGATCTATCGAACCCTGGCAGAAGGTCTCGGGATCACCGTAAAATCATACGATTTACACTGAGAGCTCCGAAACCTAGTTCTCACAGGGTTTCGATATAACCTTTCCGTGTGAAATATACTTGAATTAAGCGATCTTCCTTCGCATTTAGTGCCACTCTATGTATAATTCGAATGTAATTTAATATTTTAGAAGCACTGTTCATCTATGAAGTTATAATATAGTATAGTAGTTTGAAGAAACATTGATCTTTAGCTGATACGCATTTTCAGTTTTAATGTTGTTGATATCTTACTCGTTATTAGAATTGAAAATATACATACATACATTCTCCTCCAAAAGTATTAGGGCACTCACAGATAATTAAATAAATTTGAGAAATTGTTATAATTTTCCAACTTATTTTAAAGTTAATTGTATGAAACTGTAATAGCATATAAAATATATATATGTAATATATAAAGTAATATATGAAAATATATAATATATAAATTAATATATATATTATTATATATTATTATTATTATTATTATTATTATTATTATTATATATTATATATATTTTACATATTTAATTTTGATTAAATTATTTAATAATTTTTCTAATTTTTCCTTGATATATCCACCGCATTTTTTAATTACTTCTTGGACTAACTTCTGCATCCGTTTCATTAGTTTGTCTATAGATTATAGTAAAACATATTTTTCCTTCTTGTTTTAAAGTATGAACCATGTTGATATTTACTTTGCATTAATAAGCATGTTATAAATCACAATAAATAATTAAAGTCTGAAAGTAACGTCGGCAGTCGGGGTCGGTTGTAAGAAATTTCCACGCCTGATTTTCTTCATCTGATAATTTAAATAAGTACCTATATTTATTAGGTTAACTAATCAATTTAAAATTGCTACAATTTAGAATCATGGATACAAAAGCATGCAGAGATGGTTAGGAACTTTATAGCGTAAGCAAAAATAAAAAATGGTTCCAATGTTGTGGCTGTTATGACTGGGCACATAAAGAGTGTCATGCTGTGTTACAATAATTAATTGAATATTCCTTAATGCACAATAAAACCACCGTAACTGAATAATCTCAGATAAGTGGGTAAGAGATTGTACAATATAATTTTCATTGCAAATACAATAGTTTATGTGTAATCGTGTTCTAAAATCAAAGTGTTACAACTGTCATCAGTCTCCCCTACTTTCAACGGTATGATGCCATAAAACTTAATACTAATGAGAATACTAAATGAGAAATTATAATTTACACTACATCAGCAGAGGTGCCCTGATACTTTTGGAGGGGGATGAATATGTATTGCATAGTGGCTAATTTCGTGACTAAGGTGCGGAGGCTATTTTAAATAGGATTCTCGAGCGAGCTATGCTATTTTAACTCTCGAACAGTGAAAACATGATTGAAAACCAATATTGGATCGATTGTGACAGAAAATCGCATTATTCTTACATTGAAGCTAGGTTTCTGAGTCTCTTAATAGTAGCACTGAATAATTTGCTACCACAGAATCGAAAGCAGAAATTTATTGACCACCAAGTATTACGTAATTTTACGAATAAAATATGCTGGTAATTTTGAAACTGATGCTACTTCAATAGAAGGGGTTAGAAAAAGTATTCAATATTTATACGATATATAGGACACACTGTACTGAGCGGAAAAGCCTTAGTAAATATAGGTCAAAAGATCAACCGTTTCTGAGATATAAACTCTTTTGTTTGCTAGTATAATGATTGACGTACTATTAACTTTTCGGAATCGAATTCAACATACTTGTCAAATATTTCGTCAGAGATGTGGAATTTTCGAGAGTAAGCACTTCTATAAGAAGATGATACCAGATATGTATAGAAATGGAAGGAGGACACATGGAAAATCTTCTGTAAATTGATCGACCTTTTGACCTATGGTTACTAAGGCTTATTTACTCAGTACTGAGTGCTCTATATACTATTTAAATATTGAATGCTTTTCTTTAGCACCCTGTATATTTCATTCGAGATATTTACACTTTTCCATCTAAGCGTATCAAAAGTATTTTTCTATTATAGGACAAAATATTTGGTGAATTGAATGATTTTCCAACGTCACGTTTGTAGCATGTGACAACATATCTTTGAAATACTTCAATCACTTACACCACTTTCAAAATTAATAGTGAATTCTAGTCATTGACTTACAGTGAACAAAAGTAGTGAATTTTACTTTTATTTTTATTTTTATTTTATTATTGAACTAAAAGTAGTCAATTTTATTTAAAAATACGATAAACCAATAGATTTATTTATTTACTTATGCTTCTGCTAGTAATGTTTATTACATTTATGTTTTTTATAATAATTCGTGAGACTTTATTTCCTGTTGCAAAACTTTGCACATTTAACTGATCACTTATTGCATATCAGTTAATATATTATCTACAGGCGATCATTTTATAATTTCCGAAAGTCCATAATTTACAGTTAAAAATTGCTTAATAAATAGTTAGGTACTTAGCCACTTGTGAGTTTCATTTTTAATAAGTTACATTTTCGATGTATGAAAATGTAAATGTACACTTCTCGACGAAAAAAAATTATCCTATTTACAAACATTCAACTCAGGTTTGAAATATTTTCGATTTCGAGAGTGTCGAACCCTGGTATAGTGGATTTCAAATGCTGGAAAACTTGAAATGTGTGCTTTCAGAGCTTCAATTCTATGATTTATACCTTACATCACTGTCGAAATGAACGTGATGTCGCTGCGGATAGAACTGAAAATGATACAATCGTGTCATTGCTTACTCCACGGCTGTGACACAATTTTGTTTATAATATTGAAATATAGATGGTCGTAACATGAGACAAATGAAAATCTCGCTTGTTTTGGTTTCGTGACTTACATCACTTTTAAGATCATAGGCACAAATTAAGATGTGACTAAAGCTGATTGAAGTCGTATATATTAGAGGGTTACTGTTACTTCGCCGACAATTAGAGTAAATTACTTGTTATTTTTATTTCATAAAAAAAACAGCAATGCAAATGATATAGTAAACCATTTGTTGTATTTATAATTTTATTTTATTCATATTATATTAATAACAATTAAATACGTAATATAATATAGATTTTATTAACTTTACTAACAGATACACATATTTTTAATGCGTAACATAACATGAGTCTGATTATTGTATGATATAAACATTGTTAGCAGTTATCGGTGTCGGTGAAATAATTGTCGGAAATCAAAACGTGTCGGTGATATGATTGTCAATGAATAGAATATTGTCGGCGAAATGCGGTGTCGATGAAATCGTATCGGTGAAATGATTGTCGATAAAATAATTGTTGATGAAATAATTGTCGATAAAATAATTGTCGGTGATTTCAACGGGTCCCGTATTTCAGTTTATTTTACCTCTGCATTACAAATCAAATTTAAAGGGCGAAGTCTTTACTTTAAGGCCGAGGCCGTCTGGTTTGGACGGCCTTGGTCTCGGCCACGGGCCAGATCGTGGATCTGGGTTGGAGGAGCCTGCGTCGAGGTGAAGTCCGAGATCAAGTATCTCGGACTGATCCTCGACAGCCACTGGAGGTTCGGAGCACATTTCGGCCGCCTCGTCCCCCGAGTTGAGAGGGCGGCGGCCGCGTTAGGCCGCCTGTTGCCCAATATCGGGGGACCGGGCGATATGGTGCGCCGCCTATACCTAGGCGTGGTGCGGTCAATGGTATTATACGGCGCCCCGATTTGGGCGCCGTCCGTGAGGGCAAGCCGGCGCAGCACATTGTTGTTGCGCCGGCTTCAGAGGCAAATGGCCCTTCGCCTCATACGGGGGTACCGCACCACGTCTACCGTGGCGGCGCTTGCTCTGGCGGGAGAAATTCCCTTCGAGCTGCAGGCGGCGATGCGCGCCTATGTCTATAGGCGCATATGCATCGCTGGCCGGGCTCGGGGGGACCCGCCGGAGCAAGAGGCGGTCGAGGGCTTCGAGCTCCAGGCCCGGGGACTAGCGCTCGCCAGGTGGCATGCGGAGCTTTGTTCCCATGCCGCCGAGCGCGTCCCCGGGGCTCTCCTGCCGCACTTCACCACGTGGCGGGAGAGGCGGTTTGGCAGGCTCTCCTACCGTGCGACGCAGGTATTCACCGGGCATGGCTGCTTCGGTGTCTACCTGTGTCGCATCGGTCGGGAAGCGACGACGGTGTGCCACCACTGTGGCGCGGAGGAGGACTCGGCGCAGCATACACTGGAGGTGTGCCCCGCCTTTTCAGTGCTGCGCCGAGTCCTAACTAGGGAAGTTGGTGGCGACCTCGCTCTCTCCAGCTTAGTTGGGGCCATGCTGGAGAGCCCGACAAAATGGGCGGCAGCCATAGCCTTCTGCGAACAGGTAATGTTGCAGAAGGAGGCTGCCGAGCGGGGTCGCCGTGAGGGGGGGGGTGCGGCGTGTGCGCCCACGCCTAGAGCCCCCCCCGAGTAGCTGATACTAGGCGGGCGGCGGGTGTACCGGACCATGCCGGTTTAATTGCCCGCCGCCCGCCAACCGAGGATGCCCTATTTTAAAGTGGGGGCGACAAAACCGTCGCCCCCGACGGCCGCTGGTGCGGCCGTCGTGAAGAGGCGGTGTGGGGTGCGGTCCCCCGCACCGCCGAATCAAGATGATTCATGGGGGGGGAGGATTAATCTCCCCCCGGGACGCGGCCGGCCACCGCTCCATCCTGGTGGCCGGCCAGGCGAGGGGGAGCTGCGGTCGTGTTCTTGAAGAGTTCCCGTGGCTCCCCCGTTAATCGCCAGCGCCCTAGGCCGCCGTGGGGGTTTTAGCGGGTCGAACCCCGCACTACCCCCCCTCCGCCCTTCGGGCGGAGCGGGGGTGTCTGACCTGCAGATTTCCCCCACGTTAAAAAAAAAAAAAAAAAAAAAAAAAAAAAAAAAAAAAAAGAAGTCTTTACTTTGATACCCTTGACCTCGGTTTCATCAAAGACCTCTTTTCAGTGTAAAGCGGAGTGAGAAACTGAAATTCCTTTCCTGCATTTAAAATTTGTTAAATTTAAATGACTTCACCGAGCTTAAAAACTGTTTTTCCATATTTATTTTGATGTTACCCTATAAAGCGAAGTCTTCTCTTTACAGTGATTTTTCAAAAATTGAACAATCATTTTGAAGTTATCGAATTAAAAAAATTTTGCAAATTCCGAACGATCCTTTGAATTTGTATTTCAAAAGAACGAAAACAACCATAAGATTTTCACTCTGTTTTATAACAAGATAGGGTCTCTGAGAAAACTAATTGCAATAAGCCCAGGTAGAATATTTTAAGACACTTTTACGCTTTTCGGGTAGGATCTGTTCGTAATTAAGTACTCTCGCGTGCGGTGGTAGAAAGTTCTTTTTATTTCGCGGACTATGTCTGCGGACGAGTCGCGATACAATGATCGAGTTTGATCTTTCGTTTTGTCGTTTGCCCTGGTAATATTCTTGAACAACCCTGATTGGTCAACCCCACGCGTTGGGCCTTTCCAATCAGCGCTGCTCATTTTGTCCTTCTCACCGCCCGCCCCTTACGCTCTTTGCGTATTTTCGGGACGGCTCGGTAATTGGAGGGGATGATGAGTCATACGTGACACGTGTGGAAACTTTCCTCCGGGTCACCCACGTCGGGCCACCTGGCCTTTGGGTCGCTGGGCCCGCTTCGAGTACCCTTCGGAAACTCTCCTAATCTATGACGGTCTCTTTAGCTATTGAGGAATTTCTTAGAAAGACTCTACTGTGTAAACATCTACTGTGAAAGACTCTACTGTGCTATCAGGTGGTGAGCTTGTCTTCTCAAAAATAGCTTCTTCGAAGGAGAGTCATAAATTACGTTGGCCGTTTGCACGAAGACTGAAGATCTTATTGTGCGCACGACTGGTCGCTACACGCTATATAAAACACAGGAAACCAAAGATCGACAATTTTTCGGTGATAATTTAGGTGGGGGAATTGTATTATATTTATGATATGGAAAATATTGCTTATAGTTAGACCAGCAGATCTTTATGAAAATGCATATTTGTTTAGAATATAGGTTAATTGATGGGACTTGGAGTGATATTTGTTTCGTCATTACAAGATTCTAAGAATATAGTTTTTATTTTGCATATTGCATACATTTTACATATTACATATTTTTGAAATATTTTACATACAATATTACATAAACAAAGTGATCCACTTAATTTGTTTCAGGCAAATATCTTGCAAACCGTAAATGATACCGAAAAATGTTGAAAATAAAATCTTAATGGTTTCAGGGGGTACATAATCTGATATTAGCATGACTTTTCTAGGCGTATGCGTAAAGAAGACACGAAGGTCAATTTCATATAACTTGCTTTTAGAGTATCGTACTTCTGCACTGCGAGAATACTAAAAACAAAATTTCAAACGAAATTTGAATGGTTTTAGAGTTTAGTACTTCATTTCTTTACGTGGAATCATATATTTTTTATTAGACTAGTCGATTCAGCTCGTCACTCTCTGTATGAAAATGCTAAGGCATTTATTGCGAAAAATCATTGGTTTAGAAGATATTTCAGTTTTAATATCTTTTAGAGACCGAGTAAATCTTTGCAGTCAGGCTGAAGATTGTATTTTTGAACAGCAACTTTAGATATGCGACTGCTAAAACTATGTATTACTAAAATTAAGATATCTTCTAAAATAATGATTGTTCAGAATTCTAAGGCAACAGGATTTATGATGCGAACGTGACTTCGTAGCTGTTTTTTGAGCTCAAAGAGTCCTTCTCGACAATAATGGTTACTTTCGCATTTGGCACCATAAACAGGAAGAAACGCCAAAGCGGAATTAGGAAAAACACGAGGCCCCGAACTTTCGGTTTTTTAACAATGATTCTCCGCGTATTTGATATTCGCGGTTCCCTACGACTTTTCAAGATGCTAGGGATAATAAGCTGAGTTTCTTTTCTTTAACTTGGAATATATTTGAACATTCAACATCGATACAGAGTATAACTTTTAGAGAGTAGACTATTCCGTGTTCGGGTTGATTGTAGAATGCTGTTGTGTGTTGTGTGTTCTCGAAGGTAAATTCGGTGTGGGTGTGTTCTAAATTTGAGACAGTCGGATTCGTGGATTGTTCAATTCTTGTGAGGAGTGAGGGAAACGGTCACCCTGACTGATTCGCCCCAAACTAAGGGTCACCCGCAGGTTGTGCTCGTGCCCTCGGGTGACACCCGCGAAGGAATCCGAGTGTCCCAAGGATAAGCCGTAGCAAACAATGATCCGGAAAATGCCTCTTCTCGGTGGAACATGCATATCGTAAAAAACGACTAGGAATGACATTTGGTGACCAACTGTGGATCATAAAAGAAATACTTGAATAGAAGACGGAAATGGCTTTCAACGAAATTGCTTACTACGGGTGTTCTGGCATTTCGATTGCTTCGTCCAAAATACGCTATTTCCTAGGGCCTTCGGTCCCTGGGTTATCCACATCTGGCAATTTTCATCTTCCCAGGGACGGACGTGGATGGTCAATAACGTTTGACTCGAGGACAACATTTTTCCTCACTTGATTTATAGGGGTTCCGTCATACAACGGAACAAACAACCTAATGGGCGGTTTTTCCAACAAAATCCGTATTGGCTGGTGGGAGTTTCTATAAAACTTAGGGAGTTTCTTAAAACGAAACTAAACGAATCTCCCTCGCAGAGATCGGGTGTAGAACACGGCCACTGTCGACGGCCATCTTTCAAAGCTCTTGCAGGCCATCGTTGACGGCCACTTTCAATACACAATCGTGTTTTTGAACCAGCAAAATAACGCCACGCTCGAAACAATGATATTTTGCAATGAATGTTGTAGTTTCTCGTGCCGAGGATATTAACAACTCGTTCGGTTCAACAATAACGAAATTTATTGAACAATGTTTTATCCCGCACTTGTCGCCGACCGATTCAACATTGGGCGACTATTTCAACGGATCCGTGGTTGGGAGTTGGTCGGTTTAACAATATTTGGTCGATAGCCGTTTATCGATAGCTCGCTCGAATGGTTGTGAAGTCGCGTCTTAATTCGTGTCCCTTTCTTGTCTCTATCGTGTCTCTATCTTGTCTCTGGTTTGTCTTTCGTTTGTCTCTCATTGCTGCCTAGGAGTATCGTCTTTTTGTCGCCTCGCGGAATGCCTCGCTAAGGCCCCGTTTGGGGGAAACGTCATCCCCATTCGCTGATTGACTTGAGGGAGGAGAACCTTCTCGTTAGATCCCCTCTTCGGAGGAGGACGCAAGCCCACCCTCAAGTCAATATTGGGAAACTCCCAAAAAATGCCGAAAACGGCATGAGACTCACGGAGCGAGACGTTACCCCGAGGCAGCATGACGACGTGGACCCGAACGGCCCGCAGTGGATTTATGACCCTTGGCCTGGTGACGGTCCCGATGGCTCAAGGGGGCGACCGATTTCTCGAAATCCGACTCCGAGAGTCGCTGGTGGTCTATGGGGAGGGCGGCATGTGTCCTTTCGGGACCGTACAAATGTCGTAGTATTTTTATGAAGAGACCGGAAAGCTGAATCGACTAGTATAATAAAAAATATATAATTCCATTAGAAAAAATAAAGTTACATACTTCATACGTCCTCGACGCGTTCACCTAGAAAAAATGTTATTAATATCAGATTACGTATCTTACAAAACTATTCAAATTTCGTTTGAATTATTTTTTAGAGTTATCGACGGTTTCAAAGATATTTGACTAGATCGATTTAAATGGGTCACTCTGTATATTTTCTAAATACTTTTACTAGTACAGTGGAATCTCGATATTTCGAACAAACGAAAATTCGACTAATTGTACGACTTGTGAAACTGTAAAGTAGGGTTCAGCAGAATTTCATTCGAATGATGGATAAGAGATAAATATTTAAGTGTTTTCTTCAAATGTTGCATCGGTGTGTCACGCATATATGCTTCCCTAGCCATTGTGCATGTTGCTCGATGTCGGACATTGATATCGGATATCGGAACTATTGTGACCACGGTATTAGTAGCTGAAATTGAACTGATTCTGAATATATTCGCATAAATATCTTCTTATAAAATTACGTAAAAATAAAAACCGTCATCAATTATTCGCATTATTATTCGAATAATTGTAGAATCTCTATTCTAGGAATTCTAAAAAGTAAAGAACTATCGGAATAAATTTATAAGAATAGAGAATAATTTCTGACAAATAATGAAATATTCGAATGAAATATTCGGCCGAAGAAAATTCATTTGGAATCTGTTGTAGAAAAAGCTAACTGTAGTTCATAAAGCTAAAACTCAGAGAAATAAAGAAGTGATGATCACAGATCCGTTGATCCTCTTGAACTGATTCACTGATATGGTAGAGGTGAATTTCGATTTGTAAATACTAGAGTTCCTCTGAATTCAAGTTATGCAGGTAAGATACATAATTGAACACACGATAAATCGCTAGAGTTGAAGAATGTTTATATCGGGTTGTAGAGAGAGGTTTTTAATTTTTACAACTAGGGGAGATGGTGAGTAGAAATAAAAAAAATTTTCGACTTATAAAAATGTTCGTGTCATCGAAGTACAATTATGTAATTTTATTTCTTTAAACATTACCACTGATCTCACATTTAATGGGTTGATAATTTAACAAATTGTCCAACATATTACTTTCACGTAAAAATATTAAAATTATATATGCAGAAATACTATAAAATAGGAAATATAATATTGAAGAGCATGAATTAATTAAATGAGGATAAAATTATTAATCTGATATGATATATGGAAGAGTAATTTAATAATAAATAAAGAAGATGAAGCGTTAAGTGCTAATAAAATAGGAATAAACATTCTTAATAACAATGTTGGATATATAAATTGATTTATAACTATAAATGACGTAAATGCATATAACTAAAGGAATTTTGACATTAATAGGTAAAAAGACTATCATAAAATAAGTTATACCTTTCATTGTTAAATATATTCAATAATATGAAGGGAATATTTCTAATTTTAATTATAATCTAAATATTATAATAAAAAGTTTGTTTCTTGGATATAATTGTTTATACATCAATTATTTATAATAATTAATATAGAAGTTAATTCTGAAATAAGAAATAATACAGTTCTTAATACTTCTTAAATTATAGTTTAATATAATTGAAAAAGTAATTGGAGAAATCTCTAATACAATTCATAAAAAATAAATACATTATTTATATAAATTGTATTATATCGTCTAACAAATAGAATTAAAACATTAAATATACTCAATAATAAAAACATTGAATTTTTATGTGATTTGCATCATCTAAACATATCGAAGTCGAAAATAACAAACGTTAATACGAAAAAGTTTGACGCAGATTTATTGAGGAAAGCATTAATGTTTATATGGAGATTTCATAATATTGTTTCAATCTGTGACAAATATGATATTGCAATCTAAATCTTTCCGCAGATAGCATAAAAAATAAATTGTATACTGCAGTACCAATCATTATTGATGATGAGCTTTAAATATATAGTGTTAGACACTTTTTCATTATGAATAGATCATTAATCAATTAAATCTTCTCTAAAATCATATAGAAAGTACACAAGATAAAGGAAGCAATTTGTATACGCAGCATGAAAGTTTAGAAAACTTGTACGGTATTTTCAGTTTAGCAATTGAGATTACGTATCCTTTATTTTTAACTAACACATTAATGAAGATCTTTGGAATGCTATACTACAGAATTAATGGCCCAGAAGTTTTACCAAAACTTACCTTAAATATGTCGTCTCGTATACTAAAAGTGATTAATGATAAAGGAAGCTACACCTGAATTACTTAATTTAACTTAAGATTATCCTTAAATTAACAACGCTGTATCGTCAAAGAAATGTGTCGCAATAAATTAGTCTTTATTAGAAGTTTTCCAAAGTTCCATGCCGCGTTTTCAAAGTTTGAATTTCAAATTGTTGTATTTTAATTAAGTGTATATTATTGAGTATATTAATGAAGTGTACACAATTATCTATTTTGTAAAAATATTTTACATTACGTACGAGTCAATTTTCATAAATATTTAAGCAGCAACGATCACATATTTTCAATAGGTTTAATAATATTTCTACACTTACTAATATGCGGAAGGAGATATCTAGACCTATAAACTATACAATATCGTCTTCATATGTTGATTTTAATTTTATAAAAATATCTTCAACTTTCGCTTTATTTTAATAACCAAATCTGAAAACATGTCATTTAAAAAAAAAACGTTGTTCACTTTGAAACGTTGGAACATTGACATCGAAGAGAAAATTTCGTCTTATCGTAATATTGTATTAGCCTCTTTCGCTCGAAATATAGGTTAGCTGAGATATTTCATTGTCCTGATTGCAGATAATAATTCACCTTGCATATGAAATGTAAAACATTATATGCAAATGCAACGACAAAATAATTATGAGTTTATTGATGAGTTGATTATTAATTTTCAGCCTGAGCTTAACTGGGAAATTGACCTAGATGACTTGGAATCGCAAATTGACGAATCGACAGCAGCCATCATTATAAACAATCCTTCCCATCCGTGCGGATCTGTGTTCAGCAGGGATCATATACTCGACATTCTCGACGTGGCCACCCGTTACTATGTCCCAATAATAGCCGATGAAATTTACGAATACATAGTGCGTGCTCAATAATTATCTGTTATAATAGCCAACAAATAATTTCATTTTTCATGAAAACTAACATGCATTCATAACTAATTGTAATTCTATTACTTTGTGGCAGAGTTAAGCATTTCTCGACAAAATTTTACGATTAAATTAGTCATTAGTTACAAATGTTTTATCAAAAGTAATTGCTTTCATTAGACGCGTTTGGCAACAATTCTTTCATTAGTCATTATTACATGTTAATTCTTAGTTACGATTACCGAGTCACGACCGTTAGTCATTCATCATTAATAATTATATTAGTATTGAAATTTTCGAACAAGATTTACCGAAGTAGAATAAGTTATCGGACAAGAATTCTGCAATTAGGATACTTATGAAGACGAATTCTCATTTGTTTACTTAAAAAATGCATTCACACTTATACCAGTATACTATTATGCTTATGATGTGTAATTGTAAAAATTTACTTGTTGTATTGTATTTACATAAAATACCAATTTCTGTTAACTCCATTAAGGTAACTAAAATCATTTTCTGTTTACATATAGGGGGGTACTGTTATTTATACATATCCCTACGTATTATTAATTTTAGAGAATGGTTATACCTTCTCATACCTTCATATACTTTCATATACCTTCATATACCTTCATATACTTTAATATACCTTCATATACATTCATATACACTCATATGCATTCATACACACTCATATACTTCATATACATTCATATACATAAGACACCAGTTTCTAACATGAATTTTATTATGAATCAAAATGACCCTGCGTTCGTCTACTGCGACCGTCAAAAACTATTCGTCTTCCGAAAGTTAATATTTATTTTCAACCAATTTTTGCAGTATGTATTAGTAACTATCGATTACCTCTTATCATATTAATTAATGACTAATGACTAATTTGATCAAGTTTTCACGAATCACAAACTACAGTTAATATTCTAATCAACTACAATTAATATTCTTTAATTACTAGTAGACTGCGGATTTTATGCATTTTTGGCAAGGGTAACTACGTCAAAAGGGTAAAATTGTAAAAACAAACGAATTTGAAAATATTTTTATATTATGTACAACTTATTCAAATTATATTAAAAGAGGAAAGATATTTTCACTTAGACCTTAGTTAGATTTCCGATTACATTTTGTCCTACTTTGCTTCGCCGGTATTGTTTTTCCTTCTTCCCCTCACTCTACCTTTTGCCACCTTGTCTCTGTCTACCCCCTTCCACAACCTTTCTTTCTCGAATAGAATTAATTGGAGGACTAAAGTCAGAGATTCCGAATTAGGGTAGTGCTATGGCTGGTTCGATGGTTTTCCGGGATCTAAGAATGTTTAAGCTCGGGCTTCCAAACTACTAAACCTATACTGAAGAAGTACAGAGGTCCATAAGCTTGCGTCCATGGCTATAGAGTTCATCAAGGTCCTGATCTCTTAGTCCTGGTATCTGGAAACTTCGTATTTAAATATTGATAGAGATCGTTTGACGTAACTAAATCTACGTGATTCAAAAGCAATTGAAAAATTTACGTTGTTTTTACTAGATCAGGAGTTGATTTAAGGGGTCATGATTAATTAAGAGTTTAAAAAATGGTGTTTCTTGGGAATTTTCTTCTCAAAGATATCAAATAAACAGTTAACTCAATACTTTCAAGGTCACGATTCAACGTATATTTTCGAGTACGAAACTTTCGAATTCGAAACTTTCGATGACTATGGAAACTTTAAAAAAATTACTGTAGAAGAAAAATATACTTGCTGGAAATAAAAAATTCAATACTTTTGATTAATTACTAACTAATTTCAGCCTAACCTCACTTGTCTTCCTTAACCTATTTTGTTTATTTTGCTCCTTATCTCCAAGTCTAGTTTTTAATATTTTCTTCATTATCTCAAGGTTATACATGGCTATGTCTATATTATGTCAAAATTATAGAATTTTTTGCATTACAATGATTCAAAAAGACACATAGGTGGCTAGCATTAGCTAAGAACGATAGCTAAATGAAATATTATTTTTGAACTATTCAAATTAGTTGATGTTCTTTTTGCTTCTATTAGGTTTTTCCTAGACGGAGTTTTTTTATCCATTGGCGTCGTTATCAAGCGAAATTCCTATGTTGTCCTGCAGCGGCGTGCCAAAAAGGTCAAGCTTTTGTATGCCTTATTTTATCGACTGAGTGTATTGGTATGGTCTGTACACATAGTTATCCAAGATTAGTGGAATCAATAGTTCTATTTGTAATGGCGGAGGAAATAAATACCTAATAACATCCATTGGTGACTAACGATGTAACTTAATGAATCTCTGCAAGACTTACCTATATTTGCACAAAATTCAAAAAGCTAGAAATACGCGATCAACATTGTTCTTAACCCTAGGGTATTAAAGGTATTGCATGGTTTAAGGTCTGCTTAAGTGTGGGTCATTTTGTATCCATGCAAGAAAAAATGCTATAAATATTATTTTTTCTGTTCGAGGTATATTTATTTATACTATATTGTTAAATAATACGTTCAGATATCTATTAATGCAAAAATAACATAGGAAATTTATAAAAGAACATCGTTAGAATAAAAATACATGTCACTTGTGAGTGCAGTAAATTCTCCCAGATTATCCCTCAGCTTGGAAACAAAAATGGACAACTTGGGAAGAGCAGATACGTTTATGCGAGCCTCGTGGCTCATTTTTATAGGCGTTGATAATCGGCAACTATAAAAACTGATAATGTTATCTCCTCTTCCCAAATTGTCCATTTTTGTTTCTAAACTGAAGGGCAATTTGGGAGAATTTACTGCACTCACAAGTGATATGTATTTTTATTCTAACAATGTTCTTTTATAAATTTCTTATATACGTATGTCAACGACGTTTTAAATTTTTTTGGCACAAAAAACAGTTAAAATTGGTGGTACTGCATACTCTCAAACATAGTCGCTTTTAAAAAAGGCCATCTCACGGCGTCCACGACTCCGGCCATTCTGCTTTCCTGATATAAAAAAACGCGAAAGTTCCTTAATTAGCATGAATTTGGCTGTAGCAACTACTAAACCAAAAGAAAAAAGTCAGTAATTAAAAAAGTGGCTGATTCTAGTAGGAGCCGTAGTTAAACATGTATTAAATATGTTCTTAAAATTTTTAATCAATTGGTCATGTAGGTTTTGAGATATCATGGACATATCGATTATGATATAAAGTCGTCACATTCTTCAAACAACCACAATTTCGTTAATTTTTGAAACTATATCCTTTAGGAATATGCAAAAAAATTGATTTTTTTAAATGTTCAGGCTAGAAAATCCCCTCAAGCGTTAAGGAACCATGTATGAAATGCAAAGAATCCGGCGGTGGAACGTTTGTACATTTTTTCTTGAATATTTTTCGCATCTAATGGTTTTTACATTATTACATTAGAAGAAATTTTCAAAATTGAATCCTCATATTTTTTTTATTCTTATCAAAGAGAAGTTAATGATAACGAAAGTTGGAGAAAAAGAAAAATTGAGAGAATTATAGGCTGTATACATTGTATAAAGGAGAAATAGTCTTTTTTAGAGAGTGTAAAAAATCTTTACCACTATTGTCTTAAAAATTAACGCGACTCTAACCACAAGTAACAAAAATTAATGCGCAGAATGCATGCACAATCGCGGTTTATGAAATTAGCCTGATGATTTACCGTAATAACCATAAAACTGTCCGCTTGCAGATGTCAAGGGTTCGGCAGAGAGAAAACGTCCTTGACGTCTCTTTATTTTTTATCACTGCCCCATGTACTGCAGGCCTAGTCGCGGAGAAAGTCGCCGGCCGCGTACCGCTACCCGGCCGAACGGCCAACGCGCCCCAACAGCGAGGGTTCGACGATGGCTGTCTCCCCCACCAAACTAAACGGGGGTAAAAGAAGACAGCGAGTCTCCCAAAAAGGCGTGGCCTTTTGCGGGGGTCTTTCGATTCTAGGTTGTTACCTCGAAGATTTGGTTGAAAGAGAATTTAACTCGATTATATACTAAAATTTTGTGGAAAAATGGTAGTGGAGGTGTTGCAACGTGATCCGGTTCCCCCTCGGAGGTACTCGACTCACGATATACAAATCCATCCCCGGCTGGCTGGCGCCAGCCTGGCGTATGCCTTCAGGAAGGAATATAAAAAATACGTGGGAAGATTCCTCGTATGTTACACAACAATAGGTAAATCACGAATATACTTCACGAATCATGAAATTTTCATATTATCTATCGTATCATCCATTTTGAAATCAAGTCAATATAATTTGTCTATGTTCAGTAATATGGATGCGATCAATAATATTTTAATAAATGCAGACTGTGAAATAGAGTAATACCTAATATCAGATATAAATTAAATTCCATCGTTCTGAACATATTGATTCCAGAATTCGGCTGCTATGGCCAGGTGAAGAAGATGACTATCTTGTGGACAAGAACAGCTTTATACAGGGTGATTCACGGAACTGTATTTTTGTTCTGTTTCAAGTTAGAAAAAAATGTTAGAGAGAAAAGATGAATAGTCTTTAAGTGGTCATAATGCGAAATAAATAGTTTTCCCACAAGCGGACGCATAGAAATCATGCAAACATCATCGACGTTTTTCTAAATAGATACTTACATTTTTTTCGTATATATCGGAACCTTTCGTTATTCTGAGTAAGAAAGTGTTAGAGTAATATTATTGAAAATTAATAGTTTAAACATTTTTTTAAAAACATGTCTTCATCGAAGTAAATGTTCAAACAACTTCCCCTCACATTCGAAACATTTAACACAACATTTTTTAATCGTTTCCATTACTGAATTAAGATGTTGCTTAGTTACTGCTCTGCAATGAACTGCAATTTGTTGTTTTAGATCTTCTACTGAATTAATTGGATGTGCGAGTACCTTATTTTTTACGTCCCCATAGAACAAAATCCAGGGGTTTTTGATCAGGCGAACGAGGTAGCCACTATTGGAGAACGTGTAGCACTTTTCGGCATATGCAAGTGTAAGGAATTGTGGAACTATCCTTGTATTGTGCGCTGATGCACCATCCTGTGAAAGATATTTTTAATTTGATCGAGTTTGTAACACAACATCATGAAAAAATTTTTTTAAAAAGTCTTGGAAATTGTTCATTTTTCGATAATATTACCCTAACACTTTATTATGTAGAATAAAGAAAGGGTTCGATATATGCAAAAAAATGTATGTATCTATTTAGAAAAACGTCCATAATCTTTACATTAACAAAAAATATGATATAATCATCTTAAAGCTCTCCTTAAATCATGTTATTTTAGCTCAAAACATGTTCAATTGAACCATGAAATGGTTGATCACGTTCTGTGGTTCACCCTGTGTATTAATTACTAAAGTTAAGATTCTTAAACTTATACGACATAGAGAAGCAAAATATGTACATAATTTATGTATACATCCTGCACAGTTTCAGAATATCGTTTGTGCGTTTTCGACATATTTCTTACGTTTTCGTACACATAGTGTCACAAAAATATTTTAAGCTTTTGATATAAGATATAAGCTTTTGAAAGAAGTGATTCCTGAGGTCATTGGAAGTTACTTATTCCTTGGTGAAAATGTCCTCCGCGACTTTGTTAACGAGTTATCAACAAAAAAATACTGATCAACCAAAGAACGAGTTCGATTGGTGTCCCGCCCATGCGATCAATGTTGCATCGCGCTTGTTATCGTGCCAGAACCCGCCAACCATACTTGATCTATGATTAGCCTCTATTTTTCGCCCATAACTTGTTAGCAAAGCCTCGGAGAACATTTTTGCTAACGAAAAAGTTACTTCAAGTAACCCGACGTATCATCCCCTTCGAGAACTCAGAGCAATTTTCGGATACCCTGTATATTTCACATGCGTAAAAATCCCCAGTCTAGTCATCACCTTGTAAAAGTATAATAAATGAGGTTCGATTAATTTATGGAATTCTTGATTTATTTTTAAATGCACATTAATATACCGAGTGAATCTCGCAATATGACGACATAAAATTATTGTACGAAAAAATGTTTCAGATCGAAGTTGCATGGTTTGCAGGGGGACATATAATTCTGTAATCAGTTTTACGTTATTTTGCTTTTTCATCAAGATATGAAGGTCACCTTCAATTTTTTAATGGAATGGTTTATATTTCTTCCCGAATTCGGTTAAATCGTCGAATTCTACATAAAAAAGTATTACACCAAATAGGGTCTGAAATAAATTTTTAATGTTTTTTGTTTACATACTGAAAATGCTATATGCTATGATGCTTGCCAAATTCGTCTCAGCATCCCCTAAACGATGTGTACACAACAATTATAGGTCAACTTATAAAAAATTGGAGGTGTCCTTGACAATTCCAGGGAAGAGGGTTAACAAAAAATTTGGTACAATCATGTTAAAGTTCACCTTAAACTATGTTATTTCAACTCAAAAAGTTTCCAATTAAACCACTATCAACAGAATAAATTAGCTAATCGCGTTGCCTGGTCCACCCTGTTTAATTTGAATATACAAATAAATAAAATCACTTTTATTTTTCTTACAAATTATACGTTACTTTCTCATATAGATTCACCCTTCTTCATGATGTGCATATGAAAAATCAATAGTATTCTATAATTCCAGTAAGCTATTTCGTAGCTCGAAACTTAACCACTTAGCTGTGTCGATCTATTTTTAAGATCAATTTTGTATGCGTTTTATCGATCACACTGAGTGCAGTCTTTTTCGGCAAGTTGTTCCAGAAATATTTAAAAATGTTCGAAATTTATGAATATGTTTCACAAGGATTTTAACCTAAATAGTAGGAGAAGTATGTTTGTTGTAAAATGTAAAATTGCCATTTCTTTATCACGCGTCGTCCGTAGTTAAAAGGTTAGTACGGACACTGAGGAAGAGCATTTTATATTTTCAATTGTATTTTTGTTTCAATTTTACCAATTCAATGAATTACTAAAATGTTCGACGATGTTTTGTTTCTAAATACGAATGAAAGAATCAATGTCTTATTTGACATTCCCAATCATTACGTATAAAATATGTAATCTTACATCTTTTTTTCAGATAGTACAAGATTATCATCAATTTTATTATAATTTTAAAGTGTTATTGTTGAATAATTATAGTACTGTTCTAATCTATAGATTAATGTTTCCAGATAACCTAATGAACATTGAAATATTTATTTAATATGAATAAGAAATAATGCGAATAAAGTAGTAAAGTACGAGCACGGATCAGTTATTCAGTTATGGATCATCGTGTTACATGTTCAATGTCCCTATTTTTGAATGTGCATTTTTCTCACAGAAGCAACACATCCACACATATTCATAATTACAAGCCTCTATTGAGTGTAAGATATGTTCTTTGTGCTGTTACATCTTTTAATTTATGTTAATAAGAAACATATGTACTTTGAACTATATAACATTAACATTGTAAAAATCTATTCTCTTTGGATGCAATCTTCTCTTGCTGCAATTTTCTTTTCTCCTCGGCTAACTTTTCATTTCTTCCAGCGACTGTTCCTACCTTAAGGCCTTTTCCAGTTTTATTATTTGTTTCGATTCATTTACTTACTCGTATGTGACATGAACACTTGAGTTTTATATACTATCTACACTTCCATAGCGGAACAAAAAGTATTCAATTTATTTTACATTCGCTGCAAAAAATGCGTTTAAGGAAACTATGCATGTGTTTCATGAACTGGAACAATCAGTAACTACACTGTCCTTGCTTATTAAATACAAATACCAACTGTTAAAACACACGTATTCGAATAAACATTTCTTTTTACATTTGATTGGTACACAACAGTATCTCTATGAATGAATTATAGGTTGTGTCAAGAGTTACTCGTAATCGAGAAATGAGGGCTTCCTGAGGTTATTTGAAGTAACTTTTTCTTTAGCGTAATTGTAATCTGCGGCCAAAAACTATGACCAATGAGAGGCGAGATCAATGAGCAGAATTGGGCTTTGTCCACTCATTGGCTCGACCACCTCGCGCCAGCTGATCTTGCCTCTCATTGGTCACTGTTTTTCGTTAAGAACTCGTAAATAAAGCCGCGGATTTCATTTGCGCTAAGAAAAAAGTTACTTCAAATAACATCGAGAACGATTGCTAGTGACTTTTGGGACACTCTGTATGAAAAGCAATGTTAAAAAATATGGATAGAATTTTTTATCATTTGTATCATTTGTATGATTTAGTTTTTCGTTTTATCGCTTGCTGCAGTTATTGGTGTATCATAAATGCATGAAAGCCTGCCTTTATTAAGCAACAATCGATAGAGTTCAATACGAACGTATTAATCCGCCTACGCTCGACTAGTACTAAATTGTCAACTAATTCTCATTTCTGTCTGACTGTATCACGTACACGAGAAATTCACTTTTAAATACAGTGTTTCGAACACTTTAATCCGGCCTGTTAACAAATCCTACTAAACGAATTGCTAAATCGTTTTCCATTTTCTGACGGATTTCCCGTCGAGCTGTGGTCCAATCATCGTACCGCTCATCAAACGGCCGCATTACAATGGTGTTTCTGTTTCATTGAATTGTAAACGAACAATCCCGACGATGTTGCAGATTTTTAGTACCAGGTTGGCGTATGGGCTGGATAATCATCCATGATCGTGAAAACGTTCTAGAGAAAGAGGTGGGTACCAGAATGGCAAGTTATATACATGCCTACGCAACAGCTTGAAAATAATTGCTTCTTCTGTTGCAGATTTTTAGTATCAGGTTGGCGTATGTGCTGGATAATCATCCATGATCGTGAAAACGTTCTAGAGAAAGAGTTGGTAACAGAATGGCAAGTTATATACATGCCTACGCAACAGCTTGAAAATAATTGCTTCTTCGCTCGTATTGTTTCTATAACGAGGGCCGCCGCGTCCCGCGCTCCTCGTGCTTCAACACGATTGGATTAAATTCCGTTAATTAAACTTTATCCCGTCATTAAAGTTCGCTTCTTGATACCATTCGCCTCGTCCTTAACTATACTCCAGGATTAATTCTGATACAAACAAAAAAAGGTTGAGTAAGGAATGGTCAGAAACAATGAATTAGGAAGCACTAGATGCGAAACGTAAAGACCTGAACTTCACCCGGTGGGATCTTTACGTACAGGGTATCACAAACATATACGGTGTGTTCCACGTAACTGTCGTCACGATTTCTCGAGCACTTCCGACAGTCTGACAAAAAAATGTTCTTACCAATAGTCAATCAGTTCTTAGTCAGCTACAGAATGCTATATAAAAAAATTCCAGAAAAAATGTTTTATTGCAAAAAATCAAGGTCGCCTTCATTTTTTAAAAATTGCATTTTATATTTTTTACTTCATATTATTGTAGCTTGTTGTCAAAACGAACGACCTGTTTTATTATAACCTCTCGGTGATCTTGAAGTTCGAAAAAGTGATCATCAATGAAGCGATGCTCCTGTAGCTGTTCCATATTTCGAATTGATACAACGTAAACTAAAACAATGTTCAACGAAAACATCACTTCAAAGGTTTCATTTTTTTTAAGTCAAGTTCATCTGGAGATCATTGTTCGTTGAATTTGACCTAACACGAGCTATTATACTATAATATGAAGTAAATAATGTACCATGCAATTTAAAAAAATGAAAGTGACCTTTATTTTTTTTGGATTAACTTTTGTTTGGAACTGATTAACTTTTGTTTGGAACATTATTTTGTCAGATTGTTGAAAATGCGCGAAAAATTGTGGAGACAGTTACGTGGAACACCCTGTATGTCATTCGTTTGAGATTTGTCTGGCATTACTCCTTCTTGAATTATGACACTGGGTAAGAAAGTGATGTGTGCAAATTTGAAAGCAATCGGACGACGAGTATTCAAATTTTTATGATTTCATTGTATTTGCGATGATAATTGTATTTCGTTATTTTAGCAATATTGGTTATACGTTCTTTTTTACTAAAATGCAATATTTTATTAGATGGATAGTAATGAACTATATGTACTACTTTTAAAAATATAAACAAAAACTTTTTTGTTTACGGTAGTCGCCCGATTACACTGTCCGATAAAATCAAACTTTTTTTCTGGGTTCCTATAGCCACTATGAAATTCTTGTTGAGCTTCACTCCCTCAACAAGAATCCGAAAATCGATTTGCTCCATCACCCTCAGTTTTTTAAATAAACGAACGTTTGTAAAACCCAAAATTTTCGACAAAAATGAGGTATTGCATGAAAAGTACAAACGTTAGAAAATTCTAATTGGTGTTAAAAGATAGGGGAGAGTTTCCCGAATATAGTGGCATGCAATTTATTAATTGTGTTTGGTCCTAAGTAGCAATAAATTGACGTCAAAGTTTTTACGAAATTTATTTTTACGAAAAGTTCTTTGTTTGGCACGAAAACTCTACCCAGGATCGGATTCTGTAGACATTTCTGAAGAAGAAACGGCCTGATAGAAGTGTCAGAACGATGTTTCTTCTTCAGAAATGTCTACAGAATCCGATCCTGGGTAAAATATTCGTGCCGAACAAAGAACTTTTCGTAAAAATACAAAAATATTGCGGAGAAACTGCACACGTCGACACTTTTTTAAACTTTGACATCAATTTATTGCTATTTAGGACCAAAGACAATTAATAAATTGCATGCCACTATATTCGGGAAACTCTCCCCTATCTTTTAACACCAATTAGAATTTTCTAACGTTTGTACTTTTCATGCAATACCTCATTTTTGTCGAAAATTTTGGGTTTTTACAAACGTTCGTTTATTTAAAAAACTGAGGGTGATGGAGCAATTCGGTTTTCGGATTCTTGTTCAGGGAGTGAAGCTCTACAAAAATTTCATAGTGTCTATAGGAACCCAAAAATCGTGTCGGACAGTGTTATCCGGCTACGCTTTACTGGGCTACATTTTTTTAGAATGAAAACTATTCAACTATTCATATTTCATGCATTTTCTTGCGTAATTCTTCTCATATTTATTAATCATTATTGAGATAATCTTCCGATTACTAATTTTTTTTTCATTAGTACTAAATCTCTGAGAACAGGATTCTACATTTCTTTCTATCATTATCTCAAATTTAATAAGTGATAAAATTATCGAGTCTAACGTTCAACCAGAATTTATGGAAAATGAGGAATCAAATAATTTAAGAACTTCGAGTACAAATGGGGATGGCAAAGTGAGTCATGCAGAAGGAAATGAGATATGTTGAACAGCATGAAAATTCAATATCACATTAAACAGCGGAATTTTTTGGAAAATGACATTCAATAATGTAGCATTATATTAAATTTTGATGCTATGATTTTATACATATATGTACCGTATGTACATACCTAACTGTACACACACGCACACACACACACATTATTAAAAAAAGAAGAATGTTATACTTATGATTTATATATAATTTTTTTCAATATACACAATCCATAAAACATGCTGTCAGATTAACCGACCATTCGTTTATTCGGCCATAGTCTGATCCCGCAGAGAACAGATAATAGGGAGTCTACTGTACCGTTAAGTACAAGTAGTATATGATGCAGAATCTAATTCTCATGAAATTTTTATGACAGATGTTCTCGGAAAAGTACGTCACACATATTTCTTTGATCGCCTTTTTCATTTCTTCAAAAAAAGCCGTGGAACCGTGACTTTCATTACAAGTAGCATAATTCTATGATGGGATATAAAATTCCTAATCAATTATGACCAATTCCTTAATCATAATAAAAATTGTGTAAAATAGCAATTTGAATTATACATATAGTAAATACCAATGAAAATAAAATATTTTCCAGGGATCAAAACCGAGAGTCATTTGTTAAGTGTTTGTAGAAAAAATAATCGAAACTTGAGATCATTTATCACGAAGAGATACGAATTTATATGATTAAAAAAATAGGATTAAAAAAATTTGTAATTTAGTTGCAAATAACTATTATAACCAACTGACAAGATATTTCCTTATTGGTAATAATTTGACTGCGAATTTTATACACTTATGACAAACATAAATAGATAGAATATAAAACTGTAAAAGAATAATAACAAAATTAAAACTAATAATAATAAAACTATTAAAAGAATTTAAGGATATTGTTACGTTATTTTCAACTTATTAGAATTATTAGAAAAGGAAAGACATCTTCGTTCAATTTCGGTTTCTTACAATTAAGTTAGACAAGTTTGATTTTGCATAAAGATCCGCAGTCTAGTAATCATTATTGATGAGGGGAATTCTATTTCGGTTACTTATAAAATAGTTATTCACGAAGGAAATTTATTTCAACTGTTCGTGACAATTATAGGTGAGAGAAGCTCTACTTTGGTTGCTCATAATAGATATCAATGAGAGAAACTCTACTTTAGTCGTTTATAATAGTTAGCGACAAGGAAAAATGACTTCGGTAGGTGATAACTTGGACAGAAATGTGTTTTGTCATTAAAAGGTCCTAAAATTTGTTATGCATACATTTATTTTACATTTTACACGTGTATGTAATGTACTTGAACGAATGGAATTAATTCACTGTCAATGGTTGTATTCATATATCTTTTTTTATCTTTTCGATGGGGTAACTTAAAAATGTTTTTGATGCAATTTTATCAGTATTTGGTGAGCTACGTGGTCGCATATTCTTGAAACTCAAGAAACGTTTTTTACGTAAAAACGTAATAATTCTGATACAAGATGTTTTATAGCTATTTACTAGTTTCTTTAAACTGATTTATTTAATAACGCTAAATACGATAACATAACAATTTCATAATATTTATTAAAAAACTTTATGGGTCCCCTGTAGATAAGCAAGAACATACGTATTCAAGTTATAAAATCATACTTTTACAATGAATTTTGTATTGTTATTATATTAACGTAATATCATTATATTTACAGAAAGGAAGATATTAATGAACTAACAAATAATCACAGAGTAATATTCGTTGTGATGCATATTAATACCTCGCATTTAGATCGATACATGAACTGATAATTTCAATCGAATGATGTTACAAAATATTTCCATTTACAATTTGAATTAACATATCGTTTCGTAGCTATCTATGATGGGAAACTGGTTTATTAACATTACTTTAGCTGATGTAACAAATGTTATAATATTTTTCATTTTTAATAGGCACAAAGTTTATTAAACAAAATTTATTTTTTTTTGTAGATATGAAAAGCTCTACACTGCCTCAGCCAGAGAATTATCGGTAGTAATACGATCATACAGGGTGCTTTACCTGCTATTTTGGGAAACACTCCGCAGACTTTTTACGCCGACGCCATCCATACTTTATACGTTAGTATCGAATATCTCTAATTAGTGATGGATATTTAATGCATTTTGTACAAAACGTCAGTAATTTGAACTCTGCGCGTCCGAACGCCAACTATAATCTATGCTTAGAATATTATTAAATTCTGCATAATTTTACCGGATCTACGCTATTATCTTCAGACAATTCACTTCGTTAATGTAACACAAATATGTTATGGCACATGTGCCATAGGTAAATGGTTAATGTAATATTTGTCTATTGCATTGTGTTCAATTACTGTCTATTGACATAACAAGACTTTATCAGACAAGAATTCATTTAATGTATGCATACATAGGGTGCCCTGGAAGTCACTCGCAGTCGCAAAATGAGGAGTTCCTGAGGTCATTTGTAGTGAGGGGGTGGTGTATTCTAAATGTCCCGTATACGGAAAGATGACTCCCACTGACGACCAACCTCGTATTCCTCAATTATAATAATATGGACTTATATACGAACTTATAACTTAACCAAGACTCGACGTGGCCGCACTGTTCTGACCGAACTGTCCTGACCGAACTGTCCTAACCGAACTGCTCGAACTGAACCGCGGCAACCGATTTTTGCCGCTTATATTCCTCCAGCGGAAACATCGTCAGTCTCCTCTTCCTTTGACACCAAGGTGACGGCCACTCCTAAGGGTTTTCCCCGGCCGCACGTTTAGCGCGGCCAGGTAGCCCTGCAACATCTGCTGTACCCGTGGGGTTGTTAAAAAAAGTCAATAAAATAATTTTCGACTTGCAACGACCAGGGAAAGTATATTACTTAGTCCTTGGCCTCTACAAGCGAATCCTCTAACTGTTATTATTGTCACCGGTCGTTTACCGCTATAAAATTGAAAGTTTCTCTAGGCGGGCGCGTAGTTGCAGCACAATGGCTGCTACAGAAGTAACATTTTCCTTAGCGCAAATGCAATCAGCAGCTTTGTTTAGGAGTTATTAACGGAAAACAGTGACCTCGCAAACAAAGCCACGGATTACATTTGCACTAAGGTAAAAGTTGTTTCAAATAATCTCAAGAATCCCTTATTTCCCGATTGTGAGTGATTTTTGGGACACCCTGTATATATACGCTGTAGAAATCGAAATCAGTTGATACAAGTTATGAACGATTATATTATATTTTTATATATATGTTATGTTTTATGTATATTATAATATATTTATAGTATATTATATACAGGTTGGTCCATCTAAATAAGGCCACCTAAATATCTCCTCTAATTGTGAGGATACAAAAAATATTTTGTATGCTATTTCAATGGTCTGGGAAAACCATCGCATTACAATAAAAATAATTTTTTTGAAGTTTTTAAGGTCATCGATGTTCTTTTGCGTACAATTGTATAATTTTTTTATTTCATCGCGTAACTGATGTAAAGATATGTTACACGACTTTAAAATGACCTTCGAGATCAAAATTAAATGGAATCGATACATTTTATGTATTTTATTTTATTTTATCCTCGTCTGTATCGAGATTTCAGAGACGAAGACGTCGTTCGGGAATCTGTAAGTATAAATAATCATGCTTACTGTCACACTACGAATAACTTCTGACACCTCAAAAATCTGATCATTCTCGATCAATACGTTAGTTTATCGATATTATCGTTCAGATATGATTCTGATTTATGGGAAAAGTGATCAGTGTTTAAGGCAAGTTGTTCGATTGTACCGAGAGAAATTTTCTGGACGGAACTGTCCGTTGCTTAGTACATATGGAAAGATAGTCAAATATTTTTTTGAAAGTGGCAGTGTCAATACGAAGAAGCGTATGCGAACCAATTGTGTTACGAACGAATTAAACACAAGATTTGTTATGGAAAAAGTTGCTAAAAATACGCATGTTAGTACACGACAATTGGAACGGATAACTACTATTCCCAAAACAAGCATATCACGAATACTTCATAAAGAAAAATTTCATCCGTATCATGTGTCTCTCTATCAGGATCTTCATGGACAAGATTTTGAATATCGCCTGAATTTTTGTCGATGGGGTTTACAGTAGTATTAACGGGATGAATCGTTTTTTGAAAGTATGTTGTTTACCGACAAGGCATCTTTCACCAATTATGGTCAATTAAACTTGAGAAACATGCATTATTGGTCATTGGAAAATCCATATTTCCATTTAATATTTGATCTAGAAGGTAATGTAATGTCTCATTTAATGTACATAACTAAACATCAGTTACACGATGCAATACAAAAATTATACAATTATACGCAAAAAAACATCGTTGACCTAGAAAACCTCGAAAAAAATTACCTTAGAACAAAAATTTTTGGTGTAATACGATGGCTTTTCCAAATCATTGAAATAGCATAAACAATTATTTTGTACCCCAACAATTAGAGGAGATATTCAGGTGGCCTTATTTAGGTGGACCACCCTGTATATTATTGGGTTGGCAACTAAGTAATTGCCGATTTCAGTTATAGATGTCTCTCACTCCCATTTTTATGATATCCGTAAATGTTATATTATAAAATTATTATTATTATTATGTTATTTTTCATTATCCGTGAATGTTAGCAACTGCATAAATTGAATGCAACGGTGAAGGAAAAGCGACCAGAATTGGTCAATCGTAAAGGTGTCATTTTCCACCAGGACAATGCTAGGCCGCACACGTCTTTTTTTTCCACTCGGCAAAGATTGATGGATATTGGTTGGGAATTGATGTTACACCCACCATATAGCCCTGATCTCGCGCCATCGGATTACCACTTATTTCGATCCCTGGACAACTTCCTTCGTGGTAAAACTTTTAATGATGATGACGCTGTAAAATCTCACCGAAAAGAATCCAAGTAAAAAAAATTTTTTATTTCATTGAACAAATCGGCAATTACTTAGTTGCCAACCCAATATTACGATAGTGTTGTAATGAAGTGGGTGCCGCATATACGCACACAATAGAAACTCTCACCGATAGTACGAATATTTTACAAAATCATCTAGCGGTCTGTATGAGAATTAAATCTTTAAGATCACAGGGGTAGAGATGAAGTCTGTGTCTAGCTCTTCTTCTTATAATAATAACTCTATTAAAATAAACATTCGTTTATGAGACAATTTTTGGTGTCATTACAAACAACGGAGATATTTCACGGGCACATGACAAATGAGTCACTCACAATTAAACTTGAAACGTTTCGGGTAGAAGAGTTTTAATTCACTAACTACATTTATTTATGTACGCAAGTTTAACAAACAATTGTTCACTTTAGTACCTTTATTCAATTTATATTTTTCAGAATCATTCTAAACTGGCGTACGATTGTGTCGTGAAAATTCCTGGACTAAAACCGATAATGCCAACGGCAGCAACGTACATGATGGTAATGTATGCACATTATGTATACATATGTATATGGAGAATAGTTCTGTTAGTATGTGATATACAGGCTTAAAATAACTGGTAAACGGTTTACTTAATGAAAACAACGTCAAATGCATTTTTATGTTTTTTTACGTAGAATGCGTGAACATAAGAGAAATTTTATTATTAGTTCTTTTCAAGGTTATTCGAAGGTTATTTAAATTATTTTGAATGGAATACCGTATTTTTGTTTCGTTACAATGAAAGAGCGTAAAAAGATGAATTCAAAACATTATTTACGACTGATTTTGAAGTACCTTCTCCAAGTCGTAAAACGAAAACTTTTTCGCAACAGATAAGAATGATCTTTTTTGATCATTTATTTATTTTGTTTATAGAATATGTTCAAAATTTCTTCCTTTGACTGCTAAACATTGGCGTACTCTTCTCGGAAACGATCTTTTCGCAGCAATAGTATTCATTTCTGAGGAGACTACGCTAATATTTAGCAGTCGAAAAAAGAAATTTTGAGCACATATTATGGACGATTTGTAATACATAAAAGGATAAAAAAGCCCATCCTCATCTGTTGCACTAAAACTTTGCCTTGTACGTCTTGGAAGGTATTTGAATTCATTTTTTTATGCTCTTTCATTGTAGCAAAACAAAAATAAAGCATTCCATTTAAAAGAATTAAAATAATCTTCAAGTGATCTTGACAAATTTAGTAAAGAATTTTTTTCTTGCGTCAATGCATTCTTCGTAAAAAAGAACATAAGAAGTTATTTGACTTTTTTTTATAACGTCAACCATTTTTACCTGTCACTTCAAACGGCATTTATTGATGGAAACCCTGTATTTTAGCAATACCAATAATTGAAGGGTTCGAAGGAATTTGCGCGTTTCTAGAAAAATTGTGTTTTCTTATATTCGGTAACAAAGTTTCAATTCATTAATAAAACCGTGATACCAGTGCAATTACTTTTTCGTGTTTTTAATCCTATTACTGCGATATGGTGATTTATTGAAAATTATTTTTCGAAGAATGTCCATATATCTAAGAACTTTTTAATTATATTTGCTCTATTAAAGTTATATTTTGCCTATTAAATCTTCATGCTTCTTAGAATTGTTCACCGTAATACTTAGAAATGTCTGTATCGATGCATTCTTTTCTAATATAATCATTCAGTTACTAAAACTGACAAATGCAAATGGTACTTATCACTCTGATATCTTTTAAGGTAATCATACATCACTCAATAAGTTGTTAACATTTTCTCTTTGACTTTACTAAATTTTCAGAACAGTTTTGCAGGCATTTTTTCCCGATATTAATTAATCCCCAATAATTATGTTTGTATTCCATTATATTGATTTCATCTTTCCGGAAATATTCCGACAGTTATTTCTATTTTATAATATTATTTGAATATTCTGAAACACTTATCTCGTGTATTTAATGTTTCATCTGTGGTTTCCTATTTTTTACAATTTATTCATAATATGTATTTTTTGTACAATTAGTGAAAGCTTGAAGTATAATATTACTAGACAGCAGATTTTTATGCGAAAATAATACAGCGTCATTTTGAAAATTTTTTTCATTTTTCTGCTAACACATATTAATGGAGATATCGTTCAACTTATTTTATCAGGTTTCACCATTTTATCAGATTTTTAGTAACTGACAATTTTATATCTTTTTAGATGACGCACACTCTATAATACGTAATCGAATTGAGAAATATTATACGAATCTAAACAATACGAATTATGAGCGCCAAAGATGGAAAGAAGTGATCTATGATAACTGTCATGATTCATTTTCCAGCATCGTCCTTATACTAACATTTAATATTTTCAGAAAAAATATGGATTAAAACCGATATTTTATCCCCTTTCTTTGCTGGACAAAATGATTAACTTTTCTCACAGTCATTATACTCATTTCAGGAACCTAAAATAACAGTTGTTTGGAAAATTTTTACGGCAAAATCAGTAACAAAATTGTGTTTATTATTCAAGTTGATGCTGTTAATCACGAAATGTAAATGAAACTGTTCAGAAAACCACTCAAAGACTGCAACAGTTATCGACGAAGAATATTTATTTACATTGTTTTTAACAATAAAAGAAATTGTATTTTGCAAGGTACTAAATAGTTTCACGTTCTACCAAAACGATTGCCCAGTATTCGCACCAAAGCATTCTTTTGTTGCTCCAAGAAACGAGAAAATGAGAACATTATTCTAATGACATATTATGCGCTGCTGCGTAATAACTTTGTTATTGTTGTGGGATTGAAACAATTTACAACTTCAGTAACGTAGACATGAACCTCTTGAAATCATTAACATGTTAAGCGCCAAGCCTGTTTTGCCTTCCTTTTCGATTAGCCCGCATTATTAAATTCTGTCAGTTCTTCAAACTGTATTAATAATACTTATTAAAAATTTTGTTGGTAACAAGTAATGTTTAGTAATGATCTTTTATGATCACCAAATTATTTAAAATTTGTTTATATAAAAGAATATTATTTTTGAAATTTTTTCAGTGTGACTGACACGACGCTTAACGTGTTAATAAATTTATATGAACACAAAATATGCGATATGCTCCGTACAATGGCATGTTTTACTTGTCTAGCGCGTGTATTTATCCCCCCCCCCCCAAAAAAAATATTCGCATACTTTTGCGAAAAATCCTGTATAATATGTGACCGAAATTTAATTTCTCCCAACTATAACTACTATGCATGATCAAAGCAGAACTTCCCTCTCAGATATTAGCAGGCGATTTTCAGTCGCCGGTCTCTCAGTTGAATTTGGTCGCTCAGTCATTTCGTACATATACCTTCTCTCAAATAAAAGTAAAAATAAAACTTTTAAGAAAAAAAATTAATATCATATTCATTTGAGAAATAATCCAAGCCATAATCCCAATAGACCCAATTTAGAAATCGATGATGTTCGATGATTCTGTCCAAGAATCGGATTCTTCAGAGGAAACGAAAATTTGAAGCGGCTCAAATTACGAGTCAAATTACAAGAGCGTCGAGCGTTGAGGTTTCAATCATACATAAATTTCTCACATGATTTTGGGATACAATGTGTCACCCAATCGCAGCTCATCACAAACACCGTGGCAACTGTAAACAAATGAACGAGACAAACCAAAAGACTTATAACGTTACAACGAGACGAGACAAAACTGTATTCAGTTACGTTTTTCACATCAGCATTCTACAGAAAAGCCTAGTAGTAGTCAGCAGTTAACCGCAACATGTGTTAAATAAATTTTTCTAAAATATACATGTATAATTACACAAATGTTATAATTACACACATGCAGTGCAATATATGTCAAAAAAATTGAAATCTAACAAATGTACATCCAATATGATAAAATATTTAAAAGTTTGAATATATATTTGAACAACGACTGGGAAAATAAAACTTTATACCGACGATAACTGCAGAAAGCATGGAATTGATGAATTAATTTTAAAATTAATCATGACAGATTTTCAGCCGTTTTCGACAGTTGAAGATAAAGTTTCAGACAATTACTGAAGTACATACCTCGACCCCAAATATGTTTTAAATATTGAAAACAAATGGAGGAAGTAGAGAAAGAATTACAAAAAGTTAAATATGTGTGCATAACCACGGACACACTTGGACGAGCATAAACACTAATACCTTTCTCACAATTATTTGACATTTCATTAATCCAAATTTTGAAATGAAATCATCTACATTCGAAACACCTGAAATAGTAGAAGACAATGTTATTGCAGTCATCACCGAGAATGCTGCACACATGATTTCCGGTGTGAAACATCTTCAAAACTCACTGTCAACATACCTTATTTTGTCCATACGTTGAATCTAGTTGTTAAGATATCTTTAGAAAATATTCCTGACATACGTGTTCTACGTGAAAAATGCCAACGCGTAGTAACACATTTTAAACAAAATTTATTAAATTAAACTAATCTAATCAATTTTATTAAATTAAATTAAATTAATAAATATTTTGAGTTTACCATGCAACAAGTTAAAAATGGAAGTAGAAATTCGGTGGAACTCTACGTATGTAATGCTCAATAGATTACACGAACAAAAGCAAATCATTATCATTCCTAAAAATTAATTTCGACACCTTACTCGACGCTGAGGGGAAGCTAACAACTAACATTCTCTACCTATTTCAAGACTATTCTTTTTCACAACTGAGGAAATTAGTGCGGATAAAAAATAACCATTTCTAAAGTGAATGCGATTAAAAAGCAATTGGCCACTTTTCTGTGTAGTTTTTCGGACGAAGATAGTATAAAAAAATTGCCTCCGAGAAGAATTAATAACTCAATTGAATAAATATCTTAAACATATAGAAGAGAGAGAGAAAATGATACGTATGCTACTGCTACATTAACAGATCCACGGTTTCGTGAATTATTGCTTTCAAGCGACGCAAATTTCATTGCAGCACAAGACAATTTAATCAGATTAGCAACTTCAACTGATTAAGTGATTTATCTTCATTTTCTACGTCACCGATGTCAATACCTGAACAATCAACCTCCACACTGGAAAAAGAGAAGTCGAAGTTTTGGACTATTTTTGATAATTATGTTTTAATGCAAAATAAGAAAGTGTCCCAACTGAATTATTTAAAAGAACCGCTTTTAGACCAAAAACTAGATCCATTGATCTATTGGAAAGATAATGTACAAAAATACAGCAAAATGTCTGCGTTTGCCAGGAAATATTTTTGTATAATGGCATCTTCAGGACCGGCAGAACGCGCTTCTCTAAAACTGGAGAATTGTTTTGTAAAAAGTGAAATAGACTAAAAGACAAAACCATTCATAAAATTTCATTTCTTAGTAGTCGTAGTAATATCTAGTTTACATATCTTTGTTTTTAATACCGTTTGGGATTGGACAAGGTTAATAACCGCGAGTCGCGATTGTCTTGAATACACGTTCCTATTTCTGAAGCTCTTCTTATCCCATTGCAACTCGAGATACATACTCTTCGTGTTGCGATAAAAAGGGTCCGAATACTTCGAATCGGATCCGAACAAATACATTTATATGATATATATATCTTCAATTATATATAAAATAAAAAAAAATAATATAAGATATATATTATATAATTGTATGTAATGTTATATATATACCTAATAAGAAACAAATTAAAATTAATAAATAAGTCATGTATTATTGAATACTATTATCTCATCGATTTATATACTTATCAAACAGAAATACGGTTTTATGGTAAATATAAAGCAAAAGTTTAGTACAATAGGATATCCTTTTTGGAATGTGCGTTATTGCACTATCTATTATCCGAATATTCTTTCTTGTACTCTTCCGATCATCTGAATAACAGATTCCCAATTAAAATGTGTATATACTGTAATGTACATATACTTAGTTAAGCAGTTATAATTCGATAAAAATTTTAATCTGCATTATTTGTATAGTGTAAAGATGAAAATGAGAACTTTAGTTTAATATTATTGCTATTACTATTTTAATAATTTTTAATATGAGAGAAATATAAATGTTTCAGTGAATTTTCGAATGAATATTGAACGTTTCGAAAGATATAAAACGGGTGTTGAAATTCTCATAGATTGTCTCAAACGAGTATCGATAGCTTTGTTATCACATCTTTGATACTATTCGATTCGGTATCAGAATATGCAGACTGCTATCGATAATAATCGATGGATATCGATTCGATTACTAACTGTAAGTACTACGTTTGTACGATTTGACGAAGGCAATAAGAATAAATATGACAAGTTTCGCTTGTCAGCAAATCGTACGAAATTCATCTAGAAAATGGTAACAGTCCGAAAGAATATATTCTTCCACGTAAAAACTCGAGAATTGTACGCAAGTAACGCGATACATCGCGGAAGAACGCGGATGAAGCAAAATTCTTTCGATTTTACGAGAATATGTTCGAATACGTACCGCGTATTAAGACTAATCCCGTTTTCCGTATGCGCTCGAATATACCGAAAAGTTAATATATATGTGTCTGCATAAGAACGCTTTATTATGTGTGCAATTTTGCGTCAACCTTGTTTGGCAGCAATAGATTTGTACAGTTCCAACAACAATGAAATTATACTCTTTTGCTTATAGAGTTCAGTGAGATGGAAGACGTCTTAACGCACTCAATCGATAGAACGAAATGAGAAGCGTAACAATTATCTGAGCCACCTAACGAGAAATAAGAAAGGATTTAAGCGACTTACCGTTTCAGAATTCGCTGCCCTAGATGTTGGGGCAACGAAATTACGCGAATTATCGTCCCGAAGATGATTTCTGACCCCAGACCGTTTATAATATATCGCCTTGTCGACCGAACGCAAAATTGTCTCCAGGGTGTGTCCACACCATCTATCTTATTGTACGGGGCGAGACGACAGCAGGACGTCGGAAGTGGAGTCCGTGACGATTCTTGTCTACGGAAGCCCGACGTCGACAGGTGTTTCTGGTGTCGTGGTTGTCTTTGCGTGTAACATCAGTTCCTTCTCGTGACCCGTGTACGGATTTCGTGGTGTTGCCAGTATTACGTAAAATGGACATCCTTCCTCAATGAGCAACCAGTTGGGCCTATACGAGGAGCTGATTCTGTATTTGGCTAATAACTAGGTGCTTGCTTTATCTAATAAATTCTAATTCTGTCACTTCTATATGTCGAAATAGTGATTGCCTTTTTTATTCATATTTTCCGCTTGTATGAGTTGTGTTGAATATTTTAAAATGCTGTTTATAATTACGTAACCAGTGTCAGATGTATCGCGGTGAGATCACAAGCGCAGCCCTAACAGGAATGTGTTGACATATGTTAAAAATGCTGGTAGGACTGCTCAGAGACGGATCACACCTCCTAGTCTGATACCCATTTTCGACTAGAGCGCACTATTGGTCGAAGCAATCATACACACTGATCGGATCGCGTGATGGAAAGAGACGAAGTACGAGAATGAGACGTATGGAGTACGAGTGAGTAGGATAGAACGATTGCAGTAATGGTGTCTATTAAGCGTAGCTACGCCACTGCCGTGTCGGTGTGGGTGAGCAATGCCTGCTTGACGGCAAAGAGTCATGCACATGTCGCCAACGTATATTTTCTCGACCTGTACGTAAACGTAAAATTGCCGCGACACTTTTTCTCCATTGTTCATTCTTCAGAAATGTCTACAGAATCAACTGCCGCAATCAGTTTTCGAGTTAGGTAAAGAACTTTTCGTAAATATGAAAACATATGGCATAGAAATTCGGCATTTTTTAATGCTTTGAGGTTCATTTAACACTGCTTAGAAACATAGAATACTATAAGCGTCGATACTGACTTATTCAGGAATCTTCCATCTATCTTTCAGGACCAATGTGACCTTCCTAACGTTTTTAGTTTGCGCATAATATCTTGTTTATGTTAAAAATTATGCGTTTGTACAAAAATTAAAATTAAAATTTTTCTAAAAATGAGGATGATACAGCAATTTCGTTTTCGGATTCGTGTTTGCGAGGTGACGCTCTGCAAGGAGAAACTATTGTATATTACAAAATAAAATCATGCTCAACAGTGTTATTGATGTTGCGTATTTTGGAGAGCGGAAGATAAATTAACATGAATTTCCGTTCATGGAAACTGTACGAATATCCGCTATCGCAGACGACTACGAAATACGCGTGGGCAACAAAAATAGCGCCGTAAATGGAGAAATCACGATACGTGTTATTTGCTTGGCAGACAGGATGCAAAAACAATTTGAAGGGGAGAGCTACACGATTCATTTATTTCTCGTTATCGAATATTCAGCTTTACTTGAATTCCGATATGTGCCGGTACAATGATACTCGAATATCGATTGCGAGAAAGGTAAATACGCGTTGTTCTAAATACGATATATGTTTCAAAAATCCTATTACGGAAACGATGAAGCACTACTCGAAACTTTGTATAGTACAAGCCATTCGTCGTCATCGATTGCTGTCGGCAAAACGGAGCGCTAAAAAATGCCGCGACCGACGTGCGAATTGAATACGAATTCCCATCAGACGTCCCGCGGAATATAACCCATTAACAAACATTGCTAACAAGATTACTTGATTATGAAAATATTATAAGGAGAGAATATTTTTATTCTGGAAATTAATATGTATCAAAAATGTTTCTCTCTCTCTCTCTCTCTCTCTCTCTCTCTTCCTCTTTCTCTTTTCTTTCTTCCCTATCGACCGCTAAGAGAGTAATTAACACCTTTCCCATTAATCGGGTTTCTAACGCTTACCGACCGGTAACCTATAAGGATCGAAACACACATGTCAGGCTCGGGCCGTGGTGCAGCGTGCTAGGTTAACAGTATTGGCCGCACGTCATAGCACGGCACGAGAATAGCGCGTATAGTGTGAACTTTCTAATACAGTGCTTGGAACGCTTCTCGCTCCAAGTGGGCGCTTCTTTCGGCACGGAGCACCTCAAATGCGTCTGCCTGTAGCTTTACATGCGTGTTTGCAGCATTTTGGCGATCGTTATCAGCGAGGCGCTGCGGCGGCGATCAGGAGGCGTAACCCAAGCAGCAGATATGTACCGAAGTGTTTCGGCAATGCTATAATGTAAACCAAATGAAAGAATATCTCGCCCTATGAGCGCGACTGAGCCTGGTAGGTACGTGTGTTTTGATCGTAAATCGGCTTTTTACCCCGACCGGTAGCCTGTAAATCGATTGTCATGACAACCCATTGTTATTGAGATAGAAGTGTTGGATTATACTGGTATAAGGACCTATAATATTGTTACGGCGACTTGTCCAAATCAAGTCGCTGTAATGTGAAACTGCCCTGTTGTGAACAACTCCTTAAAGAATAATAGAACATAGGGGTTGCCACGGAGGTGTGTTTTCAACGGACAATCGAAGAGTCGAGAACGGACCGTCGAACGATCAACATCCCACTTCTGAAAGATCTGAATTGTTATTGTATCGAATTGTGTTATAGTTGATATTCCTTATTGTAAATAAAATGCCGCGACGCGAGAGAAATGGTGTAATTCGCAACAATATAATATTACATAATCTTTTTAATATATATAACATTCCTTTCGCGACGAAAAATAAATAAAATAAACAAAATGGATAAAATAATTATACTGTTTAATGCTAATGTTATAAAAATATAAAAGTTGTTTGATTTTATTACCCTATAATAACAAAAAACGAATAATATAGAAGGCACTTTCACATAGTATAATTTAACATTTTTATAAGCTGTAACGCGTGTTTGTTCGGGGTACAACGGAAGGACACAGAGTGAAATTGCACTGGACTTTATTCGGAGATGTATATAAATGACGCGCGGTGCGGATTGTTACAAGGTGGAGCGCGGCGGAATAGTTAAACGTGAAGAAGCTCGGCGAGATGTTTAGACGAGAAGAAGTTCGCAGTTTCTTGCCACTGTTATTTATATTATGTCCCCCAAAAAGGCCACGCCGAACCCTCGCTGTAGGGGCGCACTGGCCGTTCGGCCGGGTAGCGGTACGCGGCCGGCGACTTTCTCCGCGACTAGGCCTGCAGTACATGTGGCAGTGATAAAAAATAAAGAGACAAAGGAATTTCCAGTTCTTGCAAACGTAAAGGACGTTTTCTCTCTGTCGAACCCTTGACATCTGCAAGCGGACAGTTTTATGGTTATTACGGTCGCCGACCGTGTGCCGCTACAAAGCAAAAGAAAAAGCGTATATAAGTAGTATTATAGTATTCGTGCGTGAAAATCTAAACCGAAATATAATAAAACCGGTGTCGGGTAAATCTTTACGCCTGAATGACCGGTGAGACGCGTATAGGCCGTTAACAGCTACTAGTCGGTAAAGTGTTAAGTACTATTCGGAGCTGAAAAGAATGGCCTTTATCAACAAACTAAACACCGCAAGAAGGAAGGGGAATCGATCGTCCGCTCCACACAATCACATCTTCTGTCTAGTGCGAAAATTAGCTAATAACGACTCAGAATCTGAAAAGTGAAAGGGATTCGGTGGAGCAAGCGCTCAATTCAGAGATCATACGATTGAGGTCGAGTTAGTAATGCAACCGCAAAGATCTTGTTTTAACACGTCCGTCGACCAGCGCAATTCGGTTGAGTTTCTCGCGGGCCCAAATCCGACTAATGGAGCACCGAAATATAAACAGAGCGATACATTTTTTAAATAAATAATTTTAAATAAATTTAACCTTGACATAACCTGAACGTCAAGAAACGAAAAAAATGTAGAAAAAACTACGATCTATTGTTCGAATTGTCCAAAATCACCTCGAATGTGTTTAGAATGTTTCAACGCACACCATACGACATAGTATAATGTAATGTGTTATGCTAAATATAAAGTAATAAAAAGTATAGAATAATATGTATATGGTATAATATTTTTCGTATTTTTAAGTTGTATATCCTATATTTATATTTCAGTGTTTATTCCATTTTATTCCTTTTAAAATCCAACTGAAAGTCCTATAAATAGAATAAGAAGAGCGTCACCCATATTTGGGTGACGGGGCCGCCACGGAAGCATACCCGCCACCCAGATCTGGGTGACGCGGCGACGAACGTGTTAAGCGTAATTTATAGAGAATTTCTGGACGTATCATTTAACTTGCTCTTGGAAGGGGACGCTGGCCGGCGCCGGCCAGGAGATTCGCTTTGTGTATACATTTCAACAAATGTTTACGTTAGAAATTCTCCCTAGTAGCCTATGTTACGAACTTGCTGGGAATGGCCTTGTGCTATTCCTACGCCTATGTGCGTTACTGTTACTACGATGTTTAGGTTCGACGGAATTGGTCAAGCGTACGATGTGGCACGCGACGCGATTTCTTTGACTCGAATTCCCGAAATGATAATTTATAATGCAATGACATAAAACTGATTTCTTTTTGACAACCTATTTGTTGAAATTGAACACGACTCCTCAAAAGTTAACCTGGAAGCAACTTTTTAAAATTATAATAACATTTCTCATATTCTGAGATTAACTCTACAATATATATTTATATATATATATCTTCCTTTTCTGGGAAATTACAATATGGTCTAACATTTGTTGCTACGGGTTAAGGGAAACCCAGAGAAAACCTGAGCAGACCATTAACACATTATAATTTTTAAACAAATAAATAGACAATAAATAAACACATTTCTATTCTCATATTCAAGAATTTCCTGTAAGTGATTTAGTCAGCACATCTGCCACTTGCTCACCTGTAGGAATATATTTCAATATTACCACATGTTTCTCTATCCGTTTTCTGGTAAAATGATATTTATTGTCAATATGTTTTGATCGTTCATGATTTATCGGATTCTTTGTTATACTAATACAACCATTGTTACCTTCATAAATTGCAATGGATTCTGATATATTCAATTTTATAATGATTGCTAAAGCCCTTAGCCACGATGCTTCTTTAACAGCCTCAGTTGATGATGCCGCCACTGACAATTGCTTTTTCGAGTTCCGAGTAATTGCGCATTTTTCAAACATAGTCTCTAGTGATTTTACGGGCAGCACCTGTCCAAAGGCTTATCCACACGGCCCCCATGGGCGCGGAATTGAGATACGCTCAATAAGCGCGCTCCCACATGCCAAGCCATGCAGGAGCTACCAGTTACTACGAGGAGGCGGACTCTCGTCAGCAGACAACTGGTGGTGCCGAGCCCTTTCTATGCTCTACCGGCTCAGCAGGTCGGTTCCCGAGCTGAATACCGCAGCTCACCCGGCGAGGCCCCCAACAACTTTATGGTGGGGGGCATAACGAGGAGGGTGGGAAGAGGTAAGGAGAGGAAGGGAAGGAGCCTCTGGCCAACTTTAGCCGTTTACCACTGCCCCCTCGATGGACCTACCCACTGCCGGCCCGAGGTATCCCGGGCCAGATGACCGGGACCTCGTGGGCACGCCGACACCCGAGGTACCAGTATTTAGAAGGCCAACTGGTAGGACCTGTCGCTACTACCATGTTCGGAGACACCGCATCTCCAGCACTGGTCGGCTAGCGCTTCGGGATCGTGTAGTCGCTACTCTACAACGCCTAGCCCTTAAGGAATCAGCAGAATAGGACCCGGCAAGCCGTATCCTACCCGCCTTTCTACCTGTGTTCAGCGCCCTGCGTCAGCATTTTTCAAACAATTTAAATTTACAGGGTGTATGTACAGGGTGTATGTACAGGGTGACATACTTATGGGGATATTTAAAAAGCCTAGTTTAATCCTCGCCGATAAATGACTTAGAAGAATTACGTAACCGAATCCACCATGCTTGTCAAACAATTCAACAGAAATGTGGAATTTTCGAGAGAGTTCGTGACTCTGTAACAAGAAGATGCAAAAAAAATTCAGTAGTAAGTCAATCATGATACTAGCAAACAAAAATGTTTATATCTGAGAAACAGTTGACCTTTCGACCAATGTTAAGTAAAACTTTGTTTACTCAGTATAATGTATCCTATACACCACATAAATATTGAATAGTTTTTTTAAACACCCTGTATACCCTGTTGCACTTCTTCAATCACAAGTAATATTATTGTTATTGTATTCACCTCTTGTATACGTTAATTTAATATCTATAGAACCTTTCAAATATCTTAAAACTCTTTGGAGACAATTCCACAATTTTTTATTTCTCTTATTTCTATACCGACTCAAAATATTCATAGCTATAAATAAATCAGCTCAAGAAACAATATAATTTCTTTCAAATCTACCATTGCGAATTTGTTTATTAAATAGTTTTTAAAGCTATTCGTGGTTTTCAAAACCTTTCTCTGTATCCCTTTAACTACTGTTGGCGCCTATTGGCGTCCGAAACATGTTGGCTTCCCGGTACTGTTGGCGCCTATTGGCGTCCGAAACATATTGGCTTCCCGGTACTGTAGGCGCCTATTGGCGTCCTATTTTTTCATTTATTCGATTTAGCAGTATGTAACACATTTATGTTATATAACTATGTATCTGGAAGAAATTTAACATTTCGCTAATTTCATTTAAATTTAATAAAACAAATATTAAGAAAATACAGCTTAGATGAAACTAATGAATATAAATTAAAAGGTAAAGATACTAACAATGAACCTTTCCGTTCGATGCAAAAGCAATTACCATCTCCATATGAAAGCTGTTGAAAAAAATGAAATTTTAGCCTCGAACAAAAATTAATCTATAGTTTACTTAGTACTAAGATACTAAGATATCGGTTTACATTTTCGTCGGTTCCGTCAGCGGGCAACGACGGTGATGTAAACTGTATATAATAGATACCGCGATACGTCATCACCGGTACCACTAGATACACATCGTACCCTGACTGTTTGGGGATCCCAGCGTCACGTATATAATGTGAAACGCGACAAATAAACGTCTCTGATTGGTGGATAAGACGAACCCAAGAAGGGTATAAAAGAAGCGTTTTTTCTTACCGGACTCTCAGTAGAGTTTGGTCGCTCGATCGTTTTCGCCCATATCCCTTTTCTTAATAAAGGAATAAAATAAAGTCTTTTTAAGAAAAGAATTAGAATCATATTCATTTTCATTCCATAATCCCAACAAAAGCAATAGAGCAAATCGGAAAAGTGCAAAGCGTAAAGTGTAGTGTGTGTAAAAAATGATAAGAAAAAGGATGCACATTACGAATGAAAAAAATGTAATGTAGGATTATGTATTCATCCATGTTATGAAATGTATCACATGTTATTATATTACTAAATTTGATTATTAAATATTGTAAAAAAAGCTTAAAATTAATGTTCACTTCAAGTAATATTGGTTTAATGTAATAGAATTCAGTATTTTGAATATTTTAATATACTTCCTCAGAAATGCATGTCTAACGAAAAACTTCGCTGTACCCAGTGGACGTCGCGAGTGAATTCATACCGTACCGTACGGCCGGTGCGTGCCAAAGTCTGCCGTAGCCAAAGGGTTAAGAGCCTTTCCAAATTCTTCAAACCAGCATCTTGCTGCTTGTTTTAAAGTATGCAAAGATTTATTTAATTTACAGATTTTATCTTTATCACTTTTAATTCCATCAGTTACCTTTATATAAACGTCCTCTTTTAATTTTCCATTTAAAAATGTAGTTTTAAATTGATTCGCATAAGCAATTATAAATCTAAAACTTGAAATTCTTACAACGATTCTTACAATCTATTAAATATTTTTGACTAAAACCTTTCGCAACCAGACGAGCTTTATATTTGAATGGGTTTCCAAATTCATCATTTTAAATTGTAAATACGCATTTACAATCTACAATTTTTTTATCTCTAATCGCTCGTTCCCATTTATCTCTATCATTTCTACCAATAATTTCTTGATATGATATAGGAATATCACACACTAATGATTCTGTACACAACAAACAATCTATTGGTATATTTTCTTCAATATACGAAATGTGGGGATTTTTTTAAACCTATCACACCTTCAAAGTTCCGATAACATTCTTTTATTAGTTTCTTTATTTTCGATATTTACACTGTTTTAAGACAGAGACCTACCTTCTGAAATTATTTCCATTTTTTAAAATTAGGGAGTTTTTACTATTTGTGCATTCTAATTTGCCTGTTTTCTTATCACCAGACTTATTAAATTTATCTACTAATTTTGACTTTATGTCAGAAACATAAGTTTTATCACCGAGATATTTTAAATGCAAACTATCTTATTAACCATTATCAGACTTTATTAATTCTTTTATTGAATTTGACGTTACGTCAGAAACTTCAAGATTTAGTTTCGAGATTTATTACTTTCAATCTCTTCAACTTTTGCTACTGGCTTTGACTTTAAGACAATATCTCTAATAACAATATACTTTTTTTCATATCTCACGCTTTATATCCGTTTGTTTCATAACCTACCAGTATTCCCTTCCATGACCTATCGTCAAACTTTGTCTTACTGGTTTTATTATATACGTATACCGTAGAACCATTATTTGCGGCTTTTTACCATGCCACAAATCAAACGGTGTTTTATCATATTTCAATACCCTCGTATTTTTAGTAATTAATTTTATTTATTGAATATATTGCAGTAAGAACAGCTTCACCCCAGAAAACCTTATCTAGGCTAGCACCAGCTATCATTACTCGAGCTTTTTCTGTCATTCTTCTATTCATTCTTTCTGCTACACCATTTAACTGTAGAGTTCATGGAACAGTCAAATGAAACCTGATACCCTTACTAATACAATAGTCCTTCATATCATTTGTTACGAGCCGAGGGCCAGGCAAGTTGGGTGGCCGGAGGTTGCATGCAATTGGGATTTTTAATAGGGGTTATCCTACCTTTAAGGTTAGGATAGTATTTGGGGAAATTGGTATTAGGCTGCCTCGTAACTTTGTAAGAAAGAGAAATAAAGATATACCTCGAGCGGTAAAGATATATCTTTGTGGGTTATACCAGCTACTGCTTCGAAATAGGAAATGGAAATAATTAAACTTGTAACCAAAGAAAACTGGTAAAAGCTAATTTATTGCGCGTTCTGGTTTTTTTAGATATGTATCTAAGTGTTCGCGAACTCTATCGCGCTCTCAACTTTTCGGACTGAGTCGGCGGGGGCTTCTGATTTGATATCTAATTACCTACTGGATATAAAAATAGAGATATACAGGGTGTCCCACAATTATTTTAACAGCCGAAAATGAGGGGTAGCTGAGGTCATTTGAAGTAACTTTTTCCTTTGCGAAAATGCAATCCGCGGCTTTATTTACGAGTTATTAACGAAAAACACTGGCCAATGAGAGGTGACGGTGCGAGAGAGAGGGTCCGCGAGAGAGTCCGCAGCACGAGGCTTTGACAGAAGGTCGGGACGGACTCGAGCCGCGTTCGAAGTATTGAACAAGTCACGAAGCGAGAACTTTCCGGATTTTTTTAACTACATAACAGTGATATTTTTAAGAAAAACGCTGTTCACCTTTACTTTAGAACGTCTGAAGAATATTCACTAATTTTTCGGACTCGAAATAATATGTAGTTTAACCGTGACAGTCGTTTTAATTTTCTGGTATGCATGACACCTTATGTGTACCATATGAAATTTTTATGCAAGGTGTACAGTGAAGATTAACAAAGTTCGTAAATGATATTTTAATTTAAATAACTCCGTGTACGAACAGAATTCAACGAATGATTCGCAAAGCTGATTTAATAATAAATAATCGCGTTAAGGTACGTAAAGGATTTGTTTTTTAGAGAGATATGAAAAATATTATCGATAAGAAACTCACCCATTTAGTTGAGGATGCATTTGCTGACTCGTACGTACTGACCTCGTACAACGAACAGCTGATCCCAGGTCGATGACCGCAACATTCGAGGGATACTGTCGGTGGAACCTCTGGTATGGTTATTTGCGAAGTTCACTTACACTGTACTGTCACCAAACACTGATCAGTTATTTAATCACTGATAATCCGAATCACTTGTGGATATTTAAGAAAGATCACTGAGACTCGTTCGCGGATAATCGTTTATTCGACGCGTTCGTTCGGAAGTCGACGTTTCACTGCCGAAAAATTCAGGCCTTGACTGTGGGTCCTTGTTGTTCTTCGTTCGGCCGTCCGAGGAAATGACACTCGATACCATTTTCTTCGCACGGCCATTAATTACGTTCTAAGAGCGCAGGGTGACAGCGGGTCGGACACAGTTTACGTCTCGGCATATCTTGTTTATTTCATTTGGCGGTACCCTGCGCTTCGAAGAAAATAGTACCGGGTGTTATTTCCTCGGACGGCCGAAAGACGAACGACAAGGCCTCGATTTTTTGGCAGTGAAACGTCGACTTCCGAACGAACGCGTCGAATAAACGATTATCCGCGAACGAGTCTCAGTGATCTTTCTTAAATATCCACAAGTGATTCGGATTATCAGTGATTAATTAAGTGATCAGTGTTTAGTGACAGTGCAGTGAAAGATCAGCTGTACGTTGTACAAGGTCAGTGCCCTTCGACATCATGAATTTCAGCCAGCAAATGCATCCTCAACTAAATGGGTGAGTTTCTTACTGTTAATATTTTTCATATCTCTCTAATAAACAAATCCTTTACGTCCCTTATTTATTATTAAATCAGCTTTGCAAATCATTCGTTAATCTTCACTGTACACCTTGCATAAAAATTTCATATGGTACACACGAGGTGTCATGCACACCAGAAAATTAAAACAGCTGTCACGGTTAAACTTCATATTATTTCGGGTCCGAAAAATTAGTAAATATTCTGCAGACGTTCTAAAGTAAAGGTGAACAGCGTTTTTCTTAAAAATATCACTGTTATGTAGTTTAAAAAATCCGGAAAGTTCTCGCTTCGTGACTTGTTCAATACTTCGAACGCGGATCGAGTCCGTCCCGACCTTCTGACAAAGCCTCGTGTTGCGGACTCTCTCGCGGACCCTCTCCCTCGCACCGTCACCTCTCATTGGACGGTGTTTTTCGTTAATAACTCGTAAACAAAGCCTCGGATTGCAAATTCGCAAAGGAAAAAGTTACTTCAAATGACCTCAGCTACCCCTCATTTTCGGCTGTTAAAATAATTGTGGGACACCCTGTATAATAGAGTAATGTTTTTCATAGATCTTGGTAATTTATATGCATGCTGAAAATTTTATTGAAATAAAATTTTATTGATGTTGTCGCGAGTTACAACAAATTAAAAATGACAAAAATCGCGGTTTTGTCACGATTTTCATCAAAAACTGTAAGAAGTCTGCAGTTTTTAAAATCATTTAACGCCTGTTGCTCGACTCTCGGTTAACCGATTTCAATCAAATTTTCAGCACACATATAAGTTGCCGAGATTTATAAGAGGCATTTTTTAAACTTTTGTTACAAGGTCAGATAAAAAAGTTAAAAAACGAGAATTTTTTATTTTTTTTCTATCATTCCAAATAATAGCAAAATTTAAGAAAGACATTTTGGTAATTGTCTAGTACAGTCTACTCGTCATTCAGTATAGTTTCGAAAAAGTTATTATGTTTTAAAAGGTGTACGAACACTTTTGTGGGTAACTGTATATTTGAACAACCGAATTCACTTTCACATTTTCTACTTTGAAATCTACAGTAATGGGATTATTTGAGGACTTACCCATTATAATAATCTTACCAATTGTCGTACCCATTTCTTGTACCTTTGACGCGGACAACAAATTAAATGGAACATCCGGTGAATATAAATTATCCCTCAGCTCGCCTTTTATAAAAATTTTGCTCTTTGCACTGAAATCTTAATTAGCGTCTTCAAATTTTGAATTTTGCAGTTAAATCTTCTCCGTTTATAATATGATCCGATGCTTCCGCGAATCCAGCAAAAATTATATTTCTTCTTTTCTTTTATTTACACATTTATAATCATCTGCCATGAACACAAACCCGTTTTCATTTGTACTAATATCTGGTTGTACACATTGTACAGTTTGCAATGTTCTTTGGTTTTCATTATTTTTATATTCATTGCTCTTTTTCTAATAATGACAGTTCTTCTTCAAATGTTCCTTCTTGCCACATTCATAACATTTCATTACATATATTGAATGTGGTTTTGAACTACTAGACAATATATAATTTGTCATCAAATTTGTCTTCTTTCCAAAATGTTTATTTTTAACAGAAAAATTTTCATCATATTTCTTCTTATTTTTATATCTCACCGCCTGGAGTATCTTCGTATTTGTATCACGGATTTCATTCTCCAGCTTTACTTCATGATCTAAAAGTCTTGTTTTTACAAAAGCTATACTTAAATTATTTTCTGCCAGGATCTCATTCGCAGTTATGACTCCATTATATAATGATGGAAGTGTTAAAAGTAAATGTGATATTATATCTACTTCTTCTAATTTAGCACCTGCTGATTTTAGTACGCTTACTAACCCGTCAAATATTGTGAAATGTTTCATTAATGATATATCGCTTTGCAATTTTAAACCAAGCAGTTTCTTACGCAAAGCCAGTGGTGTTGCAGGAAGACACGTACTCAAAACTTCCATACGCTGAACCTCTCACCAACAAATACTTAAAAATTTTGTTTTATGCCCGTGTTCGTTTATTATCATATTTTAAATTATGACAATTTTACCATACACGAATCAGAAATAGTATTCACTTCTCGAAAAAATTAAAAAACGCTAACTAGGCTTATAACCTATTGAAATATATTTAGTTACGGAAATTACTTTAATATTTTTCACTATTTGAGCTTCTATTTAACTAAAGAAGGTGTAAAATATGTTCTCTCTTTATGAGACGTCTGCGTTAACTGACAAGATTCAACTCGGTGAAAACACTAGCGATTAGAAAAGACAAAATACAAAATCACATGCCTTCACGATCAAATCATATAAGGTGGTAAATAAAAAACTATTCGCTAGATTGATTTTTGCATTCAATCTATTTGTTGAAATTCAACAAAGCTCTTTCGGACTTCGCAACGCGGTGCAAACGTTCCAGCGGTTCATGGACGAAGCACTGCGCGGAATCGAGTGATGCTATATATACATAGGTATGACCAATTTTTTGGTCATAGGTATGACCTATTTTCCTCGCAGTGATAATCAACATTCCAAGTCTCGGGATGTCGAAGCATATCGTACGTCATTCTCTCCCCCCCCTCTCTCTCTCTCTCTCTCTCTTTGTAGGAAAATGATAGGAATAAAAAATCATTTGAACTAATAAAGAAGAAATATTCCATTACCTGTCAATTTATTCACGTATTTTATGTTATATTTTCGCGACAATGATGATATTTAGCAATGAACTCTGCAAGGTACGTTACATATTTCATAGATTCGTTCGACGATACTTGGGGCAGCCAAGATCTAAATCAACACTGCATATTCCCATTCCGTCTAAAATGTCCTTTTCGATGTGATCTCCTTTGTATGCGACGGCCGGGGCTGTGTAGTCGCGAACAAAACTCCGGAATAATTTCACTGATATCTTCTTACTGATAATTTTCGCCTCCGAAATTTTTGAATGAGATCCCATACCCGAAATTCATGACGTACAATACAGTCTTCCTGTAATTCGTCGATAAATGATCGAATTACATGTCCAATTTAAATTCTATTAGCTCGTAAACTTCATTAGAAACATCTATAATGATCATTTCTTTACATTAGGATTTGTTATTAACAAAGAAACCATTCATATACAATATACAATGAATTTGAACCATCTAAATAATAATAAAATACTTATTTAAGTGTTTAAAAACTTCTTTTAGTACTGTCACCAATAATTAATGATACACCATTTTCGCTACACTGTAACGATTTAATTTATTCCAAGTTTTGCAAGATCTATTTATTAACGCGCACACACATAAATTAATAATTTATAAAACAGAGAAAAATAATTCGAATGCTGACCCGCTTGGCAGGAATCTTGTACATCTGCATCCTCTCTCCGCTGATTTCCACGACTCAGCCATGTTTGAGGCGATACGTAAAGATCCCAACAGCCATCTTGACGCGCAATCAAACCACACCCCTCGACCAATGAAAGAGGCGCAATCCTTTTCATCGCACGACCCGCCATCTTCTACCTCCTCGTCAGTACTATCTCCGGCTCCACCTATCTAGTAGCATTCGTTACCGAATGGAGGACCACCCATAAAAATGGAGGCCACCCTCCCTGCAGAGTCTACCTCTTCCGACGAACAATTAATATTTGGCTCCTAGAACAAGTCACCCGGCGGAGCTATACAGGATGTTCGACAATTTTTTTAACAGCCGAAAATGAGGGGTAGCTGAGGCCATTTGAAGTAACTTTAATTAGAGGCTAGGGCGCGAATTACAACGTGGTCGATCGATCGAGTGAAACGTGCTTCGGCCGTGGAGCGCGATAGAAGATGGGGGGCTCCGTGCTGCGTTCGAATCAATGAACACGTCACGGTGCGTGAACTACCGAATTTTATTTTACTACGTTACAGTGATAATTTTAAGAAAAACGCTATTCATCCTTATTTCAGAATGTCTGAAGAATATTTACTAATTTTTCGGACCCGAAATAATATGTAGTTTAACCATGACAGCCGTTTTAATTTTCTGGTGTGCATGACGACACCTCATTCGTACCATATGAAATTTTTATGCAAGGTGTACAGTGAAGATTAACAAAGTTCGTAAATGATATTCTAATTTAAATAATTCAGTGTCCGAACAGAATTCAACGAATGATTCGCAAAGTTAATTTAATAATAAATAATCGCGTTAAGGGACGTAAAGGATTTGTTTATTAGAGAAATATGAAAAATATTATCAATAAGGAACTCACCCATTTAGTTGAGGATGCATTTGCTAGCTGGAATTGTGGCTCACGATGTCGAAGTGCACTGACCTCGTACAACGTACAGCTGATCGGTATAAACCTCTGGTATGGTTATTTGCGAAGATCATTTACACTGCACTGTCACCAAACACTGATCACTTAATTAATCACTGATAATCCAAAACACTTGTAGATATTACGAAAGATCACTGAGACTCGTTCGCGGATCATCGTTTATTCGACGTGTTTGTTCGAGAGTTGATATTTCACTGCCGAAAAATTCAGGCTTCGGCCGTAGGCTCTTGTCATTCGTCGTTCGGTCGTCCGAGGAAATGACACCCGATACCATTTCCTTCGAATTGTCATTAATTAAGAACAAAGAGCGCAGGGTATCGTCGGTGACAGCGGGTCGGCCGCAGTTTACGTCTCTGCATATCTTGTTTATTTCATATGGCGGTACCCTGCGCTCTTATAACGTAATTAACGGCCGTTCGAGGAAAATGATACGGATGATTGCGTACTGAAGGACGCAATATATATTATCAATTACTTTCCAGTTATTCCAGTATTATTTTATACCATGAGGAATCAGACAGTCAAGTTGCTATGCAAAAATTAATTTGACGAAGGCTACGACGACGACAATGGCAACAACATCCGTTGCGACGATGACTACGGGAGCAAATGAAAAAACCATGTATAAGTAAAAATCAAATTGGAGATGTTCTTTTGGCGAAAAATCAGAAAACTTTGAAAATAATTTTTCTTGTTCTTTTCTACAGAAAACTCGCTTTAAGGAAACGGTTGATCTAGCACAACATGCGAATCTTGGGTAGAAGTTATTCCATAGTCGGCAACTATTTCAAATTTTTCGAAATCGTGGAAAGAAGATTTCATCCCCGATGTCCGCGTGCAAACTGTTGGTAAAATCTAAAGATTATATTCACAGTTTGTTCGAAACGTCTACGAACGAGAATGGAAGACGAATCGACGATAATTTATCGTTAAAAATCTGTGAAATTCAGTGAGATCGATTTATGTTACCGATCAAGCAATGTATAAGTTGTATAATTTGGAGTTTCGTATCGATCATATGTATTCATGATTATTTGAAAATATCCCTAAACTTACAGATAGATTTGTATAGCTCGTCATTATCGTAAGAAACGCCAATACTAAAAATTACGCGCTGCGATTGTCACAAACGAATCATTCGTACAAAATTCTTTAATCGATTGTGTGTGTGTGTGTGTGTGTGTGTGTGTGTGTGTGTGTGTGTGTGTGTGTGTGTGTAAAGACAGAATTAAACATTTCAAATTTAAGACCGACAGTGAAACACGGTGGTTGGAGTGTAATACTGTGGGGTTGTATCTCGTCTGCAGGTGGAGGTGATATAGTTTTTATCGATGGTATTGTGGACAAAATATTACGTAAAGTTGATAAAACTTTCCTGATAAAGGACAATGATCCCAAACACAAGGCCAGAATTCTACAGGAATATTTAATACACAATTTGACCGCAAAATTCGTACAATACATACAAGGACAACAACAGTATTAAAAGAATGTTTGTTAGACGAATGGACATGGATTTCACCGGATCATTTAAATAAAATCATCTGTAACAAGCCTAACCGATTACATGAAGTAATAAAACAAAAGCGTCAACCCACAAAATATTAATATTATGATAACATGATTAAAAAGATCTTCATTTTATATAAAATTAATGTAATTCATTCACCGTCCGAATATTTTTGCGACGCTAAATTTTGTCTCAATCTTGTTTACCGCTTATTATACAAAAGAACATGTGCAATAAATAAACAACATTTATGTTTCTACTTACTTTAAGAAGTGCTTTGTTACATGAGAAAACAATTGATTCAATAATACTATCGTAAACAGTAAAAAGGAGCAATAATTTTCCTGATAATATCGTGTCCGAATATTAATGCGAGTAGTTTTGAACTTGCTGATGCGCATGTAGTCGCCAAGCTTGAATATACCAGGACCAACGATCTCAACGAGAAGAATGTTGTTGTTCAACGTACGATTGAATCGTTCAGCTTTGAATCGGAAGCTTTCATAATGCCGAACGTGGAATAAATCTTTATTGTAGAATTCGTTCTATCATCCTTTTTAAACGTCTATGCGAAAGCTTTGCACACATCATTGGCACTTTTACTTTTGAGAGGAACCACTCAGGCATATTTACTAAATGTATCGATTATCGTAAGAATATATCGGCGTCCTCAATTATCTCCCGTGTATGACTAAACTTAGATGATATCGGCTTGCCAGAGATCGTCGATCCTTGCACGATCCCTCATCTATGCAGGAAAAACTATCTCCCTGGGGTATGCAGATCGTTCACGTAGTTCACTTTCTCGCCACACATTATTTTCACCTTGTCAGTTTGTAGCCATATGAAAGTGCTGTCATTACTATGTCCTCTCTTAGCGCTATAATATTATCTATTTTAGTCATGATTTCAGATTTCCACTATGCATGAGCTTGTTCTGCATTTTTCGCCAGCTTTTCGATAGCCGTTATTTTGTTTAAAATTTCAGACTTTCACGTAACACTAGTCTGTTCCACATGTTTCATCAACTTTCCGTTAGGAGTTATTTTTCTACGTAGCTCATCGCAGCCTTTGTTTCAAACACCGTCACTGAACAATTAGATGGCTGCGACATCGTTTGCTGTAGGATTCGCAACATAACCGATCTTAGCGGACAATGCTTTCGACTCAGACTTGCTCGATTGATAACGCTTTATTAATGGACATTTTTTCGTTCCTTAATCCAGTTTTTCATCATTTCTATCATTGACTCGAATCGTTCTTGTTGTTGTTCAATCTGCTGTATTTTCTGATATATGTCGCCGAGTCTCAACTCTATATTTTGAAATTTCACATCACAATTTTCGTCTATGGATATGGTTTGATTGGTTTTACAGCAATTCCAACGAATACTCATTTCATCGAACAATTTTGTAAAACCAATTGACATTGCATTCGGTATTAACCGAACTAATATTCGCGTAATTTAATTTAAAGTCAATTCAGCTTCGCGAACTTCTTCGATTATGGACATTACATATTTCGCTGTCGTGGCCGGTGTATCCGGCATTTTTCGATGACTTCGCAATTTCAGACATTCCACCAACTCGTTCGGATCGTCCCAATGCACGTAATCGTTCGGGTTGTTAGTCACATGTATCCATGTTGAAAGCTTAATTTCTTTTCCTGATAATGCCGCGTACATGTGCCCTCTAATGTTTTTGTACTTGCAGCCCCTTTTTCCCATTATCTGATTCCCACGTCGATGCGCATGCATAGCAATGAGAATATTTTTGTAAATTTTCTTATCGATCTCAGTATACAACTCCTCGTCGGGTATACTTCTAAATATCATTTCGTAGAGACCTAGAGTTCCCTTATACATAATTTTATTAACGATAATATCATCGTCGCTTTCCACGTTGAACGTAGCGTTTCCAAGTATCAGCTTATTATTATGAAAATGCACTCCGTAAACTGCGTAAGTATTCGCTCGCTAAAGGTCCAAGATTTCCGAATACATGTTGATATTTATTGTGCCGGAAGTATTTTGGCCAACGGTTCGTCCGCCTTGTCGCTGTCATCATTATGATTACGTCATCATTACCTTCCTTTTCTTTTTCAAATGTAGCCCTGGCTTTAAAGCTACTTCGTCGTGCTTCCTCTTCTTCTTGTTCCATTTTCTCTGCACTTTCTTTATAGAGAACGGTGTTTGCATATCCAGCGGTGGATCTGGGATCGGCGTATTGTCGTTCGCTTCTGAAGCGGTATTTTGAACCAATTGTTTCAATAAATCCAGGATCGTCTGTACGTTCGTCACGGTATCCATTTTCTTAGATTTCAGTGCTAAATATTTGTTATGTATAGTTTCGCTGGCTATTTCTTTGACGATCGTAGTTGCTGTCTTTCATCCGACGACGGCAGCAGTGACATATTGTTTGAACTCCAACAATTCTTTCCAAACAAGCGTGTCGGTTATAGTACGACAATCTTGATGAATGTGTCACAGATTCGTAACGTCCTGATTGAATAGAATTAACTGATTGGCATTGTCACGAATTAAGTGCTTAGGTAATCTAGAATCAATTGAAGTGCGAATGTCTGCCCATCGCAAAATTTTCTCTCATGATATCGTGATCGTCGCAAACATCGTCGTCGAAGATGAATACCGAATCTGGTAGAGCATCTGTCGCAGAAATTGTCCACATTTTCTCTCACAGATGAGAACAGTTTGCTCAAGTATTGGTTTTTCGGCTGTCGTAACGATTTCGAGTACTCATACACATTTGCCAATCGCACTCCATTCGGACTCTTCAGCAAATTAATTATTACGTTCGTTTTACCACATCCTGATGGACTGCTTATCACGCATCATACAGTACCTGGTAGCAATGACCTCTATTTCTAAATCATCTCCAAATGGTCATTGAACGTGCGACACGTCGACCTGGATATTCATGGATTGCCGTACACAACGCATGCTCTCTCTCTCTCCCTCTCTCTTCCCCTTCCTACCCTCCCGCGCCGTCACGCTATGCCATCGTCGCTCGCACACTCTTCCAACGCAAGAGTGTCACACACGTTCACGTTATCTGGAAGAAGTAGCGTGTTATATCGTCAAAGTACTGCCCACTTATAGATCTGAATAATGTCGAATACGAATTGGAACTGCTCAATTTGCAAACTTATCACACGATACCGAATATCAGTTCGAATATCGAGAACAATAAATTCTATCTCCGCGAGAAAGACGAGGAGATACGCATTCCTGACGGTTCGTACAAACAGGAGGCGATCAACGCCTACTTGCTGCGCGAGATATGCGCGTTGTATTCTCCTTCCAAAAGTAGGGATAAATTACGCGATGTGGAATATCCGATGGTTTTACGAGCAAACAACAATACTATGAAAAACAATATTATAGACGCGTATAGTGTGAGTTCCATCCTAGGATTTTCTACGGATCGCGTTTTATCACCGAACACGTGGCATACATCGGATACGTCTGTGAATATCATTAATGCGAATATTATTCGAATTCTCGTGTAAGGCGCTGTCAGGATATAAATTTTCAAGAGGAAGGAATGACGGCACAGATACACGTGCGATAAATCATCTCATAACTTGCCAACGTACCGACCGTTTATCGTCATCGATTGCTCTCAACAAAACGAAGCGCTAAAAAATGCCATTGTCAACGTGCAGATCGAACATGCGTACTGCCTGATGATGCATAATTGCATCGAGGAATACAATCCGTTAACGAACATTGTAAGAAAAATTATTTAATTATAAAAACATGTTCTTTTTATTATGAAAACTAATATGTATCAAAATATACTTTCCTAAATAAAAAAATATTTCTCTCTCTTTTCCTCGACCCGATCATTATTAACCGTGTACCTAATTAAGAAAAATGAGCTTAACCGCTATAATCTTGCCTGCTGGTGAAACCGAACTGATAATACAAGCAGCTTGCCACCGAGACCGTTAAGAAAGTAAAAATTATTTCAGCCTCTAGGATATCAAGTTTTACTTCAAGCCTAATGATAAGAATGTTGCCACGGCTACGCACGGGTAATCCGTAAAAACGCTGATGAACATTCACTTGATCAGCCCTATCTTGGAAATCCATTGCAACGAACGCTGTGTATCATGCTAGAGAAAGGACTGTAATAGGTCTCTCTCTCTCTCTCTCTCTCTCTCTCTCTCTCTCTCTCTCTCTCTCATGAAAGGAACAATTCCCTCGCGCCCAACGATAAGAAAAAATTTTAATACTTATATTAGTAAATATCTATATAATATCTTCAAATTCATTTTTCGAATACAAATATATAAATCAGATAAATCGATGTAAATAAAAAAATATTTCTCCCTGCTACTACGGTATTTTTTTTCATAAGTTTGTATTTATTTTTCAACCCTCGTTCGATTCTCCTACTGATCTAGCCCAGTCGTCCGATCCGTCTCTTCCTATTCTTTGCATAAATATAGCGATTACTTCAGTCTCGTCCGCTTACAAATATTTCTACACTTCTTTCACGATAATGTGTGAGTGGCCACTTCTTCTCTTGCTCCGCAGATCGCTATTATGGAAACCGTTAAAAATGGATGCTATGCATCCCTGTACAAGCCTCTGAAGAATGATGTCTCTCTCATTTTTATGAAAAAATTTATGACATCGCACGAAAGATTACGGTAATATCGACTTCGTTTTGATTGGTAATTGATATTGGGACGTATGCAATAAAATTGGAGATTTGACAAATTTTCAACAGTAATAAATCTGAATCCGAGTATAAAGGCTCGTTGCCGCTAGCTCTGCCGATCGAACGAGCCGATCTTTGTAAAATACACGTATCCACTGCGTCGACACAGACCGATTGGACAGGGGAGTAGGCAGATATAAAATAGTTTGAAGCGTTCCGTATCCCTTCAGTGTCATTTGAGAAGGGTACAGTTCCACTTGAAAAGCCGAACGCTATGCTGATTTGTTTTCCATCCGATGTCGGTAAAAGATCAAAGAAAATCGTGCCAAGCGATGCCAAATCATCGGCACGAGGAACAGTTTTAGTCCTAAAGCAAGAATCTGAGACAAGATTAATAGGTCCTAAAATTCTCTCCAAAAATACTGCTCGCTCATATGATGATCAATTGATAAAACGAATACACTTTCATTTAAAAAAAGTTAAGAACACTGTGTATCTTCATGATAATATTGGTTAATATTTTATAATATTTTCAAAGTAAAGTAGCAGGTGTCCAAAAGTAGAAATGATGTAACATTCTTCCATAAGAAGAAGGTGTGAGGACAACCGATATCACCGTAACAGGAGGACGACCGATATGATCAGAGTGCTAAGATGTCGCCTTAACATCCTGTTATTCACCTGTCCCTTCTCTAACGCCTATGCGTGTATAAACCCATAGAAATTAAATAAAGAAGCTCAGTACAGTTACTCTGCCTGAATACGGTTCAACTCGAAAATCATTTAGAAGAACAACGATTGGGTAGCCTCCTACTTGTTTCCTTCCTTTCCATCGTGACGTCTGAACCTGTCACAAAAGCATGGCCCATTTCTGCTCCAGTCCGCTGTCTCTCCTCTAATCGCAGGCGGTGATTGATATTGGTTAAAGACGGTGACAAAGGTTAACGACAGGTAGTATCGAAACCGAGTGAGAGAGAAAAATAACAATGTATACGAAAAATGACAGTCTCACTCGATCTCGCTACTAGCCGTCATTGACCTTTGTCATCGTCTTCGACCAATAACGATCACTACCCGCGATTACAGGAGGAACACCGAACAGCAGCCAAAGTTTGTTTGTACGGGATCTCCGACTGAAAAATTCCGACATTTGTTTCTTTGAGCCGTTCGACATCGACCGAGCCAATCGCGCGGCATGCTCGATTGACAAAAACCAAGCCAGTGGAAACGCGCTTGAAGGTGTAAGCATGCTCACACGAGTACTCTATTCGGAACTTTTTCGAATAAAGACTCAGTTTTCATAAAAGCGAAACAAACATTAGACGAAGAAATAATATAAATGATAAAGCCCGCAAATCACAAAATCTACATATCAGCACGAAACTGTAGAGTTTTGGGAAAGCGGGCAAAGATTGCTGGCTACGGTACAAAACAGATTTGGAATTTTGATGTAACTTTTTTTTAAACAACATTTCATGTTCTTTGGATAGTTCACGAAGAAGAAAATATTGAAATTTTTCAAATTTTTTCTTCCTTTTTTTTTTAGTTTTTCGGTATTACGAACGTCCCTGCAAAATGTAATGGCACACAAAGTCAACTTTAAAAGCAAATTTGATTCCTTGAAATTTCAGAATAATAATATTTAAATTTTTTTCTATATCAAGTTTATTTTTCTTCAAATATGCGAAAGACAGTCTTTAGAATTCTAAGACGTTATTTATAACCGGACATGTCTTCGTAGCTATTTTTTGAGCTCAAAAAGTCCGTCTGAATAATTACGATCCTTTCGCATTGGTATGATAAAAAGAAAGAAACTCTAAATCGGACCCTTGGACATTCTCCTGGCCATCGTAGATCCCTTGGAACGTGAAGTGCACATACCGACCCCAGGACAGACTAGCGTAATTGGTAAAAACCCGAGGTCTCGAACTTTTATTTTTTAACAACCTGATGGACAGTATTTCCAACAAAATCCGTATTGGTTGGTGGGAGTTTCTATTGTGCTGAAAGCTCCAAGGATAGTCGACGCGGAATACGAGCCACAAGAACTTCAGCAGACATAGAACCAACAGAAGCAAACAAGAAGCACCACAGAAACGAAGCTAGCATGCTTCAGGACGAATCTTTCTTTCATAGCTCTTGCCGGTCACGGTTGATGGCCATATATCATGACTCCTGCCGGCCACTGTTGACGGCCATCTTTCACGGCTCCTGCAGGCCATCGTTGACGGCCACTTTCTATACACGAGCGTGCTTTTTAACCAGCGAAATAAGGCCACGCTCGATACAAACAGAAGATTTTTAACCTCCGGCATGCCATCCTTGTGTCACTCTAAAGTATGTGAAAAATGTTACGCTCTCTAAACGTAGTTCCAATGAGTATTCAATATAGAGGTGAACATTATTATGTGTATACATTGTGAGAATGAGAAATAAAAAATAATTGGCCTTGACATAACCATGACATATCGTAATATGTACGCATGTCATTTGATTTTAATCGTTCTGATATACATATTCACACCTGTCCTTACACCACCTACCAAAAATCGGCATGAACTTACTGGAAAATCCAATAGTTGAGTTCGTTTTGGAGTCTGATTCTCGAAAAAATTTCCAAGAAATTAACTCACAAAAAAGTCCATATTAATGAATTTATTCAAACAAGTATGTATCGAGAAGATTATTGAAAGCAACTAACCTCCCAAAGAAGCATTCAAAAGTTATTAATGAACTATTCAAAAAACCTCCAAGATATGTTGACCCTCTTCTCCCCAGAAAACGCTTCCAAATACAAATAGTGAAATATTAAACCACAAAAAAACTCAGTAAAATGTTAAACTCCAGAAGGATACAAAAACACTCCAAAAAGTATTTATTACCATTTAGTTTCATTTCAAGAAAGTACCCATATCAGAAGTAGTTGTCCACTTTATATTTGACTTGAATTAGAAGAAATTACTAAAATCAAAAGTAGGTGCTCCGTTTATTCAGGGTGCACCATACTAGCTAATTAGAAAATCACGATGAAACATTAATATTTTAAACGGATTCACATATAACGAATACTTGGAAAAACCAGAAAAATTATATCTAAGGTAGACTTTTGTACAAAAAGCGTAGAAAAAATTCACATCGCCATTTTCATTATCTGATTCCATCGTCCATATTAATGTTGCATTTTAAAGCACTTGTCTGATTTATTACAAAAAACACTGAAATCGTAAAAATAGCCTTGAAGATATATTTCAAGTGTCTTGAAGACGTCTTGCCCCAGACTTTAAAACGACGTCCAATTTAGGACGTTTTTAAGACGTAAGACGTTCAGACTTAAAATGGACGTAAAATAGCGTCTTTAACATGTCTAGTGCTTATTGGGTCATCTCCATCCTTCAGGATGCCTTTTGGAACCTTTCTGTTCGCCAGCAGAATTCTTACAATGGGAAATATTTTTTCGCATTACTAGTAACTTTGGAATACCAAAGCTATTGAATTTGTGAAGAATTATTCATAACTACTCGAATTTGAAAAAATTCGTTGTAAAAATAATATGAGGAAGTTCCAATGTTCTTCCACCTTCCTTTAATTCTGAATTTTCAAAATTGCTTTCATTAGATACAGTCCTATTATTATAGGAATTGAGGATTATTAAAATGAACAAAGTATGAATATACTAAACGTAAAGTACTTTTAAACGTGGCTAAAGTTAATAAGGTCAGTGTAGATTCACCTTCCACTTACATCCCTTTTACTGAGTGTCTACAATTCTTTTGCATATCCAATAGGCATAGGAAGGCTGAGGAATATGGTAAAGAAAGTTAATAATTTCTATTGCTTACGTACGATATGATGAAACGACGATAGATTTTTAAATTGGAAACAAGGAACTACTGCATACAGCATTCTTAATGTATTCTGTCCATTATTTGTCCTTAACAAGATTAGCATGGTGTTTGATACACTCCGTCGGAAATTCCAGTATACGACACCGGACACCTCTGTTCCCTGGAATTGAGGGTTGCTTCCAGCTGTACTTCCACTGTACACCTTTTATAACTCCCAAAATATGCGTCGCACGAAAAAATGTTGTACACAAGATGCATGGTTTGAAGGGGCACATTATGTAATGCATTTATTTTTTTGTATAGGTGGAGGCGTTTAGGAAATTTGAAGGTCAAGTTTGTTTTTTTAAAATATATTACTATATTTTTTACGTCAAAATATGGAAGAATAATCGAATCCTAATAGTTACCAAGTAATTTCACTTTATTTCTTGAGAATTTTCTTTACATGATATTAAGTTGGAAATTGGCCATCTGTAGCAGAGTTGTGCTTTATTCGAATAACTTTTTATCTAGTCAATAATTCACGAATAAATTATTTGCGAGTAGTTTGTTCACGCATAATTCATTCGCGAGTGTAATGTTACTTGTTTTCGCGAATAAAAATAATTTATTTGTAAGCCTTTATGAGGATATTCCACGTGAAATCGGATACCTGCTGGAGTACTATTGAACTACCAAACCGATGAGAATGAAGTTTTAGGTTGTTATAGCAGAGACATAAAAGTAGTTTCAATGAAAAAATGGATTTTTTACGATTTATTCTGAAATTGTTTTAAACAAATGCTATGTTTATATAGCACGGTACTATTTAGAAAATTTGAAAAAAATAGGGGAAATAGTCCCAAGTTATATATTTAAAATTACTTAATATAAGTATGCGGTAAAACCAACAAGTGTAACTAGCAAAAACGTCGACAAATTCAGTATCTATCGTTTTTGATCATGATCTCCGCTGAAACGAAATTTGCAGAAATTTGAGCACACTGTTTGCTATAGTACTTTATGAGGGAATTAATATAAAACTGACAATATTTTTTGTTTTCGAGGGATCTGCAATTTTCCGATTTTTCCTTGATTCTTTATATTTCTGCGACCACAGTTTGCAACAAAAGAATCTGAAATGATATTTTAACGTGATTTTTTTCAGACTATCAAAAACCGCCGAAGAGGGGAAATGGGCGAAAAAACGCGCGATTTAATTTACCCAGTAACTACCCTCGCGGGCAATCTACAAGGTTTTGCACGAAGGGGTTTTTCTTGGTTTTGGTCCAAGAGTACTTTTGATCATCTAATTCGACAAGGTTCTTTTCTAAATAGTTGTTATAAAAACACAGCACTTATTTACTCTTCTTTCGATTATTATTTGTTTACTACTGCTACCAATTGCAGCTTACTTTCTCTCCTACAATACCATAACTTTCTCTCGAACCATCTTTTTGTAAAGTTATAAATATTAGAGTAACTAAGAGTGACAGAATCTAGTGCGGCACCCTATTTAATATCGGCGTGGGTAGCGGTGTTATTGGCCTTGAGTTAAGCACTTCTTTGTTGGTATATGGTGAGCGAGTGAAAAAGAAATATGTAAATGTGATAATGAAGGAATCGAAGCACTCCTGTTCTGTTAACGATTTCTGAAGGTGCATTCTTATTTATATAAACATTTTGTTCTTGTTTGCTGATAGCGAATAAAAATTTTATTCTCATTCGAATAAGTCCTTTTTGAATAAATGAATAAAAATTATATTCTTATTAGTTGTTCGTCAATCGAATGTAGTTTGCCCAACTCTGGACCATAGGAAATTTTGCAGTTTATGACATTTCTGCTATCGCTTTAGTGGCTTTGGAATCTGCTGAAAGGGAAATGCCCTTTACGCTAATGATTGTACCCAAATACTTGATCTCAACCCTTATGTGTAAACCACAAAATTCGCCGCTGTTTCAGCACGATAAGAAAACGCTGCATAATTAAATTTCAATAAGACGAGAAGACCGCTTAGAAAACGTGTCCAGACTCGTTACAGATGCTGCGGAAGAGAGAGAGAGAGAGAGAGAGAGAGAGAGAGAGAGAGAGTGAGAGAGAAACCGTTGCGATGCATCTACCCCTCCCTCTCACCCCAAAGCATCTCCTACAATGTAAAAATGCAAGCGCGATAAAAAGTGCTGCATAATTAACTTCAATAAGATGAGAAGACCGGAAGATAAGCGACTATCGATAACGCGTACGAAATGCGAAACCGCGAGACTCCCCCCGCCGGGGAGCATGGGAAAAATTTGGGAAACAAAAATATTTCTAGTTTTTGTAGATAATAAGATATTTTAATTTCTTAAAATAAAATTTTTTCAGACACATACAGTTGCCCACAAAAGTGTTCGTACATCAGAACTAAATTTGTTCAATTTAATTTTATTAGTATTTACGTAACGTTCTTTGGGATTGTGTTTACACGTAATAAAAAAACATTTCGTAATAGGAATAAATAAAAATGAACCTTTTTTTAAAGTAAATATAGCATATTTATTATGTCGTATAAATATCGTTGTCACAAAAGTCTTCGTACACTTAATAATAATACGAAATTAGACTATTAATACTTTGTATTAATACTAGTAATACTAGTAATACTAGTAATACTTTTGCTTCAATTACAACTTATAATCGTCGCTGCAATGATTGCACTAAGTTGGAAGCAAATTTCATTGCTTATATCATCCCATTCAGTTTCTAAAACGTTTTTTACCTCTTCCCTGTTTGAGATCAGTGTATGTGTTTTTAATTTTTTGCTCCAATTCTTTTCACACAGATGTTCAATTGGTTTGTGATCCGGAGACTGAAGATGCTATCACATGGAGGATATTATAGATAAGTCATTGTAGTGCTAAATACGATTTGCGTTTAGGATCATTATCTTGGTAGAAATTGTAGTCATTCAAAATTCTAAATTTCTCGACATTAACTTTCAAGTTATCTTTAAGTATATTCAGATACACAAATTTATTCATGATACCATCAATTTTGTACAAGTTGCCCGTCCCCTTTACACTCATGTAACCTCATACCATTACCGATCCACCATTACCTTTTGCACTCGCTCGCAAATTCTTCTTAATAAAGGCATACTAACCACATCCACTCCACTTCTTTTTCTTTCCATCATTGTTAAAAATGTTATATTTACTTTTGTCAGAAAATGTAGTTTTTTCTCAAAGCGACATGGTTTTACCGCCATAATGTTTTGCAAATTGCAATCATTTCTTACGATTAGTTTCACTTAAGAATGGCTTACTTCTTGCGGTATGTGCATAAAATTATTTCTATGTAATGTACCACGTATCGTTTCAGCATACACATCAATTCCATTGAATTCTTGTAATTCTTTTGCAATACTTGTTGCTTTTATTTTTCTTAAAATAAAAGGGCCTAGCCGATTATTATGTTAAAATTGCCCTTAGAGGTTTTTTAATGAGCGTTATAACGTTCGATAGCTGACCAAAAAAACCCATCTGTACAAAATTTCAACCATGTAACTTGTCCGTGAGGATAGTTACAGGGTAAATTAGATTTGGGCGCTTTTGTGTCCATTTTCCCCCTTCGGTGACTTTCTAAAATTTTGAGAAAAATGTCGCTCATTTCGAACACCAAGCTGCATATTATAAATATTTTTCAGATTTTTCGGTTGCAAGCTGTGGTTATCAAAAGTGGAAAACCAAAAAAAATCGGAAAATTGAAGATACCTCGGAAACAAAAATTTAATTTCCCTGGTAAGGTACTGTCACAAGCAGTGCGCTCAATTTGTCTCAGATTTTGCGTACAGCTGCGACATTGTAAAAAAAAAATGAAAACCGAATTTGCCGACGTTTTTGCTGTGAGGAAGAAAGTTACTACTTGCTGAGTCTACCGCAAGTATAAATTAAGTAATTTTAAACGTTATTGCATTAAAGCAATCAATTTTTTAACCTAGAGAATGCGATATCTTATTCGGGAATTAATATAAAAAAAAACACAATTCTTTGTTTTCGAGAAATCTTTAATTTTCCGATTATTTTTGTCTTTAATTTTTGATAACCACAGATTGCAACCAAAATATTGGAAAAAACTCAATAACGTGCAGTTTGATGTCCAAAATAAGTCACATTTTTCTCAAAATTTTAAAAAATCACCGAAGGGGAAAATGGGCGGAAAAGCACGCAATCTAATTTACCCTGTAACTACCCTCACAGATAAGTTGCAGAGTTAAAATTTTGATTGATTTTTCTTGATCAGCTATCGAACGGTATAATACTCATCGGAAAACCTCTAAGGTAATTTTGACCATCTTAATCGGCTGGGCCTTTTACCTGTTTGTGTTGTTTACAGTGAAAGTCAAAGGAGATGACCCGATTCCAAATCAAATTCCTTCTTTTTGCGTCGTAACATTTATGTAGTATTTATCGAAAATGAAAAACTCTATGCTATCTTTAACAAATAAAAATAGCATACATGTGCTGTCATTCCGTCCGAGACTGTAACTGTGACATCTCGGTTTCGAGTTTCATTCAATTCTCCAGTCAGTCGAGTAGAACGGTCGAGGAGTAAACATTGAATACATATTAATTTATCTACAAATGCTTGAAAACGCTATCCTATAACGCTATCATATAATTTTCTTTTATTAAATGAAATGTTACAAAAGAGTAACCTACATAAGTAAGTTAATACATTTTTATTCAGAATGATGCGTCGAATCGTGCATAGAAAATGATATGGTTCCAGTAAAAAGAAAATAAAGATGACCTTCGTGTGTCCTTCAAGCGATGACTTAGAAAGAAAATAGCGGCACTGGATTAAATCCTCGAAATAGAAAAAGTTTCGTTTGAAACATTTCTTCAAAGAATGTGTTATGAGCCGAGGGCCAGCCAGGTTGGATGGCCGGAGGTTGCATGCAATTGGGATTTTTGATAGGGGTGCGTAGACCAGCCGATGCTTATTTCGGCACGGGTGGCTACCTTTAAGGTAAGGATAGTATTTGGGGAAATTGGTAATAGGCAGCCTCGTAACTTTGTAAGAAAGAGAAATAAAGATATACCTCGAGCGGTAAAGACATATCTTTGTGGGTTATACCAACTACTGCTTCGAAATAGGAAATGGAAATGATTGAACTTGTAACCAAAGAAAACTGGTAAAAGATAATTTATTGCGCGTTTTGGTTTTTTACAAATGTATTTAAGTGTTCGCGGACTCTATCGCACTCTCAGGTTTTCGCATTGAGTCGGCGGGGGCTTCTAATTTGATATATAATTTCCTACTAGATTGTTCGAAGGAGAATTAAGACTCGATCTCACTAGAGTTTCCACGTCGACGAATGACTCGAAACTAGCCCGATTTCTGGTCGCGTTTGGGCCCTTTATATAGCCAGATTTTCTCTGGAAAAATGGTAGTGGGGATGTTCCTATGTGGTCCGATTCCAGAAACGTTCGTCGTCGTACCCCTGGAGATACTTGACTCGCGATATACAAATGAACCCCTGGCTGGCTGGCGCCAGCCTGGTGTATGTTTTCAGAAAGAAATATAAAAAATTCATGGGAAGATTCTCCGTACGTTACAAATGAATATGGGACACCCTATAGGTACAAAATACAATAATAAAGAGATACGATTATTCGAGCCAATCGGCTCGTTGTTATAGTTAAATAACTATAAATTAATAATAACTAATATATTAAATAACTATAGTAATTATAAACATATTGTTAAATATATATATTTAAATATTTATGTAATTATGTGGCGTAAAAGTCAAAATTATACTAGTGTTCGAATACTTTCGTTACCCACTACAAATACTCTGGTATAATTTTTTTCGCGAAATATATATCACAGTTTGGTGATTATTATCCACAGAAATATGTAAAAAGAAAAACAGAACATTGAAGTAGTAAAAAAAATTCCGATATTATTTACCACTGGATTCCTCCATTGGTGTTGATTACGCATAGCTTCGGCCCTGTCGTACAGAGAGAAGCGAGCAGCGAAGGACATGGCGGCAAAACGTCGTGTACATGTTGCTGACGAACATTTTCTCGATCTGCACGAAATGTACATCGTTTCGACACTATTACCGGGTCCTTTCTTCTTCAGAAATGGGTAGAGATTTTGTGCAAGACAAACAACTCTTCGTAAAAGTACAAAAATATTGCGCAGAAACTGCGCACGTCGACAATTTTTTAACCTTTGACATTAATTTATTGCTATTTAGGACTGAAAACAATTAATAAATTGCACGCCACTATATTCGGGAAAGCTTCCTCTATCTTTAAACACTGATTAGAACTTTCTAATGTTTTTACTTTTCATGCAATACCCCATTTTTGTCGAAAATTTTAGGTTTTTTCACAGAAACTCGTTTTTTTCAAAAACTGAGGGTGATGGAGCAATTCGGTTCTCGGATCCTTGATCGGGAACTGAAGCTCTACAAAAATTTCATAGTGGCTATAGGAAATCAAAAATCGTGTCTGACAGTGTAATGAAGAGGTGGAGTCTGCGGTTAGTGGCTATTTTAAGGAGCTCGAGGCGTTCTCACTATAAACAGGGTATCGAAGCTATTCAACACCGCTGGGAAAAGTGTAGCCAGCTAAAAGGAGATTGGGTTGAAAAATAAAGATATTTGTTCCCGAATATCTTGTGTTTTCTTTGTTAGATCGGGTACTTCTAGGAGCACCCTCGTATTTATTTCGAGGATGGAGGATCCGACAGAAGAATGAAGAGAAGTGGAAGGTTTCTTCCTTTTGAGGAGGTTTTGAGGTTGTCAGGTATAAATTAGTCTTCTGGCCCGGATTCATAGGGTAAAAAGGAGGCACACCCTCGAGTCGGAGGGTGACCCGGAACCAGGTTCTAACATTTTGTTCGCTTCCCATATTTGATTAATAACATGAATATTCCTTAATGCACAACAAAACCACTGTAACTGAATAATCTTAGATGAGTAGGTAAGAGGTTCGTATAATAATTGTCGCTTAATGCACAACAAAACCACTGTAACTGAATAATCTTAGATGAGTAGGTAAGAGGTTCGTATAATAATTGTCGCTATAAACACAATAGTTTAATCGTGTTCTAATGTCAAAGTGTTGCAACCGTCATGGGTTTCCCCTACTGTCCTCATATCGTTGCTACTGTATACTTACTGTATATTGACGTTCATCCTCAAGGGTTAAAAAAAGTTATCCTGTTTTACAGTGCGCTTAAATTCTTCCTTGAGTTAGTGTATATCTGAAATAATTTGGTTTATATTTTATACATACCTGCTAGTCCGATTTTACCAGCGCAGGGTGATAACTTCGAATATTTTCTTTTTATCCTTATTAAGATCACCGTGCACCATTGCCTAGAAGAACCAATTAAATCAAAATAATCTTTATAGCGTATGTTCATTTGAAAACTTGAAATCTAAATATCTCGAAAATACAGGGTTCCCCGGAAAGAATCATCCGATTTCAAAAATTTATATTTTAAAAAATTACACACAGAAAATTATAATTCAAACACGAATATAATGGAAAAATGTGCGAGTTTTACTTTTTATTATTTTTTTCTCAATAGGTGGCACTAGCTGTTTGCTTGTTTTGCTGTATTGTGAAAGAACGTGAAATGGCGTCTATGGAACAAAAGGCTTTTTGTGTTCTCTCGTTTGCGAAATGTGAGTCAGTAATCACTGTTCAACGTGAATTTCGCAGGAAATATGAAAGTAACCCACCGACAGCTCAGAGTATTCGCAGATAGTATCATCAGTTCCAGGACACTGGATGCCTGTGCAAAAGAAAAAGTACGGGGCAGCCAGGTGTATCTGAAGAAAATGTTGAAAGAGTGCGAGAGACTTTTTTACGCAGTCCAAGAAAATCCACCATTTCTGCTAGTCGTGAACTTGGAATGCAAGAACTTTCATATCACAATGATATCATACGTGTAACGAAAGGAAGTTATATTGAACACTTGTAAACAAAAACTCACACATTTTCCCGTTATATTCGTGTTTGAATTATAATTTTCTGTGTGTAATTTTCTAAAATATAAATTTTTGAAATTGGATGATTCTTTCCGGGGAACCCTATATTTTCGGAATGAATACTCAATACAAACGTTACTCGATTTGTAGGGGAATTTGTTTTTTTTTTTGTTGATCGCTTTGAAGGATTTTTGGCAGATTACTTTGTTTCTTTAAATGGAAACTTATATTTTTATTTACAGATTTTTATTCCACTCGAATAATGAATAACTTTTTGCATGAAACACTGGACATCAGATTTTATCTTACGCGATAGACTAACAAAGATCTCTATTAATTAATAAATAACATGTCGGCATAAAAATCAATTAACATTAAATTTTGTGACGTATGCCATGTGTTAATATGTTTGTTTTCGTTGAAATTGATTAGAGAAAGACGTTTCGTAAAAAAGACCCCACGCAACGCCACTTACAATTTCTTTCGATGACATTGGACTTACACCACTTTCAAAATAAACGGCTCAAATAAAAATCACAATTTTTTATTACTTTAAGTCAATTATAGGACATTCTTGAAAAATAATATATATATATATATATGTAGAAATTTGTTCAATATTTAAACAATATTGAATCTGTAGAGACTAGGAAAGGACTGAGCGTGATGAAGACAGAGAATATCGCGTACCGTATCTACAACTAAGATTATAACTACTCGCTTAACTCTACGACTCGTAACGCTCCTCACTCAACGACTCTCGAACACACTCTACCTGACCCGGCCTTCGCCAACGTTTCTCTTTTATTGCTTACCCTAAACACAGAGTCTTAGAACTACGGTCTTAAGCCTAACACTCCTCCTCGTCCTAAACATACCTAATAAATTACGATACTACATATAGGACATTCAGTTAATTTTGAAAATGGTCTAAGTCAATTCAAGCTTTAAAAACAACATTTTCCTATGAAATTCACACAAAATTTCATATCTATAATAAATTTCCATTAATCAAGACTAATAAAATTATAAATTAAAATGTCGCATAATGTAAAACTATTTTTTAATTTATTCAAATGCGATTCATTAAATATCTCGAAACAAGAAATATATGACTTAAACCACTTTCATAATTATGGGCACAATTTTCGATTCCCAACTCAGTGTTTTTAAAACATGGTTTCCTTTGACGTATATTCAGTATCATATTGATATATAACTGCTGTCAACATTATCCGGTTATAATGCAAGTGCAGAATGACGGACTAAATTAATTTAACAAGATAGCTGATTTAGATAAGCTTGATATACGCATAAGCAAGTTAAATAAAAAGAATTAACTAACTCCGTTAGTTATTGTAAGTATCCCTAGAATTCTCTATACTGATTCCATTGAAAAATTTAAAAGAAGAAACGGAAAAGGAAAAGGATTTTTTCAGAAATTTTCCAATAATAGTTTTGTGTTCTGGCATACGCATAGAAAACTAAGTAAACACGATGTGTGCTGATCACTTTAACCAATTGTAAGCTGCTTCGCTAGCGTAGATAGCCGTTACCAATCTAAATATAATCACGATAGCGAAACCCTAAATTACGTAATCTGATAAGACACATGTTACTCAATTCTTTACTTGTTGTTAGTTTCAGTTTTCAACTATCTCTTAACATCGACATGCTCATAATGAAAGCAAATGTTGAAGCACAAATCATTTTCAGGAATATTTGTAAAATTTATGTTATCAAGTATATCGACAGAACACTGGCTATAAAAACATACTACTATTCAATTTGTGGTTGAGAAATCTATCGATAAAATCAGTTAAATCGGTTAATTCTAAAAGAAATAATTAAAATTTACAAAATACACTTTTTGCAAACAATTTTTTAAACATTGTCTAGTGACCTAATCGGTCTAGCATCTCAAAAAAATGTACATCACATGGTCCAATTATAAAAAGTCATTTCGTAATACAAAGTGTATGAAAACTTATTGGTCTGATTATATTGTTACATCTAAACTATATGAGTAGGTTATTTCGGTTTCGGATACTCCCGGGAGTCGGATAGAGATCGGGTGTATTAAACGGGTGAGACAGAATTCGATATAACAAATTTATTTCGAAAATATTTATACAAAATGTGAAGTGTACTTAATAACTGAGATGTATGCGTACCAGTGTACTTAGTATTTAGCTTAATCTTAGTTAATTAATAATAATATTAATGATAATAATAACAATGATAATAATAAAAATGATAACACTGATAACACAATGCTTGATTCTAAATTATAAATACGATACTATTTTATATACAGGCTGTTCCACAATTATTTTAACTGCCGAAAATGAGGGTAAGTGAGTAACTTTATCCTTTGCGAAAATGCAACCTGCGGCTTTGTTTACGAATTATTAACGAAAAACACTGACCAATGAGAGGTGACGGCGCGAAGTTCGAGAGCCCGCAGCACGAGGCTTTGACAGAAGGTCGGGACGGACTCGAGCCGCATTCGAAGTATTGAACAAGTCACGAAGCGTGAACTTTCCGGTCTTTTTTAGTACGTAACAGTGATATTTTTAAGAAAAACACTGTTCTCCTTTACTATATACAGGGTGTCCCAAAAATGTCTCGCAATTCGAAAGTAGGGAATTCCTGAGATCATTTGAAGCAACTTTCTCCTTAGCGAAAATGTAATCCGCGGCTTCGTTTACGAGTTATTAACGAAAAACAGTGACCAATCAGAGACGAGATCATTTGGCGCAAGACGGCCGAGCCAATGAGCGGAACTGGGCTCCGTGCACTCGTTGGCTGGGCCGCAGCCTGCCAGCCGAGTTCGCCTCTTATTGGTCAGTGTTTTTCGTTAATAATTCGTAAACGAAGCCTCAGAGAAAATTTTCGCAAAGGAAAAAGTTGCTTCGAATGACCTCAGGAACCTCCCATTTCCGGATTACGAGATATTTTCGGGACATCCACAACGCGATACAATTATATTTCAGATCTTTCAATTTGAGATGCTGCTCGTTCGATGGTCCGATTTCGACTCTCCGATTGTCCGTTGGTAACACTCTTCCGTGGCAACTCCTATCTTGATTTGGACAAGTTGCCGTAACAATGTATATCTCGCCTCCTGTCTACGGCCGCAGCGCCAAGCTCCCAATGATCGCCTAAATGCTGCACACACACCGTACCGAAAGCAGTGCCCATGGGGAGCGGGAAACGTTCCGAGCACTGCATTAGAACGTACACACTATATGCGCCGCTCTCGTGCCGTGCCATGCCGTTTTGCCAATACTGTCGCACGCCTACACGCTCCAGTACGACACGAGCCTGGCATATGTGTTCCGATCCTTATAGACTAGCGGTCGGTAAGCGTCAGAGACACGAATAATAGGAAAAGTGTTAATTACTCTGTCAGCGATCGATAAGGAAGAAAGAGAGAGAGAAAGATAAAGAGACGGAGAATCGTTTTATTACATGTTTTATTTAAGAAGTATTTTTGATGCATATTAATTTCCAGAATAAAAATATTTTTTCCTTATAATGTTTTTATAATTCAGTAATTTTTTTAGCAGTGTTCGTTAATGGATTCTATTCCGCGGAACGTCTGTTGGAAATTTGAGTTCAATTCGCACGTCGATCGTGGCATTTTTTAGCGTTCCGTTTTGTCGACAGCAATCAATGACAATGATCGGCTCGTACTGTACAAAGTATCGAGTAGTGCCCCATCGTTTTCGTAATAGAATTTTTGAAATTTCGTACACATCGTATTTAGAACAACGCGTATTTATCTTTTTCGCAATCGATATTCGAGAACTATTGTACCGGCACATATAGGAATTCAAGTAAAGCTGAATATTTGATAACAAGCAATAAACGAATCGTACAGTTCTCCCCTTCAAATTGTTTTTGCACCCAGTCTGTCAAGCAAATAATTCGTATCATGATTTCTCTATTTACGGAACTATTTCTGTTGCCAAGCGTATTTTATAGTCGTCTGCGATAGCGGATATTCGTACAGTTTCCATGAACGGAAACTCATATTACCAGGAAATATTTTTGTGTAATGGCATCATCAGACCTGCAGAACGCGTGTTCTCTAAAACTAGAGAATTGACTTGTAAAAAGTGTGTGTGTGAAATATACTAAAAGACAATACAATTAATAAAATATTATTTCTTAGTAGTTGTAGTAATAGTAAGTTTATATATTTTAGTTTTTAATGTTGTTTGGAATTGGACGAGGTTTATAACCGTTGAAATTGCCTGCCCGAAGACATCCTTCTGTTCGTCGCCGTCGGATACATGAAGTGGATTTTACAACTAAATGGGTGAGTTTCTTATTGATAATATTCTTCATATTTCTCTAACAAACATATCCCTTACGTCCTTTAACACGATTATTATTTATTAAATTAGCTTTGCGAATCATTCGTTGAACTATGTTCGGACACGGAATTATTTAAATAAAATATCATTAACGTAAAATATCATTTACGTACTTTGTTAATCTTCACTGTACACCTTGCTTAAAAATTTCACATGTTACACACGAGGTGTCATACACACTAGAAAATTAAAGCGGCCGTCACGGTTAAATTATTTATTATTTCGGGTCCGAAAAATTAGTAAATATTCTTCAGACGTTCTAAAGTAAAGGTGAACAGCGTTTTTTTAAAAATATCACTGTTACGTAGTAAAAAAAAATCCGGAAAGTTCTCGCTTCGTGATTTGTTCAATACTTCGGACTCGGCTCGAGTCCGTCCCGACCATCTGTCAAAGCCTCGTGCAGCGGGCTCTCTCGCGGACTCTCTCTCTCTCTCTCTCTCTCTCTCTCTCTCTCTCGCACCGTCACCTCTCATTGGCCAGTGTTTTTTTGTTAATAACTCGTAAACAAAGCCGCGGATTGCATTTTCGCAAAGGAAAAAGTTACTTCAAATGATCTCAGCTACCCCTCATTTTCGGCTGTTAAAGTAATTGTGGAACACCCTGTATATATATATATATATAAATAAAAAAACTATGTATATATATATATATATATATATATATATATATTGTAAATAGTATATGTATATAGTAAAAGAACTAAGTAAAAATTTGTCGACGATTTTCTAGCATGATCACGGCGTTGCCAGTGCCCTCGGTGAAAGTCTTCCACAAAACTTACTACCAGGAAAAGGGGTCCAGAGTGACGAGCAGTCAACCTGGCAGTCCGCTGACGGACAGCGAGGCAGTGCTGGCGTTGCTGGACAATGAACCGCCGGAATACTACTTCTGTGGCAAGGTGAGCCACGATGCCTTCGCTATCAACGTTGTTCAGCTTGTCGCACAGATAGGACAAAAATCGCTCGTTCGTCGCGACCTTCGCTCCTGCAAAATGGATAATGGATAATAATAAGAGGAACTCGCCACGCTTAACCCCTTAATGCACAGTTTTTTACAAAAGTACAAAAATAATCAAAATTTTTATTGCAATTTTGGATTTTGATAACATTGCAGAAAATAGTCGAATATCGTAATATTACACGCGCATCGACTTTTTTTATCTTCCTTTCCGAATTCCCGTTTCAGAGTAAACATTATTGTCAGTAAAAATATTTATGTAAACAGTGAGTTATTTTGTGATTACAGGAAGTAAACTTGAGTATATTGGATATTTATACAATTGGTATGATCTCTAATTTTCAGAATATTACTATTATTATTATTATTATTATTATTATATTTTATTTTACATTATATTTTAGTAAAGTATATATTGATAAATGAGCGAATCAGAATCTGAATATGAATACGCTGTCGGAAAGCGGCTCTCACAAGGAAGAGATAAGTCGTAAGTGATAAGTAGAAAAAGGATATATTTTATACTTGAATAAGTAAGTGTTATAGCTTACAATCCCATGTAAATGATAAATATCAATAAAACGATTGTTCTTTTTTTTGCTTTCACATTGTTATTTTCAATTCTCGATTGCATTCGAGCGTGAAAAATTCTAGCAACATAAAGTACAACGCCGCTCGAATTATCTCGAGTGTTTACACAGTTTGGCCAGTATAGAGTTAACTCGAGCGTGCACGTTAAGGGGTTAATATCAAATTAACACTGACTATTCTTACAGGTAAACGCGTTGCACGTGGTGGTCGGCTCCCTCCTCCTAGGCGCCGTGGTCCTAGTAGTGGGCCTGGTGCAGCTGGCGCCAGGCGCGGAAGCGGCGCAGAACTCCACGTCCCTAATCGTAGCAGGTTGCATTCTTTTGTCGGTAGGCGTGTTCCTAGCGACAGTTAGAGCCTTGTGCATCAAGAGGCAGAAATCCGGTCACAAGGACGAGACCCACCAGCGAAGCGTCACCAGTATAGACATGCTGTTGGCGCAGCACAGGTGAGAGAGTCAGGCCGAAGGTCTTTCGCTTCGCAGCCGATTATCGCGAGAACTAAGAACAATAGGAAGAAACGATTTTAGGGCATTGTGATCGTCTCTTCGAAAGCTAGATGACTGCTCTAACGAAATACGTATTATATTTGTTCTCGCAGAGACTTCACCGTGTTGACGCCGGACGAGTTGGAGGACCTGGTCGGCCGGTCGACCTCCGCTCTGGAGAGCAAAATCCGTAAGCAGGGCCACAACACCTAGGTGTTGTCGGCCTCGAGGAAGGCCCATCCGTCATCGCCGCCGTGCTCGAACACACCGTCATCGTCGACGTCGCCAGGGACTAGCTCATCCATCCTCTACACGCATCGTTACGACTCTCGTGAACACAGTCTGGCTTAAAACAAAAACAAACAAAACGAAAAAAGGGGGCCGGCCGCGTGTCAGCCTCGTTTGTTAGGGACTACTTCAGTCGTCGTCGTCGTCGTCGCCGCCGCCATGCACGAGCAGCAGTTTTCATACTTAAACGATTGCACCGCTGCCTTTGGCTTGGCTCCAAGACGTATATTTCGCGAGGGGGCGAGCATCGTTGGGAAACGATCGCTCTAACATGTCGGACACACGTGGGCTTCGGTTGTGAATTTTCGATTCGAGCTCTATATCTCTCGATATTTACGAAAAACTGTTAGCGGCGGCCATCTTGTGACGTCATGCTCGTGAGATTGACACCACTCTGGCCGAATAGCAAAGCCTCAGGGAAATCCGACGGGGGAAACACTGGAGAAATCACCACACGCCTTGCGGCCAAATCTGATGACGAATCCGGGGACGTTTGGTTCACTCCGGGAAGAGTAGGATCTCAAACCGGCGAGAACGAGAAAGTAGAGTTCAAGTCTCCCTTTGTGCCGGTCAGAAAGATACCGAGGACTCCACCACCCACCGAACGGCGACGTTCGTTGTTACTGACGGACATGGCGTCCCAGACGCAGGTGCAGGAAGACTTTGAGGTTGCGTTTCACTCGGAAAGTGAGATGCGACCGACTTCTGTAGCGGCACATACGCAGAAAAGAAAGAGGCTGGACAGCATGTCTGATCTCAGCGAGAACGACACAGCTGTAGTTGAAACTAATCTGTTGGCTGACGTCACTATCCAATTGAGGAAACTTATATCCTGCACCAAGGCTGTACAGGCGTTTTGTAGGTCACAGGACAGCGTAAACCCCAACTTATCACTACTGGTGAGCTCGTTGGTCAAGGAAACGAACTCTTTAAAAAGGATCACGAAGGAGGTCCTTACCAAAGGAAGACTCGAGACACGCGAGGAGGTCGGTAATGCGACCCGCGCCTCTTTAATCGACGATGGCTCCACTCGTCCTCTTCTCCCCAAAGCATATAGGACTATGGGTACGCAAACCGCAGACCCGGAAGCGGTGAATCCTGGGGAGGTCGCAAGATGGGCGCGAAAGGAACTCAACTTTGATGAGCTCCACAAGCTCATTAATAAGAAGTGGGCAATCGATTCCTTTGCTCACTCAAAAGTTGATGATAACGCAAGCCCGATGAAAGACACGATTGACATCGCCTGTTTCACACCGGCGGATCTACGTACCACAGATGGAACTACGCGCAGAATCCTTCACAAGATGGCATGTCTCGACGATATCCTTGTCCAGGAGGCCCGCAAGGGAGAGGTCGCCCACCTCCAGACCACTACCTCTATTCCAAGCAAAAGCGGCGGTATGACAAGGAAATCCAGGACCCACTTCTTTCTTATCCATAAGGATAATGAGAAGGACACTATCGACTTACACGTGGCATACGAGTGCCTCAGGAAAATGGCGCACCTAAGTACGGATACTTCGGCTGGAAAAGTAATCACGTTGATTTGCCCCGACGAAGTAAGTATAAATATTACCAGGAAACTTGTTGAATTGACCTTCTCACAGAGCAACTTGATGATCCACCTCCGCTCAAATAAGGGAGGGGGACCAGACATAAAAATGATCAAAAGCTCTGACGGCTCTGGTAAGCCCGCGACGAAAACCATTACCATATCCAGTAATGGACAAACATACGCTGACATGCTGCGTTCTGTTAAAAAGAACGTCGACGTTAACCGAGAGGGGATTGACATCGCTTACGTCAAAGCGAACCTGAAGGGAGACCTAGTTATCTCTGTCAAGGGTGACCGAGGGAAGGTAACAGGACTCTCCGCACTAATTAATAAAAATATTGCCGGAATTAAAGCGAAAGTATCAACCCGCAATACAAAAACTCTCCACCTTAAGGGTTTAGACGGGGATGTTACGACCGAGGACATATCGAGTACACTATACAAGATGCTGGGCTCGACCTTGGATCCTCAGGAAGTTCAGGTGAAAGCCCTTCGTCCTGGGTACGCGGGTAGCCAAAATGCTACCGTCATCACTTCCACTGAAAACGCGGAAAGGCTCCTAAAGGTGAAACGCTTCAGGGTTGGATGGGGCCTCTGTCGTGTGGTTGAACGGATAGAGGTCACCCAATGTTACAGGTGCCGCGAATACGGTCATCGCAGCTCAACATGTAAAAATGCGGACAGGTCTATGAGCTGCCGCAGGTGCGGTGACCTTGGACACATGGAGAAATCCTGCACTAATGCGGAAAAATGCCTTAATTGCAGTATGCAGGGCCACAGGGCCGGGAGTCTCAAGTGCCCTGCATACTGCAAGGCACTCAACGAAGCACGCGAGAAACGCAACAATGACAAAGGGGTTAAAGCCAATCCACCAACTGACGGCTCCATGAACGACGCAAAAAACCGAAGACGAATAAATTGACGAACTCGGGCAGGACACCGAAACAACCTAAGGGAGGTAAATTTAGTACCGACTCAAGCTCACCTATAGTGAGCCTTGATTGTAAAGACGCATCGACAGCCCTGAGAGAGGCCGATGCTGATAAACAGACGACTAACCCCACTCCAAGGGCAAACAAGAATAAGGACGCAAGGGTGACGCTGGTCCCCAGAAGTGCCTCCGATATATTTAGCGAGGATTCCTCCAGGGTACTCTTACCCTCCGGAGGCGAGACGCTAATACAAGCACCCGAAAAGGGCTACGACGATAAGGGCTAACTCCTTTGACCATTACTCATGGACCCTTCATTATTGTTAACAAGTTCACTGTTCACATGCAAGGGAAACATAATAAGAAGGCGTCTAAGGACACTCGCCTAAACTTATTACAAATCAACCTGCACAATTGTAGATTAGCGCACGACCTGCTCCAACAAAATGCAATCGACCTTGACATCGACGTGGTTTTGATTTCTGAACCATGGCGGATACTAGACCATTGGTTCGGGGTCAGGGATTGCAGAGCGGCCATATGGGTCACTGCTAGGGCGACAGAGAGGTTTTCGTCTATCCAACGTCTGGCCAGCATAGACGGATGCGTGGTAATACAGCTCAACGATATAACAGTTGTTAGCTGCTACTACACGCCGAACATGCGATTGGACAATTTTATGACGCACTTGCATCACCTTGAACATCTGATAGGCACCCTGGATCGCGAACACCTGATCGTGGCAGGTGACTTCAATTCAAAATCACCAGCCTGGGGGTCGGCCAAGTCGGATGCACGGGGCACCACCACCCTCGAAATGGCAAACCGTGTCTGGATTTGCCCGGTGGTCAGTGAAGGGAAGTTCACGTTTGAGAGGAATGGTCACCACTCTCTGATCGACATCATGTTCTGCGGCTACGCCATGCTTCGGAAGCTGGTGTCAAGCGTCATATTAAACACGGAAACAGCCTCGGATCACCGTTATGTTAGACACGTATTCTCCGGTGAAAACATCTTCCACAAAAAAGCGCCTAGGCCTGGAGTGGTTGATGTGGATAAATTTCTGGCGCTATACAGCAGGGCTACGGCATTGGTCTCTCCTTTCCTTATGGAAACGGCTATAGACATCGACGAATATAGCCAGTTGGTAAGCGAACTTGCGGCTAAATCTACGCGCCCTCGATACCCCTCGGAGTTCAGACGCCCGAAATGGTGGTGGACAGCAGAGGTCGGCGCGGCTCTAGACTGGCAGTCGTCAAAAGTAGGAGGAGGCTACAGAGAGCCAGGAGGAAGGGACACGCAAATGAGATCGAACTTGCCAGAACCACTTACATGACCCTTAAAAGAGACCTAAAAAGGACGATTCAGGCCTCCAAGAACGCCGCATGGAAGGACTTCATCAAAGGAATCGATGCTGATGCCTGGGGTAGACCATATACATGGGTGGTTAACAAAATTAAAGGGATATCGCCACCTATTACCCTGAACCGCGAGGAACATCGGGCGATAGTAGGTAAGTTGTTTACCACCATCCCTCCGGCACCAAACCACGAGACCATCGTTGACGCATCCCGATTACTCACATCGAGCGGGACTCTGGACGGTAGCCAGGATCCCCCGTTTACTGAAGACGAAGTCCGGGTAGCCATAAAGAGGCTGAAGAAGCGTGCTTTGGGCCCGGACAATTTATCGCTGTCGGTCATGGGGGCACTGGGGGGGGGGTGCATTAGACCATATTACACACCTATTTTCAAGATGCCTTGCTATAGGGTATTTCCCCAGAGCTTGGAAAGTTGGGAGACTGGTCTTGATCCCGAAAAAACCGGGGCCAGACAATCGACCTGCTTGGCGCCCCTTATACATACTCTCAAACTTCGCGAAAGTGTTCGAGTATTGCATCAAGGAGAGGCTCGTATCCAGGATAACTTTCTCTGTCAACCAGTATGGTTTTGCTAAGGGGAAAAGTACGATTGATGCGGTCAGGAGAGTCATGGACCTTTGGAACGCTGCTAAGAAGAAGTCAATTGCACTGCTTTCTAGTGACCTTAGACGTTAAGAACGCATTTAATGCGGTTAAGTGGGGAAACATTCTTACTGCTCTGCAGCGGAGGAACATTCCCCCTCGACTCCTTGGCATACTCCGCAGCTATCTGCACAAGCGATGCATTATGACTTGGAGGGACGGTGAGGCGGAACGGATATCCGTCTTTGCGGGAGTTCCCCAGGGCTCGGTTCTGGGCCCCCTATTGTGGAATATCCAATACGATGACCTGCTGGATATTCGACTACCACGTGACTGCAGCCTATTAGGCTTCGCCGACGACGCTGCACTCGTCATATCTGCCAGGGATATTGAGGCAGCCAGAAACTAGGCTACCGCCGCCTTGAAATCAGTCAAGACTTGGTTTGACCAAAATCATTCACCTCACAAGCAGGAAGACCAAGCGGTCCATCGACCTGAGGATTGGTAATAATACTCTTAAGGCATGTACAGCTACACGCTACCTTGGTGTGGTCATTGAGGCCAATCAAGTGTTTCGGAAGCAAATGTTTCAACGGAATGTACATAAAATAACGAAATTTACCACCTGTTACGGAGAATGACGACAGCTGCCGAGGGACGAGCCAATCACAACGCTTGCACCCTTAATGCCGAGGAATGGGGTGCGTTGCCGGCGTTGCCGTTCGCCGCTTTATCGTTGGCGGTCTCCGACGGTGTTCAGTCGAATACGTGATGCGATGAAAGAAGGGCGTTTATAAGTCTGTTACTGGTTTCCAATCACAGTCCAATCACTTTTTTCGTTGTCGCTGATCGCCGATCGGCGATCACCGGAAATATTTAGTTGAATTTGTGACGCGATGTTCTAAGGATGTGCAAATATCCGTTACTCTGCTTCCAAGTGCACAGACCAGTGACGCTTATATTCTACAGGTAAATTTATAACATTATTATATATTGATTACACGTAGCCAGTGGAGATTTAACCGTGTATGTATCTTGTAATTTAACATTATTTTTCATGGTAATATGAACTGTGTAAGAAATATCTAATATAACAAGATCACTTGCCAAATCAAATAACTCCATAAAACAGAAAGTGCAGACATGTGATGAAGTTCCTTTTAAAATAAAAATTGCATAAATATAGATGTAGCTTTCATTTGACATGGTATTACTTATACTCAAAGACTCGAGCAAAAGGACACCTTTTAAAAAGTTTATTGACGACTGCCTCAAGAGGAAGGAGGCTGCCCTCAACGACCTCCAGAGGAAGGAGAGACCGAATTTCACAGCTAGGACCAGGACTCAAATGTAGGTGGTTCTAAGAAACGTAATTCCAGCCGCCCCTCTCACGAAGCAATGCTCTAGGGCGGATACCATTGAGGGGGGATCCTACATCATAGCTGAAGGGAGGTTTAGGTTTTAGTGGGTATGCCGATTGCACTACCCTCGGCCAGCCCCACACTACCATCGCTATGGTGTGCGTAAAACATTTCCCCCTCCACTGGAAAAAAAATGCGTATAAAAACTTAGTAAGGGGATATGGTTTGACTTTCAGAGTTTTTCAACCAAACAATGGATACCCGTGGGTTGCCGTTGCAGTAAGCAACGAAAAACTCGAGGTATTTCACTTAACGCAATTCGATTCTGAACATACGATATGTTGTCGTGTTTCGGCGGGACAGGAATCTGTGTTACTACTATAAATGTGTATTGCCAGTTCTCTCTTCCTATCGAGAGACTGTTAGATAGAATGGAACGCATCACGGGGTCAAATGTATTTCAAGAGAGCAAGTTTTTCATCTGCATGGATGCAAATGCGAAATCTAGTACATGGTTCTCTGATATTACAGATGACAGAGGTAGAGCTCTCGAGGAGTTCGTTCTTGCCAATAACCTGAAAATCATGAATGCACCCAGCGATGTCTGCACTTTCTCGTCTACCCAAGGAGAATCAAATATCGATCTCACGATAGCAGGTCGTCTAGCTAGAGACGATAGAATAATGTGGTCCGTCTCCGACAAGGTTAACACGAGCGACCATAATTTGATCTTGTTTAAGATATCTTTTAATAGAAATCTGTTTGCCTTGCAAACAGTTAAAACGTCTTACAATCTTCGGACGGCAAATTGCGAAAGATTCGAGGAGATATTGGATCAAAAATTTAACGAACAAACCATCGAAAGACTTGAGGATTCTAGTACAGACCAAGCTGCTAGAGCGGTTTCTGCGATTCTAAGACTAGCGTGCAATGGTTCTATGGCTGGCTATCGAAGAACAAATCGATCTGTACCATGGTGGTGCGAGTATTTGAACGAGCTTAGAACAACAACTCGTATAAAAAAGAAACAATTGTCACGCGCTAGGAGACTGTATTTTAATAACATCGATGAGTACATCCAACAATACAGGTCAGCCAGGAATAAATACGTGGCTGAAATAAGGAAGAGTAAGAGTGCTTCTTGGAAGCATTTTGTTAGTGAAGAAGGGAATGCGAACCCCTGGGGCATCATTCACAAAATGGCAAGAGATAAATTAAACAAGAGCTACTGCATCGGCTCTTTGCTTAGAACAGATGGTGAAAGAACCTCATCATGGAAGGAATCAGTAGATATCTGTTGGTGAGCAAATTTATACCTAATGAAAATAGAGTAGATGAGATTGATGTCCATGGACGAATTAGAGCTGCAAATAATGAGTACATAAATTTAAATTTAGAACCAGATATTTCGGAAGAAGAAATAATAAATGCTATTAAAAAGAGTAAAAATAAAAAGGCGCCTGGTTTAGACGGATTTGGCATTGAGATCATTAAGGAGTTTTGGAGATGCAAAAAAGAAGTATTGGTTCTGCTCTACAATAAATGCCTTCGCGAAAGAGAATTTCCTAAAATCTGGAAAACGGCCGAGTTGAAGATTATTCCTAAGAGTCCTGATGCTAACAAGGAGTTAGTTAAAAGTTACAGGCCAATAGCACTACTGTCCATATTCAGTAAAATTTATGAAAGAGTTATAGTAAACAGAATTGAAACAAAGTATCAGGAAAAGAAATTAAACAACGATAATCAATTTGGATTTAGGGCAGGTCGATCTACGGAAGACGCATTTTTGCGTTTTAAGTAGGGCATTACTGTTACCGAAAAGAAATACGTTGTTTCGGTGTTCATGGATATCGAAGGAGCGTTCGACAATATTTGGTGGCCTTACATTAAGAATTGCCTAGTAAGGGCTGAGTGCAGCTCTTGCCTAATTAAGATTATAGATAAATATTTTTGCAGACGCAAAGTTTTAGTAAGAAACAAATATGAAGAACACACTTATAAAGTAACTATAGGATGTCCCCAGGGTTCTATTATTGGACCACTAGCCTGGAATTGGTGTTTGAATGTGCTCCTAAATACATTTCGGGATACTTTTAACCCCTTAACCTACGATTTAGATTCGAAGATGTTGGGCCGAAATTGTATACAAGCTCGCGCAGCGTTTGGGACGTTCGCACGACTTGTGTAACACGCCAATCCGGGCAATTGTAAACATGACGGGCACCTTGAAAAGGACGCCGCACATGCCGCGCGAGGTTTCCAAAGAAAAGCTAGAGGAAGTCGAGTTGAGACCTGCCAAAATCGAGAAAAAAGAGATCAGAAGGCCGAGTCTGGAGCCGGTCGACTTGCGACCGGTCTTGAAAGATACGACCAAGGACATCGTCAGAATAGAACTTTTGTCGAACTTTACGTATAAGTGCTAATCTAGCTAATCTAGCACTATTCGAGGTTATGTTTATCGAACTTTACGTATAAGTGCTATCGTTGTCACGAGCGACCTGAACTCCTGGCCAATGAGAACGGGCCCAGAAGAGGCCGAGGTATACATATTAATTATATTCATATTTATAATCATATTTATTTAACAATCTAAAAAAAAGTGTCGACGACGACGACTAATGCCGAATTCTCTGTCCAGAAAAAGAGGAGGAGGGCGTGGCGCTTGAGAGCAAGCCCGTGGTAGAGCGGTCGCGGTTTGTAGATAGCACACAGACAAGGCTCGTGATGTATTTCTATTATCTCTTCGTATCGTGATCAGTTTCTAGTTGTTCTTGATTGCATTCGCACGTCGAAATTTACGTTCATAAATTCTAGAAAAGCAACCCCACAAGATGTTCTCTAGAAAAAGATTTTGTGATGAAGATAGTGAGAATTGTGCTATCAATTTTGCTAATGAAAGTGACAGTAGTGACGAAATATGTACTTTGCGAAGAAAGTATAGGCGAATAATTATTGATAATACATCCGATGACGATCAACTACCAGAGTCCTGGCTTTGGAAAGAAAGAAGAAATAGTCCAAAAATCTGGGACTATATGATGACTCCTGGCATAAGAGAGCCAGCCTTATGTCAATTAGGAGGAGGTAGAGGAGAATTTGATACATTTAATCTAATATTTGATGATATATTTTGGAACAATATTGTGACCGAAACGAATCAGTATGCAAATCAAATACGAGAAAATCCACATACAACACGAAAAATTGACGACACTTGGTTTCCTGTAGACTCTACCGAAATTAAAAGATATTTCGCATTGACCATAATAATGTCACAGGTAAAGAAACCAAGAATCCAAATGAATTGGTCGAAGAGGGCTGTTATCGAAACACCTATATTTAGAAAATCAATGCCTTTGAAGAGATATCTACAAATTACAAGGTTCTTGCATTTTTCAAACAACAGTCTGGTTGCCGATACAGATAAATTGAACAAAGTTAGACCTGTGATTACTTTTTTGATCCAAAAATTTAAAGAAATATATATAATGAAAAAAGACATTTCTATTGATGAATCTCTTATGAAATTCAGAGGGCGTCTATCTTATAAGCAATTCAACCCATCCAAAAGGGCAAGGTTTGGCGTTAAATTTTATAAATTATGTGAGTCCGATTCCGGCTATTGCTTTGAATTTAAAATATATACCGCCCACGATAAAATCAACTGTGAAGATAGCGCTTCAGAAAGTGTTGTCAAAGAGCTTTCTGAGTCAGTGTTGCACAGGGGTCACACTTTGTACATAGACAGTTGGTATTCTTCCCCAAAATTATTTATGACATTATCATATAAATATAAAACAAATGTAATTGGCACAGTACGTTCGAATAGGAAGATTTGTGCAGTGTAAAATTAAAAAGGGGGGAGTACGTAATAAGAAGCTGCAACCGAATACTCGCTCTAAAATGGAAAGACAAGCGAGATGTTTACATGATGTCGACAAAACATGAAACAGCCGAAATGACTTCGCAAGGATCCAATCGCACTCTAAAGCCAAATTGTATTACAGAGTACAATAAGGGAATGAATGGAATTGATCTCCAAGATCAAATATTAGCATGTTTTCCAATAATGAGGAAATACATGAAAGGATATAAAAAAATTTTTTTTTATCTGTTTGATATTGGCCTTTTTAATTCTTACATCTTATGGAAAAAAGTGAATGATGGAAAGAAACAACATTATGTCGACTATAAGATCAACATAGCTGAATCTCTACTAAAGAAAATGCCAAAACCGATTTATAGAGAACGAGGCGTATTATCTTCCGGAGATGCGCCAGACAGACTTTGCGCGAAGGAATGGGGTCATTTTCCAAAGCACATTGATCCAACACCCTCTAAATTAAGACCGTCAAAACGTTGTACAGTTTGTCACAAAAATAAAAAACGTAAAGAAACAACGTGGGAGTGTAAAAAGTGTAAAGTTCCGTTACATGTACCAGAATGCTTTGAAATATATCATACCGTTACAGATTACTAATTTTGTATTTTGGAGTTTTGTATAAATAAATATTTTGTAATACTTGCGTCTACCACAATTATTGCATCAGACTGTAATTGCGTATCAAATATTCCACGTAATATTTACATCTGGCCCGATCACCGTACGCGGGCTATGCCCGTAATATTTACTTCTGGCCCGATCATCGTACGCGGGCTATGCCCGTCATTGTAGGTCAAGGGGTTAATGTAATTGCATTTGTCAATTATGTAATAGAAATTAGTACAAAATTTATATAATATGTTGCGCACGGCGCAAAGGAATTTCCGATAGTTAAATGTGGAGACGGAGTAAGTTTGTCGCTTGAAAATAATATAACTGTACTTCCACAGTGGACGTAAACCGATATTTACAATGGTTGGAGCACGGCTCCGGATTAGCGTAATTCCTTGCCGCCCACCCTAGGTTAAGAGAAGTAGGGAGGACCGAGGTGATATTAGGCATGACTCCGGTCCTCTAGCGAACAGACAAGCGGACAGACTAGCGGGACAGACTAGCGGGACAGACAAGGCAGACAGACAAGACAGACTAGCGGACAGACAAGACAGACAAGCGGAACAGACAAGACGGACAGACAAGCGGGACAGAGAAGAGTAGAGACAAGACAACCCAGTCAGGAGAAGAACCTCGTCAGCACCGACGGTTCACTACACCCGAGGCCACAAGGGACTCGCTACACACGCGGCCACAAGGGGCTCGCTACACACGCGGCCACAAGGGGCTCGCTACACACGCGGCCACAAGGGACTCGCCACACACGAGACCATAAGGGACTCGCCACACACGAGACCATAAGGGACTCGCTACACCCGAGGCCACAAGGGACTCGCTACACACGAGGCCACAAGGGACTCGCTACACACGAGGCCACAAGGGACTCGCTACACACGAGGCCACAAGGGACTCGCCACACACGAGACCATAAGGGACTCACAAGACACAGAAAAACCATATTACTCGGACGGCACACCACGTGCAAACTTCTACAAAGCTCGAAGCTCACAAGGAGCACCACGAGCACTAACATGGTCAACCTGTTATTTATGACAATGGCTGTTGCTTCACGGTTATTTCTTCTCAGTAACTTACATACAGTAAATACTACCTAATTGACGCTCATATTTTACACAAAAATGGACAATTTGGGAGACGATGTACAATTAAGTATAGAAACGCGAGCCGCAAGATTCGAATAATCGTACTTCCGCGAGGAATTATTATTTTTGACCGGAAAAGCCTTACGTTTGCTGAATTGTGCAATATTTCATCTCCTAATTAGTCGGTTGAAATGTGCAGAACTCAGATTAATAATGTGAAATCAACTCTTGATTTGATTATTTATTATAGAGTTCTGTGTGGTGTGTGATTTATTATAGAATTTGTGACGCGATGTTCTAAGGATGTGCAAATATCCGTTACTCTGCTTCCAAGTGTCCAGACCAGTGACGCTTATATTCTACAGGTAAATTTATAACATTATTATATATTGATTACACGTAGCCAGTGGAGATTTAACCGTGTATGTATCTTGTAATTTAACATTATCTTTCATGGTAATATGAACTGTGTAAGAAATATTTAATATAACAAGATCACTTGCCAAATCAAATAACTCCAGTGTTTTTCGTTAATAACTCGCAAACAAAGCCGCGGATTGCATTTTCGCAAAGGAAAAAGTTACTTCAAATGACCTCAGCTACCCCTCATTTTCGGCTGTTAAAATAATTGTGGAACACCCTGTATAATTATTAGAAATAGCAGCTCAACTTTCCATAAAAATAATTGTACTTTATGCTTTATTTCTGTACACGTTTTATAAATACTGTTTCCACAATTCAAACGTTCGCGATTAATACTCTTATTGCCTCCATATAATATTCAACATTGGTAGTGGAAATAAAATATACAAGATACTCGCTTTGTCTAAATTCATGAAAATGATGTGTCTCAATTCCCTTTTTTATATAAATTATACAATTTCTATCTGATGTTGGATATTTCCACTTTTATATAAATTATACAATTTCTATCTGATGTTGGTTATTTTCTTTCTTCTGATGGATATTGTTTGCAGGAAAGGCACTAAATTTTATATACAGAAGGGGAGCATAACTTCGCATTTTCTAGAAGTGTATAAATGTGTATGTTAGATCAATATCACTGTCGAAACAAGGGCGAGCAAAAAGGCGATCATAATAAAGCGTTCTTATACACACATACCTATTAACATACGCGTACATTCAACCGTACACAGATGATGTAATTAGTTTTAATATATGGCGCATATTCCAACATATTCTTATAAAATCAAAGGGACTGTGCTTTTTTAGCGTTTTTGTGCGACGTTTCCCATCATTTTCGTGATTTTCTCGCAATTTTATGCCGAGAAATGTATTTTTCCGCATTTGCAAATGATTTTCGTACGATTGGCTGACGAAACGGTGAGGCTAGCCATATTTGTTATTGTTGCCTTCTTCAAACCGAACAACGTAGCATCTAGTGCCTACAATCCTACAGAGAGTTGCTGTCTTCTACCGACCGGCAAGCCGTACGCAGCTACAGGTGAGTGCTTCCTTCAATAATTAATATTTTGTACAATAAAGTCAGTGTGTTGCCGTGAGTGATACAGAAATTAATAACCGAAGCATTATCTTTCATTTTCTATTATTCGCAGCGCGGATATGTAAATTGCATTTTTCTTAATTTCCCGATTTTTACTGCGCGTCTCGGTGGGGTGAAGTGGTTCAAATTCGATATTTTTCTCGCATTTTCCCCTCAACTCTTTGTTTTTTTAAAAAGAATTTAAAATATTATCTAAAATTTTATATACCAGTTACATAATTCCTTGATCATAACTTTTCATAAATTTAGCGACGTTAGATTATTTCTGCACTCATTCGCGGTATTTCGGTAATGAAACTGCTAAAATTTTTTATGTCTTGCAATTACAGTTGTAACCTTTGATTATGAATCATGAGGTTGATCAATATTGAACTTAAAAAAAGAAAAATGCACTTTATGAACATTTCAGTGGCGTAGCAGCAGAGGAAGCACGTAATTTCTTAGAAAACCGCCATATTGACTTCACCAGTGGAATGTCCATTTTGGAATGGTTAATTTGCATACCCGACAAATCCTGCGAACTAGGTAATGTAATAATAGAATTTTCAAATAATCTGTGTAAATTTTTCAAATGTCCCAGTCAACTTTAATGCCACGCTTTATACTTATTGAACTTGTTGATTATACTTTTCTATTATTTCCTACATCTAATGATTTTTATTACTTTTGGGTTGGAAATTTTGTTGTTATTTTTAAAATTTAAGAAATGGCAATCATAATAATTGTAAATTAGAGTTTTCTATCAGGGTGTAAAATGAATTTTCGTAAAACATTAATTTTTTTAATGTATTTTAGATACTTGGCAGAGTTTTACAAATCACAAGGCAGATATAATTTCTAGGCGCTCATCAATACTGATAATTATCACTTCGATGGAGAAAGGTAATCTTTCACTGTCATTTATGTCAGTTTCTGATCATTTTAATTATTTTATAATTTCCTGCATATTTGCCTTGATTAAATTAACGTACATAATTGGTTAAGAATTACCACCTCCGCGATTTCAAGGTTTGAATGGGGCAGTTATATTTCTCTAGAAAATCCTGTATTTGTTATATCTACATATAAATAATCAGTCATTATTTTCAGTAGATTTGCTTTTCAATTGTGTATGGATGTTAAACACATAATTTTATGATTGCACAAATGTATGTAGACAAAATAGTATCGCAGAAGCCAAATTTAGGACAAGATAATATAAACCACAGTTTTTTAATTACTTAAGAGCATTTCCAAGTCAAATATAGTGTATACTTTATAAGCCTAATGAGACACGATACTAGTTATCAAATTTTGAACTTATATTGCACTCTAAATGTGCTTCTTTGTTCTTTTAATCATCTTATATCCTTTTGCTCTTTATTTTTTTAAGAATAACTGTGTAAGAAATATCTAATATAACAAGATCACTTGCCAAATCAAATAACTCCATAAAACAGAAAGTGCAGACATGTGATGAAGTTCCTTGTTTAGGATTTCAAGGCGATTTATGGTGCGTACGTGACTTCTCGTACCATGACAAGGGGGCCTTTCTCAGCATTCATGGGAACGTTCACATCTGGCATCATAAACAGATAGAACGTCTAAATTCGACACTCGAACTTTTCCTTAAAACTCCAAGAACCGAACGACGCACCATAAATCCCTCGAAATGTGAAGAGCGCTTGCGGAACCCCGGGACGGACCCCAGGTGGCACTCCACGCCGGACCACCGGGGTGGGAAAATTACAAGGCCCGGTCTGTCTTAACGAACAAATGGGCGGTACTATTAACAAATTTAGGATTGGCCAGTGGACATCCCCATCTTGCGGAAAACCTCCAAAGGGGTAGGGGTTGGAGTCAATGTGGGAGGTGGGCCAAGAAATTTAGAATCAGAATCAATTCTCACACCGAAGGCAAACGTGCTCTTCGTGTATAGACCAGTATGGTCATCACACATACAGTAAACTAAGTATAGAAACAACGGCTCTTGCCGGCCATCTCTTGATGGTCATCTTCAATATACGAGCGTGATTGTGCACCAGCCACAATTCAACCCGCGCTTGTTAACATTGGTCCTTCGAGCCGCATACTGTGAAAACGTCCACTAGTATTCGGAGTGTATAATCGTGCTTGTGATTTGACATATATCACTTGCAACGTGTGAATTCAACGTGAACCTACACTACCAGTCTTCCTCACGAACGTGTCAACATCCGAGAAGCTAAAGCTGTGACGCAGACTTTGGAACTCCTACGAGGACAACACATTGTCCAACATACGACAGTTAGATCACTGTGCCAAGCCTGCCGTCGGACACAGGAAAGCAACTCTCCAGCTGGATCATCGTGCCCAACCTGCCGTCCCAGACAGAGGAGCAACTCACCAATCCTTTGAGTACTCTCATATCCCGTAAGCTCCATCTTTCTTAATTATTTTGTGCTGACTCAAGCTGTGAATGTCTGTCAATATGGAAGAAAAATTAAAACAATTGATTATGGAACGTGGTTATGTCAAATCGGGAATCACTCGTTTCAAAACGTATTTTGAATCATTGGGTAGTACTTCTCCCACGCGAGAGCTTCAAGAGCGAATAGACAAATTTGCACTATTATACGACAGATTCGAGTCAATACAATCTAAAATTGAATTAGAAGCACACGGGTCTATTTCTGAATCCACGCACACACAAGAGCGCGAATCCTTTGAATCTATGTTCTTTAAATTAATATCGTCTGCTAAAGAACGCATCGAAAAAGGACAACGCGACCACGCGAGCACACCTGTATCGAGTCACGCATCGACGTCGCACGGGTCAGCAGATCCACAAGTCCATATCAAACTCCCGATGATACATTTACCATCATTTGATGACGCGTATAATGATTGGATTCGTTTCCGTGACACTTTTGAATCGCTCATACATAACAATGAGAGTCTGACGAATGTTCAAAGATTCCATTACCTAAATTCAGCTTTGAAGGATGACGCGGCGCGAACTGTGCAATCTCTGGGCATCTCCGACAGCAATTATGTACTAGCGTGGACGGCATTAACAAATCGTTATAACGACACCAGTGCACTAATACAGCATCACGTTAAGGCACTGTTTGACATATCCCCCGTGACGAAACTTTCACACACGAACTTGAGACATTTATTAGATGATTTCACGAACCACTTACTAGCACTAGAATCACTGAATGAACAAGTATTTGCATGCAGTTCTATTCTTATACATCTCTTTTCAACAAGACTTGATGCATCTACGAAGCGCGAATGGGAGAAGCATGTGATGAAATATTCGGATAAGCCAACGTGGAACCAAATGTCAGAATTTTTGGAAAACCACTGCAAATATCTCGAAAGGATGGAAATTGATAAACCAGTAAGGTTACACCCACCATCAAATACTGTAATTAAAACGGCTGGAAGGTATAAGCGCGAGCACCCACCAACCGTAGCATCTTATGTAATCAGAGCGGTAAAAGAATGCCCTTTGTGCAGCGAGGAACATCCTCTCTACGTCTGCAGTCATTTCCAGAAGTTGTCACAAAGGGCACGTAATGATAAGGTCAAACAATTAAATTTGTGCTTTAACTGTTTGCGATCGGGACACAGCATTAAGGACTGTTCATCTGGACAATGCAAGAAGTGTTTCAAAAGACACCACACAACTCTGCACATTGAGGCTGCCGCTTCGGCACTCGGCTCTCAGGTAAACAAAGCAATGGCACCTGAACCTGCCTCAAGCGTATCCCTAACCAGTACCCACTTCCATTCGGACGGAGTACACGTTTTATTACCAACCGCAATAGTTTACGTAGAAGACCGTCAGGGTAGGAAACACAGGTGTAGGGCCCTATTAGATCCAGGGTCACAGTCCAATTTTATGACAGAGGAATTGTCGGCTAAACTACGATTGCAGCGTGAATCATTTAGCGGCACATTTTCAGGCTTAGCGCGCAAGCTAAGTGTTGTGAATAGTTGGACCCAGACAAATTTGCATTCGTGTGTCACTTCATTCAAAACACCGCTTCGATGTTTGATCATTCCACAAATTACTGAAAATCTTCCAAATGTATCGATGGAATCCAATGCAGTTCCGGTACCGAAAAACGTAAAGCTTGCAGATCCACAGTTTTATAAAACTAGGAAAATTGATATCCTAATCGACGGAGGATTATTTTGGAAATTGATGTGCGTAGGGCAAGTAAACGTTGGGTCCAACTATCCGATAATGCAAAAGACACAGCTAGGCTGGGTAGTCGCGGGAGGAATGTGTTCATGTCCCTATAACAAGCAACAAAAACTTGCATGCCATCTCGTTACGAATGAAGACTTACAAAATCAGTTACAAAGGTTTTGGGCCATAGAGGAAACCAATGACTGTCCGTACAAAACGATAAACAACGAGTGCGAACAGTATTTTCGGGAAACAACTACTCGCGATGCAAGCGGACGGTTCATGGTGAGGATTCCTTTTAAATCAGAAATTAGCGGTCTCGGAGAGTCAAAACTCACGGCAGAAAAACGTTTATATGCCATGGAACGCAAATTTAAGAAGGATCCAGGTTTTAAGGGGGAATACATGGCCTTTATGAGGGAGTATGAGGAGTTAGGGCACATGACGCAACTCATAGACGACAACAAGCAAGACCGTGGATTTTATCTTCCACACCACGCGGTTATTAAGCAAACAAGCAACACCACAAAACTCCGTGTTGTTTTCGATGGATCGGCAAAAACGACCACCGGAATCTCACTGAACGACGTCCAAAGGATAGGGCCGACGGTGCAGGATGATCTGTTGGCAATCACGTTAAGATTTCGGAAGCATAAATACGTGATGTCAGCAGACATTGAGAAAATGTATAGGCAAATACATATTGCCCCAGATGAACGACGATTTCAAAGGATCTTGTGGCGAACTGATGACAAGCTTCCAATTCAGGTTTTTCAACTCAACACAGTCACATATGGAACTGCTTCTGCACCTTTCCTAGCAACGAGATCACTTACTCAGCTAGGCGACGACCACGCTTCTAATTTTCCGCTGGCAAGTCATGTCATTAAGAAAGATTTTTATGTAGATGATTTACTAACGGGTACGGATACAATCGAGGAGACAAATTCATTACGTCAACAGATTACACATATTCTGAATACTGCTGGTTTTCAGTTACGAAAATGGGCATCTAACGACTCACGCATTCTAACTACACAGGACGCATGTCCGAAGAACGTAAGAATTCAATTCGACAAGGATCCAAAAACTTTAGGTCTCTTGTGGATGGTACAAGAAGATACTCTAAATTATTCAGTTACCATTTCTTCCGAACAACGCATAACGAAGCGCACGATATTATCAGAAATCTCGAAAATCTTTGATCCATTGGGGCTAGTAGGTCCAGCAACAATTAGGGCGAAGATGATATTGCAAAAATTATGGCAGCTTGGAACTTCGTGGGATGAGTCGCTACCTCAAGACTTGCATTCGGAATGGGAACTATTTCACCATCAATTAGCATCACTCAATGAGATTAGCATTCCGAGACTCGCGATTGGGTCAAAAAAGGGACTTGAGCTTCACGGCTTCTGTGATGCCTCTGAACGGGCCTACGGCGCATGTATCTACCTGAGGTCCATAAACGAGAGAGGTCAGTACATCGTTCGTCTCTTGTGTGCTAAGAGTCGGGTCGCCCCATTAAAAAAAATCACGATGCCCAGACTCGAATTATGTGGGGCCGTGTTACTGGCACAACTCGCCAATAAGGTCAAAACGGCATTAGAACTAGCGTTAAGGGAATTTTATTGGTGCGATTCAACCATTGTTCTTGCATGGGTTAAAGCGCCGTCAGACAGATGGAAAACCTACATTGCAAACAGAGTATCCGAAATTCAGCATCTAACCACTAATGCCTGGTCTCACATTAACACAGAAGAAAACCCTGCAGATATCATTTCTCGGGGCATACAACCAGCAACATTGAAATCTACAAGGTTGTGGTGGTATGGACCTACTTGGTTATCTAAAGATAGTAACTGTTGGCCCAAACCAGAAAATCTGATTGTGAACCAGGCAAGTGAAGACACTCTGGAACACAAGAATCCATGTGCATTAGCAGGAACTGTCAACAGTGACTGGGATTTATTCGACAGATACTCGTCATACAATCGGTTAATCCGGGTGACTGCCTATTGCCTGAAATTCATATATAGCGTTAAGAAAAAAAAGGGGTCAAATTCTAGTATCACAAACGAAACCACCAACAATGCCTGTAGTAAGCATTTAACGGTACGGGACTTAGATAAAGCAATAATAGTTCTAGTTAAATTGGCTCAAAGGAATGCATTTTCAAAGGAGTTAAGACTGTTAGAATCTTCAAAAATCATATCAAGAACAAGCAAATTACGGTCGTTCAATCCATTTTTAGATTCAAATGGTGTCATTAGGCTAGGAGGACGCTTGGCCAATGCACAATTAAACTACGACGAAAAATACCCCATCATACTACCTGCGAAACATCAACTCACCCGTTTGATTATTAAACATGAACATATTCAATTACTTCATGCGGGGTGTCAACTAGTGATGTCAGCAATTCGTCGAAGATATTGGCCACTCTCTCTCTCTCTTAGAACTACCGTGAAAGGAATATTGAGGCAATGTGTACAATGCTTCCGTGTTAAACCCAGACTTGCCAGTTATACGATGGGAGACTTACCTGCGTCCAGGATAATCCCATCTCGTGCATTTGAGACCTGCGGAGTTGATTACGCGGGTCCGTTTCCAATTAAAGAAAAATCGCGATGCCGTGTAATACATAAGGCATACATATGCATTTTCGTATGCTTCGCAACTAAGGCAGTCCACATCGAGCTGGCAACTGATTTAACTACACAAGCATTTTTAAACTGTCTGCGTCGTTTCTTTGCGCGTCGAGGAATGTGCGCACACATTTATTCAGACAATGGCACAAATTTCGTTGGAGCCCGAAACGAGCTAATCAGTTTAGGCGCGCTATTGTCCAGCGACAATCATAAGTCTCAAATGACTGAGTTCTGCAGCACAAGAAATGTTCAATGGCACTTTATCCCGCCCAATGCACCGCATTTCGGTGGATTATGGGAAGGCGCTGTGAAATCAGCAAAGTACCATTTGAAACGAGTGGTTGGGGAGACCAATTTAACCTTTGAAGAATTATATACAGTACTGACACAGGTTGAATCATGCATGAACTCCCGACCATTATGTCCTTTAAATGACGATCCATCAGACCTCACTCCTCTCACACCTAATCACTTCCTTATTGGTGGTACAATGACATCGCCACCAGATGCTGATGTTCGACATGTCCAACCAAATCGGCTAATCAGATACCAGCATCTTCAGTATATGTTGCAGCATTTCTGGAGCAGGTGGCAAGGGGAATATTTACATCAGCTGCAGCAGAGGCATAAGTGGCAACTGGATAACCCATCCAAATTCAGACTAGGAACACTGGTGGTGGTCAAGGAAGACAACTTGCCACCATTAAGATGGCGCACAGGACGGATTATTGAGCTCCACCCTGGGAAGGATGGAAATACGCGTGTGGTCAGCATCAAACTGTCTGACACCATCTTAAGGAGGCCAGTTACGAAAATTTGCATCCTGCCTGTCGACGACGACCTTGATCAACCACAGACAGCAGCGCAGACAACTGCATAAGTTCATAGACTCACTAGATGATAAGCTTAAAATAATTCAAGTGTTCATAGCATATAGTGCAGCGTATAATAAGTGTTATCATGCCAGTCGAACGAGAAACTCCGTGTTAATTGTTCCTCATTTATCACTCTATTTTGATGCGTTGATTTGATACACCGGACACCTATAGAATTACGATAAATCTTATCATCTTTGTACTTGTGGTAGACTAAGCTATTTAGTATATTGCTTATGTAATAGATATTCTATCCGTGATTTGTATCGCACAATACGACAGGATAGTCTTTGCACTCCATCGGTTGAACATCATATGTTCAAGGTGGGCGGCATGTTTAGGATTTCGAGGCGATTTATGGTGCGTACGTGACAAGGGGGCCTTTCTCAGCATTCATGGGAACGTTCACATCTGGCATCATAAACAGATAGAGCGTCTAAATTCGACACTCGAACTTTTCCTTAAAACTCCAAGAACCGAACGACGCACCATAAATTCCTCGAAATGTGAAGAGCGCTTGCGGAACCCCGGGACGGACCCCAGGTGGCACTCCACGCCGGACCACCAGGGTGGGAAAATTACAAGGCCCGGTCTGTCTTAACGAACAAATGGGCGGTACTATTAACAAATTTAGGATTGGCCAGTGGACATCCCCATCTTGCGGAAAACCTCCAAAGGGGTAGGGGTTGGAGTCAATGTGGGAGGTGGGCCAAGAAATTTAGAATCAGAATCAATTCTCACACCGAAGGCAAACGTGCTCTTCGTGTATAGACCAGTATGGTCATCACACATACAGTAAACTAAGTATAGAAACAACGGCTCTTGCCGGCCATCTCTTGATGGTCATCTTCAATATACGAGCGTGATTGTGCACCAGCCACAATTCAACCCGCGCTTGTTACCAAATGAATTAAGTGGAGAATTATAAATCTAAAACTCAAGATTCTTGCAATCGGGGTGAAAGTTTCTAATAACTAGTAATCTATTAAATATTTTTGAGTAAAGCCTTTTGTAACCAGACGAGCTTTATATTTGCATGAATTTCCAAATTCATCACTTTGTAAATACTAATTTACAATCTACAATATTTTTATCTTTAGGATTTGACACTAATGTCCATGTCGTATTAATCAAGACAGAATCAATTTCATATCAAATTGTTTGTTCGCATTTATCACTATAGTAGGTATATATGTTGCGTTCTGCAATCAAGGGCGAGGGGAAGGCTGAGCCGGGGGGGGGGGGTAAAGGGAAGGAAGCATCATCGTGAGCGGCACGCGTCGTGTGGAGAGGGCAAGTCACCGATAAGGAGTTTTGCGGTTTTGCATCCGGAGAGGTTCTCGGACGCCTTACCCGGAAGTTGCTTATCTTGCGAAGCGATATCGGGGGATTTTGGTTTCTCTTAAAGTATGGTTTTTTTATCTGGAATATTGTAGAGTGCGAGAGAGAGAGAGAGGGGGAGGATGTAGCGGTAGTTCTCTCTCTTGCATAAGACGACGCATGATTCTTCTCGCGCGACGCATTTATAGAAGTTTTGTGGTTTTGTATCCGGAGAGACTCGCGGATGCTTTACCCGTGATTTTGGTCTCGTTGAGATTTCTTAAAGTATGGTTTTTTTATCTCGGTGGAATATTGTAGAGTGCGAGAGAGAGAGGGGGAGGATGCAGCGGTTGTTCTCTCTCTTGCATAAGACGACGCATGATTTTTCTCGCGCGACGCATTTATAGAAGTTTTGTGGTTTTGTATCCGGAGAGACTCGCGGATGCTTTACCCATGATTTTGGTCTCGTTGAGATTTCTTAAAGTATGGTTTTTTATCTCGGTGGAATATTGTAGAGAGCGAGAGAGATGGATGCATTGCAGCGGTTGTTCTCTTTTGCATCAGTTTTTCTCTTATGGACGATATGGACGGAGAGAGATGTATTTTTTGCCTTGCAACGGTTTGTTGCCACATCCTTTCCATGATTAGTGATTTTGGAAGTCTCCTTATCCGGTTTTTCTTTAACGATGCGGATAGAGAGAGAGAGATGTATTTTTTCTGCTTTATCGTTTTTGGAGAGAGATGTATTATAACGATGTGAGAGAAGTGCATGTATGCATGCTAATAAATAGGTTGCCGAAACACGACGTGCGTTAAACGGCTACCATACTGCGTGTACATTGTGACGACCAAGTTTTTTCAAGAGAAGTGCGTGTATATCTTTAAAGATGTTCGCGGTCGATTTTATTATAGACATGGATGGGTTTAGTATTGAAAAAAAATTTATTTGTAAAGAACTTGCCATTGTTAATGTTCATTCTGGTGAGAGTGAGTTATTTGAGTTTAAGCTAGATTACAATTATAATGATTTAACAATGCAAGATCGCAAAGGTGTATGGTACGTAACAAACTTCGTCCATGGAATACCATTTAAAAATTTTAGCGGTAAAATTAATTATCGGGGCGAGGATATCAAGTATATTATAAGTGTTCCATCGCGAAGGAACAAACACGTGGAGTCTTTGCGACCGGGTTTACGACACGGACGTGACCATAGTTAGGCTGCAGTCAAGGACACTTTCACAACCATTTGGCGGCCAGATTGTCCGGATGCCATCCGGACATGGCACAAAATCACAAGGCAGACGTTTTTTTTTTCCTTTTACTCATCGTAAATAAGCCGTTTCCTTGACTGCCATAAGGTCTCATAAACCCGGAATTTCCGAAGGGTCAGCCGACGTCGAGCGCGCGACGGGGCCCGCTACCTGAGTTGACCTGACGGAATCTCCAGGGGATGAACCAGGGTCGCAGAGATTCCACGACCCAGCGACTAGCATTCCTACCCCCTCCAGGACAAGTTCCGACGAGGAACCACCCATAAATAGCCGAGCAAACCCGAAAAACGGTCTATTGCAATTTTACCGGTACACGCGAGCAGTCATCCCGCGAGCAATCATTCTCAAGTCACAAGCCCTCAGTCTTCAAACCACGCAACAGTACGCGCAACTACTATTCGAACATTGAATCCGATAGCCCAAAATTAATTTGGCGGGCAATCAATCGGCGACTTAGGAACATACGCGTCCACCGTGCAATCCGGGCCTTACAACCCCGGAAGGGTTCATTTCACCGCCCGCGCGTTTCTTATGTCTCCGAGTCAATTCATGGTCCTTCGAGCCGGATTCTAGTGATCTGTGTGGTGACAACAGTGCGCGTACTCGATAACAACCCAAGAAAGACCGCACACCACATCAACGGGCGGTCCAGCCAAGCAACAGCCACCCTGAGCCGCAGTCCAGTCAGACCACGCTCAGCCGAAGACAACACGCAGCAACCGGAACGCAGTCAAGGTAGGCCTGTTACTGAACTGTCAGTCAAATCCTTTCTTATTATCTACTCCCACTGAGTCCCGTCCGCGACGCGCATTAAAATGGCAACCGACGACAATATTCAACAAATTATCCGAGACCTCAAAATGAAGCGCCGCGTCTTCAAATCGCAAATGACCAACCTGTCGAAATTTGTGACCGACTTTCGCGACTCCGACGTTGAACGCGCCAAACTCCGGAATCGGGTTGAACGGTTGCGGATCCAATTCGACAGCTTCAACGATATACAAAACAAACTCCACGAATACGAGGACTCCGACGAAATCGAAGCCGAACGCGAGTCGACGACAGAAACATACGACACGGTCATCGCGAATGCGGAAGTATTGTTAGATAAATTAGGTAAGGCCGACTTACAATCGGTCTCCACCACTCGAGGCACCATCAGTTCTCCCACACCTACCATGTCCGGGACAACATTCGGAATCCATCTACCTAAGATAGATCTGCCCAAATTCGACGGTAGTCTTGAAAGGTGGACTACATTTAAGGATGCGTTCAAGAACATAATTCATGCACATCCAGGTCTCACGGACATCCAGAAACTAAGTTATTTGCGACTATCACTAACCGGAAAGGCAGCATCCGCGATCGAGTCACTTACGATCAGTGAAGACAACTACAAGGCCGCGTGGCACCAATTGGTCGAAGATTACGACAATACGCGCGCTCTCGTACTTAGGCACACGTCGCTACTGATAGATACGCCCGCGATGCCAGACGATTCGGCCGATTCAATCCGCGATCTTGTCAATCATATGCAGTCACATATCCGATCATTACAAGCTCTCGGACGGTCGTGGGAAAACATTGCGAACGATCTCATCACCAACGTCGCAATTTCAAAAATGAATCCCGAGATTCGTAAAACGTGGGAGACCACACTCACCGACACTCGCATGCCGGATGTCGACGCGGTATTCAAACATCTCCGAAACGCGTCTCATAGCTGCAAAACGGCCGAATCAATCGGGACTGCAAGGGCTAGGACCAATCAAGAGCGAGAGCCCATTGCCGCGAACACATATCGGCGGCCCAACAAGACGCGATGGAGTCCTCCGACCTCTCCACAGACACCTCGACGACGTCTTCCGACCTCCCCACAGACACCTCGACGACAGACATTTGTCGCAACCTCGACACGAGCGTGCAAAATCTGCAATCTCGATAACCACGCGGCGTTCGCGTGTCCGAAATTTCGCTCCATGACGGCACAAGAAAGAATCGCGACCGCACAAACGCACAAATTGTGCCAAAATTGCTTGTGGCCAGGCCACGCACCCGAAGAGTGCAAGGCGGGACGGTGTCGCGTGTGCAATGGCAAGCACAACACCAAATTGCACCTCGACGCGGCATCCGGGAACGCGTCTCACAAGGACGAATGACAAAACAATACGACCATGGACATGCGAACAGAACGACTCAAAACCCTCATTTCGGACGGACAGACGAACGGTTTATTGACAACCGCCACAGTTTACGTGTTAGATCGCGATCGACAACCGGTTCCATGCCGAACATTGATCGATACATGTTCTAACGCGAATCTTATGACAGACGAACTAGCGTAAAATTTACGATTACCGACGAAACAACAAACCGCGACAATAGAGGCATTAAACCAATTGAACACCATCACCAACCAATTGGTCACAACAACCATTAGATCGAGACTTACGAACTACGAACGGACACTGACTTTCCTGACGATACCGAGAATCGCAGGCCCGCTACCCGACGTGCAAATCGACCGAGCGAAACTAGGCATTCCTCCGAACATCAAATTAGCCGATCCGAATTTCCATCGACCAGAACGAATCGACATGTTGCTAGGGACCGGACCGGCGCTGTCTTGTCTCAGCATCGGGCAATACAATATCTCCAAACGACCCAGCGACGAGTTAATCCTCCAAAAAACTCAATTCGGATGGGTCATTGGAGGTAGCGTCCCGATCTCTACGCCGCGAACAACACGCAACACGTTTTCCACCACCATACAGTTCGATTTACAAAATTTCTGGGAGGTCGAAGAAGGACCCCATAGGCACCATCCAACACTCGATGAGCAGGAGTGCGAAACACATTTCAGCAACAACGTCAAGCGTGACGCGTCCGGACGATACATGGTCGCGTTACCCTTCAACGAAAAAAGGGAGCAGCTCGGAGGTTCTCGGTCGATGGCCCTCAAACGCTTCTTGGCACTCGAGCGGAGATTAGCGCGGAACGACGAATTACGAGAACAATACCACCAAGTAATCAACGAATACCTCGCGCTCGGGCACATGACACAGGTAGACACCGTCGATACACCCGGATGCTACCTACCACACCACGCAGTTGAAAAACCCTCAAGCACGACCACGAAGGTTCGCGTGGTCTGCGACGGGGCAGCCAAATCTACCAGCGGGCTGTCGCTGAACGACACTCTATTGACCGGTCCGACCATACAGGACAACCTATTCACCTTGTTGATTCGGTTTCGAATGCACGCAGTCGTCCTAACCGCGGACATCGAAAAGATGTACCGGCAATTCATTGTCCGACCGGACGACCGTGCATACCAACGCATCTTATGGCGAGACAGGCACGGCGAAATAGCTACATTCGAGCTAAATACTGTCACTTTCGGACTCTCCTCAGCACCATATCTTGCCATAAGATGCTTACACCAGCTGGCAGACGACGAGCAGGACGCAACACCAACAGCATCAGTAATCCTCAAACGTGATTTGTACGTCGACGACCTGTTGACCGGTGCCGACACGATCGAAGAGGCTCAGGTCATCCAACGGCAAATCACTAGGTTACTGCGAAAGGGAGGTCTTACCATTCGACAATGGGCCTCCAACGAACCCAAACTTCTCGCGGGACTGCACACGGATCTTATCCATCCAAAGATCCTGGGCAATGCAACCGCGATGAAGACGTTGGGCATCTCATGGGACGCGGAGCACGACACCATTCGCTACTCCGTACAGACAGCCACAGCCAACAAGGTGACCAAACGTCACATCCTAGCAACCATCGCCAAAATATTCGATCCATTGGGATTACTCGGACCCGTGACAATACGCGCCAAAATTGTCATGCAGCAACTCTGGCAATTGAAGATTGACTGGGACGAATCCCTGCCGGCCAACATCCATACCGAATGGACCGAATACGAGAGGTCATTACAAGAACTGAATCAAATCGAATTCGGTCGACACGTAAGTCTCAGGAACGCGGAAAGGCTCGAGATACACGGGTTTTGTGACGCAAGCGAACGGGCCTACGGCGCCTGTCTATACGCACGGGCTATCAATGCACGCGGCCAAATCCAGACCAGCCTAATCTGCGCAAAATCCCGCGTCGCACCCCTAAAGACCGTCACGCTCGCGCGTTTGGAACTCTGCGGCGCCGTCCTCCTAACGTCACTTTACGAAACAGTTCGCGACGCCATCACACAAGACATCCACGCTACCGTTTTCTGGACCGATTCGACGATCGTTCTCAACTGGTTAAACAAACCACCGTCCACCCTAAAAACCTTCGTCGCGAATCGCGTAGCCGACATTCAAGGAAAAGTCGACATCTCGTCATGGCGCCACATCAGATCGAGGGATAATCCGGCCGATCTACTTTCTCGAGGCATCACGCCTGGGAAATTTCTCAACAACGCACTTTGGCGATGCGGACCAGAATGGCTCTCTCAAACAGAGGCCACATGGCCCAACTCGAGATACATCCACTCAAACGACGTACCAGAAACAAAAAAGATCACGTGCCTCGCCACCGCAATCAACCAATCCAACGACATGCTTACCCGGTATTCCTGCATCCAAAAACTACGGCGAATTGTAGCATATTGTCTACGTCTGGTGCCTGCCCGTCGCAACACAGGCCCCTTGACCATCAAAGAGCTACAAGAAGCCAACATCCGCATCATCAGGTCCGTTCAGTCAGTCACATTTACACAAGACATAAAAAACCTAAAATCCGGAGAATTACACCCCAGAAGCAAACTTCGACCTCTGCACCCGTTCCTCGACAACGAGGGTATCTTGCGCGTGGGGGGTCGCCTCCAAAATTCCACATTAGCATTCGCTCAGAAGCACCCAATTTTATTGCCAAGGAGTCACCACATGACTGATTTAATCATCCGCGACGCTCACACGAAGGGTCTTCACTCAGGCATCACCGCAACCTTGCACGACGTGCGCCAAACATATTGGCCCATCGATGGAAGGAATGCAACCAGGAAAATTGTACGGCAATGCGTAAGGTGCTTTCGGGTTAATCCCCCCACGGTCGACTACCTGATGGGAAATTTACCTGCGGCACGCGTCACCGAGAGTCGACCATTCCAGAACTCCGGTGTCGATTATTGCGGTCCCTTTTACATAAAGGAACGACGGCACCGAAATCGCACCCGCATAAAGTTATACGTTGCCGTATTTACCTGTTTCGCGACAAAGGCCGTACACCTCGAAGTAGCAGGCGACTTGACAACGGATGCCTTCATGGCGGCACTCAAACGGTTCGTCGCACGCAGGGGGGCCTGCCAAAACATGTATTCAGACAACGGGACTAACTTCGTCGGGGCCGACAACGAACTGAGGGAAATTTACAGGACTCTCCCAACGGACGAAAGATTGCAAACCTTCCTCACCACGAAGGGAATCGCGTGGCATTTCACGCCGGCTCTGTCTCCGCATTTCGGGGGACTGTGGGAGGCCGCTGTAAAGGCCTTCAAACATCACCTCAAACGAGTCGTAGGTGAAGAATTGTTCACATTTGAACAATTCAACACTTTTGTAGTCGAAATCGAAGCCATTCTAAACTCGCGTCCGCTCACTCCCCTCTCTCCCGATCCAAACGATATATCGCCTTTGACTCCTGGTCACTTCCTGATTGGCAGCTCTTTAACGGCCATTGCCGAGACCGATTTCAGGGCAACTCCGGACAATAGATTGTCGACCTGGCAACACATCCAGAAGGTGAAACAAGACTTCTGGACCAGGTGGCACAAGGAGTATATTCACCAACTTAACGTTCGCCACAAATGGACAAGTGGTTCACACTATATTCGAGAAGGGACCATCGTTGTGCTGAAGGAGGACAACACTCCTCCCTTATGCTGGCACCTGGGACGAGTCCAGCAGGTCCATCCAGGAGCTGATGGAATCATCAGAGCAGTCACCGTTCGAACCGCAAACGGCGTCTTCAAACGAAACGTGAAGAAGCTGGCACCACTTCCCGATCCAGGACCTTCACCGCAGTACGACGGGAATCAAGGAAAAACAGACAGTTCATAGTTAATCGTGTTAGTCGATCGTACCGATCAACGGGGGGGAGCATGTTCCATCGCGAAGGAACAAAGAAATGTTCAATGGCACTTTATCCCGCCCAATGCACCGCATTTCGGTGGATTATGGGAAGGCGCTGTGAAATCAGCAAAGTACCATTTGAAACGAGTGGTTGGGGAGACCAATTTAACCTTTGAAGAATTATATACAGTACTGACACAGGTTGAATCATGCATGAACTCCCGACCATTATGTCCTTTAAATGACGATCCATCAGACCTCACTCCTCTCACACCTAATCACTTCCTTATTGGTGGTACAATGACATCGCCACCAGATGCTGATGTTCGACATGTCCAACCAAATCGGCTAATCAGATACCAGCATCTTCAGTATATGTTGCAGCATTTCTGGAGCAGGTGGCAAGGGGAATATTTACATCAGCTGCAGCAGAGGCATAAGTGGCAACTGGATAACCCATCCAAATTCAGACTAGGAACACTGGTGGTGGTCAAGGAAGACAACTTGCCACCATTAAGATGGCGCACAGGACGGATTATTGAGCTCCACCCTGGGAAGGATGGAAATACGCGTGTGGTCAGCATCAAACTGTCTGACACCATCTTAAGGAGGCCAGTTACGAAAATTTGCATCCTGCCTGTCGACGACGACCTTGATCAACCACAGACAGCAGCGCAGACAACTGCATAAGTTCATAGACTCACTAGATGATAAGCTTAAAATAATTCAAGTGTTCATAGCATATAGTGCAGCGTATAATAAGTGTTATCATGCCAGTCGAACGAGAAACTCCGTGTTAATTGTTCCTCATTTATCACTCTATTTTGATGCGTTGATTTGATACACCGGACACCTATAGAATTACGATAAATCTTATCATCTTTGTACTTGTGGTAGACTAAGCTATTTAGTATATTGCTTATGTAATAGATATTCTATCCGTGATTTGTATCGCACAATACGACAGGATAGTCTTTGCACTCCATCGGTTGAACATCATATGTTCAAGGTGGGCGGCATGTTTAGGATTTCGAGGCGATTTATGGTGCGTACGTGACAAGGGGGCCTTTCTCAGCATTCATGGGAACGTTCACATCTGGCATCATAAACAGATAGAGCGTCTAAATTCGACACTCGAACTTTTCCTTAAAACTCCAAGAACCGAACGACGCACCATAAATTCCTCGAAATGTGAAGAGCGCTTGCGGAACCCCGGGACGGACCCCAGGTGGCACTCCACGCCGGACCACCAGGGTGGGAAAATTACAAGGCCCGGTCTGTCTTAACGAACAAATGGGCGGTACTATTAACAAATTTAGGATTGGCCAGTGGACATCCCCATCTTGCGGAAAACCTCCAAAGGGGTAGGGGTTGGAGTCAATGTGGGAGGTGGGCCAAGAAATTTAGAATCAGAATCAATTCTCACACCGAAGGCAAACGTGCTCTTCGTGTATAGACCAGTATGGTCATCACACATACAGTAAACTAAGTATAGAAACAACGGCTCTTGCCGGCCATCTCTTGATGGTCATCTTCAATATACGAGCGTGATTGTGCACCAGCCACAATTCAACCCGCGCTTGTTACCAAATGAATTAAGTGGAGAATTATAAATCTAAAACTCAAGATTCTTGCAATCGGGGTGAAAGTTTCTAATAACTAGTAATCTATTAAATATTTTTGAGTAAAGCCTTTTGTAACCAGACGAGCTTTATATTTGCATGAATTTCCAAATTCATCACTTTGTAAATACTAATTTATAATCTACAATATTTTTATCTTTAGGATTTGACACTAATGTCCATGTCGTATTAATCAAGACAGAATCAATTTCATATCAAATTGTTTGTTCGCATTTATCACTATCATTTCTATTACTAATTTCCCGATATGATATAGGAATATCACACACTAATAATTTTGTACACATTAAACAATCTATTGGTATATTCTCTTTAGTACACGAAATTTGAGGTTTCTTTTTAATCTGACACTCCTTTTAGATTCTGATAAGATTCTTTTAATATTATCTTTATGTTCCATATCTATACTGTTTTGAGACAAAGACTAGCTTCCGAAGTTTTTTCTATTTCACTAATTAGATAGTTTTCACTATTTGTGCATTCTAATTTGCTTGTTTAATTATCATCAGACTACTAAATTCACCTACTGATTTTGACTTTATCAAGATATTCCAAATTCAAGCTATCTGATTTACCATTAGCAGATTTTTCAAATTCTATTAATGAATTTGACATTACATCAGAAATTTCAACTTTGTTTCAAGATTTATAACCTCCAATCTCCTCAGCTTTCACTACAGGCCTTGACTTAAGAAATTTATTTCATCAATTATCCTATCTCTAACAATAACATACTTTTCTTTCCACACCCCGCACTTTATATCCGTTTGTTTCATAACCTACCATTATTCCCTTCCATGACTTATCGTTAAACTTTGTCTTACTAGTTCTGTTATATACATATACCGTAGAACCAAAAACTCACAATTACTTTATATTTGCGGCTTTTTACAATGCCACAATTCAAACGTTGTTTTATCATATTTTCACCCCTACGTTAAGATTTTATTTATTAAATATGTTGCCCGCGTTCTCCATTATTTTTAATTTTATATTTAACGTTCATTATATTGTTTTAAATTATTCTCAATATTATATATTTTCAAAAAATTAAAAGCGTTAACTAGGCCACTAACATCCTGAATTATATTTAGTTATAGGAATAACTTTTACTATTTTTCACTATCTAAGCTTTGAAATAGAAGTTTTATTTAATTAATGAAGGTGTAAAATATGTTCTCTCTTTATGAGATGTTTGCCATAACTGACATGATTCAACTCGATAAAAACAATAACGAATAAAAAACACAAAATACATTATCACACGCCTCCAGGATTAAATCGTATCAAGTAGTAAATAACAATCTATTTGCTCGAATGATTTTTGTATTCAACCTATTTGTTGACATTCAACAGTACTAATAAACGTTATTGTTAGAAAAATATTCAGCATGCACATAAGTTTCTGAGTTCTCCGAAAGATATTTCTTAAATTTTCTTTATAGGTAATAATTGCATAAGCGAAAAAGAAACATAAATAACAAGTTAATTAAGCAAAGAAATAATAATTTTTTACAAATCAAAAATGAACCAAAATCAGAAAATGGGGCATCATTGTCTTGAATCATTTTAGAAAGCGATAAAATTCTGTATTCTTCACTACGTCAGTTAATTTCAAATAAAATAATTTCATTTACGCAGATGTATAATTAAATCATTATTACTTTATAAAAAACATATTTGAATGATGTATTTTGAGTAATAAAAACTATTATCATAAATTAGACCACGGCATATTAAATGAGTATTAACCTGCCACCAAAGCGATTTCAACTTGTCACGCAGTTGGGTACATTGATACATTTCTCAATCACGTAGAAAACATTTTATGATTTATGTTGTTTCTAGTGTCTGAAATCGTCCTTTAAAAAATATAAAACGGAAGGATTATAAGGTATATTTTAGCATTTCTTGTATTACGTAATCAGCTCAGATAAAGATTGTATAAATCAAAAAGTGAAAAATGTATCGATTTACTCCAGGCTCCTCTCCGTTGTAAAACTGAATCTATATTTTCAATTATTCGAAATGTTTGCTTGAAATCTAATAATATAATATATAATGCAAATGACTTCACTTCATTGTAAAAATAATGTTTGCGAGAAGAATTTTTTGCAATTCGAATGTTAAGATCGAAAACTTTGCAAAAAATCATTTCCAATGAGCAAACGTTATCATTGCCTCTAGAAAATTATAAACAATAAACACTTACATTTTCTGTTACTAAAACATTTATGAAAACGTTCACAAAAACCGCCAGTAAGTAATGCATGAAAAATTTATTTCCAGACCAAATATTTTTTTTACTCTATCCAAAACGAATGCAATAACTCACAATCAGTGGTAGTACCAAGTGGCAGGTTTAAAATACCATGGATTCCGTTCTCAAGTCTGTAACGCACAAACGTAATTCCATTTCAGAAGAATAACTACGATGAATCATCCTATCCAGTATAAAACACAGATCTGCTTAAAGCAATAGCGCTACTATGATTAAAATGAAATTAATTAATTACATTAACTTTACGATATTATGAATGTTCCGAGTTTGGTCGAAATCATCCGACGTACATTCTTTTTCACTAACACTGCAATTTTTCCCCTGTATTCTAGATTTCATGGGGTGAATGCTTCAAATCGATCATTTAAACAGGGATTTCTGTAAATCTAGAGTATTTGATTTTATCGTATCAGAATCAGAATCAGTCAGTAAACTTACTCAACAACATACTCATTACAGCAATGTTTCTAGCATAAACATAATCTGAGTGCAGAAATAAGTATCAATAACAACCGATTCTCGAAAGCTGCAGTGTTTGTTATCCAAATATGGTTGCAAATTTTTAATAAATTAGAGGCAGTAGAAAATAATGACAAGTAAATAAAAATCGCAGATATCTATGCCATATCTTCGCATGTCAAAGTTATATAGTATGCTTCTCAGTGACTTTTGATATCTCCAATGCACAATCTTCATACGTCTCCGTGTAAGCACTCCGAGAAGTAAGTGTGCTGGACTGTTGATCGAATTCAGCAAACTTCACGTCGAAAGATCCAGTGACAAACACACAAACCCTTGCTGGAATATTTGATCTGCAGATGTCAGATCAATATAGTCTCCAATTTTGTTGTTAGTTACTTCCACAGTAACGCCGTACAAAGTTTCAAACAGATGAAATGGAGAGTTGTAAATATCTGCTGTACACTGAAGTGAATGTTCACGTGGAAACTGGGTCACTCAATGTTCATCTTGATCCAATCGATTCAGATCAATGTAAGAGTGTCATGTCCATCACAATACTTGAAAGTAACTGCGAAGGTGCAGTTCCATTAAAACCAGGGTGCCATAGTATTGTTAAGGCACTTCGAATGACTTTTAGTTGACTTGTGTTGCACAGTAATCGAAAATGGAGTGTTTTCATTTTAAATGTTCCATTTAAGAATGCAACTCCACATTTGTTATAAAATTATATGTTGGCGATTCCGTTGCCAATTCCGAATGTTAGGAATTTATCAAGCAACAACCCGACCCAACTATGAGATTTGCAACACCTTGTCAATACAATGAGCTTGTCTCTCGACAATACATCTTCAATCGTTTCGTAAATCTCAACTGTGTTAACTGATTCAAAAGATATAATTGCAACATATTTGAAATTTCTGAGAATTACAAACCAGTTCCTTTGGAAACAAATTCAACTTTTTTCTGCACTTTATGAGTTTCCCTGAATACTACGTATTTGCAAATTTACACATTTCATTATATCATTACATGATATTTCACATAAAATACGATTCTGATTCAGATTCTGATCACACTCTACATTCACGTTTAAACCTGATTTTTGCTAGTAAGAAGAATTGGCAATTGTGCAGGTTGCTTTCGTTATAGCATGCCCTTAATTATACATAGATCGTACTCAAGCCACTATTGATAGCATGTACTCAGAGCTGACGAGAAGGCGACTATAAACAATGCGTATACATTTGCCCCGAATGCCTTCTTGTCAGCTCTAGAACCTGGACATTCCAGAATACAGGAGAGAGATATGAACTAATAAATTCAACCTAATGTATTTTTATCCAAATCGTTTTCGAGCAAACTTATTATTATATAGCGGTTGCATATGCAATCTAAAAAAAATGTACTTCTTCTTCTTATAATTGTAATAAGTTGAGCATAATGTGACATTATCCTTAAATTTCTCATATTCTTATTCATCTTTGCCATAAATGCATATAATCCACAGTCTAATAATTACAATACGTTCAATACAAGTATTATATATATATATATATATATATATATATATATATATATATATATATTACTGTATTTATTCACAGATATGTGATTGTTAATGATCAAAAGTGTTTATCATACAAACAGAATTTAGGTCTTAATAAGAATGATTTCATTTTAGGAATTAATTTTTCTAATTCGAGTACAACCATACAAATATATGATCTCGTTTTCAGGTGACGTTTGTGCGTTAATATAATTATTAAATTCAAATAATTAAAACAAAAATTACACAATTTGTCCCACCACTGGTGGTATACCAGAGATGGAGGAGATTGTACGTGAAAAAATAAATCGAAAATAAGGAATAAAATTTTTCATTTAGGGCTTCGTTGGCGAGAAAATTGACTTTGAATACTCAGCGATCTCGTTGTTACACGTGAGTTTGGTTCGCAATAACTCAGGTGGATGAATTTCGATAGAAGTCATATGTGTCAATAGAAATTGCAGACAGTCTTCAAAAATTTAGTGTCAAGAGCTTAGCATGAGAAGAAAATAAATTACGGACTCTAACCAAGGAATTGCAAATTTATAAGTTTGTAGCAGCCATTGTGCTGCAACTACGCGCCCGCCTAGAAAAGCTTTCGATTTTATAGCGGTAAACGGCCGGCGACAATAATAACCGTTAGAGGATTCGCTTGCAGAGGCCAAGGACTAAGTAATAAACTGTCCCTGGCCGTTGCAAGTCAAAAATGATTTTATTGACTTTTTTAACAACCTCACGGGTACAGCAGATGTTGCTGGAAAATAATTACTGGCCGCCTACCGCTACAGGGCTACCTGGCCGCTCGTTTCACCGTCACCTTGATGACAAAGGAAGAGAAGACAGACGATGTTTCCGCCGGAGGGATATAAGCGGCAAAAATCGGATGTCGCGGGACAGTTCGGTCAGTTCGATCAGAACAGTGCGGCCACGTCGTGTCTTGGTTAAGTTATAAGTTCGTTAAGTAAGCACAAGTGGACGCGTATCCCTCGGTTGTATATATAATTGAGGAATACGAGATTGGTTGTCAGTGGGAGTCACTTTTTCGTATACGGGACATTTAGTATACCCAACCCCCTCAAGTCCACTGAAAAAAAGGACATCCAACAACCACACAAAATGAAAGAAATTTTTCTATGGCGACAGGTTTTCTTACAAAAAAAGAGGCAGATTTTCTGATTCTACATTAGACGCATTATACTTTTTAAGAGGTCAATTCAGAACGTGATGTTTAATTTTATAGTGGTTATCTTTTTCTTGCTTTTAAACTTATTTATATGTATACGTTACCGTGAATGACCGAAATTAGAGAATGTCGACTTTCACCGGTGAATGTCAACAGATACCAAATACGTCGGTGAAAGATCGAATATTTCATTACATTGTTGTACATTCGGACCCTCTCCGGTGTGTGTCGACAATCACAGATATGCTCTGGTGGAGGTCCAAAACAGAAGAGTCAAAAAACAAGTGACTGGCTCTCTCCTGCCAAATCCTTTGTTCTGCTCGGAGTCAATCAGCTTTGTCAGTCTTATGCAAGCTTTGATAACGCGAGCAACGTTTTCTTAATTTTTTTTCCGATACCCTAATTTATACTAAATGGATACTGCAGTAAATCGTGATCTTTTTCTTGAAAAGTTAAATGCATTAATTGCGGGTAAACGAGAAGACGATTGTTTTTATTTTTCTCAAGAAAAGTATTCTAAAATACATTCTGAAGTGGTTTCTGCTAAAATTAAATGCAACACACCTTTGGGTTACAGACGATTAAAACGTTTTGATGTTTTAAAAATTAATGATGGAGAGAAGTTAATTGTACCATTAGAACCAGGGGAAACGAACATACAGTATTATGTTACCAATGAAGAATTGTACAGTATACTATATGAAACTCACACCAGAATAGGCCACGGAGGAAGAACACGTATGCTTAAAGAGTTGTAAGTTAAATACAAAAATATTACATATGAAGTTGTAATGTTGTATTTAAATTTATGTAAACAGTGTCAAATGAAACACAGTGCACCTAAGAAAGGTATTGTTGTGAAGCCAATGGTTAGTTCTGAATTAAACTCAAGATGTCAAGTTGATCTGATAGATCTGCACTCAAACAGAAATGGCGAATATAAGTTCATAATGGTGTATCAAGATCATTTAACTAAGTTTGTCCAGCTACGACCTTTGAAAACTAAAAAAACTGAAGAAGTAGCGCATCACGTTCTTTCAATATTTTTTGGCGTTAAAGCAAAAAGAGGCATAGCATCGTCTTTTTTGCCTGGCGAACAAATCGCAAATATTGAAACTGAAGAACAACTCGAAGAAACTGCCAATACTTCTGAAACCGAAGAACAGCTTGAAGAAACTGTTAATGCTTATAAAAAAAATTTGAGTGGTGGTCATACCGAAAACCATATTCCAAAGAAAAATATTGAAGAGGACCTACAACCTACAACGTCATCACATCAAATTCTGACTGAACAACACGAGTTGATTTCTACAAAAAGAGCGGCCGCGAAAGAAAATCTTCTACTGCAAGCAACAAAAATGTTAAATGTTACGAGCCTCACAAAAACAATTTCCTTCTGCTCAAATTGGTGATACTGCACGAATACAAGTCCCTGATGTCGACCGTGGTCGTACAGATAACCAAAATGTGTTAGCGGTTGTTGTTGGAATTGAAGACTTCGACTTCTATAAACTGGCAAATAAAAATGGTACCCTCAAGCACACGTAATACACACGTAATCAGTTCGTAATTTGTAAAGAAAAGTTACTTTTCATAGATGAGATTTCTTTTCAAGAAATGTCGCTGAGAGAAGCAGCTGTAGCTAATTCGAGAAGCGGGGGACAAGGCTATAGACGCTGTCATTGCAAAAGGAAGTGTTCCACAAATAAATGCAGTTTTAAAAGCAAGGGACTCTTGTGCAATTCAAAGTGTCATAATAGTTTAAGTTGTTGCAATAAATAAGATTTGAATCACATAAGTAAGTAATTTTTTTATTACTATTATTTTCTTTTCTCATGTAGAATGTACCGTGTATTTTAAATCCTTGGTCATTCCTTTCAGAAAGAGAGGCGAAAAAGTTACGTCACCCTTGTGGCGTTTTATAGCGACTGAATTACGGAGAAGAAAATATAAATCTCCAACATGTTCAACATTCACCATTAGTGCATGGTGAATGTCAACATTTACCGGTGTAAGTCAGAAATAAGAGTATTTAGCAAATATTTCGAACATACACCAAGCGACTATGTGAATGTTGGCATTCACCGGAGAAAGTCGACATTCTCCAGATTTCGGTGTTTCACTGTAACATATATTTAAACTTATTTATATGTATATTGGACAGGAATTCTCGAGAATGCTCCAGAATCCCATAAATGTCGATAAATGTCGATAAAGATAGTCTTATTTCTCATTTCTCGAAAAATGATGAATTTTGAGAAATCAGAAACACAGGACGTATCCATGAATGGGACAGTGTATCAAAATAATGTAATTCCTTTGCATTCATTTCTAGTACAAATAATATTGAAAAGTACTCTTAAATAGCATAAATCATATTTCCATCTTTGCAATAACACATTCTTGTAGTAAATTCCAACTGATTAGAAAAACAATCTTTTTGATGAACGCTAGGTACTTTTTTGTTATCAATGTTTAATTCATATACAATCGATTTACCACGATTTTCAACGATTTTCACTAACTGGGCTCTATGCGATTAAGTCATACTAAAAGCTTTAGCTGTTAACTTTATCGAAACTCCAACAGTTATAACCTTACTTACAGCTTTTTTTCTTCATTCTATGTTAACGCGATTTTTTTGCGAAAACATTTTTAATAACTTGTAAATTATATATAACTCCTAAATATACCTCAAAAATCTAAGCATAACAGAAACTGCACTAACTTTAAATAAAGCTCAAAAATCAAAACTTAGCAGATGCTTTGACGAGATTATCTCATTATACGACACCTATGTACATATGTGATGTTAGTGATTACTCCTTCAATAAACAGTCTCTGTGTTCCATTCAAGAACTTGTTAACAACATTAAAACTTTAACTTGTTTACTTACTATAATAATTCTTGAAAAATTACCTGACTAAATGCAATAAATAAAAGCTCTATCAAAAGTAACAGTACTTCATACAACGTTACGAGGAAAAAAGGAAAAATATTACTTTCATGCGTAACAAAAAATTAAATGTCTGTTATACCCTGTCAGACAAGTCTGGTTCGACTAAATGCATGTAAAACGCTTGCTAGTGTACTTTGCTTGAAAATTTATATCAATTTGGTGCAAAACCACTGCTTTTGGTTCGCATTTAATATGTATTTCGCTAACATAAAATCCCTGGCGTAATACGGACACAGATGGCTCGGTATTTGGAAGCAGACGCATTGCGCTGCCAAATTAATGGCGAACTTGGCGCAATCTTATAGCGAAACATTTTGTTTGAAGAGGACAGGTCGGTAGCACTTATGTGTCAGATGTAGCAGTGCTATAAAGTTTGTTCTCGATTTATTTGATATAACAGCGTACGGTAGGATTCTGTACTGTACTAATTCTACGGATAAACTTCCTTATGGAGAACTAATGGGAGGCTTACAGTACTTATTGTCAGCAACTAAAACTTGTCCCGACACTGCATTCGCAATAAATTATTCTAGTTGATCTATAGAAAAACTGGTAAAACAAGATATATCAAATGTAAGGAGACTTTTAAGACACTCGAATAGAACATACATAGAAAATACAATATATTAATTTACGTATATATTTACGTATATATGCATGTGCTCAGCTCTGCCCAATAATTCTTAATGAACTCCTAGAGAAGTATAATGAAATGGACTTACCAGAGTTGAAGTCATTGATTTATCGGTTATTAATTTCTCTATCACTCACGGCAACACACTGACTTTATTGTACAAAATATTAATTATTTCCGGTGATCGCCGATCGGCGATCAGCGACAACGAACATCATAACGAAAAAAGCGATTGAACTCGGAAACCACTAACGGACTTATAAAAACGACCTTCTGTCATCGCATCACGTATTCGACTGAACACCGTCGGAGACCGCCAACGATAAAGCGGCGAACGGCAACGCCGGCAACGCACCCCATTCCTCGGCATTAAGGCTGCAAGCGTTATGATTGGCTCGTCCCTCGGCAGCTGTCGTCATTCTCCGTAACAGGTGGTAAATTTCGTTATTTTATGTACATTCCGTTGAAACATACGCGTATATTTTTCACGCAGCAAGGTGAGTCTGCCCTACTGTACCAAAATCGCGTGTTGGGTTTCGAATGACACGTTATCTTTGACCATCAGATGTAACATCTAACGTACCTTTCGATTTTCCTACTGTAGCGAATAAACCACACATTCCGAAGAAGTTTTGTACGTTCAGTCAGTTTTCTTCTAATCGTGTAGTCCATGGAATCATGATATTTAAACAATGCATTTCTGTTCTCTCTCCTTCCTATACAGTTATTCATTACAATATGTAGCGTTAAGCGTTTCGTAATAAGAATCTTCTCCTTTCTCTAAATTAAATATAACTGTGTCTTCCAATTGCAACAGTTAAAAGATTTTTATCGACATACATTGTCACTCACATATTTTTGCATCAGTTTAGAACAATTTTAAGTTTCTGACATAATAAACAATTGTTAATATTGAAATAATTTAAAAATGAATGAATTGATCGAATATACGTCGAACCCCTTTGATTTTATTACCTTCCATATGCGATTTGGCATGGATTTATACAGATCTTGGATATACGTTTGTTATCCATCCAGTCATTCCATTCATGTACAATAGCATTTTTTAATCCTTATACGTTTTGCTATTGCGTACCCCTTTTGTATACATCGGAAACAATTTGTATCGAACAATTTTCTATTAACCCTTTTCGGCCGATGCCACCACAGTGACGGCATTCGCAAGTCGTCGCAAAAGTCGCTGCCGCCAGTCTGGCGGCAAGATGTATGTAATTAAAAAGGACTCTATATATCATAAAATTTGTGTTCAAAATTTAAATTTATTTTCATCAATGCATATATAATGCATAAAATAACAAGCCAACAGAAGAACGTGAGGCCACTAACACACTTAAATTTTGTGAAATGTTTAGTCGATGAGTTAGTAGGAAATTTCCGGCACCAAACATCATCTACAGCGCAACCTTCAACATCGTTCGTAGACATTAGATTAAATAATAAGCTTCATGTAATTTCAGTTCAGTTCAGGAATCAAAAAAGTCTGTGCAGTATGTTCCGACAGGAAAACTCGAGGAAAAAGACGAGAAACACATATGTACTGTGATATCTGTACTCGGAAGCCAGAACTTCATATCGGTGATTGTTTTGCAAAATACCATACTTTGGAAAATTACAGAAATTAAAAATTTATGTTTTTATGTATTATAAGTACTGTTACGGCGACTTGTCCAAATCAAGTCGCTGCAATGTGAAACTGCCCTGTTGTGAACAACTCCTTAAAGAATAATAGAAGAGAGGGGTTGCCACGGAGGTGTCATCCCACTTCTAAAAGATCTGAATTGTTACTGTATCGAATTGTGTTATAGTTAACATTCTTTATTGTAAATAAAATGCCGCGACGCGATAGAAATGGTGTAATTCGCAACAGTACTATAAAGATAACAAATCAGTTTCAACGAATTCTGTGTTTTGTAATATCCATATATTTGCTTTATATCGCTAATGGAGAAATAACGCCGAAAAGCTAAATTTGCTCCGACTAGCTGGTACTAGCTGGCACCCCCATCAGAGAAATTTTCCGATCGCAAAAGGTTAAAGTAATACATAATTTCCTAAAATATATCGATAAGCGAGCAATTTTACGTGTAACTTCGAACTCACAGTTGTCCATGTTATGTGTAGCAATATGCATAGAATAGTAGTATTATAGCTTGTGGTTCGCGGTCAAAGTGACTCACTCAGGCCTGCACTAGGTGATACTGAACACCTGGGTGATGTAACACGATGATGTAACAAGATGATTCTGGTCTATGTGCAGTTTATAACACTATGTTACAATGATTCTCGATTTCCATGCTCTGATGATACGTTCTATGCTCGAGGTTGGTTTGTTTTCCTTGTATTCCGTCGTCAGTTCGTTTGTTTCGTGATTGGTTAAGAATGGATTTTGCTGTAGGAATGTAGTGTTTTCTAATTGGACGGGGATGTGTTTGAGGAAGTTTAGGTTGAGAAGTAGGAAACTCTCAGGAAGACCTTTTTGGTATTGTTTTCCGATGTGTACTTATATATGTGTCTGCGGAAAATTTGAAACTTAAAGATAAAACTAATTATATAAGATAATTATATACTTCATAATTATTGCAAATTAAGAAAAACTGTTTTATTGTTTATTACAATGCGTTGTAATCTTCTGAACAATATAGTTGATATTTGTAGTAGTATGGTTGATATTCCATTATGTTAACTGTATATGTCAGTATACGGCTGCTACCATACGTCTTAGATTATCGAGTTAATTCAATGCTTCCAATTCACATCCTCTTATCGATTCCAGTCGCTAGTATCAAGACTACCACGGTGCACTTTTGCCGCTTGAGGTGTACCAACTTAATAAGTTATGAGGCTAACTAACAATCCGTATACCTTGCAATCTCTTGTAGGTCGCGATGGTGAAACCAACGTCGTCGGCTCGTCCACAATTAACAAAGCTCTTATATCTTCTCAAGAAAACAAATCCTAAGTCATGCACGACTGCCATACCCCTGCGACTCGTAGCAATGAAATACTGCATGATGAGAGGCAATGTTTCGCGTTCAAGGGGGTCAATTGGAATTCGCTTGAAGGGGAAAACGAACTATAATAATATTATCTATTATAATTTAATTATAAATATACTGATTAAATTACAATTACTTATACTTAAAATACTGTTTACGTTCAATCTAATAGATTTATGTCGCACGTCTTTTTGAAATAAATTTTCATTATGTTTGTAAAATGATTAGACTATGTAGCGCGCAACTGTTCTGCTTATCTCTCTTCTCTATTAATATATAATATAGCGTTCGAAGCGTAATCGTCGGTTTTGTCACAAATATCAATACCATTTCGTACGTAATTAATGTATATAACGAAACATTTGTAGCATTGATCGTCACATGAACAGAATCAAACAAAACAGTTGCCCGCAAAATACCCCAATCATTTTACAAACATAATGAAAATTTAATTCAAAATGTCTTGTACATTACATTGCAATACAGTTTCTTCTGATTTATTTATTGCACTAAGCACCAAACAAGTTTTATACGAGATAAGTAGAAAATTTGGATTTCCGTTGTTTGAATTATTTTTTAATTTCAAAAAAATTAATTTGAATTTAACTATAGTATTAGATTCGTGACAACGACAAAGCAGAATATAAACATTTATATTATAATAAAATGTGGAAACATATTTGTTCAAAGAAGAACACAAACAAATGAATACGAATTCCCTACTTTAAGATATGTAATTTTATGTTTACCTGCATGTACCATTACTTAAAAAAAAAAAAAAATGCGATTCATGAAAATCTTCGTTATTTTGTAAAATAGATTGCACGCTGGTAATATCCGTACCGAGTACTTAGACTCAAGATATTTGGGTTGTATTATAAAGACATAATCCTTTGAAACCGACGACGATACTAAAAAATGTTTCAAACGAAATTTGAATGGTTTTAGGGAGACATATGAAGAACAATTTTATTTGTTTAAATGGAATCATATATTTTTTTAGTATACTAGTTGGTCCAGCTAGTCATTCTCTTCATAGATATGCCTTAGTATTTTTATAAAGAGAATGACAAAATTAATCGACTTATATTTATTATTTATACTTATATTTTTTCTCCCGGGTTACAAAGGATCCAATTCCTTTTGCAATCAATGATCCTTATCGATTATCCTACGTACTAACCTTAATACCAATACTTCTCTACCACTCTCACTCATGCTATAGATGCGAGTGTAAAAAGAACCCTGATAATAAAAATACAAATAAAAATAAATAAAAAAGATACAAAGCCCATCTATTATTCTTCTTTGCCTCTCCTCTCTCTCTCTCTTCATATCCTCTCTTAGAACTGTCTTTACTGCCTCTTTTTCTTCAGACCCCTACTGTACTTCACATGTTATTTTCATTATACTCTCTGTCATCCTCCCTTGTTTGATCTCCGTTTCCGTTGTTTTTCCTCACTCATTCTACTCTATCTTTTCTGTCCGCCATCTTATTCCCTTTCCTATCTTCATTTAACTTCTCCATCCATACCACTCCTCTTCCATCTTCATTTAATATATTCTTTGTCTTTCCTTGTATCACATCCTCCTCCATACACCTCTCTAAGTCGTGCTCCCTTGTCTCTGCCGCCCCTCCATATCTCCAATATATCCTTTCTCCCTCATTATGCCAACATCATCCTTCCCTTGTTTCGTTACCTAATCTGCACATTGCTATCCTGAACCATCTCGTTTTCTTCCCTCTTCTATTCAAATACTCTGATACCCTATCCATTCTTACCTCCCTATACCACTTATTATATTGAGACTTCACCATCTTACTATAGTTTTCCCCTCTTTACATCTTTCTTCCGCTTCATTCTATCTTCTTTCACTCCTCGCCCCGCTTCTCCTTCTCTAAAACCGTTCTGCCCATTCGCTCGCTCAAATACTTCTTTCTCTACCTCTCTTATTTCGATAATTTCGTCCTGTCTACTACCCTTCTTTCTATTTATGCCAGACATAGCCACGCCCAATCGCTCCCCTTGTCTCCTCACAGCTTTTGTCGAAACCTCATGCCTTTTAGCAGCCCATACTTTCCACTTTACCGTTTTTGTTTCCTCCTTTACTGCGTAACCTGGAGTTACCCAGTCCAGTTCTAGTACCTACCTTATGTATCTTTGCCGTAAGGCTTCCATACACTGCCACCGGCCATATTAATCTGTCACATAGTCACATCCTTCCATTGAAATTATTTCTGAAATATCTCTTCCCTACTTCCCAGATTTCTCTCATTAACCCCTATTTCCTTCTCCCCGTTTATACACTCTCTTTTCTTTACTTCACCGCCCAACATTCACTACCATTGTTTTACCCTTATTTATCTCTAGTTCCTTATCCGTCACGTGGCTCCCGAACCCTCCTATCATTCCTATGATAAAAAAATATATGATTCCATTAAAAAAAAATAAAGTTGACCTTCATATGTCCTCGACGCGTTCACTTAGAAAAATCTTATTAATGTCAAATTACGCGTCCCCCGAAACCATTCAAAATTCTTTTATAAAACATTTTTTAATATCAACGATGGTTTCGAAGATATTTGGGTGGATCGATTTAAATGGGTTAATGTTAAATAAAGATAATATTTATATTAAATAATGCTAATTTACTAAGCCATTTAAGTTATTTGTGCTAATCTTTTTAATTGGAGAAAATTGAAAAAGAACGTGTTTGCCTCTTTTATGTAAAATTTTCTGTGAAAGGACCGAGAATGATAAAATGATCAAAGCTGTCCTTGACGGTTTTCCAACATAAATTACACCGATCGATAGGTGACCGAGACAAAGTCCGCCAATTTCAACCCACTAGCAGAGTTCCAGAAGAGTTCTCTTCTCCTTCCTCCTCGGTGGTTTCATAAAATTTTGAGAAAATGGCCTATTTTGAACCTAATTATTACAGATTTTTCAGTTGAATATCGTAGAATATCGAAGAATATTGCCAAAAACAGTGATGTCAACTTTTGTCAGATTTTTTGCAGAGATGGAACAATATTGCACAGAAACTGATCTTTTAACATTTTCTCCGTACGTGATTTTGTCCACGTAATAAGTATATTATGCAATATTAAACAATTTTCATTCAAAGAAGCGAATATTTGACTAAAAACACGAAATTCAAGATATGAAACTATGGTATGCATGTTATAGCAAAATCTTTGTACAATTACAACGTCGACGGTTGGAGGAGCGAGCGAGTTACGAATCTTTTGGACGCGATTCCGGACCCGATGAGGCTAAGTTTTTTTTTCAATCTTGCTCTTTCTGATTTCCTTGCTATGTGATTTCCTCATATGTCTTCAAAAGTATTTTTTTTAATATTTTAAATATATTGCTTTGGCAAGAAAGTAATTTCGGTTTGCACCATAGATAGCGTTATGTTTGCATTGTCATTCTTTTGTTAAGGTTATAATTTTGTTGCCTTCAGCTTTGGTAGTTGACACGATTAGGTTACTATAGAGAAAAAAGTGCAGTATAGTTTTGTTTACAATTGATAGCTTGCTGTGAATTTTAACACGGAGTCCATAAATGAACATTTCAGACACATTTTACATTTTCATTTTCATAAAGGCAAGAAAGTAGCTGAGGCTCACAAAGAGATATGTGAAATTTATGGCGTCGATTGCTTAACAGAACGCGCGTGTCAGAATTGGTTCAAAAAATTTCGTTCTGAAGAAATCGCGAAAATCGACGAAGGGTCACTAAATGCGACACGCATACCACGTTTCCTCAAGCCCTAGGTCTCGTCGCAACATCCGTGATCCTCCCGGAGCCTGTGGCCATGTTCCCTTGGCTCCATACTATCACACTTGCTAAACGAAATCTAACGCAACGGTAGCTCGTTCGACAGTGATTTTTTGAGTTTTCGGCAGCTACGCGCGGGAACTGATCCTTCGTACACCCTACGCTATTTACTAGCGGGTATTAACCCAATTGGTCTGCCTGATAACAAGTTATGGAATTCCTAGAGGACCGTCTCACAATGGTCCTGTAGTCGGAGGTCGAATCCACATCATCCACTCTTCATGGAGCCCTTCCTCTTGGAGTGAGACGACTGTAAGATCTTAAATATGGATGTTTCTCGGAATTCCGGCGTTTTGTGGACTGTGGTCCTGGTCGTTCCTGGGTTGATTGACCCGTGTGTGAGTTATCGCTGTTCATCCCTTACACGAGCGTAGCACGTTTTGGTATCACCAGCAACCGAGTACAGTTTCGTCTCTGAAATCTCCGCCGAACTCGGAGAATGCGGTCCGGTTTCATGCGAAATATAGATTATAAAGAGAAGGTGACTCAGTACCCCTCCGTGAGGAACACCTTTGTAAACGATTCTGACTTGGTCCTTTGTAAAGTCTGCAAACATTTCTTTTTGATAAATGAGAAACCTAATAAATGTAATTAGTATTGTCGAACATCTTGCATAAGCTAATTTATTAATCAGGATATCATTATTTACATTATCAAACGCCCCCTGATTTTCTAGATTGGTGGCGACAGTAGTTTTCTTATTAATAAAGCCATCTTCTATGGACAAAGAAAGCTTCACCAAAATATCAGTTCATGATAAGCCTTTACAAAACCAGATTGATTAGTCGGTGGTATGTCATTGTATTTCAACTACCATTCTAGTCTGTATTTAACTAAAGTTTCAAATAGTTTGCAAAAACATGATGAAAGGGCGAGTACATCCAAAATCTGTATAAATCACTGCCAAATCTCATACTGCAGGTAATAAGAAACAAAGGGGGATGTGCTCACTATTAAATAAGTATATCATATTCAGTACATAATATTGCAGGTTACAATATGTGTTTATTATTTCTTCGTTATTATATGTTCTCATTTTGTTCCCCATAATGTTACGAATCCCATATTCCGAACTCCTAGTGTTTGCATATGACTCGCCATTGAAGGAAAATTTACACATGTGTTATTGAAAAATTAAAAATGGTACACCTAGGTGTACACCTGGATAGCACACATTTTTGACGAGGAGTGTAGACTGCAATCGATTGTGCGCTCGCACCCGGCACCTGTTCTCTCCCTCGGAAAGGATAAGCTACTCGGTTCAACCGTAACTTCACGGCCTCATTCTCTTCTACACCGTTATCCTCGCCCTATCGATGCAGTATCGCGATTACAATTTCACAAAGCCTGATGAAATGTCCAGACCGTCTATGTATCTCGAATTCACCGTTAGTTCCGTAAATTCGTCAAGGACTTTCCAGGTGTTGAATAACGTTTCTATGACCTGCTCGGCTACAGACACGCGATCCGAAAGATGATACTAAGTTGTATTGTGATAGCAACTCAAAGGGATTCTGTCTGTGCGTATATTGTATCAATATACAAAAGAATTTCGAGCATTGTATTTTTTGAAGAGAACGGCAAATATCAACATTTCGAAATAAAAACCCTGTCTGTAGTATAGTAAAGGGAAATCTAGAAATATGGAACAATCCCTAAATATGGAATGATTCTGAAATATAACATTTTGTTATTGTTAAAGATTTAACAAATTAATATTAATTGGTACTCATGTTTCTGTTTCCCGCTATTTGGAAACTTTTTAAATAACCTAGTAAGTTTGATGTATATTTCGTATATATTTCTTAATTTGTCACACCTATTAGTTTCATCTTTTATTGTTAATTATGCACCTTTCAGCAATATCTGTTAGTGCAACCGCGCCGAGGGCTCCCGGGTAGCTGAAGGTAGCAAGCGGCGGGGAGACCTACGCTTGGTCGAATTTCCCACCGCCCGCCAGCACAGGATTCTTTGTCCCCTATAAGGAGAAGGGAGGTGAGGTACTCACAACCCCCCAGTGTGCGGAATGCGACCCTCCGCATCGCTGAAACATTGGATTATAGGTGGGAGAAATAATACCCCCCCCCACACACACCCCGGGATGAGGCCGGCCATCATCAACATCCAGATAACTGGCTAGGCGAGATGGAGCCGCGGTACTATTCTATGTCCCCCTTTTTAAATCTCCGTGGGACTACCCACCAGTAATGATCTGTTATATAGGGTGTTCTCGAAAGGTATACAAAGGCGGGTACCAGGTGATTTCTCATAAAAAAACATGAAGAAGATATAGAGTAACATTTTTTTTATTAGGATCCAGTTTTAAAGAAAAACAAGTTTGAAAATTCGTAAATACTCTCTCTCATACTCTTTGTACATACTCTCTGGTGGTAATAGCCATAGTGTACAAATCAAATTTTCAAACTCGATTATCTCGAAAATATATCGGTAAATTCAGAGTAATGGATTCTCAAAAAAATATGGTACGGATGAAGCCTTTAGTAGCTTAATGAGACATACAGCCTATCACGTATTTTATACGTGAAATAAATTGTTGAAATAAATTGTTAGCGATAATATATGTCGATAAATATTATATTAAGTATATACACATTGCAAATAAATTATCGAAGAAATGAGTGACAATGTTAACATACGTCGGTGATTTCAACGTACCAATCCATAAACAATGTCGAATGAAATCCGGTGTCGGTGAAATTGCGTCAGCTCTCACCCTGTATGTATATCATACAAAAGTAGAAAATATTGTTCATTTATTTATGTTAAATGATGGTAATATTTGTCCTAAATAAAGATAATTTATTAACCTATTTAAGTTATTTACATTAATCTCTTTTATTAGACAAAATAGAAAAAGAATGTATTTACCTTTCTTATGCAATTTCAACCGTCGTCAAATCGCATACTGGAGGTAATAAAAAGCAAAAGGAGGATGTACTCACTATGAAATAAACATATCATATTCAATACATAATATTGCAGATTACGATATGTGTTTATTATTACTTCGTTACTATAATATGCGCTATCATTTGTTTATTTACAATGAATCGCATATCCCGAGCTCTTGGTGCTTGGATATTACTCGTCATTGCACACCTTGATAGCACACCTTTTTGACGAATGTGTAGACTGCAATCGATCGTGCACACACATCTGTCGCTACCTGGTCCAACAATAATCTCGCGGCGCGAGCGCGTCATGTAATGACTCAAAGCGTATAAAGCGTACAGTTTTGAGTTGCTACACGAAAAAAAAACTGCGGACAAGTCGCGCCTAGAACGAACAATCTCTGATCCGCAATTACGATCCACGCGAACACAAAGGGATCGCGTATTATAAAATTAGCTTAAGTGAACTGAGCGACACATACGAAGACTCAAGTCAAGAGATAAGTCATTAAGCAAGAGTTATGTTGTTGGTAAAGTGACTAATTGATGGTCGTAATATCAGGGGTTATTCAAGAGATTTGTCGCTAGTTGGAAAGCAAGGCGCATTATACGTAATACGTCTCTCTTCCTCGTTCACTACCTCGCCATTGCCATATCGATGCGGTGATACGGTTTACGATTTCACAAAGCGTGAGGAATATCCAGAGCTACTATGTACCTCGAATGTACTCTTATTTCCGTAAATTGGTCAAGAACTTTTTAGGTGTCGAATAATGTTTCTGTAACCTGCACGACTGCAAACAAGTGACCCAAAAGATGATACTAAATTGTACTGTGATAACTCAAAGGATTTCGGTGCGTATTGTATCAATATACGCAAGAGTTTTGCGCATTTTATTTTTCGAAGAGAACAGCGGTGACAAATATTAACATTTCGAAAGAACTTTGTCTGTAATATAATAAAGATCAGTCCGAAATATGTATGTGGAGCAGTCTCTAAATATGGAATGAATCTGAAATATAAAATTTTGTTATTGTTAAAAATCTAAAATACAGTTTCTGTTTCGTACTATTTGAAAACTTTTTAAATAAGCTGATGTATTTTTCATATTTTCGTACCTTTATTTGTCATGCTTATTTATTTCGTCTTTTAATGTTAATTTTATACCTTTCTGTAATATCCATACGTTTTTATAAAGATATGTACTTTTTAAACGAAAATACTATATGTAATATAGTATAAAATGAAAAATTTTATACCTGCACGTCAAGTTGATATTTTGATATCTCAACTGTTTCTGTCCCTATTGACATGTTTGACAACTTTTTATACCCACATGATGATACTTAACAATTGGGCAATCGTTAAAATTGAATACAATATGGTTTAAAAGAATAAACCGCTAATAAAATTTTTTGCAGTTTTGGTCATGGAAAATATATGTAAGCAGCGCGCCACTCAAGTACTTGGTGCGAGACGCTACCCCGTCGCATGATTCATATCGCTACTGAATTCCATGTCTTCTAGGCTCCATATACATCGACGAGAAGATATTATGTTCTTACGTTCTCGTGCATTCACGCTACGAAACCCGCACGCGCGAAGCGCGCCGCCATTGATACCTATTTTTTTTTCATGATACATTATCATGTGTACATTAATATGAATATACAGTAATGCCAGAACTAGTAATGCTAACTTTTTGGAAGGCCACATGCCACGATTGCACGCACACATACCTAATATGTGCCTATCACGTAACTTGTAGCTCCGCGGTTTTTCTTACCTGACTCACACCCAAGCAGATCAATTTGTTTTGTTTTCACTTGACAAACTCCGAGGACCTTTGCGTCAGCCTAGTGAGAAAATAGATAAATCACATAGGCGTAACAATACCACCGCGACTCTCATGGCACAGCCAAATTGTTACACTCGTGGACAAATTACTGTATATTATGGAAAGACACACCAAACAACTAACTATCGAATGCCTTCGCCACGAGCTTCAGTTGTGTGTTAACTCATTATTATCAACGGCAATATGTATAGGGAAAAGTTGTTCGGAATGATGATTTTGACAATATATTTCAACGTGAAAGTCATCCGAACGTAATATTTATCCAATATATTCAATGTACTAAGATACAATTAATACATCTCTATTACATAACTTCTACTATCGTATGGTCTAGAATTAACAAGTAGGATATCTAACCCAAATAACCTAATATTAACATAATTCTCGAATACTCTATACTTTACTTATGAACGCCAAACATTCTATGGAATGCTTGTATATCATATATTTGCCGGTAACATACATAGATAACATACATACATAACAACATATTTCAAAGTCGAAGTAATCCGAACTGCCGTCTCTTAAACTTATTATTTACCAAAATTCGGATCGAAATTACATTAGGATTAATATACTAAGATTTAATTGCTACTACATGAATTATAATAAGAAAATAATTTTGACGCACATTTCATTCGGTTTAATGTACTAACTGTATATATAGTCTACAGCTGCGAAAAAGGCTTTCGGAGCAAACGTACCATCATTGTTTACGGTCGCCTTCTTGTCAGCATAAAATAGTACCTATATACTGGCTTGAATACGAATCATGTGTAATTAAAGAGTGGGCAAAATTGTCAACAGTATTCACGCTTACAAATCATGGGTTTAAATGTGAGTGTAGAATGTGGAGCTTTTTATCAGAATCTGAATCGCACATCATCTCATAGAAGTGTCATATATTATATTCAGTTGTAGGTACTTGCGATATGGAAATATGTAGTACTCAGAAAGTTAAATGTATAACAGTTTCCAGAAAAACCAGTTTGTCATTTTTCTCAGAATTTGCAGAGTCATGGGTCGGGTTGTAGCTTGAGAAATTCCTAATCTTCGGAATTGGCAACCGGAATCGCCAACAAATGATAATTTTACCACAAATGAAGAGCTGCATTCCTAAATGAAACATTCAGAATGAAAATATGTAACTTTCAATTACTACAGAGTTGTGTAAGCTTGGTAGTTCTCAGTACACAAGCGCGAAATAATAGAGTTACTTGATTTAGTACCGAATCGATGTGGGAGATCACCCTCCTATTAAACAGTGTTAGTAAACAAGCTCGTGGCGGAAAGGGTGATCGAATCTTTGTCGAGTGCATGGTCAAGTCCCATCATAATAGTGATAAAGCCGATGGGAAAATATCGGTTTTGTCTAGACATCTGATAAATCAACGAGGTTTCCATGAAGAACACGTATTCATTATCGTTTATGAGCCAGATATTCGATATGTTACGATCGACCAAGTACAGTATGCCACAAAAGTGTCGGTATACCTTCTGAAACATAATAACTTTTTAAAACTCAACGAAGTGACTTGAAGTTTTAGGTGATAAAGGGACTAGTCTATTAAACGATTACTAAAATACTTCTTTTAAATTTTGTTATTACTTGGAATGTTATTACTCGGCCAATGGAGTCATGCCCTCCTATCCATCGAAGCATCGAGGTCGTCGACGCTCCCACACCGACCGGTATGGTTCGGACTGTGGTTTATAAGGCGGTCCAATTTCTCAAGATCATTTTTTAGCTGGCTTTGAAGAACCGTTCGGTGCAATTCAAAAACTTGGACTACTATAACGGGTACTGGCAGTGGTTGCGGAACTACTGGTCCAGCCAGTGCACAATGTGACTGGATTACCTATGGCAGTGACCGGTATGGCTGGAAGAGCACCAGCCGTTACCTCTGCCCCTGATGTCCCGAAAATAGAAGGGTACTGGCCGAACGGGTGCGCGCAGCCCGATACCATAGCCTGAACCAGTCATTCCGTAAAAATATAAATTCTATAAAAGATAAAGTTGATCAGACCACGGGAAAATGTGTTAGATCGGCTTTGTTTATGCAAAAAAAATTAAATTTCACTAAAAATGGGAAATATATAGATTTTAGCACGTTATTTGACTACTAAATGTCACTTTAGACTAATATCTATAATTGTAACAGAAAAATTAATTTATTCACAATTCCAATAATTTATTTAATCAAATATTGCAATATTTTTTTATACAATAATTTGAAAAATAATATGGTTTATTAATGCTATCTTTATTTTTTGTACAGTTTAATTGTATGCAACTTTGTAAATATTGATGTTATTTATTATAAGTTTTAACTGAATGTTTTCTTATCTACTGTAGGGTAATACTGTTTATATTCACAGTTACAAGTTGTTTTCCTTTTTCGTCCTTACTGATACAAGTTAAATACTCTTTCATTAACATTATTACTCGCTTAGCTGTGTCATTAACGATTTGTAAATTCCCTTCAATTCTTGTTGCCGCAATACAATTTTCATCTGTTTCTCACAATGCTGGGTCCTCAAACATACAATCTATATTTACATGGAAGCTTGAACAAAATTTCAATGTTTGTGTACAAACAAAATTATCTATGCTAATATTTATGTATTGTTCGATGTCTTTAATATGGATAACCAATTTTTTATAATTCTGTTCCTTTTCTGTGCTGAGTGCTTCAATCATCTTTTTCTTAATTTCTAAAGAAATATGTGGATCGAAAAATGATAATCCCACACTTTCTGGTGATAAATACCATAAGTGGTTGATCAGTTTTTGAAGCGTAGCATTACTGATGGCTTGGTCAATCTGTTTATATTTATATAGATAACTTATTAATTCTAATTTTAACCGAGGAGCTATCGCAGACACAGTTGTGCGTATCTAAGCAAATATATATATACAGGGTGTTTCACAATTATTTTAACAGCCGAAAATGAGGGGTAGCTGAGGTCATTTGAAGTAACTTTTTCCTTTGCGAAAATGCAACCTGCGACTTTGTTTACGAGTTATTAACGAAAAACACTGACCAATGAGAGGTGACGGCGTGAAGTTCGAGAGTCCGCAGCACGAGGCTTTGACAGAAGGTCGGGACGGACTCGAGCCACGTTCGAAGTATTGAACGAATCACGAAGCGAGAACTTTCCGGATTTTTTTATTACGTAACAGTGATATTTTTAAGAAAAACGCTGTTCACCCTTATTTTAGAACGTCTGAAGAATATTTACTAATTTTTCGGACCCGAAATAATATGTAGTTTAATCGAGACAGCCGTTTTAATTTTCTGGTGTGCATGACACCTCATGTGTACCATACGAAATTTTTATGCAAGGTGTACAGTGAAGATTAACAAAGTTCGTAAATGATATTTTAATTTAAATAATTCCATGTTCGAACAGAATTCAACGAATGATTTGCAAAGCTGATTTAATAATAAATAATCGCGTTAAGGCACGTACAAGATTTGTTTATCTTAAATATTTTCTAAATTTTCCTCACTACTTAAATGAAATTCATCCCTGAATATATAGATTTTTATATATTATATGGCCTTAGCCATCCACTTTGCCTTTAGAATCATTAATTCTATGAGCTCCTTGTAATCATTCCTTGGTTGTGTTTGTTGTAAATTCTGTAGTGTCGTTTTAATCTTTTGGTCGATATCTATTACATTTTGTCATATAAATTCATCTTCTGTACTAGGCTTATAATTATTTTTATCTATGGAACTCCATGAATTTTTTAATTTTTTAAAAAGTGATATATCTGGACCCGTAGACTTCTTCATTTTAATTTCAAATGTAGCACGTAAAATTAATTCATAAATGTGGTGGCGATATGGCAAATACGGTAATTCCTTCTCCAACTTTTGTCCCAATAGAACGCAAGCTCCGTGTATTCTTCCGGTGTTGGTTGCGATCCTACCAAAACAAAGGGCTTCTATTTCAGTTGAAAAATTCCATTCTTCATAGGAAAGATTGCTAACGCTTGGTCGGAACCAGTACCCGATGGTATGACTGGAATACTCAATAATATTTTAATTTCCCCGCAACTTATAACTATTGGTAATCGTTCTACATTTTTCTGGCTTATATCTGATACAAGTGTAGCGTCCCAATGAATAATTAACCTTGTTGGATTAAGTTTTCCGAATATTTCTTGTAACTATTTATTATTAAATCAGTTATGTCGTGGCCTAAACCTTCTGCCGAAGCCATAACGATTCGAACTGCATAACGTCGCTTACTCTAAAATAATCTAAAGCACCTACTAATTTTGGGGTAATAACCATCTGCTTTCCTCATCTTTTCTTAAGGTTACTCGACCCAGGTATGTCGCAGTCTAATGCCTCGGTGTCCTCATCGTCAGATACCTGAGACTCCGCCAGTCTTAACGGGACTTCCGTCGCTTTATCGACGATGGCATCATTTTAATTGTACTAAATCTATAACGTAAAAATATATTTGCTATAACTAGGAGAGATATATATGAAAACATTAGAAATAATTACAAAATTAGTCGATGATGCCTGAGCTCGTTGCAATCGCACCTCCTCTTGTTTCTTCCGCTCTGATTGTTTTTTTCTTTCTTTGTTAAATTGTGATCACTAGATCCCATCGAACCGGCTCGTTCTTTTTGCCTTTGTTGCCGGAGAAATATCTTATCTTCCAATCATCTAATGAATTTACAAATTCCTGTTCTCGCCTTTTTTGTAGATCATTTCCGTGATTCGCGATTTTGTAGAACGTTCGCCATTTATTATAAAGTTTTTCCACTTTAGTTACATAACCCGATTTTTGTTTTACTGGAATTCTCTCTCGACTTTTCCCAGAAAATTTCTACTTCTTTAATTACTAACATCGAACTGTCCGTTTCTTGACAACTTAACACCAACAATTTGTGATTCATAATGATCTAATAAGAATAATTTAAAATACTCACTGCATTATTTCCGATGCGAACTGTTCGGAGTTTCGGCCTGGACTGAAGCGAGTTTTTTTGTTGAAGAGCATACGAAAGGTATAAACGTAAGTATAAACGTAAATATAAACGTAAAATAGTGGAAAGTGTTTAAAGGATCTAACATAAACACTCCGGAGGTCAATTTATTAAGCGAAAGATTCGCAAGTAATCGCAGTAAGCAAAACCGTGCTGACAGTCACTTACATTTCATATTCTAGTACTCTCGTACTCATATATGCTTAGACTTTCGAATAAACTATTTAAACTTTTAAGTAGATATTGTTATCAAATAGCCAAGAAATGATACTTTTATTGAATAATAATAATTTTTTTAGCGATAACGTTGAAATGGAGTTACAGATAGAATTGGAGTAAAATTAAAGAAATTTTAAAACTTCAAGTAGATTATGACACGTCTCTCCTACTCTTAGACTTTCGCTTTTTCAGAAATTATTTTTATATCAAATCGAACAAATCTAAGGAGTCGCATGAAAAAAATTGCGATGGTCGAAAAATATGGTCCATCCTAGTGAACACTCTCAATCGAACACGCTGCTAGCCCTAAACCGGGAATACACTGGATGTCCCCCATCGAGCAGATAACCCCACGCCTCCATACCTTTTCGACCTGCGAGAGGGTATGCTCCATAATCAAGAAATCCTCAGTCAAAATTGCTGAGGGCCATTCGTGGAGGATTAAACTCCGCCCCGCCCCCACCTGCGCTACTTCCACTACTACTACTTATCCCGTTCACTCCTACTTTAGTCAAAGTCGATGAAGGTCCCAAGGGGCACTAACGCCGAAGTAAGAAAGTGGAGTAAGTAGACTGGATCATTCTGAACCAGCCAACTTCTGCAAAGTATCACCCAGTAATGGATAGGTAGCGAGGGTATGAACACGGATAAGTACTCAGCTGTTAGTTAATTGTGGTTTTTGGACCCACCCAGGTTAGATTAAAACGCAACCTTAAGCCACAATAATATTTTTTTTTTATCTGAACTAATTCACTGCCATTTTGTATAGCTGAGAGAGGGACTAATCTACCAGACAATGACTAAAATGCTTCTTTCTAATATTGATATTACCTCAAGTGACAATATAAATCCAAAACTCATGTTTTTTAACTTTTTATGCATATTGTAGATCGTGATTACTTATATGCATGCTGTGAATTTCATTCAAATCGATTACATCGCAATTTTTTGAGAATTTCAATGTTTATCCGGTAGACGTCCTGCACTTGCGTAGTCGAGTGTGGTTAAATTCCATATATACACTGGGCGGCAGCTCCTGCTTCTCCTCAGCGGCCATCTCTTCTCGATCTTTTACAATTTTCTCATATATCTTTAAGGGATTTATCGCGTTGCGTTTTCAAAATTTCTTTCATATCTCTATACTGATCATTGATTCCGCGAACCGCGCGCGCGTGTAATATACCAGTTCTCCTTGTGACGCTTACAATCCCAATGACGCACACTTCGTCGCAAGACCACTCGTGTTACATAATCATTCACGGATTCTTTTCCTTCCATTTTGAAAAACTTTAAACCATTGCATGCATCGATCCTTTGATCCTGTGCTGCTTACGCATATGTTTTTTAATTTTCGTCCAGAATTCGTAAGCATTGTTTTCTGTAGCAAACTGCAAGGTCTGTTCATCTGATAGATGTAGTCTTATGTATGCTACGGCTTTATGGTTCCTTATTTTCAACTCGACCTTTAATTATTCCGTTATCATATCTTTCGGTATTGGCTTGTTTATTGCTCGAGACAATTTCTTTAGGGTAAGGATTTCCATTTTCTATATACAACTGGTCACAACCGCGCTCTACTATCAGATTATTGTTATATTTAAGCACAAATCATTTTGAGTGTTATTACGAGGCTCATAGACGCACGTTTCTTTCTGTAACTCTCTCGCACCCAGAAGGCATTCGCTGCAGGATATTGCCCATTTCTTGACTTATTACCTTCAAAGTATTTACTACTTCTTTAGTCAAAACAAGTGTTGTCAAACTTGGCATTGTCGTTCGTAATGGTCATTTTACCATCAGATATTTCTTGCATTATCCAGGTGTCCGACGATGGATGTTTCGACAACTTTTTCCTTTCGTCGCAGTTTTTCTTTTTCCGTTTCCTTCTAATTCATCGTGTTTCTATACGCGCTTTCCGGATCCTTTCTCAATTTTATTAGTTTCTTTAACTGACTAATAAATTCTAATAAGCTTTTGTTCGTCAGGCGGCACTTCGAGATACAACTTTTTTTTGTCTTACATGTTTTGGGCCGGCTCTCGCATTCCCATACAAATAAAAACTAATCGTACATCACTTCTTATTGTTCTTTTACTAAATATTCTGTATACCGCGTGTTCGGAAAATCGTGGTACAACCGGCAAGGGGGTGATTCTACATGCAAAAATAAGTTGAGAAAGAGGAATACCATTTTTTTATTTAAGGCTCCGTTCACAATTATTATCTCCGGCAGTTCTTCATGCCTGTACTATTATAGTTCTCGAACTATATTGTAAATCTTGATTGGATCTGCAAAAATAAATAAATTTAAATAATTGGATAAAATCTATTTGAATTTAAATGCAAACAATGATACTTGCCAATTTTTTAATTCCACTTTTCTTGGATTCCGTGGACGAATTTTTAACAATGTTTGTATCCTCCATATGCGCTGTATTACACTGGCCGATGCAATTGCAAATGTAGTTCGCTCTAAGCGACTTACCTCTGTTGAATTTACTGTCCATTATTTCTGGTTATCTAAGAAGTCCTTATTTCTCGATTGGGAGTGACTTCTGGACACCCTGTATAAAACCTAGGCATTTATTGCAGCTGAATCAAGGACGTTGAAAAATACTTGGGGAGATCATTTACGAGATTTGGACGTTGTGCTATGTTGTGGTATTTTTCAATTGGCAACGATGAATGCCGCGGCGAAATAAACAGTTCGCATCACCGCCATACGTTCACCAGACCGCCAAATGCCCGTCGAACGCCACTTTCAAATTGTCCCTTCTTCTAGTCAACCGTTCGGTAATCAGCGCCTGATGATGCTTGCCTTTGAGCATCGTTCGTTAACGATCTTCTGCGATACTGTCGCTAAATACAGGTTTTGTTGCATTACACTTTTCTTTGCACCCTTGCACCATACAAAGAAGCCGTGCTTCGCACATTGTACAAATGTAGTTCGTGTTATCAGTTATGTTGTAAAAATAATTCGAGTGTTTGTACACGTGTAATTTGTAAATACATACGTTATTGTTACACATTAGACATGACTGTGATATTATTTCCGTTCCTCTTTAATCGCCGGAAAAACTCTATTACGTCCAGTGCAAAACACTCTCTATATTATAGAAAAAGTCGTGCAGCAAATTGAGGAAAGACGAGAACGTTGAATTAAAAAATATGACATTGAATCGATACCCTTCTTCTCTACGTTTGGAAGACTACAAAAAACATAGTAGGGTAGAATGGGGTGATGGCGGTCAACAGGCAATAACAGTCAGCATTGTTATTATGAAATAGTAGTTCCAAAAATTGCCACTATTTTTTGTACCGAATCCTAACATTTTGTAATGACGTGTCGCTGATGTAATATTTTGTTCACGCAACACAAGGTGTAAGTACTAATTGTTAGACTTTTCCTACAGCGTGAATGTATTAAACTATAATTCTGTCGTACAGCTTATATTTGATTTTTATTGATTTCAGATTTTTATATTCACTTTTAATAAATAATGGATATGCGGATAATGATAGTCACCTTGAAGAATGTTGAACAAAGAGAAGAACAGAAAAAAATATGGAAGAAGAATATAAAAGATAAAACTAGGTGAAACGACCAAAAGATCTTCTGATAATATCGACGAGATGAGACAATGAAATATGCTACAGATGCACTTCATGCATCTTGATTTTCTCGAAAAATATGTATACAAAGTGAAAAATATATTATAATCAATGTTATTATTTGTATTTTTCACTTATAATTTATTGCTTAAAATCGATACAAAATTACTTTAAATAAATATGTTGCCTCATATTTGAAAGGTATTGCAATTCTTGCTTAAGTGACGGCCATTACCCTATTCTCACCTGCCTCTACCGAACCCGAAATTGCACCAGTTAGGAGAGAATACTGGAACGAGAATAATCTGCAGCGTCTAGTGTCAATGGCCTGACTCCTTTCGATTAGTTGTAATCGAGATTAGAAGCACCTCAACAGAAAACTGTTCGGAAGTGATGGCGACGATACGAGCATTGCAAAATTCCTGCACATCCTGGCGCAACGTATTACGTGGGCCGCATTACTCCTCCTTTTCGGGCACAGCTATTAACATCTCGGATGATCCGCGGAAGCGGAGATTGCATTCGTATTTTAAAGACACAAAATTTGTTCGTTCTCCTACTGTCCGAATGGCCCGGTACTACTGAATATGAAAGAGTACAGATTCTTGGCTCGAGATAAGGAGCATAACTGAACCAATAACTACAAGTTTTATATAAATCACTATTTATTGTTAAGAAGATTGGAGAATATGAAAAAATAAACAGTGTATTTATATCTAAAATGTGGGGTAGCTGAGATCATTCTAAGTAACTTTTTCCTTTGCGAAAATGCAATCTGCGGCTTTGTTTACGAGTTATTAATGAAAAACACCGACCAATGAGACACAATGGCGCGAAACACAACGTGGTCAATCGATCGAGTGCCATGTGCTCCTACCACTGATTTTGACAGCTGAAGGGGGACTCTGTGCCGCGTAAAATCAATGAACAAGTCAAGAAAAATACCAACTTTCGATATTTTTTTACCACGTGGCAGTGGTAATCTTAAGAAAAAAGCTGTTCATCCTTATTTCAGAATGTCTGAAAAATATTGACTAATTTTTCAAGACCCTAAGCACGCTGTTGAGAATAGAATTCAAGAACAGTGCGAATAAATATCTCCGGATTATTGCAAAAACTTAGTAGAATGTATGCCAAAACGAATTAGTGCAGTTTTGCAAGCAAAAGGATTGTGGACGAAATATTAAAAGTAAAGGATATATTACATATTGTCAAGTATTGAACGTGGTGCAAAACCGGTTCAATTTATTGTTGTTGTCATTCCTAAATAACAAGACATTAATTATTGCAAAAATTTCTTATGTTACTCCTAACAGTGCTGAAAATAACTGTAATGTTTATTTTTCGTTATTCTTGTATATTCCTAGCAATAAATAATGATTTATGTAAAGCTTGTGGTTGTTGGTTCAGTTATGCTCCTTACTGTAAGTAGTTTTTGTATTCGTCGGGCAAACTACCCCGGATAGTGTTCAGTCTGATATGCATTAGACTTCATTGTTTCATTGACTAGAACGCACCTCATACCTCCAGATAATAGATCGTTGATCAATTGTGAATGCTTTCTAAAACGATAAAAGTTTTTATCGAAATTAATTCATCCATCGTTGAAATCTTGGCTATCATATACGTCGACTATGTGTGTGAAATACACTCACCGCGTAAAGTATGTGGAGAGCATTTCAAATGAAATAACTTTTCCAAAATTGGTCCAAATGACTTGAATTTTTTTAGATGTCAGAGGGACTAGTCTACTAGACAATGGCTGTGTAATACCTTTTTTTAATTTTGCTATTACTTGGAATAATAACAAAAAATGAAAAAACTGGCGTCTTTAACTTTTTTATCTGAGCCTATAACGAAAATTTGAATAATGTATTTTATAGATCTCGGTAACTTGTTTGCAAACTGAAAGCTTCATCGAAAACAGTTAACGCAGAGTCAAGCCGCGAGTGTTGAAAGATTTAAAAAAACTGCAGATTTCTAACGGGTATTGGTTAAAAGTGTCAAAAATGGAGACAAAACTATAATTTCCGTGATATTTAATTGTTTATAGCTCATATATCAAAATCAAAACGTATTTTATAAATTTTCGTTAAAAGCTGAGAGAGAAAACCTTGACATTCCAAGTAATAACAATGTTAAAGAAAGGTATTACGGCCATTGTGTCGTAGATTAGTCCCTCTATCATTTAAAAAAATTCGAGTCATTTAGATTAATTTTAAAAAAGTTATTCTGTCTGAAAAGCTATCAATATACAACCCGCGGCGAGTAACACCTTAAAGGTGAGTAACAATAACAGCTTTATTCTTGAATTAATAAGAAGTTCTCTGATCCATGAATAGTGTCTTAGCATTAACCCTATTTCTATCGAAGGTATAAATAACACCTTTCAAAATAATCTCTATTTAACAGTATTTTTACCAAAGGAGTTAAAGGACATCTTATAATAATTATTTTTCGAGGTTTTCTATGTGATCACTTCTTGACTTTCGCAACAGTCATCACTAGATTGCCGATTTGTGTGCAAAATAAATATTGTCTAAGCTAATTACAAGAACTTTAAGCCTAACAAAAATGTTTCCCTCTTTTCGCCATTTTAATAAGTTGCACACATTAGAAAGACATTCTTCAATTCATCTAATGTCTTCACTGTTTTCTATTTAACCTAGTTATTTTCGTCAAAAATGCATAAAATCCGCAGTTTAGACATCACGAACATGATTTTCATGTTAGATCAGCTGATAGAATTGTGTCTTAAGAAAATTCGTGCATGTAGTTGAACACTTCGTATACTGTCTTTGCGATCCTCTTTTGTTCACCGCAAAAATTAAGTGACATATCAATTTTGAAAAATGATACAACTTTCCAAAAGTTTTGTTTCACAAAGTGAATAATAGTATGAAGAATGTATAGCTAACAGATTTCCTTTACAATTTAATACGATCTGTAGCGGATAAAATGCGATAAGCATTTGGCTATGTGTCTGCAGGAGTTAGCTTAAACATAACACTGTTGTTCCATACTTTTGGAGATAGTGTTTAATATATTGTTTTGGTGAAGAGGTCGACGCAAGCTAGGTATCTGTTTGCAAAGGGAGGCGGCTGCAGAAGTAGCCTAGATTTATAATCAGGCGGAGCTGCAACAGTTCAAAATGAGGAACCTAAGCATCGTTTCGCGATAGGATTTCTATTCATGCTTGCGATCATTTGGGTAGCCGAAAGGGTGAGTTGATATCGATCATTCCGTATTCGCGAATTGCGCGAAGAAGTGACTCCGTTTCCATTCGTAGAAAAAAATTACCTTAGAAGAGGCCAAGAATACTGCTATGCATCTCAAGAAGCCCTGTCAGAAGAAGACAAATGTAACCGAAGGTATAATTAACTGAAGTAAATCGGATATTCGTCTGTATAACTCATTCTTACTCCGTTGAAACACCGCGACATTATTTTCATCGATCTTATCGTGCAGAACTATTGGACGGACTACAGAAAGGCGAGTTCCCGAGGAACGAGAGATTGATGTGTTTCATGAAGTGCATACTAACCTCGACGAAGACCGTGAGTAATATTTTCTGTATGTATATTGATGACACGAAGTTTCTTCTTCAACTGTCAAGATTTAAGATTCATGATTAATTTATTAACTCCTTGCACTACGATTTCTTTCACAGCTACAATTATTAGCATTTCTTCGTTCCTAATAGTATCTTTTAGAACGAGACAATTTTAATTTTAGATTAAAATGATGTAGATCGAGGAAAAGAATTCTACATTTATGCTTAATAGTTTGCTCCATGACAAAGTATTAATTTATGTAAATATTTACTTGTTTAATTATGACTCGACTGTGAACTATTATGCAAAGTATAAATAACGTGCACGAATCGCAACATACAGAAACCTGCGTTAATTAGCCGCAAATAATGCAACAGTATTTTGAACTTCATACAGTGATTTTGCTGTTTTGCTATTGATCTACTTACTTTAGTCATAATTTCATGAATCCATAATCTAGTTTCTGCCTTAAATAACAGCATGCGTGAAATTAATTTCTGATTCTTCGCCAGGTAAACTATGTAGTCGAGCTTAATTCTAATAGCACACACATTACATTTATTTTTTGCTTATAGAAGAAGTTTCAAAAACAGGTTGAAATACTAATCTAGAAAATAAAAAATATCTTTTATTAACTATTTACACTGGATCAGGCGCTGCCTTATCATTAATAGTCGGTTATAGTGATCAAGTCAACATGTAATTAAATATAAAAATTGTAGCTGTAATATAAGAGGGTGCTCAAAATTTTTTAGTGATAGCGTTCAGTTTTTATCTTTAAGAAATTAATACAATTTAATAGTTGTATAAATTGCACTTTTGTATAAATTGCAGGACAAGTTGCAAAATTCTATGCGTATCATAATTGATACAAAATTAATTATTTTCTTTTAGATGAGACACAACGAGGTGCTGTACGATTGGATCCTTAGAAATGCTCATCTAATGTTAGAAGAGAAAAATATCTTCCGCGAATCGAACACGTAGTCGAGATTTGTCGAGAAGGAGGTATGAAATAGTCTACGATTTGTTGGTTTACGGGTTAATAAGTTTCATGCTCTTCGGTTGCAGAGAGGTAGGACGGATTTTAACAGTTATCTCGGTAAAACTTCATTTTTAATCGAGAAATCATTAAGTATACCTTAATGTCTGTACTTTAGTCAATATATTCTACAGATTTTGTTAAAGCATTAATAAAATGAACCATTTAGTAACGAATTCCGAAAGATAACTGTGCCAAACATTGCCAATGGTAATTATAATATTCTTAATGATTTTTAAAATCGACAACCTTGAATACTCCGAAAAAAATTACCTGCAAAAAATCTTTGTTTTGCATCGTATTCGTCTCTTGATACTAGTCAATTTAGGTGGAAACGTTTAAATGGAAGACCCTGTATGTACAGTGCGTAAAACAAGTATTCGCACACCTTTTAAAAAGGAATAACGTTGTAATTGGGTCAAGCAATTAAAAAATTATTTCAAAAAATTGCAATTTGTTGGCATGATAAAAGAAACTGCTGGTCCTTAAACTATTTTATCTAAGCCCATGACCAAAATTTAAGAAATTCATTGTGTAGATCTCGGTAACTTATTTGCATGCTGAATCGAAATTGATTAAAGCAGAGTCGAGTTACAAGCATTGAAAGATTTTAAAAACTACAGAATTCTGACAGTTATTGGTCGAAAATGTCAAAAATCGGGACAAAACTATTACGATTTTTAATTTCAATGAAATTTTCAATATGCAAATAGATTACCGAAATCTACGAAATGCGCTTTTTAAATTTTCGTTATGGGCACACATGAAAAAGTAAGACAAACAGCATATTCCATTTATTTTATCAGGCCAACAAATTGCTATTTTTGAAAATATTTTTTTAGTTATTGTCTAGTAAACTAATCCCTCTAATATCCATAAAAAAATTTAGGTCGCTTAGCCCAATTACAAAAAGTTATTCCGTTTTAAGAATGATGTGCAAATACTTCTTTTAGCCGCTGTATATCGAAGTTGACTCAATTTCCAGCAACAAGATGTTCCGATTTTTGTTGCAGTGCCTGCTACGTTGAATAGTTGCACGAAAAATTGACAATTTAGGGGTGCACTTTTAACTAGACAAAGTTTTCCACGTATTGTTAACAAACCGAGAAATGGATGAAATAATCATTACATTACTAATCAGAGTTGGACAATATTTTATTCGGATGATGAATGAGAGATAGAGACCAGCGAATACAACTTCATTCCATAAATAAAAATTTATCTGGATAACAATTTATCCGAATTTGATTCAAAATTTATTTGGATAAGTTGTTACTCGAATAATAATTTATTTGTACAGGAATTAATTCGAAAAATGATCAAGTTGTACAAAAATTATTGTGTGTTGATTAAGTTCTTTCTTGTTAATTTTTACAATTAACTTTTTTTCAACTGCTGCATCGGAAAATTTGTTACTTTCAGGTAGAGTGATTATTGATGCATTAAATAATTTTTCTTCGGATGCAAATTATATCCATTACTATTCGAATAATTTTACAATCTCTACTCGAGTCATTTATTCGAATATAAAATAAAGAAATATCCGAATAGATAGAATAATTTGTTTAGAGTAATGTTATTCGAATAATTGTTATTAAAAATTGTTATTAGTTATTAATAATTGTTATTCGAATAAGATATTTGACTGAAAAGAATTCGTTCGAATAATTATTTTAGATACATATTTAATCGAAACAATTCGCATAATACCCAATTCTGTTGCTTAGCGGATTTGGTACTAAATATGCAACGTATCTGAGATATAGTTTGTTTTATCTTCGGCAGAGACGTTTTGAAGGAATCGTTTGTTTATTTTCAACTTTACAGCAAATTCTCTCTAATTGTTCTTCAGCTTATAAATAAAAATGTATAATTTGGAAAGAGGAGGTACATTTATTCGACATTGCATCTCGTATTTATAATTGTTGACAATCGGCAATTGTGAAAATGAGTCACGAGGCTCGAATAACCGTGTTTCCTCTTTCTAAATTGTCCATTTTTGTTTACAAGCTGAAAGTAAATTAGAGAGAATTCACTGCACTTCCATCACCACGACAGTCAACCGTGACCATCAATAATTTAGTCGTTTACACGATGTTTCTTCCGTTTATGTTGATTGATCCGGCAGTAAATAAACAAATAAAATACATTATTTTGTGTAATTCGTTACTGCAATTCAATAATCGAACTTTTGCAACGGGTCAAAATGACTTGTATCGGATTTTGACTGTTACAGTGACCGAAATTATAAAATAAAACATTCTATATAAAATCATAATCTAATTTTATATATATATAATTTATATTAATCATATAAAACAAGTGTGACATTGTTTTATAAACTTTTATTCATTCAAGCATATAGTATAATAAAGCTCGTACGAATTTCGAATAAATTAATTCTTATCATTGTTATGAAACAATATATGTTAGTCCTATCTAGACTCAGTAGTTCTAGCATTAATTCAGTATTCTACTAATTAATTTTTCGCAATCTAATCGAACTTTTCTTTGTCGCAACTGTTCCTCGGTTCCTAACGATTTCTGATTATTACGAATTTGCAGTACTACCTAGACAGCAAGGTGGAGGGTACGTCAGTCGGTTATTGTTATCAACATTATCGTTACAGACACCATTGAGAAGCAGCCTGACGATTTTACTTGCATTTAATTGTAAATTCCCATTAAATGTTTCCCTATCTACCAATACAAGATCAACCAATTCAATCCCGGATCAACCAATACAAGATCGGAATCGTAATTGTTCCTCTTTGGAATACAATAATCTTCTCAAAAACGAATTATTTGAGAAAAGAAATGATTTTACTTTTTTGTTACAGACACTTGTACAGGCAAAATAAACAGACGTTAAGAAATTCATATAAAAGACAATTAAAATAATTTGAAGCTGATTAAACAAAGATTTTAAAAAATTCATTTTTATTTGTAATAACGTCTGATCGATTGTAAGAATGTATATTCTCAATTATAGATTATTCGATTCTAATAAAAATGGTGCCATTATATCGTAGTATCATGTAATATTATTTCATTGTTCTTCACAAAAAAATGCATTACAAATTCAATATGTAATTGGTAGTGTAATTATTCCCAATAACTATTCTTTGTGTAGTTCTTCTTAAATATATAATATATAATATATTAACGAAAAATATAAAAATACCTATTCATTGTCTTTTATAAAGACAATGGCAGCTGATGTTAGAGTCCCTTACTACGAATTAAATGATAACTTGTTTGTTTAAATGATAATTTGTTTTAAATATGGAGTTCACGGTACTGTAATTAGTTCGTGAACGATTATTAAACTGTGTCGTTTATATCAATTTGGCATACGCATTTCATCTACTTTCGCATAAAATTATTATGCTTTAAAAGATGTCCGAATATTAATGCGAGTCACTGTACTGTAAAATAAGATCGTGGGATAGCCAATTACCGTACCTTTTATTTATTTTCAAGCATAATTAACTTTATATTTATGGAATAAAACGTAGCAAACTTTTTATTTAAATTCAGTTAAACAATTATTTGTTAGAAAATTAAACATGTGAAATACAATTCTTAAAATATCACAAAAATTATTTCCATTTTTTAATACTGAATTCGCGAAATTTTCTGCCAAGTTTACGAAAATGCTTAAGAAACTACTGAAGGAACGAAGAAGATCAATATTCAGTGAAATAAATCGTTCTAGACAAGATATCACAATGTTAATTGTATTGGTGAAACGTAAGAAGATTACGAAAAAGAAAAACAGTGACTGTTTGTTTGAATTTTCGTTTTTAACGTCTGTTTTTCGTAATTCATTTACTGTGTACCGTAATCGAATCTATTTTTCGCTCGAAACTCTAATCATCTGTTATATTTTTAAAGAGAAGAAATGTGCGTATGAAGTTTTATAATAACAGTCATCTCTAATGAGAATGTTAAATTATTATTGTTTAAAATGTTAAATTATTATTGTTGAAGCTCAGTATTCTGGAAGGGAGTACAGTAATTGAAATTCAATATTCAAGGAAGACCACAATAACTGTGGCATAGCAACTGTACTTTGTAGATGGTGGGCACACAGTAACAGTAACGCTTTGGCTCCAGAACGTTTGTTTCTCTTTTTCCTAATATTCAAAGAAAATTTGATATTTGTTTTATGGAAAAATTTATATCGATAAAAGAATCTTTGAAATTTACCTTTAGGTTCTTAAGAAATGTCAATTAAATTGCTGAAGTTGTCTCAGTAGCGAAAACATGTGAACTCCACGAACAAGGTACAATAATTGGTGCATCTAGTCCAGGACTCGGAATGAGGATCGGGCCCAGGCCATACAAGAGAATCACAAGGGCTAGGCCTCTTCCTATACCTGAATGCCACACACAGCCATATAAAGCAACAGGCACACGCGCCTAAGATGTTTCGTGCCGAAAGTGGTGACCACGGGGAACGAAACGAGCGACGGGAGTCCGGAGGCTTAGCTTTCGCGATCTGACTTGCGTGCTAGTTAATTCCAAGTCCTGATCTAGCCTATAACAAGTACACTTCGCAGTTATGACTTAACTGGACTGCTTCGACTACTATTTTCTGTACTACGACTATAGATTGTAGCCTACTTTCCCACCTAAAATACCATAACTTTTTCACGAATAATTTTTTTGTACCGTTACAAATATGAGAATAACTATGAGTGACAAGTGGATTATTTACGAAACGTCTTTTTCTAATCAACTTCAACGAAAACAAAGATATTAACACATGGCATGCTTCACAAAATTTAGTGTTAATTCATTGTTATGCCGACATGTTAATTATTAATTAATAGAAATCTTTGTTAATCTATTGCTTAAGATAAAATCTGATATCCAATGTTTCATACAAAAAATTATTCTTTATTCAGGTAGAATAAAAATCTGTAAATAAAAATATAAGTTTCCATTTAAAGAAACAAAGTAATCTGCCAAAAATCCTTCAAAGCGATCAACGAAAAGAAAACAAATTCCCCTTAAAATCGAGTAACGTTTGTATTGAGTATTCTTCCCGAAAACATACGCTATAAAGATTATTTTGATTTAATTGGTTCTTCTAGACAATGGTGCACGGTGATCTTAATAAGGATAAAAAGAAAATATTCGAAGTTATCACCCTGCGCTGGTAAAATCGGACTAGCAGATATGTATAAAATATAAACCAAATTATTTCAGATATACACTAACTCAAGAAAGAATTTAAGCGCACTGTAAAACAGGATAACTTTTTTTAACCCTTGAGGATGAATGTCAATATACAGTAAGTATACAGTAGTAACGATATGAGGACAGTAGGGGAAACCCATGACGGTTGTAACACTTTGACTTTAGAACACGATTACACATAAACTATCTAAGATTATTCAGTTACAGTGGTTTTGTTGTAGGAATATCCATGTTATTAATCAAATATGGGAAGCGAACAAAATGTTACAACCTAGTCCCGAATCACCTTCCAACTCGAGGATGTGCCCCCTCTTTACCCTATGAAACCGGGCCAGAAGATTCATTTATACCTGACAACGTCAAAACCTCCTCAAAGGAAGGAACCTTCCACTTCATTTTTCTGTCGGATCCTCCGTCCTCGAAATAAATACGAGCGTGGTCCTAGAAGTACCCGACCTAACAAAGAAAACACAAGATATTGGGGGAACAAATATCTTTATTTTTCAACATAATCTCCTTTTAGCTGGTTACACTTTTCCCAGCGGTGTTGAATAGCTTCGATACCCTGTTTATAGTGAGAACCATCGAGCTCCTCAAAATAGCCATTAAGCGCAGACTCCACCTCTTCATTACACTGTCAGTCACGATTTTTGATTTCCTATAGCCACTATGAAATTTTTGTAGAGCTTCAGTCCCCGATCAAGGCTCCGAAAACCGAATTGCTCCACCACCCACAGTTTTTGAAAAAAAAACGAGCTTGTGTAAGAACCTCAAATTTTCGACAAAAATGGAGTATTGTATGAAAAGTAAAAACGTTATAAAGTTCTAATCGGTGTTAAAAGATAGAGGAAAGTTTTTCGAATATAGTGGCATGCAATTTATTCATTGTTTTTGGTCCTAAATAGCAATAAATTAATGTCAAATGTTAAAAAATTGTAGACGTGCGCAGTTTCTGCGCAATATTTTTCTTTCTACCCATTTCTGAAGAAGAAAGGGCCCGGTAAAAGTGTCGGAACGATGTACATTTCGTGTTGATCGAGAAAATGTTCGTCGGCAAAACATGTACACGACATTTTGCCGCCATGTCCTTCGCTGCTCGCTTCTCTCTGTCCGACAGGGCCGAAGCTATGCGTAATCAACAACAATGGAGGGATCCAATGGTAAATAATATCTGAATTTTTTTACTACTTCAATGTTCTGTTTTTCTTACATATTTCTGTGGATAATAATCACCAAACTGTGATATATTTCGCGAAAAAGATTATACCAGAGTATTCGTAGTAGGTAACGAAAGTATTCGAACACTAGTATAATTTTGACTTTTACACCACATAATTAAATAAATATTTAAATATATATAATAAATTTAACAATATGAATCAGGAAGTTTAACGTTATGAAAATAATTATTTAATCATGATCGTATTATCGCTACAATTTAAATGATAACAGTATACATGATATACTTGTATATACTCTCTCACTCCAAACGAAATGTGAAACCGCGAGACTCCTCCCCACCACGGAGCTCGCTACGGTCCTTCCTCCTCCATACCCGCCGGCGCTCAAGGCCACACTTCCACCCCCCCTCCCCATGCCCACCGGCGCTCGCCGCGGCTGGACTCCACCCCGCGGTTCGACTTACCCCTCGAGCACCATGGCTTAGAACGTTACTATACATATAATCTACTGTCATGTTTTTAGAAATTTGAAAAATATATATTCGTCTCATGTGAACTCTTAATTTCTTAATTCGCGGACGCTCTGAGTAATTAAGGCTGAGCAGGGAAGGTTACGGAACAAGTTACTATAATACTTCATATTGTTACGGCGACTGGTCCAAATCAAATCGCTGTAATGTGAAAGTGCCCTGTTGTGAACAACTCCTTAAAAAATAATGGAAAACAGGGGTTGCCACGGAAGATTGTAACCAACAGACAGTCGAAGAGTCAAGATCGGACCGTCGAATGATCAACGTTTTAAATTCAAAGATTTGTAACATAATTGAATTGAGTTGTATTATAGTTTATATTCTTAATTTTATATATATATATAAAATGCCGCGACGCGAGAGAAACGGACTGATTCGCAACAATATTATTTGGGTGAACTTATAAAATAAAATGGACAGATCTCCAAGAGTTATTTGTGTTATTTATGTGTTATTTATACTCGCAGGATTTATACTCACAGAAGAATTTTAGCAATCCACTCTTGGCCAATGCCTTATTTTTATAATAATCACACATGTACAATATATTACTATGTTGATACATGATTATATTGTTGATATGCAAAGTACAATTTTACATACTACTAACCAGTCTATAAATGTCATTGAATTCGTAGTTTCGACAGATTTTTTAGAAACTATAACTGTATTGTTCAAGATTACGTACAGTCGATATATAAAATATTCGTACACCTTTTAAAACGTTTTAGAGGAATTAGTTTATTAGACAATGGCTAAAAAATAGCTTTCAAAAATTGCAGTTGTTTGTGATGATAAAAGAATTAAAAAATGATGTTTTTTAGACTTTTTTATCTGAGCTTATGACAAAAATTTAGAAATTGCATTTTGTAGATCTCCGTAACTTATACACATGCTGAAACTTTCATTGTAAGCGGTTGACGCATAATCAAGCGACAACAACTGAAAAATGTAAAAATTACTTGTTTTTGTTTGAAATTCGTGAAAATTTGCGATTTTCGTGATCTTTAATTGTTTACAGATCTTGTCAAAGTCAACTGATTTCGATGACATTTTCAGCATTTCATATAATTTACCGAGATTTACAAAATAAATCTCTTAAATTTTCGTTATAGGCTCAGATAAAGAACATGAAAACACATTATTTATTAATTCTTTTATCATGCAAACCAATTGCAATTTTTGAAAACAATTTGTTAGCCAATGTCTAGTAAACTAATTTCTCTAACATCCCCACAACATTTAAATCGTTTTATATCAATTTTCGATCAATCATAACAATTATTGCGTTTCAAAAGATATACGAATACATTCTCTGTACACCGATACAGTTATTATTGGATCGCTGATAAAGTTATTGAAAGTATGAATTACTAAAACTTTTTTAAGAGTATGAATGACACTAGAGAGAGAGAGAGCCAACTATTTTGGATACCTGTCGATTTTTTATTAAAACTTCATTCAAATAATATAAGGTAATAACGTTATGGTTAGCTGGCCGTCACAATGGAGTAGTGAGAGGTCCGTTTATCTGAAGTGAAGAGAAGAGCTCACAGAAGACGAATATCTTTCTTCAATGTTTTAAAAACATAACCGCGAATTACTACATTAAGATTACACAGGATTATATACTGTAAGACGATATTATTATACATACATTTCACACGTTCCCGCTCTCATGCAGTCCGATATCAGTGCGCTCTAGGTACCGTCGCTCAACTATAGTTCTCACACACCAAGAAGGCACCTTTGTATTTACATTCCCTCTCTTACTAGCTGCTTAGTAACATACTTGCTGCAGTGGAAAGAGGGGGGGGGGGGGTTATGTCAAGGTGCCAAGGTGCCTGTACACATAGGTGCCTTCTTGATGCGGGCGGACTATACATAGCACTCTTATACACTGTTACGCACACTTTATGGGCGTTCTCATACATACTCTATTAATGGTTCCGGAGACATAAATTCAAGCGTGAAGGCGGTTTTTGTAAATATCAGCCAAAACTGGAAGCTTTGAGGGCTTGTAGCTCTTAAACTATTCCGAAATTAGAAAAATGATGACTTAAACCTTCATTTGTATAAAGAATACAACAGATTTCGATACAATCTAAACTCCTGACATCGAGGTACAAAAGTGATCCGCTTGGCATAGATTGGCCCGGTTAAGTTCCACATTACTCATGACATTTCGATTAATTTCGAAAAATTTCCCACAGTATTTAGCGCGATCGAACATAGTGGCATCATCGACATTAATGTAGCTACACGAAAGGGCCGGATTTCCGCGGCCTCAACGCTACTGACAGTCTCGGACTGTGGCCTGCATTTTAAAAAGAGGCAAACAAGTAGCCTGATGTGTTAAGAATCAATTCCAAGAACACCGCGGTGTGTAAAATCCACCTCAATTTCCGGCACTTCTCGATCCTGGAAAATATCTGAACTTCCAGACATAGTTAGTTCGTCCTGTCAGGAAGACGCTCGGCCGCAGCAAACTCTACACAGGCCGATGCCTTTCGCAATGGAACCTCTTCTATAAAAATAACTGCGACGCCTTGAATCCTTGGATATCGTTGAACGTGTTCAATCGGCGAAGTTCGGGAAACTGACGGCAAGATCCGTTTTTGCTCGAAGTACATGCTCGCTGTTTTAGCACCTTCGACCTTCGGAACGCCTTTCTTCAAATTGAGGTGGCCAAAGATCATCAGGAATTGGCAATGATTTGCACCAAGATGGGTCTTGTTCGCTTCAAGCGTCCGTCCATCGGAATTAAACTTCTACCGATGTCGTTCCAGCATACATGGTCAAAATTATTTGATCACTCTTTCAAAGTTTAAGGTTATAGTGTAGTAGGTCGTTGAGTTCGTCTCAACGCCAGCCAGAATATTATTGAGTCAAAAATATGTACTAACATTTACAAAATCAAGGTGACCAGCACTTTTTATGAAAAAAACTTTTTCTGCAAGTTTCTATATTCTAATTTGTAGAAAAGTGAATACTGGCCAGCTTTTGTTGGAAACATTTCTTTGTCAGATTTTTCGTGGTTTATCTTGGAATTGGATACGAATGTTCAGTTGCAAGCGTGCTTACCGCTTGACTGGTTACTCATGCGTCGAAATATACCTCGAACTTTATTTTTCAAATATCATAGAGCCGAGGAATGCACTTGAAATTTATATGCTCTTAATAACAATTGATTCAGCCTTCATATAAAACAAGACTCGTTTAGGTAACCTTTAACAGTTTTCCTGTAAGTCTTCCTCTCTAAAGTTTAAATTGTCATATATATTGCAATGTTCATACATATAATAAAAAATGATAGAAAAATAACTAAAATATACCAATTTAGCAACAATAATACAAACCTATGTATCGATACCCTATAATAATTCATTTAAAAAATTAGTTCCTCTAAATTTTCAATACCTGTTCTCCATAACGTTATACCGTATTATAAAACCGTCTGAACGAACTAGTATTGTAGATTTTAAAGTTTTGGGTGATTGTAAACCTATTAGAAAAAATCAGTACACCAGAAGGTATCCGATTTCACGTGGAATGGAAATAAATTATTTTTATTCGCGAAAACAAATAACATTATACTCGCGAATGAATCGTTCGTAAACAAACTACTCGCAAATAATTTATTCGTAAAGAAATTTATCGCGAATTAGGTAATAGTAGATTATTCGAATAATTGACTAGATAAAAAGTTATTCGAATAAAGCACAACTCTGCTACAGATGGCCAATTTCCAACTTAATATTATGTAAAGAAAATTTTCAAGAAATAAAGTGAAATTACTTGGTAGCTATTAGGATTCGATTATTCTTCCATATTTTGACGTAAAAAATATTTTTTTTTTTTTTTTTTTTATTATTTTGATAAGTACATCTGCAATCTGTTACAAAATAACAATAAGCAAGATTTTATAGCTATTTACTTATAATATGTAGATATTTCGCCCACTGGCTCATATCTTCATTGGTTTTCTTCTAGCTAATATAATTGCTATAAAGGTTTTATCACGTTTTGTTTTTGAGATTAACTTATTTCCTACTTGTCTAGTATTGCACCTCGAGTATCTTGAAATCTGTGTCTATTGTCTAGCGGTTTGAATCTTTTGAGTCTGCGCGTATCAGTCTGTTCATTTAGTAGTTCGTTTGCTAACATGTTTGGGTGAAGTTCGAGTTTGACAGTGTATTTGTCGGTAAAGTTTTTAATTTCATTTTTGACGGTAGGTATCTGTAGGTCATTGCGTATGTTATTATTCGTTATATACCATGGGGAGTTTGTTATCATGCGGAGAAGTTTCGCCTGAAATCTCTCGAGGATCTCGATGTTGGACACGGAGGATGAGCCCCATAATTGTATTCCATATGTCCATATCGGTTTTACGACGCATTTACAGATTATTATTTTGCTTTGAATTGACAATTTTGATTTGGGTCCTAATAGCCAGTACATTTTGCGCAATTGTGTGCCTAGTTGTTTCCTTTTTTGCCAGATGTGTTTCCTCCAATTTAGTCTTCGGTCCAGGTGTATGCCAAGGTATTTCACTGATTCTGCTTGTGGTATTTGTTTGTTGTTTATTTTTACCGGTGGGCATATCTCTTTCCTGAGTGTAAAGGTTACATGGGTGGATTTGGTGTCGTTCACATCTGTTCTCCATTTCAGCAGCCATGTTTGTATGGAGTCGAGGTTTTCTTGCACGTATTGAGATGCTGTTTTTGGATTGCTGTGCGATGCTAAGATTGCAGTATCATCAGCAAAAGTGGCAGTAATTGTACGTGGGTTCTTTGGGAGATCTGCTGTGTACAGAGTGTATAAAATGGGTCCTAATACGCTTCCTTGTGGCACGCCAGATTTAATCGGAAGTATCTCACTTAATGCCTCGTTGTGTTTGACAAGGAAGTGCCTGTCTTCAAGGTATGATTTAAGGATGCAGTATATATTGCTTGGTAGAGATTTCTTAATTTTGTATAACAGACCTACGTGCCATACTTTGTCAAATGCCTGGGTGATATCTAGAAACACTGCCGAGCAGTATTTTTTTTCTTCCAAACTTTGGTTTATTTTCCGAACTAAACGGTGTACTTGTTCTATTGTGGCATGTTTACCCCTGAATCCAAATTGATGTTGAGGTATTAATTGTTTTTCTGTCATGTAATTGTTGATTCTTTTGGCTAGGAGTTTCTCCATAACTTTTGACATCTGTGGTAGTAAGCTGATCGGTCTATATGAGGTTACTTCTTCTGGGTTTTTGCCTGGCTTCGGGATTAGGATAACTTGTGCGATCTTCCATTGCGCTGGAAAATAGTTCAGTCGGAGTACAGCATTAAACAGGATGGTTAAGTACCTAATGCATTTGTCAGGAAGTTCCTTGAGGATTTTGCCCGTAATTAGGTCTATTCCTGGGGCTTTCTTTACGCTGATTTCTTTATTTATGGTTTGTTTGACTTCAGTTATTTTGAATGGCTTATGTGGAGCTACTGTCTGCTGCTCTGCTTGCAGGTATTCATGTATTTCCTTCTCTTCTTCGTCTGTTATTTTCTGTGGGAAGGGTTTGAACACTTCCTTTAGGTGGTTTGCGAATGCTTCCGCTTTTTCAGGATTGCTGCGTGCCCAGATTCCATTAGTTGTTTTTATAGGAGAAATGGTGGTCTGAGGATTTTTTATTCTTTTTGTAGCCCTCCATAGGGAGTAATTTGTTTCCTTGGTAGGTGTTAATTTTTGGAGGTATTCTTCAATGGCTTTTTCTTTTTCCATTTTTATTAGCATTTTTAGTTTCCTGGTGACTCTATTGAATTTAGTTTTTTCTGTAGGGTTTCTAGTTTGTTGCCATTGTTTTCTTGTTTTTCGTTTTTTGAGTATGAGTGCCCTAATACTGTCTGTAATCTGGATTGGAGTTTCATTGTTTGTATGTTTTGGTGTTGCTTCCCAAGCTGCTTCTTGTATGTCGGTGATGAATTTCTCAATAGCGAGTTCGAGTTGTTCAGTTGTTTTTAAGGGTACGTTGCATGTAATTTTCGTTTGGAGAAGTGTTTTGTATATGTCCCAGTTTGTTTTGTTATTATGTAGAGAGGGCGGGCAACTGCGTTGTATGATTCTTGAGCTTATTTTAACTATTAACGGCGTGTGATCGGATGAGAGGTCTAGGCTGCTTTCGATGCTCATATAGTGGGTGGCTATTCCTTTCGCAACACAGAAGTCGATTAGATCAGGTGTTTTTCTTGTGTCTGTGGGCCAGTAGGTAGGTTCGCCCGTTGATAGTGTATGGAAGTTATTGTCTTGTAGCGCAAGGTATAGCTGTCTTCCTCTGGGGGTGGGGGTCTGTGATCTTGAACCCCACCATGGATGTTTGGCATTATAGTCTCCTCCAGCAAGAAATCGAGGGCCTAATGTTTTGAAGTATTCGGTAAATTGTTCTTTTTTGATATTATATTTTGGTGGGCAGTATACTGCTGAGAGAGTTAGATTTCCATGCCAGTCTTCTATAGCTATATTGGTTGCTTGGATATGGTCTTCGCAGGTTTTGTGGATTTCGTGGTGTTTGATTTTGTTTTTAATTATTACTGCAGTTCCACCATGTGCTCCTCCATCAGGGTGTTGGGTATCGTATATTGTATATCTCGGAATTTTTAAGTAGCTTTTTTTGGTATAGTGTGTTTCTGATATCAGCATGATGTCTATATCGTTGTTTATTAAGAACGTGCCGAGTTCCTGGCTTTTCCCCACCAGTCCATTTGCGTTCCAGATGCCGATTTTATATAAGTGGTTAGCCATCAATTGATTTTGGATATTACTGTAGTTAATAGGTTTATCATGGTGTTCATGCTGGAGAGTAACTGCATCATCATGCTTTCCAATTTTTGAGTGGCGGGATGAGTCGATTGGTTTGCTGGGATGTTGCATTGTTGCTCTATTTGTATTTGTGGGTGTGCAGTGGTTGTAGCTTGTGCGTATGTTCTGTCTTGTTGTACGTAACTTGTTTTCGGGGCTGTTTTTACGCTAGCTTCTGGATTCAGAGTGCGTTCCCTAAGTTTTGGGAACATTTTCTGGATTAGCTGCTTCCTTATTACACAGCCTTTGTAGCTAGCAGGGTGGTTCCCTCCACAGTTGTAGCACTTTACTTGTTGGGTTTTTTCTTTCCATGTGCAGTTTGCTGTTAGGTGATTGCCGGCGCATTTTACGCATTGTGGAGGTCTTGTGCAATAATTTTTGGTGTGGCCGTGTAATTGACATCTTGTGCATTGCGGAATATCCCTTTTCTTGTAAGGCTGTTCTATATTGACTATTGTTTGTAGTATGTGTTTCGTGTTATATATTTCTTTATTGTTTTCCTGTGGTTTTAGTTCTACGAAGAATAGGGGTGTGGGAGACTTTGTTTCATTATTTTGTATATTTGTGATTCTCTCTACTTGGTGACCCATCGCTTCTATTTCAGCTTGAATTTCTTCCTTGCTTGTTGATGGGTGAAGCCCTCTTATAACTATCTTGAAGTTCTTATGTTGCTTTTGTTGGTAGGTGTAAAATTGTGTTTCTCTTGCTTCTAGTTCTTTTGCTATTATGGTATAAGCTTCAGGGGTGCTAGGTTGTACTTTAATTTCTTTGTTAGTGAGTGTTTTCATGGTGAATTTGTCCTTTGCTATTTTATTTAGCAGTTCTCTAAGTGGAGCTACGTATTCTACTCCGCTAATAAATATTGGGGGAGATTTTTGTTGTTTATTTTGTATAGTATCTGCCCCTTCGTTGTCCCTGGCAGTTGTGATGGCGTTTGTGTTGTTGTTATCTTCTGCTAGTAGCTGGTATCTATTTGTGGTTTCGGGAACGCTACTTAGCCAGTAGTTAGGTTTTTGTTGTTTCGAATTGTTTTCACTTGGGCTTGTATTATGCCATGGGCGTTTCTTGTTATGGAATATATTCCAATCGCTTTGCTGCGTGGCGGTATTATTTGACTCTAGTGGATGTGTATGTGTGTGTTTGTCACTGGTGTTCAGTTGGCCCTGCAGCGACATTGATGGTTGTAGTACTGTGTATTCCATGTCGGTTTGATCATATTGTAGCATTCCTGTAGTAGTATGGTGTGGTTGTAGTGTGTTCTGTTGGTGTTGGTGGTATGTTGGCTCCGGTTGTTGAAGTCCGTAATTTGGTTGGTAGCTGAGGTTTGTATTTGGCATTTTTTTTTTTTTTACTTTCGCTATCGTAGGTTAGAGCATGATTTCGGACGACCAATCGCAGTTGTTAACGCTCGGGCAATTCAGCCAATCAGTACACGACTCGCGCCGCTCCACCGACCAATGCTGGAGCGCCACTATGACGCTCTTGGCAATGTCACTCGCAAGGTTAGGTTTCCACACAATTTTTTTTTTTTCACACTGTTTTCTTGCCAACGGTTGCGCTGCTTCTTCTTAGGAGTACCTCAGAGATGCTAAGAACTTAAATATCCGGCGAATGTCCAAGCAGGCCTCGAAGAAGTAGGGTAACAGACACGTGAAACGACATTGACGCGTAACAATCGGGACGTATCTACCGACCACTTCGGCGTGTTCAGCGCGACTGTAAAAAATATAGTAATGTATTTAAAAAAACAAACTTGACCTTCAAATTTCCTAAACGCCTCCACCTATACAAAAAAATAAATGTATTACATAATGTACCCTTTCAAACCATGCATCTTCTGTATACAACATTTTTTCGTGCTACGCATATTGTGGGAGTTATAAAAGGTGTACAAGTTGCGTGATCCACCATATAGAGAGCTCGAAGCAACGCTCAATTGCAGGGAACAAAGGTGTCCGGTGTCGTATACTGGAATTTCCGACGGAGTGTACCAAACAAACACCATGCTAATCTTGTTAAGGACAAATAATGGACACAATACATTAAGAATGCTGTATGCAGTAGTTCCTTGTCTCCAATTTAAAAATCTATCGTCGTTTCATCATATTGTACGTAAGCAATAGAAATTATTAGCTTCCTTTACCATATTCCTCATTACAACCTTCCTATACCTATTGGATATGCAAAAGAATAGTAGACACTCAGTAAAGTGGAAGTAAGTGGAAGGTGAATCTACACTGACTTTATTAACTTTAGCCACGTTTAAAAGTACTTTACGTTTAGTATATTCACACTTTGTTCATTTTAATAATCCTCATTTCTTATAATAATAGGACTGTATCTAATGAAAGCAATTTTGAAAATTCAGAATTAAAGGAAGGTGTGGACGAACATTGGAACTTCCTCATATTATTTTGACAACGAATTTTTTCAAATTCGAGTAGCTATAAATAATTCTTCAAATTCAATAGCTTTGGTATTCCAAAGTTACTAGTAATGCGAAAAATTATTTCCCATTCTAAGAATTCTGCTGGCGAACAGAAAAGTTCCAAAAGGCATCCTGAAGGATAGAGATGACCCAATAAGCACTAAACATGTTAAAGACGCTATTTTACGTCCACTTTAAGTTTGAACGTCTTACGTCTTAAAAACGTCCCAAATTGGACGTCGTTTTAACGTCTGGGGCAAGACGTCTGTAAGACACTTGAAATATATCTTCAAGGCTTTTTTTATGTTTTCAATGTTTTTTTTAATAATTCAGACAAGTGCTTTTAAATGCAACTTTAATACGGACGATGGAATCAGATAATGAAAATGACGATGTGAATTTCTTCTACGGTTTTTGTACAAAAGTCTACCTTAGATATAATTTTTCTGGTTTTTCCAAGTATTCGTTATATGTGAATCCGTTAAAAATATGAATGTTTTATCGTGATTTTCTAATTAGCTAGTATGGTGCACCCTGAGTAAACGGAGCACCTACTTTTGATTTCAGTACTTTCTTCAAATTCAAGTCAAATATAAATTGGACAACTACTTCTGATATGAATACTTTCTTTAAATGAAATTAAATGGTAATAAATACTTTTTGGAGTGTTTTTGTATCCTTCTGGAGTTTAACATTTCACTGAGTTTTTTTGTGGTTTAATATTTTACTTTTTGTATTTGGAAGTATTTTCTGGGGAGCAGAGGGTTAACATATCTTGGAGGTTTTTTGAATAGTTCATTAATAACTTTTGAATGCTTCTTTGGGAGGTTAGTTGCTTTCAATAATCTTCTCGATACATACTTGTTTGAATCAATTCATTAATATGGACTTTTTTGTGAGTTAATTTGTTGGAAATTTTCTCGAGAATCAGACTCCAAAACGAACTCAACTATTGGATTGTCCAGTAAGTTCATGCCGATTTTTGGTAGGTGGTGTAAGGACAGGTGTGATTATGTATATCCGAACGATTAAAATCAAATGACATGCGTACATATTACAATACGTCAAGGTTACGTCAAGGCCAATTATTTTTTATTTCTCATTCTCACAGCATATACACATAATAATGTTCACCTCTATGTTGAATACTGATAGGAACTACGTTTAGAGAGTGTAACAATTTTCCCATACTTTAAAGTGACACAAGGATGACATGCCGGAGGTTAAAAATCTTCTGTTTGTATCGAGCGTGGCCTTATTTCGCTGGTTAAAAAGCACGCTCGTGTATTGAAAGTGGCCGTCAACGATGGCCTGCAGGAGCCGTGAAAGATGGCCGTCAACAGTGGCCGGCAAGAGCCGTGATAGATGGCCATCAACCGCGACCGGCAAGAGCTATGAAAGGAAGATTCGTCCTGAAGCATGCGAGCTTCGTTTCTGTGGTGCTTCTTGTTTGCTTCTGTTGGTTCTATGTCTGCTGAAGTTCTTGTAGCTCGTATTCCACGTCGACTACCCTTGGAGCTTTCAGCACAATAGAAACACCCACCAACCAATACGGATTTTGTTGGGAATACTGTCCATCAGGTTGTTAAAAAATAAAAGTTCGAGACCTCGGGTTTTTGCCAAATCCGCTAGTCTGTCCTGGGGTCGGTATGCGCACTTCACGTTCCAAGGGATCTACGATGACCAGGAGAATGTCCAAGGGTCCGATTTGGAGTTTCTTCGTTTTTATCATGCCAATGCGAAAGGACCGTAATTATCGAGACGGACTTTTTGAGCTCAAAAAGTAGCTACGAAGTCACGTCCGGTTATAAATGACGCCTTAGAATTCTAAACACTGTCTTTTGCATATTTGAAGAAAAATAAACTTGATATACAAAAAAATTTTAATATTATCATTCTGAAATTTCAAGGAATCAAATTTGCTTTTAAAGTTGAGTTTGTGTGCCATTACATTTTAGCAGGGACGTTTGTAATACCGCAAATTAAAAAAAAGAAAAAATTTGTAAAATTTCATTATTTTCTTCTTCGTGAACTATCCCAAGAATATGAAATGTTATTTAAAAAAAGTTACATCAAAATTCAAAGACTGTTTTGTACCGTAGCCAGCAATCTTCACCCGCTTTCCCAAAACTCTACAGTTTCGTGCTCATAAGTCGATTTTGTGATTTGCGATCTTTATCATTTATATTATTTCTTCGTTTCCATTGGCTTGGTTTTTGTCAATCGAGCATGCCGCGCGATAGGCTCGGTCGATGCCGAACGGTTCAAAAAACCAAACATCGGAATTTTTCAGTCGGAGATCCCGTACAAACAACCTTTGGCTGCTGTCCTTGTTCCTCCTGTAATCGCGGCTATGTCATTTTTCGTATATTGTTATTTTTCCCTCTCACTCGGTTTCGATACTACCTGTCGTTAACCTTTGTCACCGTCTTTAACCAATATCGATCACTGCTTGCGATTAGAGGAGAGACAGCGGACTGGAGCAGAAATGGGCCATGCTTTTGTGACAGGTTCAGACGTCACGTTGGAAAGGAAGGAAACAAGTAGGAGGCTACCCAACCGTTGTTCTTCTAAATGATTTTCGAGTTGAACCGTATTCGGGCAGAGTAACTGTACTGGGCCATGCTGGAGAGCTCTAGAAAATGGGCGGCAGCAATCTCCTTCTGCGAACAGGTAATGTTGCAGAAGGAGGCTGCCGGGCGAGGTCGTGAGCGGGACCGACTAGCTCGGGGGCGGCGTGTGCGCCCACGCCTCGTGCCCCGTGCAGCTGAGGGTTGGCGGGCGACGGGTGAACCAGCTCTTGCTGGAATAAGTGTCCGCCGCCCGCCAATAGAAGAGGTCCTCCCCTGTGGGGAGTGGGGGGTGACTCGTCGCCTCTTCTTTGAGGTGACTCGTCGCCCCCCCCCCCACCCCACCCCCGCCCCGGCAGCCGCCGTGCCCAGGGCGGTGGCCCTGGGAACATCTTTGTGCGGCCGCCGTGACGCGGCGGTGCAGGATGCGGCCCCTCGCACCGCCGAATCAAGAAGATTCAAGGGGGGAGGATTGATCTCCCCCCGAGACGCGGCCGGCCACCGCTTTTCCATCCTGGCGGCCGGCCAGGCGAGGGGGAGCCGCGGTAGTGTTCTACAAGAGTTCCCGTGGCTCCCCCGTAATCCGCCAGCGACAGGCACAGCGTCCCTAGGTCGCCGTGAGGGTTTTAGCGGGTCAATTCTCGCACTACCCCCGCTCCGCTCACCCGGGCGGGGCGGGGGTGTCTGGCCAGCAGATTTCCCCCACGTTAAAAAAAAAAAGAGTAACTGTACTGAGCTTCTTTATTTAATTTCTATGGGTTTATATACGTGTTAGAGAAGGGGCAGGTGAATAACAGGATGTTATGGTGACATCTTAGCACTCTGATCATATTGGTCGTCCTCACACCTTCTTCTTGTGGAAGAATGTTACATCAGTACTACTTCTGGACACCTGCAACTTCACTTTGAAAATATTATAAAATATTAACCAATATTATCATGAAGATACACAGTGTTCTTAACCTTTTTTAAATGAAAATGTATTAGTTTTATCAATTGATCATCATATGAGCGAGCAGTATTTTTGGAGAGAATTTTAGGACCTATTAATCTTGTCTCAGATTCTTGCTTTAGGACTAAAACTGTTCCTCGTGCCGATGACTTGACATCGCTTGGCACGATTTCCTTTGATCTTTTACCGACATCGGATGGAAAACAAATCAGTATAGCGTTCGGCTTTTCAAGTGGAACTGTACCCTTCTTAAATGACACTGAAGAGATACGAAACGCTTCAAACTATTTTATATTTGCTTACTCCCCTGTCCAATCGGTCTGTGTCGACGCAGTGGAGACGCGTATTTTACAAAGATCGGCTCGTTCGATCGGCAGAGCTAGCGGCAACGAGCCTTTATACTCGGATTCAGATTCATTACTGTTGAAAATTGGTCGAATCTCCAATTTTATTACTTACGTCCCAATATCAATTACCAGTCAAAACGAAGTCGATATTACCGTAATCTTTCGTGCGATGTCATAAATTTTTTCATAAAAATGAGAGAGACATCATTCTTCAGAGACTTGTACAGGGGTGCATAGCATCCATTTTTAACGGTTTCCATAATAGCGGTCTGCGGGGCAAGAGAAGAAGTGATCAGTCGCACATTATCGTGAAAGAAATGTAGAAATATTTGTAAACGGACGAGACTGAAGTAATCGCTATATTTATCCAAAGAATAGGAAGAGACGGATCGGACGACTGGGCTAGATCAGTAGAAGAATCGAACGAGGGTTGAAAAATAAATACAAACTTATGAAAAAAATACCGAAGTAGCAGGGAGAAATATTTTTTTATTTACATCGATTTATCTGATTTATATATTTATATTCGAAAAATGAATTCGAAGATATTATGTAGATATTTACTAATATAAGTGTTAAAATTTTTTCTTATCATTGGGCGTGAGGGAAATGTTCTTTTCATGAGAGAGAGAGAGAGAGAGAGAGAGAGAGAGAGAGAGAGAGAGAGAGAGAGAGAGAGAGAGAGAGAGACAGAGAGAGAGAGAGAGACAGAGAGAGAGAGAGAGAGAGAGAGAGAGAGAGAGACTTATTACAGACCTTTTTCTAGCATGATACACAGCATTCATTGCAACGGATTTTTTACGGATTACCCGTGCGAAGCCGTGGCAACGTTTTTATCATTAGGCTTGAAGTAAAACTCGATATCCTAGAGGCTGAAATAATTTTTACTTTATTAACGGTCTCGGTGGCAAGCTGCTTGTATTATCAGTTCGGTTTTACGAGCAGGCAAGATTATAGCGGTTGAGCTAATTTCTCTTAATTAGGTACTCGGTTAATAATTGCCGGGTGAGAAATATTTTTTTATTTAAGAAAGTATACTTTGATACATATTAGTTTTCACAATAAAAAGAACATGTTTTTATAATTAAATAATTTTTCTTACAATGTTCGTTAAAGGATTGAATTCCACGATGCAATTATGCATCATCGTAGTACTCGGTCGTCGAAAGCAAGACGTCCGGGAATTCGATCTGCACGTTGACCATGGCATTTTTTAGCGCTTCGTTTTGTTGAAAGCAATCGATGACAATAAACGGTCAGTACGTTGGCAAGTTGTAAGATGATTTATCGCACGTGTATCTGTGCCGTCATTCCTTCCTCTTGAAAATCAATTAAACGCCCAAATTGATTCACGATGCGAATCGATAAATCATCTATCGACCGTGTAACGCTCGGAAAGCAAATGACACGTGCTAGCGTTTCCGATATTTTATATCCTGACAGCGCCTTAGACGAGAATTCGTGTATCGTGTTAACCAGTTTGCTGTTACCACACGAACCATTGATTACGTTACACTCTATTCGAATAATATTCGCATTAATGATATTCACAGACGTATCCGATGTATGCCACGTGTTCGGTGATAAAACGCGATCCGTAGAAAATCCTAGGATGGAACTCACATTATACGCGTCTATAATATTGTTTTTCATAGTATTGTTGTTTGCTCGTAAAACCATCGGATATTCCACATCGCGTAATTTATCCCTACTTTTGGAAGGAGAATACAACGCGCATGTCTCGCGCAGCAAGTAGGCATTGATCGCCTCCTGTTTGTACGAACCGTCAGGAATGCGTATCTCCTCGTCTTTCTCGCGGAGATAGAATTTATTGTTCTCGATATTCGAACTGATATTCGGTATCGTGTGATAAGTTTGCAAATTGAGCGGTTCCAATTCGTATTCGACATTATTCAGATCTATAAGTGGGCAGTACTTTGACGATAACACGCTACTTCTTCCAGATAACGTGAACGTGTGTGACACTCTTGCGTTGGAAGAGTATGCGAGCGTGGGCGTGATGGCGGGATGGCGGGGGAGGGTAGGAAGGGGAAGAGAGAGGGAGAGAGAGAGAGAGCATGCGTTGTGTACGGCAATCCATGAATATCCAGGTTTCGACGTGTCGCACGTTCAATGACCATGACGAGATGATTTAGAAATAGAGGTCATTGCTACCAGGTACTGTATGATGCGTGATAAGCAGTCCACCAGGATGTGGTAAAACGAACGTAATAATTAATTTGCTGAAGAGTCCGAATGGAGTGCGATTGGCAAATGTGTATGAGTACTCGAAATCGTTACGTCAGCCGAAAAACCAATACTTGAGCAAACTGTTCTCATCTGTGAGAGAAAATGTGGACAATTTCTGCGACAGATGCTCGACCAGATTCGGTATTCATCTTCGACGACGATGTTTGCGACGATCACGATATCATGAGAGAAAATTTTGCGATGGGCAGACATACACACTTCAATTGATTCTAGATTACCTAAGCACTTAATTCGTGACAATGCCAATCTGTTAATTCTATTCAATCAAGACGTTACGAATCTGTGACACATTCATCAAGATTGTCGTACTATAACCGACACGCTTGTTTGGTAAGAATTGTTGGAGTTCAATCAATATGTCACTGCTGCCGTCGTCGGATGAAAGACAGCAACTACGATCGTCAAAGAAATAGCCAGCGAAACTATACATAAAAAATATTTAGCACTGAAATGTAAGAAAATGGATACCGTGACGAACGTACAGACGATCCTGGATTTATTGAAACAATTGGTTCAAAATACCGCTTCAGAAGCGAACGACAATACGCCGATCCCAGATCCACCGCTGGATATGCAAACACCGTTCTCTATAAAGAAAGTACAGAGAAAATGAACAAGAAAAAGAGAAAGCACGACGAAGTAGCTTTATCGCCAGGGCTACGTTTGAAAAAGAAAAGGAAGGTAATGATGACGTAATCATAATGATGATAGCGGTAAGGCGAACGAACCGTTGGCCACAATACTTCCGGCACAACAAATATCAACATGTATTCGGAAATCTTGGACCTTTAGCGAGCGAATACTTACGCAGTTTACGGAGTGCATTTTCATAATAATATGCTGATACTTGGAAACGCTACGTTCAACGTGGAAAGCGACGATGATATTATCGTTAATAAAATTATGTATAATGGAACTATAGGTCTCTACGAAATGATATTTAGAAGTATACCCGACGAGGAGTTGTATACTGAGATTGATAAGAAAATTTACAAAAATATTCTCATTACTATGCATGCGCATCGACGTGGGAATCAGATAATGGGAAAAAGGGGCTGCAAGTACAAAAACATTAGAGGACACACCGGCCGCGACAGCGAAATATGTAATGTCCGTAATCGAAGAAGTTCGCGAAGCTGGATTGACTATAAATTAAATTACACGAATATTAGTTAGGTTAATACCGAATGCAATGTCAATTGGTTTTACAAAATAGTTCGATGAAATGAGTATTCGTTGGAATTGCTGTGAAACCAATCAAATCATATCCACAGACGAAAATTGTGATGTGAAATTTCAAAATATAGAGTTGAGACTCGGCGACATATATCAGAAAATACAGCAGATTGAACAACAACAAGAACGATTCGAGTCAATTATAGAAATGAAGAAAAACTGGATTAATCAATCGAGCAAGTCTGAGTCGAAAGCATTGTCCGCTAAGATCGGTTATGTTGCGATTCCTACAGCAAACGATGTCGCAGCCATTTAATTGTTCAGTGACGGTGTTTCAAACAAAGGCTGCGATGAGCTTCGTAGAAAAATAGCTCCTAACGGAAAGTTGATAAAAGATGTGGAACAGACTAGTGCAAAGTGAAAGTCTGAAATTTTAATCAAAATAACGGCTATCGAAAAGCTGGCGAAAAATGCAGAACAAGCTCATGCATAGTGGAAATCTGAAATCATGATTAAAATAGATAATATTATAGCGCTAAGAGAGGACATAGTAATGACAGCACTTTCATATGGCTACAAACTGACAAGGTGATAATAATGTGCGGCGAGAAAGTGAACTTCGTGAACGAACTGCATGCCCCAGGGAGATAGTTTTTCCCGCATAGATGAGGGATCGTGCAAGGACTCGACGATCTCTGGCAAGCCGATATCGTCTAAGTTCAGTCATACACGGGAGATAATTGAGGACGCCGATATATTCTTACGATAATCGATACATTTAGTAAACATGCTTGAGTGGTTCCTCTCAAAAGTAAAAGTGCCAATGATATGTGCAAAGCTTTGGCATAGACGTTTAAAAAGGATGGTAGAACGAATTCTACAATAAAGATTTATTCCACGTTCGGCATTATGAAAGCTTCCGATTCAAAGCTGAACGATTCAATCGTACGTTGAAGAACAACATTCTTCTCGTTGAGATCGTTGGTCCTGGTATATTCAAGCTTGGCGAATACGTGAGCATCAGCAAGTTAAAAACTACTTGCATTAATATTCGGATACGATATTATCAGGAAAATTATTGCTCCTTTTTACTGTTTACGATAGTATTATTGAATCAATTGTTTTCTCATGTAACAAAGCACTTCTTAAAGTAAGTAGAAACATAAATGTTGTTTATTTATTGCACATGTTCTTTTGTATAATAAGCGATAAACAAGATTGAGACAAAATTTAGCGTCGCAAAAATGAAATGCATTAAAATGAATTGCATTAATTTTATATAAAATGAAGATCTTTTTAATCATGTGTGTTATCATAATATTAATATATTTTGTCGGTTGGGTTTTGTTTTGTTTTATTACTTCATGTAATCGCTTGGGCTTGTTAATCCGGCGAGATCCGTTTCTATTCGCGTCTAACAAACGTTGTTTTATCTCTGTTGTTGTCCTTGTAGGTGTTGTACGAATTTTGCGGTCTAATTGATCTCATAAATTTTCAATCGGATTTAAATTAAAATATAATTCACACACACACAATTATATATTGAGGAGGAGAATGCAGTACTTTTGGACAATTGTATAATAAATATTCCTGTATAATTCTGGCCTTGTGTTTGGGATCATTGTCCTGATAAAACTTAAAATTGTACGTATACCCATACTTAGAGCATTTGCAATTAAATTTTTTTTTTAAATGTCGAAATACTTCATTTTGTCCATAATACCATCGATAAAAACTAGTTCATCTACACCTACAGACGAGATATAACCCCACACTATATTACACACTTCTATCACCGTGTTTCACTGTCGGTCTTGTATTTGAAATGTTTAATTCTGTATTTATTTTACGCTACACCATTTTTTGACTGTCGGATCCGTAAAGATTAAATTTGCTTTCTTCCGTAAATATTACATCATTCCACCGCCAGTTGTCTTTGTACACATATTCTTTTGCAAAGCTCAATTTTTTCTTGCGATTTGCTTCATTTACGTGTAGCTTTCTACGAGGAACTTTTTCGTTGTAATCATAAGTTTTTAATACCCGTCGCACTGTGTCCGGGTGTACCTTCTTCCCAGATTCTACAAACAACTCCTTTGTTAATTTTGTAGCACTTTGTCCAGAATTTTTCTTTATTTTTCTTATTATCTTGCGTTGGTCGCGAGAGTTTAATAATTTTGGACGACCTTTTTGAGGGATTAAATCAATTCAATCTTTACAAATGTACCGACCTGTAATATCTGCCACACTATTCTTGCTTATATTTAATAGTTTGGCTATATCTCTGTATGATTTTCCCTTTTCTTTGTAATTTCGGATTTCAAAAGACGTATTTCTTCCTTCTCGTCCCATTTTCACAAGTAAGGCGTCTGATATCACCAATAATTTCTGTGGTACCGAGTTCTCGCAACGAATTTTTATTTGTTTATAAAATTTGTTTATAAACAATGTGTGTTAGCGGCGTCGTCAACGTAGTACAGTATTTTACTCTGGCATCTAAGACGTTGTGTCCGAATATTTTTGCGACGTTAAATTTTGTCACAATCTTGTTTATCGCTTATTATACAAAAGAACATGCGCAATAAATAAACAAAATTTATGTTTCTACTTACTTTAAGAAGTGCTTTATTATATGAGAACACAATTGATTCAATAATACTATCATAAACACTAAAAAGGAGCAATAATTTTTCTAATAATATGGTGTCCGAATATTAATGCAAGTCACTGTAGTTTGAATAAATGTCTTTATGTGTGCCGCGGGTGACCTGTTCTAGGGGCCGAATTTAATTGTTCGTCCGAAGAGATAGACTCTGAAGGGAGGGTAGCCTCCATTATTATGGGTGGTCCTACATCCGGTAAGGAATGGTACTGGATAGGTGGAGTCGGAAATAGTACTGGCGAAGAGGTAGAAGATGGCGGGTCTTACGATGAAAAGGATTACGCCTCTTTCATTGGTCGATGGATGTGGTTTGATTGCGCGTCAAGATGGCTGTTGGGATCTTTACGTATCGGCTCAAACATGGCTGAGTCGTGGAAATCAGCGGAGAGAGGATGCAGAGGTACGAGATTCCTGCTAAGCGTGTCAGCATTCGAATTATTTTCCTCTGTTTTATAAATCATTGAATACTCATATTCCGCGAGTTTGAACCATCAATGTAATAGATCCTTAATGGAATTTACCCAAACAAGATGTTGGTGATCTCTAATGGGCTTGAACTTGATGGCTATACTATATGATGGCTAGACACACTTTTCCTATGGTTGAGTAATTCAATTCGGCCCCTTGCAAGAGTCTGGATGGATAGATAGATTTATCTTTTCCCGTCTCGTCCTGACTCAAAACTTCGCCCATTGCGAAACACGACGCGTCTATAGTAACATTGAATTCTTTATTGAAATCCGGATATTGTAGAAGCGGTTGTGTAGTTAAAATTTCTCTAAGTGTGTTAAATGCTAGATCTCTCTTGTTGTGGGCCCCAATTGAATTTATTTTTTTTTTCAAGAGAATTGTAAGTGGTTTCGAAATTTGTGAGAAATTATTAACGAAGCTACGACAATAGCCTGCGAATCCTAAAAATTCCCGAACATTTACGGCACATATCTTGTAGGAACAGAGCTTTACTCCGTCCTCACCTATTATATGACCTCGGTACGCAACCTTGCGGTGAAGGAACTCACATTTCGTTGGTTGTAATTTTAAATTTGTGACTCTTAGATCCTCGGCAAGTTTACGGAATTTTACCGCATGATCGGGAAGGCTGCGGAAATAGATGACAATATCATCTAGATAGACAAAGAGTTCCGTACCCCGTAGCTCGGATAATATCGAATTCATTAATTTTCATTAATTTTTTAGTGATCGTATGGTGTCGAAAAAGCGGTTTTTGCACTATCTGGATGGTGGAACCCGCTCGTAAGATCAACGTAGAGTATGTGAACAGGTTCTAACTCATTGGCGAGGGGAAATTTACATGCGGGGCAAGGGGGGAAGTTTCGTTCATTCGGTAGTGTTTCTGAACAAGAGGTGGGGGAAGTCGTTGCGCTCGATATTTGCGGCTTTGCAGCCGAAACATTACTGGAAGAAATAATAACCTTGACATAACCTTATCGGCGTGCTTTCGACATTTATTAAAATATAATATTTTGGAAGTTCATGCAACATGATTTTTAGAGAGCGAGAGAGAGAGAGGGAGAGAGAGAGAGAGAGAGAGAGAGAGAGAGAGAGGAAGAGGGAGAAGGAAACGTATCGCATCTTTCTTTAGCGGATTCATCTGTTGCAACGGGTTTCGTTGGCTGGCAAAATCAATGTCTTATGAGCGTTATACTGCGAAGCCGTTGGCAACGTTCTTATCATTGCGCGTGATGATATTGTTTTTAATGAGAGAAAGCGAGACATCTTTCTTCAGAGGATTGGACGGATACGCAGGATCTTTTTTAACAGTTTTTACTCCATAGCGATGTGTCGAAGACTTATGTGTGTGCGCGTTAATAAATAGGACTTGTAAAACTTGGAATAAATTAAATCGCTACAGTGCAGCGGAAAGGGTGTATCATTAATTATTGGTGACAGTACTAAAAGATGTTTTTAAACACCTAAATAAGTATTTTATTATTATTAAGATGGTTCAAATTGATTGTATTGTTACGAACCGAGGGCCAGGCAGGTTGGGGAAATTGGTATTAGACTGCCTCGTAACTTTGTACGAAAGAGAAATAAAGATATACCTCGAACAGTAAAGATATTTCTTTGTGGGTTATACCAACTACTGCTTCGAAATAGGAAATGAAAATAATCGAACTTGTAACCAAAGAAAACTGGTAAAAGCTAATTTATTACGCGTTTTGGGTTTTTACAAATGTATGTATGTGTTCGCGGACGCTATCGCGCTCTCAGCTTTTCGCACTGAGACGGCAGGGGCTTCTGATTTCATATCTAATTACCTACTAGATTGTTCGAAAGAGAATTAAGACTCGATCTCACTAGAGTTTCCACGTCGACGAATGACTCGAAACTAGCCCGATTTCTGGTCGCGTTTGGGCCCTTTATATAGCCAGATTTTCTCTGGAAAAATGGTAGTGGGGGTGTTCCTATGTGATCCGATTCCAGAAACGTTCGTCGTCGTACCCCTTGGAGGTACTTGACTCGCGATATACAAATGTACCCCCGGCTGGCTGGCGCCACCTGGCGTATATATATGCCTTCAGAAAGAAATATTAAAAATTCGTGGGAAGATTCTCCGTACGTTACAGTATATTGGATATGAATGGTTTCTTTGTTAATAACAAATTCTGTTGTAAAGACGTGATCATTACACATGTTTGTAATGAAGTTTACGAGCTAGTAGAATTTAAATTGGACATGTGATTCGATCATTTATCGACGAATTACAGGAAGACTGTATAGTACGTCATGAATTTCGGGCATGGGATATCATTCAAAAATTTCGGAGGCGAAAATTATCAGCAAGAAGATATCAGTGAAATTATTCGGAGTATTGTTCGCGACTACACAGCCCCGGTCGTTGCATACAAAAGGACATTTTAGACGGAATGGGAATACGCAGCGTTGATTTAGATTTTGGCTGTCCCAAGTATCGCCGAACGAATCTATGAAATATGTAACGTACCTTGCAGACTTAATTGCTGGATATCATCATCGTCGCGAAAAAATAAAATAAAATATCATTGTTGCTTGAGTGAAGTTCGCGCATTTTGAATATAGGTGAATAAATTGACAGATAATGGAATATTTCTTCTTTATTAGTTCAAATGATTTTTTGTTCCTACTATTTTCCTACAGAGAGAGAGAGAGAGAGAGAGAGAGAGAGAGAGAGAGGGGGGGAGAGAGAGAGAGAGAGAGAGAGAGAGAGAGAGAGAGAATGACGTAAGCTTCGAAATCCCGAGACTTGGAATGTTGACTATCGCTGCGAGGAAAATAGGCTCTACAGCTTTAAAAATTGGCCATATCTATGTATACATAGCACCACTCGATTCCGCGCAGTGCTTCGTCCATGAACCGCTGGAACGTTTGCGCCGCGTTGCGAAGTCCGAAAGAGCTTTGTTAAATTTCAACAAATAGGTTGAATGCAAAAATCAATGAAACGAATAGTTTTTTATTTACCACCTGATATGATTTAATCAAGAAGACATATGGTTTTGTATTTTGTCTTTTCTAATCGTTATTGTTTTTACCAAGTTGAATCGTGTCAGTTAACGCAGACATCTCATAAATGAGAATATATTTTATACCTTCCTTAATTAACTACTGAAAAACTAGTTAAAATTATTAAATTTATTTCCATAACTAAATATAATTCAATAAGGTATATCGCCCGGATTCACTGTTATCTGATTGTACGCACGCACCAAGTCTATGGTGAGGAAATTGTCTTACCGGATAGACACCATGCGATGTCCTCGATACGTGGCATAGGGTACCTATCCGGGATTGTCCTCGCGTTTAACGCACGATAATCGCCGCACGGACGCCACTCATTACCTTTCTTCATGGCCGGAGGCGTCGTGACGTCCGCGATAACGAATCATCAAATTTCCATCGCAGGCCGAAATTCCAGTGCAGGGAAACGTATCCGTACATTAATATTCTCGAACCGTTAGGCGGGCCACCCATGCGCGAGCGCGGGTATACGCACAAATCGGATCCGGTGTCCCCCATGAAATTGGTTTTTGTATCGCGATCTGTTACGAAAAGGCGGTTCGTCGTCTGCCTAGAATCGCTGGCCGCCGCTAAAGATCGGAAATTGTTATTTTAGCGGGTTTTTTGGCAATTAACTGCAAGGTATGGTAGCAGTTATCAATACAGTTTTGCTCGCGAAGCAGAATCTTAGCGGTCGGGATAATGTTTACTTCATTAGAGATCTTAGTGGCGCGGCTGTATTATCGATTCAGTTGTATTCGCAACACATCGGTTGAAAGTATGTTTCGATTCATATTAGTTTTCGCAATATAATATTTTTATAATTAAGTAGTTTTTCTGACAATGTTCGTCAACGGATTATATTTCAAGATGCAGTCGGGTATCATCAGATAGTAGGCGGTGGTCGAAGACGGGACATTCTTCCGGTATTCAAATTCGATTCGCACGTCGATCGTGGCATTTTACAGCGCTTCGTTTTACCGCTAAAAAACGATGACGACTAATGGACCGTATGACAAAAAGTCAACGGTATCGAGGAGTGTATCGTCGTTTCTGTAATAGGATTCTTGAAATTTCGTATACATGTCGTAGTAGTTGGTACAAACACACAGAGATACACCTTTACCACTCGAGGTGTATCTTCATTTCTTCTTTGTAAAAGTTACGAGGTAACCAAACTCTAAATCCCTACTCTTACCTACCTCCTTATTGCTTATTGACGCTCCTTATTGAAAGAGACATCGGCTAGTTCACGACCACGTAAAGCTGTCTAGCCTTCGGCTCGTAACAATTACAACGTGTTACTAGTGTTCGCAGAATCCTAGTATCACACTCATGGGTACGCAAAAATTGAAACTTACTACTGTCGCGAGCGTCACATGAATATGCGATCCTGTATAGGATGTCCCATAATTATGTTAACAGTTAATGTATATGACTGGGCGATACTGTCTGGGCTTATGCCAGTGATGGAAAATTGGCGGCCAACAGACTCTCAAGGGTCTGATGGTACTCCTCCGAATAAGATCAGATGGGAGATCGCCATCCATATGGGAGCGAACGCTCCTATTTTTGGCTGTTAAAATAATTGTAGAACACCCTGTATATGTATTCTAGCAAGTAATGTTGCTATTAGTACGTATAGGAAAACAATCACCGCAGGTCACGATACTACATAATTCCAAAAATGATACGTAACAAAACAATTTATTATAGATTACAATATTTCACTTATGTAATTAGTATATGCATGATTATGTATAATACCAATGCAGCTTTTTAATATATACATAATCATTATAACACTTGTGATGAATAGATTACTTTAGTATATTAGAAATACCAAATAGTTATCATTTATGTAACAATGTATTTTTCTTATATAGTCACAGCAATAATGAAATATAATAAATTACACACTAAGTATTAAACAAATAAATGTAATGATTGATTTGTCCACGCTATATCATGTTTGGTCTCATTTTAATCAGAAAACTATTAGCAATATGTCAAAAAAATCAGTTTAAAAATGTTAAAATTAACAAGTTATGTCATTGCATTATAAATTGTCATTTCGGGAATTCGAGTCAAAGGAATCGCGTCGCGTGCCACATCATACGCTTGACCAGTTCCGTCGAACCTAAACATCGAAGTAGCAGTAACGCACATAGGCGTAGGAATAGCATAAGGCCATTCCCAACAAGTTTGTAACATAGACTACTAGGGAGAATTTCTAACGTAAACATTTGTTGAAATGTATATACAAAGCGAATCTCTTGGCGGGCGCCGGCCAGCGTCCCCTCCCAAGAGCAAGTTAAATGATACGTCGAGAAATTCTCTATAAGTTACGCTTAACACGTTCGTCGCCGCGTCACCCAGATCTGGATGCCGGGTATGCTTCCGTGGGGGCCCCGACACCCAAATATGAGTGACGCTCTTTTCATTCAATTTATAGGACTTTCAGTTGGATTTTAAAAGGAATAAAATGGAATAAGCACTGATATATAAATATAGGATATATAACTTAAAAATACTAAAAATATTATACTATATACATATTATACTATACTTTTCACTAATTTATATTTAGTATACCACATTACATTATACTATGTCGTATGTGGTGTGCGTTGAAACATTCTAAATACATTTGAGGTGATTTTGGACAATTCGAACAATAGGTCGTAGTTTTTTCTATATTTTTTTCGCTTCTTGACGATCAGGTTATGTCAAGGTTAAATTTATTTAAAATTATTTATTTAAAAAATGTATCGCTCTGTTTATGTTTCAGTGGTCCATTAGTCGGATTTGGGCCCGCGAGAAACTCAACCGAATTGGGCTGGGCGACGAACGTGTTAAAACAAGATCTTTGCAGCTGCATTATTAACTCGACCTCAATCGTATGGTCTCTGAATTGAGCGCTTGCTCCACCGAATCCCTTTCACTTTTCAGATTCTGAGTCGTTATTAGCTAATTTTCGCACTAGACAGAAGACATGATTGTGTGGAGCGGACGATCGATTCCCCTTCCTTCTCGCCGTGTTTAATTTGTTGATTAAGGCCATTCTTTTCAGCTCCGAATAGTACTTAACACTTTACCGACTGGTAGCTGTTTAACGGCCTATACGCGTCTCACCGGTCATTCAGGCGTAAAGATTTACCCGACACCGGTTTTATTATATTTCGGTTTAGATTTTCACGCACGAATACTTATATTCGCTTTTTATTTTGCTTATAAAAATGTTAAATTATACTATGTGAAAGTGCCATCTATATTATTCGTTTTTTGTTATTATAGGATAATAAAATCAAACAACTTTTATATTTTTATAACATTAGCATTAAACAGTATAATTATTTTATCCATTTTATTCATTTTATTTATTTTTCATCGCGAAAGGAATGTTATATATATTTAAAAAAATTATGTAATATTATATTATAGGTCGTTATACTAGTGTAATCTAACACCACGGTGACACACCAAGCAAGATAAGGGAGTCTGGCTTCACACCCCCATTGTTAGAGATGACTTGCTCCTGGAAGTCAAGGGCTAATTCTGTAGAACTTTCTTTTGGTGGTTGGAAGGGTGGTGTTCTTTCGGTCCTTCGGCTAGTGTAGAGCTGTTGTAGGTTCCGATGTGGGAACTCTTAGTTTAGGGGTATATCTTACGGAACATATGGGTTTGATTCGTTGGTTTGTACATTATTTTCTTGACAAAATATTTTGGTACAAATGTTTGTTGGTGTTAGTTTTGAAAGAAGGGTAAATAGTCCTATTTTATGGAGTATGTACAGCAATACTAGACATATGGAAACATATCCTACATAAGTTTGAATTGATACCATGATTTCTTGTGTTGTCTTAATTCTTCTATTGGCTTGAATTTCTGTGAGAGATGCTTCCATACTATTTAAGTTCGCGAGGTATTGGTTGAAATTTGGAGTTACCATTGGAGCTATGGGTATGTTATTTAGTAATATTGATTTCCTTTGTTGTACCTCCAATTTTCATTACATTATTTGCATAAAGTAATGTGCAATCGTTATTGCTACTAATTTTTGCTGGTTTGTCTAATTCTATGTGCATGTTTTCTTTACATAATATGGAGTGGTTAAGTGGGGTTATGTCGAACCCTTCAGATTCCTGGAAGGTAAATGATAAGGTTTTAGTCGATTTCCGTGAACCAGTAATGTCTTGTGTTAGGAGTTATTTGTAGAGTGTAGTTGGGTTTATTAGTTTTAACAATGGTGTAGAGTCCGTTCCGTTCGGGTGATAGTTTGTCTGTCTTATGGTCGTTATCAAGCAGTACTGAATCTCCCGTGTTATATAAACTTGTATTTTGATTTTTCTGTCTTGTTCTGTTTTGTATCGTGCTTTGTTAGCTTGTGTCGTTAGTTTAGCGTATTTTAAATAGTCGTCATGTCGCTGTTTGCAAAGATGGAAGAGTTCGTTTTGTGAGAGTGTGGGTGTTAGTGATATGGAAGATGGCATATTGGCTAGTCGTTCGAAAGTTAGTTCGAATGGAGTGTATCCAGTAGTAGAGTGTACCGAAGTGTTATAAGCCATTGAAATGAGTTTTAAACGTTCGTCCCATTGATTTGAATTTTCACCGACAAAAATCAGAGTCCCAAGAGGCATCCACATCCAGATGACCATTACATCACAGCCCTCCAAAGGGCAATGGCATTCACAGCTAGGATAAGTACCATTGACCTCGACCATAATCCGATCCCATGCCGAGCATTAATTGATACCTGTTCTACCACCAATTTTATGACGGAAAATCTGGCTGAGAAGCTCCGCTTACCCCTACACCGATGTTCCGTCCCCATTGGTGCCCTCAATACATTAACCACAACGTCACGACACACCGTGACAACCAGCATTCATTCACGACTCAATAACTACCACCGAACGCTGACCTTCCTAATCGTACCTAGCATAGCGTCTTCGATACCCGACCAAACAATCGATCGCTCAAACCTCAACATACCTCAGAACATCGATCTCGCAGATCCAACATTTAACCGACCAGCACCAGTCGACATGTTGTTGGGCTCCGGCATCGCATTGTCCATATTGAGTGTAGGACAAATAAAGCTTTCGCAATCTGCTGAACCAGATCTTTTCCTCCAAAAAACGACGCTCGGATGGGTAATCGGGGGGAGTGTTCCAACCATCCAAACAGCTCGAAGCGCTTCTTGTCATGTCAACAACACACTACAATTCGACCTCACACGATTTTGGGAAATTGAAGAAGGACCAGCATGATCTCATTTCTCAGAATCGGAGACGGCATGTGAGAACCATTTTAAAAACACAACCACACGAAACGCAGAAGGCCGATACATTGTGTCACTCCCATTCAATAACAAAAAATCAAAATTGGGAGAATCTAAATCAATGGCACTAAAACGACTCACGTCATTAGAACGGAAATTACAACGCGACCCTGAATTAGAGAAGCAATACAAGGCGAACTTCAACGAATACCTAGACCTTGGACACATGTCCGAAGTTCCCGACACCAATGAAGGTCATTATCATCCACATCACGGGGTAATCAAAACATCAAGTCAAACCACTAAACTCCGCATAGCCTTAGACGGATCCGCAGCCACAACCACAGGATTTTCATTAAACGACATACTACACACTGGACCTAAAATACAAGACGATCTTATCTGCATCCTTCTCAGATTTCGGACACACCAATATGTCATCACTGGTGACATCGAAAAAATGTATAGGCAGTTCCTCGTATGTCCGGAAGACAGACAATATCAACAAATTCTCTGGTATGACACCAATGGCGACTTAAAAACCTATCAATTGAATACAGTTACGTTCGGGTTATCAGCCGCTCCATACTTAGCTATACGATGTCTGACTCAATTAGCCTAAGATGAATGCAATCGTTTCCCTAACGCTTCCAAAATTCTAAGGCGAGATTTCTACATAGACGATTTGCTGACCGGAGCATCGACGATTCAAGACGCACTTTCAATTCGAAACGACATAACACAATTACTCAAATCCGCTGGTTTGAATGTCCGGCAATGGGCATCTAATAGCAAAAATCTGTTAACGGGTTTGCCCGAGGAGAACATACACAAAAAACTTCACCTAGGCGAGTCCTCAACAATCAAAACTCTTGGAATAGTTTAGAATTCTGCGAATGACTCGATTACGTATACGGTAAAATCTATTTCTCACACATCTCGAATCACTAAGAGAACAATCAGCTCAGAAATCGCGAAAATTTACGATCCCTTGGGCTTATTAGAACCAGTCATCATCATCGCAAAGATCTTACTCCAGAAACTCTGGACCCTGAAGATCGATTGGGATGAATCTCTACCAATGAACATTCATACCGAATGGACACAATATTACACACAGTTACCATTATTGAACAACGTAACCTTTGATAGAAAGACAATTATTCAATCCGCCTCGACAATCGAATTACACGGATTCTGCGATGCCAGCGAAAGGGCCTACGGAGCATGCGTGTATCTACGGTCCAGCAATGCCCAAGGAGAAACACTCATGAAACTCATCGCAGCCAAATCCAAGGTTGCACCTTCTGAAAAGCCAATCAATCCCTCGACTTGAATTGTGCGAAGCTCTATTGTTTACTTCATTAGTAACGACCATCCAGAAGGCATTACAAATACCATTCGACCGCACAACTTTCTGGACAGACTCCACAATAGTTCTACATTGGTTAAATTCTTCATCACACACCTTGAAAGCATTTGTTGCTAACCGAGTGTCAGAGATTCAAACGAACACCACAATCACAGATTGGTGTCATGTCAATTCATCAGACAACCCAGCCGATCTCATTTCGCGAGGTCAAACCATAGAAGAATTTCTGCAACCATTAATATGGCACAGTGGGCCAGATTGGCTTCAGCGAGAGCAGTCAGACTGGCCAAGTTGGGAATTACCACAATATACCGGAGATCAGGAACAAAGAATAGCCACCTGCATGTCCACGACATCCACACCAGTCAAATCCAGGATCCTCGAGCGATACTCGTCATGGGAGAAACTAGTACGAATCATAGCGCGTTGCCTCCTATGGAAACCAGGTCAAATAACGAAGGGAGCCTTAACTATAACTGAATTGTCCCACTCAAAATTAGTCATAATCAAATTACTCCAAGGCACACATTGTCAAGAAGAGATGCGTCTCAACCACCTTCAAAAGGTGGACAAAGTTACGAACAAATTAGCGAAATTAAACCCTTTCATTGATCAAGACGGAATTCTACGAGTAGGAGGTCGATTAAGAGATTCTAATCTACCGTTTTCACAAAAGCATCCCATCAATCTTCCGAAGTCGCACACCGCCACCTGCATCATTATGAACGAACATCTGAATCTTTTACACGCCGGTACCCAACACGGTACCCCGGAGCCAAGTTTAGAAAACAATTCACCGACCACCCGTCAACTATCTTATGGGTGACCTACCAAAGGCAAGAATCACCGAATCACGCCCCTTTTCTCATGTCGGGGTAGACTATTGTGGACCATTTTTCATTAAAGAAAGACAATACAGGAATCGTGGTCGTATCAAGACATATGTCGCGGTATTCATATGTTTAGCAGTGAAGGCTGTCCATCTAGAACTAGTTAGCGACCTCACTAGCGAGGCCTTCATCGCAGCTTTACGGCGATTTATTGCCCGACGAGGATTTTGTACAGACTTATACTCTGACAAGGGAACGAATATCAAGGGAGCCAACAACGAATTCCGCGAACTTGAAGAACTCTTGCACTCCGATGATCACCGAAACAAAGTAACTCAATTCCTCACTCGTCGCGCCATCAGCTGGCATTTTATTCCACCACAAACTCCACATTTTGGGGGACTGTGGGAAGCCGCAGTTAAATCCTTTAAAAATCACTTAAAACGCGTCGTAGGGTCTGAATTATTGAGATTTGAAGATCTCAATACATTAATAATCGATATCGAAGCCATTTTGAACTCCAGATCCCTCACTCCGATCTCCTCCGATCCTAACGATCTCTTCGCCCTAATTACAGGCCACTTCCTAATCGGTGATACACTCGCGAGCCTCCGCGAACACGATCTAAAGGATACACCTTCAATCCGTTTGTCTGGGTGGCAACGCGTCCAGCAGTTAAAACAACATTTCTGGAAGCGATGGCACCGAGAATATTTAAACGAATTAACCAGTCGTAACAAATGGACCAGAGGGCATCATCCAATCACTACGGAAACAATTGTTCTTCTCAGGAAAGACAACGTGCCCACCATGCAATGGCCCCTCTGACGTGTTATCAAAACCCATCCAGGACCTGACGGCATCGTGCGTACCGTAACTGTAAAAACAGCCACAAGCATATTCGATAGAAGCGTCAAACAACTGGTTCCTTTATTACAACAATCAGACGACGCCACTCACGAGGATCATCCACCTGCAATCAACAACATCAAATCCGCGGATACCACTCTAACGCAATGTTGATCGGTACCCTCTCAACGGGGGGAGCATGTTCCGTCCTTCAACAAAATTTTCGTGCTGCATCCGACCAACTTTCTCCAGGACGAATGACCTTTTCTTTTATTCCTAAAAAACATTTATGAACGGGAAATCTTCGGCTCAGCGAGACAAATTGACAGTCCTTCAGCGAATGACATGCAATCAATAGAGGGTCACGTTCGTTGGACTTTCAATTGCGTAAGGCCATAGTCTTCTTCCTTTGCCATTTCTAAATTTATCACTTTCGAGCCGTATTCTTTTCGGCAATAAAGCCATTTCTGCCTTTTTGAACAATGCACACCTTCATCGGCAGCATTTTTTATGACAGGGTCGCTAGCACGCACCGCTTCGAAACCCGTCCAGGGTTTCTTGCTACCTGCGGCACTGCGTGCTACGTCACTCTTCATCCCCTTCCATCGCGTCACTGACCAGCGAATTTCGAGTCTTCTATCCACGAAACTGTATAAAAACTCGAAACCGATTCTTCTCAAGATCAGTTGTCACTTGTCAGTTTACGTCAATTAGTCTTTAGTCATTCGTCCGTCATCGATCAGTCAGTTTCAGTTCAACTCAATTCATTTTAAACAAAATACAATTAGTCACCTAAGTGTTAAAACCATTTGTACATCAACATATCATCCGTATCAATCGAAAGAGTCATGCGGAATCACGCAAACTCGGTGTCATATCAATTTGAATCGGAGATTTACGACCTCCGCCGAGACAACGTGAAAAAACACGCGGTTCATCCTTATTTCGGAATGTCTGAAGAATATTTACTAAATTTACAGAATTCAACGAATGATTCACAAAGCTAATTTAATAATAAATAATCGCGTTAAGGGAAGTAAAGAATTTGTTTATTAGAGAAATATGAAAAATATTATCAATAAGAAACTCCAAATATTATCAATAAGAAAAGCCATTTAGTTGAGGATGCATTTGCTGACTGAAATTGTGGCTCATTATGTCGAAGGGCACTAACCTCGAAGAACGTACAGATTATCTTTCACTGCACTGTCACTAAACACTGATCACTTAAATAATCACTGATAATACAAAACACTTGTGGATATTACGAAAGATTACTGAGACTTGTTCGCAGATAATCGTTTATTCGACGTGTTCGTTCGTTCCCGCGCCTACTTCCAAGCCAATGCCTACTTTCTCTCATGCGTTCTCTCGCTCTTACACTGCACGGCTCTCTCTCTCTCTCTCCCATCCACTTTCTCTCGCACTCTCCTTCTCTTCCTTACTTCTATATTGCTTTCACCTCAATAGTACTCACTATCGCTCTTTTCGCGCGCTAGACAGTGATCCTTCGCGATATTCCGGCCGCGATGGATGCCCATCCTTCCCTCCCTACTACTCACTCGCTAACGGGCCTTAATCCAATTAGTCTGCCTAATCACGCGACATGGAATTTCCTCAGAACCGTTCCGCAGAAGGCCTGTGGTCCGAGTCCGAATCCGTCTTTTCCCTAGTGCGGTCGCTCCTGACGACCGTGGAAGTGTTCTCATCATCCTTGCAGGTCAACTCCACACTAACTACGCTTCATGCATCCCCAGAATGTAGATTTTCCTTGGAATTCTGATGTTTCCGAGGGTCGTGATCCTGGTCATCCTCGGATTGGTTGGCCCGTGTGTGAGGTGTCCCTGATATTCCCATTTACGCGCACATAGGATGTTTTGAGGGTGACCAGCAATAGAGTACCGTCCCATTCCGGCGGCAGCCTTTCAGAGGAGGTACCCTTTCAGAGGATCTGCGGTGGGTACTTGGTCCGCATCTGAAAACTCCGACGGGCTCGACCCGCAGGGTGCGAATTAGCCCGGCGTAAGTATATACGCTGAATTTTTCTCCAGAGAGTGCTTTCGTGCCCGTGTAGAGCTCGCACGATCTCACAAGAGGTGATCCGATCCACTGTCGCAGCGTTTCCTTCCGCTTATAAAATGGCGAGGTGACGTCACACAAGCGTCACGCCACAACTCCCACCCTTAAATGGACCAGATTACCACCAGTCTGTCGCTTGCCGCACATCCTTCTCAGTGGCTGGAGAGCATTTCCCGGAAGTCAATCCGCCATACTGGACGAATACCAGAAGGACGAACACAACACTTACCAATACTTACATTACCGGGTTGTCCGTCGACTAATTAGAACGGGGCCCTTTCCAGTGGGTCAAACCCCTTACAGTCCGCGATATTCGGACGCCACCTATCACGAAACGGAGTTGGGTCGGTAAGGAATAAATGGCTACTCGAGAGCTAGCAACAAACATCTGGTTTATTAACATTATGTTATCTTCCCTTCCCTTTTATCAGTTACATAGATTGGTCTTGTCATGGTCGTCAGGTTAGCTTGCACACACGGTAGGTGCGAACCGGATCCCTGCCCGCCCGCGCCGAAAACAGTGGTTCGTGCGAGGTCCCGGGCACTCTTGTCTCCGCCTCTTCCTCCGCTCCCGGTGCGCCAAGGTTCGGGGGCCCTTCTTCCGGTCCTGGGCGGCCTTCCGGGCCTCCCACATCATGGTATTGGCCGAGGTAGAAGGGGCCGTCGGGGTTTCCAGGGATGCCTTTTGCGCCGGCGTCCGCGCGGCGAGTGTCCCAGCGGCAGGTGCTTCCGCGGCCGATGTTACTCTCGGTGGAATATCCGCGGCCACGTACCCCGGCCGTAATCCGTTGACGGTGATTGGCAGCGTCCCGCCGACCCTCGGGTCCCCCGTAGTATTCCATCTAGGACGATAACATCACGGTAGAAGTACTGAGCCGGACTTGGTCTCGAATGAATAATAAGTCTTCAAGCCCTCAACGTGGGCCTTGCCGACGCCCCCCCCCCCCACCGGCACGTACAACCCGAACGTCACTGGGAACAAGCGTCGGGGCACCTCGAAAGGGCTGGTAAACTTCGCGGCCGACGACAAAACCAGGTCACTTACCCAAAGTTGCGTGCCCCTCCGACCAGTGTTATAATACCGCAACTGTGTTTCATATGCTCTCGAACCAGGTTTTCGGTCACCCAGTGGCGCAGAAACCCCAAATGCGATACGCGCTCCCCCCACGCGTCCAGTGTGGCCACTTCGAGGTCCAAGGGGCCCTCTGCTACGGCCCGACAGCACGCGGCCGGTCTCGGGTCACGTCCGAAATTTAACTTGGCAGACGAAGATTGAAGAGCGGTGAGGCAAGGCGTATTATACGCGAAATGGAATTCTGGCAGGTTAACGTCCAACTTTCAGTGGTTCTTCCCGAGCCACGCGACAGTCATGGTTGTTCCGGCCGGATCGCGGATCGCGGCTCGCGGGTCAACGTACGGGCGACTTTCGGCATTCGCGATTGTGCCGTTTCTTTTCCAAAAACGACGATAGTCAAGACAAAAACAACGGTTGGCATCATCGACGTACGTTGACCCGACCGTCAAACGCTCGCCTCTGCCGAGTACGTAAATGCGGCGTATTTTTTCATGCCAAGGCAACGGCCAGCCTTCGACACCTAACGATGCTACCCTTTGAACATCGGCCAGGTGTCCATATATACTGCCGCACATTTGATAACAACGATTTTATTAACACTCCCCTGCGAGGTGACAATCACAAGTTTTATTCTGCGCCCTTGCGCCCATCCGAAGCCGTGCTTCAATTTTATACACCAGTTTACGTGGACTGCGGAGTCCGAAATAAATCATCAAGCGACACGACGTCGGACTATCATTTCGTCTCCATCAAACCACCGGCTTCACTTTGCGCAACATTCTGGCCCTTCGAGCCGGATCGAGACGGAACGCAAGAAGGGATCCCTGCATCTCCAAACTCAGCGACGATTACGCATTCGATCGACGTACACTGAGCACGCCACTGCACGATCACGCAGTCGATCGTAAAGTAAGATATCACAAGAACTGCTGCTGTTCCCGGGTCCGAAATGGAGCAGCTCATTAAGGAGCAGAAGCTCACCATTGGTGGACCTTGCCGCATCCTGCCGAACTTCAAGAGATTGGGAAAGGCTAAATTCACTGAGGCCGCCGCCGAAAAGCGCCTCCGTCGCCTGCGAGCCGAATGGGACTCAAGCCGACGCCTTCACCTTCAGTTATAATTGAAGGCCACCGCCGAGGACCATGAGAGCAGAGACTACTTCGTGCAAGGGTACTTCGAGCGTGCCGAGGCGGAATTCGAACTGGCGAGTGAATACTTCGTTGAATTGGTCGCGTAGTTTAGGAACGGGGCGTCTGCACTAGTGGACGCGGGCCCCGCTCGCGATCTCGAAACCTGTAGCGCGCCCGTGGCGCAGTTACTACGTCTTCCGTTGCCAAGGTTCGCCGGTTGCTACACGAAGTGGCCAAGCTTCTCAAATCAATTCGACATCAGTTAATACCTTAAGGGTGCATTGGACGGAGAGGCCACGTCCGAGTTCGCTCACTACTCTGTGACAATGGCGAACTGTGGCATCGCGTAGGTGGCATTGGTCAGGAGGTGCGACAGGAAGCGGCTGGTGGTCAGTACGCTGCTGTCGAGCTACCTGGACCTTGCGCCGCACACCCGCGATCGCGACGGCAACGGTCTCTCTTTGTTGCGTCGTCGCACCAATCAGGCATTGGCCCAGATTAAAAATTTGGGACGACCGGTGGTTCACTGGGTGACCTGCTGGTCCATCTCACGGTGGAGAAGCTCGACCCGACGTCGAGGGAGGCGTGGGTATACGAGATGCGCGCCGCTACTGATCCAACCACTTATGCCAGTCTGGACGAGTTTGTGGAGCATCGGGCCGGGTCCTTTGCGGTGCTCAGGATGGCCCCTAAGCCATCGGCTCTCTCCGCGGACCGTAGACCGGCCCGACATCCGCCACCGGTACACACCCACGCGATTGCGACGACGACGGCGAGCCGTTACCCGAGGTGCGCGGATAACCACCCGTTGGGACACTCCGCGACTTCGTACCCCTTCGTATCGCGCTGCTCTCTTTGCAATGGTTCGCACCACACCCTGATTCACCAGGCTCCCGGTGTTGGTGCCAAACCAGAAACAACCGCGCTGAAGTGGGAACAGGGCCGTACTGCTCGCGACCGCTCTAGTGTGGGTAGAGTCACGCGACGGGGGGGGGGGGGGTAAGACCGATGGGGGCTTTATTGGACCAGGGATCGGAGGCGACCATCGTCTCCGAATCTCTCGTCCAGGCCCTCCGCATTCCCAAACGGCCCGCGGCTACCACCGCGACGTGTGCGGGGAGCGCGCCGGTGGGTCGCGTGAATTCGCGGGTCGACCTCGTCTTACGGTTGATCGGGCGCGGGAACGCACCTATGCCGCTTTCCGCGTACGTGCTCCGGCGACTAACCGCGTACGCGATCTGACCTTACATCTCCTCGTAGATCTTTTGATCGGGGACGATCGTTACGAAGATGTGATCGGTCCCGGCCCGCGCCACGAAACAACCTCCCAGCTCATAGCGCAAGAGTAAGTATTCGGTTGGATCGTCTTGGGCGCCACGTCGACATCTGCGAACGATCCCAAGCCTTCCGTGGCGTTCCTGCACTGTCGCCCAGAGGAAAGCCTGAAGCAACAGTTGCGTTTGTTCTGAGCGCTCGAGGAGGCGAGTCCCAAGTCCGTTCTCTCCCTCGACAAGTCGAAGCGCGAGGAGCACTTTGTGAACACCGTCTCATGGCGAGCGGACGGGCGGCGACCCCTGCGTACCGAACCAACCCTCGCTCTCGGCTCGTCGAAGGGCCGTGCCCTATCCATGCTCTGCGGAGTCGAGCGGCGACTCGGTTTTGGACGCTCCGCTCCCGGAGGAGTTCAGCCAAACATGGCACGAACTCGCCTCCAAGTTGCCACACTTAAGCGCCGTGCGTGCGCCACGCTGGTTTGGCATCCTTCAGTCGCGGATGCGTCTTCGCGACCGTTTCCGGACGAACCCACGGGAACTCAAGTAACCCTCGTCGCTTCGCGTACCAAGGTCGCTCCCATCAAGACGGTTAGCATTCTGCGGTTGGAGCTTTGCGCGGCGGCTCTTCTGGCCGAGCTGTTGAAACGCGTCGCCGGCGAGATCCTCGAGGATCTTCTCGAGATCTACGTGTAGACGGACTCACACGTGGTGCTCGTGCTGGGGGGGGGGGGGGGGAGTCACCGATAAGGAGTTTTGCGGTTTTGCATCCGGAGAGGCTCTCGGATGCTTTACCCGGAAGTTGCTTATCTTGCGAAGCGATATCGGGATTTTGGTCTCGTTTATTAGATTTATTAAAGTAACGTTTTTATCTCGGTATAATATTGTAGAGAGCGAGAGAGGGGATGCAGCGGTTGTTCTCTCTCTTGCAAACGATGCGGATTTTTTCGCGCGTTGAGGAAGTGTTAGGCGCGACGCATTTATAGAAGTTTGTGGTTTTGTATCCGGAGAGACTCGCGGATGCTTTTCCCGAGGATTTGGGTCTCATTAAGATTATTAAAGTAACGTTTCTTATCTCGGTATAATATTGTAGAGAGCGAGAGAGAGTGGGATGCGTTGTAGCAGTTTTTCTCTTGCACCGCATTCTCTTTTGCAGCAGTTTCTCTCTCTTGCAACGATATGGATGGAGAGAGATGTATTTTTTCTGCTTTATCGTTTTTTTTGGAGAGAGAGAGATGCATTATAACGATGTGAGAGATGTGCATGTGTGCATGTTAATAAATAGACGAAGTATAATGCGGAGCAAATCAAATCGTTCTCGTAATAAAAGTGAGTGTGTGTGAAGTAGTAGAAAAACATAAAAAACTTTTATTAAAAATCACATAATGTCGTCAATTGATTTTATCATAGATATGGACGGATTCAATGTTAACAACAAATTTACATGTAAAGAAATGGCGATTGTGAATGTGCACACAGGCCTCGCATCTCTATATGAATTTGAACTAGACGTCCAATACAGCGATTTGAGTGAAGCTGATAAAATGTCTGCATGGTACGTCTCGAATTTTATATACATGGGATTCCTTATAAAAATTTTTCCGGGCAAAACATTTACAAGCACAAACATATTTGGATACTAGTTAAACTTTTTATTCGCGGCTTCAAGGATCCCGTAATCGCGTATAAGGGGGGTCATGTAGAAAGGGATTTATTGTGCGAAATTGGTGTTCGACATATAAATTTAGGAACTTTTGGTTGCCCTAAATTCGAATTATTAATCGCGGACCCGAAATATGGGTCAATAGATCCGCCATGCAGGCTTCATTGTTGGACACCTAGTTCAACATCGAAGCGGAGGATACAGCAGTACCACTGTGCCCTCAGCGAGGTGCGGATCTTCCGTAAGTGGTACCTGGAAGGTAATATTTTTTTTCCCAATTATTTTTTATTTCTATGGTGCCTTTTTTGCAGAAAGAGAGAAGAAACGTAAGCCTGTGTGTGTGTGTGTGTGTGTCGGAACATCGTTTAGTCGAGGTTATGTCCATATGTCCTTGGGAGAAAATTGTGGCAACGTGCCGATCGATGCTGATACGATGGATGAGAAGAGGTGTGTATAATAATTGTTATTTAAAAAATTAAAATTTATTTTTAATAATGATTATTTTTTTTAAATTAAGAGCGTCATCCTGAAGAGGGAGAAAGAGGCAGTCATCAAACGGATCAGTATCACTGTGCCCTCAGCGAGGTGTGAATCTTCCGCAAGTGGTACCTCGAAGGTAACGTATTTTTTTTTTAGTATTATTTTTTCATTTCTATGGTGTCTTTGTGCAGAAAGAGGGAAAACTTAAGCCTGTGTGTAAAATTTTTGCGAGAAACTCTCACGTAGTATTTTTAATCATTCTACCACCGCCGCCGCCGCCGCAAGAATGTCCTACACGTTCACGTTATCGGGAAGAAGTAGCGTCTTATCGTCCAAGTACTTCCCACCTATAGATCTGAGCAATGCCAACTACGAACTGGGCCTGCTCGATTTTCAAACTTATTACACGATACCAAACATCAGTTCGAATATTGGAAACAATAAATTTTATTTCGACGACAAAGATGAGGAGATAAGCATCCCGGAGGTTCGTACGAACTGGAGGCGATCAACGCTTACTTGAGGCGCGAGATAAGCATGCAGTATCCTGCAGCCAAAGATAAGAACGATCCGGAATACCCGTTGATCTTGCGAGCGAACAACAATACTATGAAAAGCGAAATCAAAAGCGCATATAAGATAAATTTTACGAAGCCTAATAACGTAGGTCCTATTCTAGGATTCTCTATGAATCGTGCTTTATCGCCAAAAACATGGCATATATCGGACACCCCCGTGAATATCATTAATACGAATATTATTCGAATAGAATGCAAGGTAACCACCGGTTCGTACGATAACGGGAAACTGGTTCGCACGGTACACGAATTCGCGTCCAACGTGTCGCCAGGGTATAAAATATCGGAAACGCCGGCACGAGTCATTTACCTTCCGAGCGTCACACGATCAATGGATGATTTAACGATTCGCATCGTGGACCAGTCGGGACGTTTAATTGATTTTCGAAACGAAGAAATCACGATACGGTTGCACTTTCGTCGAACCATCTCATAACCTCGGTAAAAAAACGTCATGCTAATTCACAATAATACGTCAAGCTTCAAAAACGGTGTATCGTTCCAAAATAACAATAATAATAAGGAGAAGAAGAAGACGAGGAAACTAACTGCACGGAACGTTGAATATCTACAATCTTTAGGATTTCTCGTTAATAAGTAATCGCACCCAGTATCATGTCGTACGACATTTTGAACATCTCCGAGGCACCGATCTTCGACAATCGAATAACTAAGATCGACTTACACACCTACAATCCGTACGCCAACACTACGTTTGGAAACAGCGATGAGATAAGAATACCCATTCAACATCAAGACTTGTACACTCTTCCGTGTAAAAGCTTCCTATACGTGGAGGGAAGACTTAGCCTATCGGGAGGATCGACCAACGACACGGTAGCTCTAGACAACAATGCGGTAGCGCTTATGTTCGACGAGATACGTTACGAACTGAACGGAGTGGAAATCGATCGTCCAGAAATTCCGGTACAACGACGACCTTGAAGAATTACGTGAGTCTGAACATTACGAAGAACAACGCGCTGTCCAACGCGGGCTGGATATACAGAAACGATTATCAACGGAGGGAAAATCTCACCGCAACGCCTACGAATTTGCTAAATTTCAACTTTTGTGTGCCTATGAACACATTGCTAGGCTTCTGCGAAGATTACAAACGCGTTGTAATAAATGCTCGGCACGAATTGATTTTGATTCGCGCGCGCAACGACGCTAACGTGTTACGAAGCTGGTCCGACAATGCGAAACCTGTTCTGGATTTGCATAAAATTCAATGGAGAATGCCGCACGTCGTTTTGGACGAAATACACAAGTTGTCGATGCTGCGTATTCTTGAGAGCGAAAGATCGATCAGCATGAGTTTCCGTTCGTGGGAACTGTACGAATATCCGATGCTGCAAACAACCACGAAGCACACGTGGGCGATAAATACGGCTCCGTAAATGGAAAAACCGCGATACGTGATATTCGCGTTACAAACCGAAAGGAAAAATGATTTAAAGAAAAACGCTACCCAATTCGATTCGTGCTTCTTATCCAATATTCGACTTTACTTGAACTCGGAAATGTATCCCTACGACGATTTAAACATCGATTTCGAAAAGGATAAATACGCGTTGCTCTACGACATGTACGCGAAATTTCAAGAGTCCTATTATGGAAACGACGGCGAGGTGTTGCTGGATACAGACAAATTGCTCGCGACAAAACGAAGCGCTTAAAAATGCAACCATCGACGTGCGAATCGAATTCCAATGTCGAAAGGATGTCCTACCTTCAACGGCTGCATACTGCCTGATTATACACGACTGCATCGTCGAGTACAACCCGTTGACGAGCATTGTTAGAAAAATTATATAGATATGAAAAATACTATTGTAAACTAATAAGAATATATATATATATGTCCTATTATAAAAAATGTTCTCTCTCTTTCACTCCCCTGAACAAACCGCTAACCGAGTAGCTAATTAAACAATAAGAAATAACTATAATTTTTAATGAAGACTTTGGAAAGGATTGTGGGTATTTAAAGAAAGAATGTATATCAATGTACGATTCCTAAATACTCTTTATTACAATTTTGAAGTGGTCGGAGATTTCCAAAACTATCGAAGTAGCTGATTCGCGACTTGTGCTTTATATATGCGACCTAGTGTGTTCTTGGACCATGACTGCTATCCAGATTGACTATTCCTCGTTCATTTATCCATATTTTTGGCAATTCATCGAGCATGAAAACTCCGCGAAAATGTGGTAATTTTCTACAGGCAATTTTCAATTCAAGATCTGTCGTTGAGTTATCTTCTTTTTCCTTTCGTCTTCCTTTTTTTTCTTCATTCCTTTCCCACGCTTGTACGGCGCAAGATACACTCCACGATCCTCCATGGCACGATTGTGTCGTTCCATTTCTTCCAATCGTTTCTTCGCAGCTTTCGCCTCGTTTATCGTTTTAGCCACTGCAGCAGCGCCGCCTGACAATGCTCCTAAAGCTCCCAAAGCAGGAAACAGCAGCGGTAGAAAACCACCTCGTTTGGCAATTGGTAGAATTCTTCCAAGATTGTAGCTACTGTCGTTCTTCTTCTTCTTCTTTCCTTTGACCGCTCGTCGACCCTTCTTCCTTATCTGACCCATACCTAATCTTGTCAGGGAATGTCTTTTTACCAGTCTGTAGCGGTATACAGAGCTGTTTCTTACCAGTCTGTAGCGGTATACAAAGCTGTTATGTCAAAGGTTTTTTTGATTGATAATGAACAAAAAATGTACGTGCGTTAGTTACATGGAGATGTGCTCTATCATTAGAATACGAGAAGACTGATATCTATGATGCTTGAGTTCTCGTATAAATACCTTATCGTTCGAGAAGAAAATTTAGCATAACAAAAACAGTCGAGAGAGAATGCGTTTCGTACGACAGTCCTTGAATATCCAGGTTCCGACCTGCCGCACGTTCGACGACCATGATGAGATAATTCGGAAGCATGGATCATTGCTACCGAGTACTATACGATGCGTGATAAGCAGCCCGTCAGGATGTGGTAAAACGAACGTCATGATTAGCCTGTTGGAAAGTCCGAATGGACTGCGATTCGCAAATGTGTACATGTATTCGAAATCGTTACGTCAGCCAAAATATCAATACTTGAACAACTTGTTCTCGTACGTGGGCAAGGGCGTAGGTTATTTTGCCTATTCGGACAACGCGGACGTAATCCCTCCGGCGGATGCTCGACCGAATTCGATATTTATCTTCGACGACGTTGCCTGCGACGAACAGTACGTTATGAGAGAATATTTCGCGATGGGCAGACATTCGCACTCGATTGTTTCTATCTGTCGCAATCGTACGCGAGAATACCCAACATTTGAATCGCGACAATGCCAATCTATTGATTCTATTCAATCAAGATGTTACTAATCTGCGACACGTTCATAAGGATCATGTGAATACCGATATGTCGTTCGAAAGTTTCAACGCAGTTTGTTCAAGGTGTTGGCGAAGCAAGTATGAATTCCTTGTAGTCGACAAAGACAGCCCTGTGAACCGAGGACGTTACAGACGCGGATTTAACGAATTCGTCGTGCTGTGATCCAACTCATTTGGTCGGTAAGAGGTGTCGGTGTCACATCGTGCTCCCACTCGATATGCGCCCGTCAAAGAAAAACCTGCGAGTTGCCATCGTTAAGGAAATAGCTAAGACCAGTGACGTCATACGTAAAAAGAGTTTAGCCTTGAATGTTGGGAAAATGGATGTACAGTCCAACATTGAGACGAATTTACGTCCGATCGTGGAACCGTTGAAACAGCTGGTTCAAAATACAGCTGCGGAAGCGAAAGAGAATGCACAAATCGCGGATGGACCGTTGGATTTGCAATCACAGCCGCAGCCGCTGTTCTCTGTGAAGAAAGTGGAGAGAAAATTTATTAAGAAAAAGAGGAAACACGAGGAAGCGGCATTAACTCCAAGCATGCATTTGAAAAAGAAGAAGAATAAAGTATATTCCCCCATCGGTGTCGACGATGCGGGCAGCAATATGGTGCTCGAATCAACACCTTCAATGCATCAGGAGCAGGAGGGAGCTTTCGAATCATCTCCCACGGCTGCAACATTGTTGGAATCATCGGTGCGAAATATTTTGAGAAGTCCTGAAAAGCACTGCGACGAATACGAGCATTTGTTCAGTAATCTTGGACCTTTAGCGAGCGAATACTTGAGCAATTTCTTTAGCGGGCCACCGAAAAGTAAGGACAATGTGTACGGAGTGTATTTTCATAATAACAAAATGATGCTTGGAAACGTTGCGTTCGACGTGGAAAGCAACGATGATATTGTTATTAATAAAATTAGGTACAGGTAAACTCCAGGTGTCTACGAATTGATATTCAAAAGAATACCCAACGAGAACCTGTACACCGAGAACGATAAGGAAATTTATAGAAACATTCTCATCGCTACGCATGCGCACCGACGTGGTAATCAGATAATGGGAAATAAGGGCTACAAGTACAAAACTATTATAGGACCAATGTTCTCGGCGCTACGTGGAAAGGGTATAAATATTCCAACGACGATGATGCGTGTAACCAACAATCCGGTCGATTACGTGCGTTCCTCCTTCAGTGTTGCTTCGTGAGCAGAACCGTAGTATCGTTTACACTTTGAAATTGTAGGAAGTTTAATAAGCTTCTTGATTCTTGACCATAGTCCGAAATCGTATATTTCGTTTAGATCAAAGAGAGCCTATCCTGGCAGGATCGCCAAAATGTTACGTAAAACGTTACCAAGAAGTATAAAAAAAAGAAGGAGTTGAGCCGTGGCCCAAATCTCTAACTCTTTATTACAAATAATACAAGTTTTATACGATTTACAATAGTTTATACCGAGTACAATAGTTCCGTAGCTGGTGGAGGATTCGTCAAGACTGAGGTTTGGGGCGTTGGAGACTGGTATTTATATAGGTCTTTGTCAGGGTTTGATGATTCTAGAACATTCGGCGATGGGGCCATATGCAGGATCTTGGGTGGGTTTTCTTCCGGATGACGTAGTGTCTGTGTGTAACATGAGAATGCATTGAGGCATTTACCCCTTACTTTCTTACCACTTCGATTCTGATAATATCAGCAGATCACAACAGCGCGGTTCTCGCGAGATCGGTTCGAACCGAAATTCCTCGTACTGCTGGGACGCGAAGTACCATATCGCTCGATGGTACTCAACAACGATACCGAATTTCGCGATCGCGTCGAATCCTAGTAGGACGGGGTTGACTAGACTGTCGAGCACTCGCGCGGAAATTCTACACGTCCGATCCGAAATTCACAATGCAAAGGAAGCGCGCTCGGTGGTTCGATCGACGGCGTCCGTGGCCAGAAGAAAGTACTAGGGCTGCTTCGCAGTGGAGACTTCGACGGCTCTCCTCAATTACGAGATCAAAGCGCGACTTACGCATGATACGGTGGAGCTAGAATCCACCAAGGCATGGACAACCCGATGTCCGACATAGGCACGTAATATTAGGAGCGAGGGCCACGGCGCGGAAGTTGGCGGAACAAGCGTTTCTGAAACGCGAGCAGAGATTATTTCGTATGGAACTATTCGCTTCAAATTATTGTACAACTGGGAAATGAGGGGTTCCTGTGATCATTTGTACAAACTTTTTTCTTATCGAAAATGCAATTACTGAATAAGTATTTAGTGTGCAGTTATTGTAAACCATACTCACGTGTAATAACATGTTCGCTAAGTATTCAAAGTCGATTTTCTCGACAACGAAGCCCCAAATGAAAAATATCATTGTTTATTTCCGATTTGTTCTTTCATGTAGAATCACCTCTATCTCTGTTGTATCACCATTGATGAGACAAATTGTATAACTTTAGTCTTAATTTATAATTTGGTTTAATTTAATCTGTTCATATTTTTATTAATATATATTTAATGTTTTTCGATAGAATCTATATCTGTAGGACATTAACGCTCAATCATTACCTGAAAACGAGATCATTTGTTTGGATGGTTGTACTCGAATTAGGAAAATTAATTCCTAAAAAGAAATCATTATTATTAAGACCTAAATTCTGCTTTATTGATAAACACATTTGAACATTAACAATCACATATCTGTTTGAACCGCTCAAATGAACATGGTAATATATATATATATATAATAGTTGTATTGTATGTATTGTAATAAGTAGACTGCGAATTTTACGAATTTGTGTGTGTGTGTGTGTAATAAAGATGAATACTAATTTGAGGAATTTAAGAATAATGTCACATTATGCTCAACTTGTTGCAATTATAAGAAGAAGAAAGATACTTCTTTCAATTAGCGTAAAAAACCGCTATATAATAAGTTTGCTCGTAAACAGTGTGGATGAGAAATGCATTAGGTTTAATATACTAGTTCATATCTCCTGTATTCTGGAATGTCCAGGTTCTAGAGCTGACAAGAAGGCATTCGGGGCAAATGTATACGCATTATTTATAGTCGCCTTTTCGTCAGCTATGAGTATATGCTATCAATAGTGGCTTGAGTACGAACTATGTATAATTAAGGGGCATGCTATAACGAAAGCAACCTGCACAATTGCCAACTCTTTTTACTAGCATAAAACAGGTTTAAACGTGAATGTAGAGTGTTATACAACTCTGAGTCAGAATTATGTTTTATGTAAAATATCATGTAACAGAAATATCGCATATTGCATATATTTATAAGAATTTGAGTTATAGAAATGTGTAAATCTGAAAATAGACATGTTCAGGAAAACTCATAAAGTGCAGAAAAAAGTTGAATTTGTTACCAAAGGAACTGGTTTGTAATTCTTCTCAGAAATTTCAAATATGTTGTAACTATATCTTTTGAATCAGTTAACACTGTTGAGATTTACGAAACGATTGAAGATGTATTGTCGAGAGACAAGCTCATTCTATTGACAAGGTGTTGCAAATCTCATAGTTGGGTCGGGTTGTTGCTTGATAAATTCCTAACATTCGGAATAGGCAACGGAATCGCAAACATATAATTTTATAACAAATGTGGAGTTGCATTCTTAAATGGAACATTTAAAATGAAAACAATCCATTTTCGATTACTGTGCAACACAAGTCGAAAGAATATTCGGATAACACTCCATTTTGGATTACTGTGCAACACAAGCCAACTAAAAGTCATTCGAAGTGCCATAGTATTGTTAAGGCACTTCGAATGACTTTTAATTGGCTTGTGTTGCACAGTAATCGAAAATGGAGTGTTATCCGAATATTCTTTCGACTTGTCAATCGATTGGATCAAGATGAACATTGAGTGACCCAGTTTCCACGTGAACATTCACTTCAGTGTACAGCAGATATTTACAACTCTCCATTTCATCTGTTTGAAACTTTGTACGGCGTTACTGCAAAAGTAACTAACAATAAAATTGAAGACTATATTGATCTGAAGTCCGACGATCAAATTTTCCAGCAAAGGTTAGGGTGATTGTCACTGGATTATTCGACATGAGCTTTGCTGAATTCGGTCAACCGTCTAGAACGCTTAATTTTTGGAGTGATGTGGGCAGGAAGTGCTTACACGGAGACGTATGAAGATTGTGAATTGGAGACATCAAAAGTCACAGAGAAGCACACAGTCTTTTTATATGCGAAGATATGGCATCGATATCTGTGATCTTCATTTACTTGTCATCGTTTCCTACTGCCTCCAATTTATTACAAACTTGCAACCATATTTGGATAACAAACACTACAGCTTTCGTAGATCAGTTGTCTTGCTATCTATTTCTCCATTCAAATTCCGTTGTTACTAGTGTCATTGCTTTAATGAATATGTTTTTGAGTAAGTTTACTGACTGATTCTGATTCTGATACGATAAAATCAAATGCTCTAGATTTATAGAAATCCCTGTTTAACTGATCGATTTGAAACACTCATCTCATGAAATCTAGAATACAGGGGAAAAATTGCAGTGTTAGTGAAAAAGAATGTACGTCGGATGATTTCGACCAAACTCGAAATATTTATAATATCGTAAAGTTAATGTAATTAATTAATTTCATTTTGTTCATAGTAGCGCTATTGATTTAAGCAGATCTGTGTTTTATACTGGATAGGATGATTCATCGTAGTTATTCTTCTGAAATGGAATTACGTTTGTGCGTTACATACTTGAGAACGGAATAGATGTATTTTAAACCTGCCACTTGGTACTACCACTGATGGTGAGAGTTATTCGTTTTGGATAGAGTACAAAACATATTTGGTCTGGAAATAAATTTTTCATGCATTACTTACTGGCGGTTTTTGTGAACGTTCTCATAAAAGTTTTAGTAACAGAAAATGTAAGTGTTTATTGTTTATAATTTTCTAGAGGCAATGATAACGTTTGCTCATTGGAAAAGACTTTTTGCAAAATTTTCGATCTTAACTTTCGAATTGCAAAATATCCTTCTCGCAAACATTGTTTCTACAATGAAATGAAGTCATTTGCATTATATATTATATTATTAGATTTCAAGCATGTTGCGCACGGCACAAAATTAAAGCGGCGGAATTCGGGAGGAGACGACACGCGTTTTATTTGATTCGGACTCCACAGTCCTTTGGTTTACAAGCTTTTGGAGCACGGCTCCGTTTGACGTATGAAGTGTAGCACGGCTACGAAAGAAGTATAAAAACTGAAGCACGGCTTCGTATAGGCGCAAGGGGCGCTAAATTAAACTTGACTGTTCGCTATATCGATATCTTGGAGAATTTTCGTTATCACATTTGCGGCAGTATATATAGACACCTGGCCGATGCTCAAGGTGACGCATCGTCAGGTGTCGAAGGCCGGTCATTGCCTCCTAAGGCAAAAACGCTGCATGTATACATTAGGCCGAGGCGAGCGTTTGACGGTCGGGCCAACGCACGTCGATCGTGTTATTGTCTTGCCGCCTCGCCGTTTATTTGACAAAAACGGCGAGACGGCGTACATCGAAAGTCGAGCGTGCGTTGACCCGCGGTCCGCGATTCGGCCGGAACAAAGCAAACATTTCGAAGAATTGAAAATATAGAGATTCAGTTTTACAACGGAGGGGAGTCTGGAGTAAATCGATACATTTTTCACTTTTTGATTTATACAATCTTTATTTGAGCTGATTACGTAATACAAAAAATGCTAAAATATACTTCATAATCCTTCCTTTTTATATTTTGTAAAGTACGATTTCAGACACTACATACAACATAAATCATAAAATGTTTTCTAACTGATTGAAAAATGTATCAATGTACCCAACGGCGGGACAAGTTGAAATCGCTTTGGGGGCAGATTAATACTCATTTAAAACACCGTAGTCTAATCTATAATAATTGTTTTTATTACTCAAAATACTTTTTTATAAAGTAATAGTGATTTAATTATACATCCGCGTGAATGAAATGATTTTATTTGAAATTAACTGACGTAGTGAACAATACAGAATTTTATCGCTTTTTAAAATGATTCCAGACAAATGATACACAGAGCATCCCCATTTTCTGATGTTGATTCATTTTTGATTTGTAAACAATTATTATTTCTTTGCTTAATTAACTTGTTAATTATGTTTCCTTTTCGCTTTTACAATTATTACCTATAAAGAAAATTTAGGAAATACCTTTCGGAGAACTCGGAAACTTATGTGCATGCTGAATATTTTTCTAATAATAACGTTTATTAGTACTGTTGAATGTCAACAAATAGGTTGAATACAAAAATTATTCGAGCAAATAGATTTTCATTTACTACTTGATATGATTTAATCCTGGAGGCGTGTGATAATGTATTTTGTGTTTTTTATTCGTTATTGTTTTTATCGAGTTGAATCATGTCAGTTATGGCAAACATCTCATAAAGAGAGAACATATTTTATACCTTCATTAATTAAATAAAACTTCTATTTCAAAGCTTAAATAGTGAAAAATAGTAAAAATTATTCCTATAACTAAATATAATTCAAGATGTTACTGGCCTAGTTGACGCTTTTAATTTTTTGAGAATATATAATATTGAGAATAATTTAAAACAATATAATAAACGTTAAATACAAAATTAAAAATAATGGAGAACACGGGCAACATATTTAATAAATAAAATCTTAACGTAGGGGTTAAAATATGATAAAACAACGTTTGAATTGTGGCATTGTAAAAAGCCGCAAATAAAGTAATTGTGAGTTTTTGGTTCTACGGTATATGTATATAACAGAACTAGTTCATTCTTAAGAGGAAAATTAAAAGAGGAGATTTATATGAAGGTATCCGAGGGAATCAAAAGACATAAAGATCAAGTCTGTAAATTAAAAAAAATTTTTGTGTGGTTTAAAACAAGCAGCAAGATTCTAGTTTGAAGAATTTGAAAAGACTCTTAAAGAGAAAGATTTTGAAAATTCCCCGGTCGATCGTTGTATTTATATGTTAGACAGAGAAGATGTTTCTAAAAAAATTTATGCAGTTCTACATGTAGATGATATTGTAATTGCAACAACTAATATTCAAATCATGAATAGTTTAAGAAACCATTTAATGAACAAATTCGCAATGGTAGATTATTAAATTGTTTCCTGGACTGAGGATTGTAAGAACTAGTGAAAAAATAATTCTAGATCAAAGCAGTTACATTAGAAAAGTTTCGAAGAAATTTAATCATTCAGAACTCAGATGAAGGATATGATGCACCCTGTCGAAATGTTGATTGTTTGATGTATATAATGGTGTGTACACGACCTGATTTATGTGTAGCTATTAGTACTTTGAGTCGATATACAAGTAGGAGGAATAAAGAACTGTGGAATTGTCTTTTTTACCAGTTGTAAGATAGTTGAAAGCTTTCGAGCCGTGTGCGAAGAAATCATCGAGTCATGGAGCATGTAATTTCCGTATTTTTTTACCACATGACAGTGACGTTTTGAAAGAAAAGGCTGTTTTACATTATTTTCGAATATGTGAAGAATGTGTACTAATTTTTCGAAGCCGAAATAGTACGTAGCTGAACCGTGAGATCCGTTTTAATAATTAATTGAGCCAATTACAATGAAGGATATCATTAAGAAATACCGTAAATCTTACGCAAAAGATTTTTCTTTCAATTTTCTGTATTCAAACAAAATTCAACGAACGATTCGCAAAGTGAATTTATTAATAAAATGTGTTAAAGAGTAAACTCATCCGACTAGTTGAGGATGCATTTGCTGCTTGGAACTGTATGTCACGATTCACGATGTCGATGCACTGACATCGCACAGTGTTCATCTAATCTCAGTTCGAAGCCATTACTGAGGAAGAGATGCGATCGGAGGGAGCTCAGGTAGGAACGTCATGGTAAACACGCTGTTCACTTTTACAACATTATCACCAAACGTTGATCACTTAATTAATCCTCGACAAGGAGTTCACATTCACATCACTGTCACAAAACACTGGCCATTTATTTAATCCTCGGCAATCGGGAAAGGTATGCGGATGTCCATTGGATTCCTCTCATTTTTTCCTGCATTAAAACTGGGAGTCGGTACTCTGCGCTCTTAGAACGTAATTAACGGCCGTTCGAGGAAAATGGTATCGGGTGTCACTTCCTCGGACTGCCGAACGTCGAACGACAAGGGCCCACGGTCAAGACCTGGATTTTTTGGTAGTGAAACGTCGACTCCCGAATGAGTCTTAGTCATCTTTCGTAATATCCATAAGTGTATCGGATTATCAGTGATTAATTAAGTAATCAGTGTTTGATGAGAGTGCAGTGTAAGTGAACTTCGTAAATAGCCATACCAGAAGTTTATACCTATCAGCTGTATGTTGTACGAGGTTTCTTATTGACAATATTTTTCATATTTCTCTAATGAACAAATCCTTTACATCCCTTAACGCGATTATTCATTCTTAAATTAGCTTTACGAATTATTCGTTGAATTCTGTTCGTACACGGAATTATTTAAATCAAAATATCATTTACGAACATTGTTACTCTTCATTGTACACCTTGCATAAAAATTGTCATGCACTTCAGAAAATTAAAATGGTTGTCACGGTTAAACTACTTATTATTTGGGGTCCGAAAGATTAGTAAGTATTCTTCAGACATTCTGAAATAAGAATGAAAAGCGTTTTTCTTTAATCACTGTCATGTGGTAAAAAAAATATCAAAATTTAGCTCCATGATTTATTTATTGATTCGAACGCGGCACATAGTCTCCCTTCAGCTATCAAACTCAGTGGTAGGAACACGTGGCGCTCGATCGATCGACCACGATATGGTTCGCGCCATCGCCTCTCATTGGTCACTGTTTTTCGTTAATAACTCGTAAAAAAAGCCGCAGATTGCATTTTCGCAAAGGCAAAAATTACTTCAAATGACCTCAACTAGTCCTCATTTTCGGTTGTTAAAATAATTGTGGAACACCCTGTATAATGTGCGGTTGTACACGCAGTAGTACACATCGACAAGCTGTAACGAGTTATAATCCAGTGACCAAGGAATTGAGAAACTTGGCTCCAATGCTTACAACATGTTCGCAAATGGGTATCCCTATACTGGACGGATATATTTACGTTATCGGTGGTATTAACAAAAATCAACGGATTTTGTTATCCGTTGAACGATATTCTTTCGATGAGGTAATTTTGTCTCTAACTTGTTCATAAGTTATGCTTATTAGCAGAAAAAATGTTCAAATTTGTTTTAGAATATATCGTGTACTGTGGCATCCATGATGCTAATAAGATCATATCTGGCAGTTGCAGCAGCTGATGATCGATTTTATGTCACAGGAAGTGAACAAACTATGAAATCATTTTTTATCAAGCTGAGATAACAATATCCACCATGGAATGTTACGATCCGCATTCAAATAAATATCACGAGTGGGCTTCATTACCTCCAAACAGGGTGGAAACAGCGGCAGTTGTTGCACCTTTTTGATTAAAGTTGATTGTTGCGCACGGCACAAAATAACCGCCGGAAGTCGTGAGGAGACGACAACGATTTATTTGTTGGACTCCACAGTCCTCGTTTACAATTCTTGGAGCACGGCTCCGTTCGACGTATAAATTGCAGCACGGCTTCGAATTTTCTACGAAGTGAAGCACGGCGTCACTGAGACTATGAAATGGAAGCACGGCTTCGTATGGGCGCAAGGGCGCTGAATAAGACTGGTCTATAAGCGATAACGATATCTACAAAAATCCCCCGTTATCAAATTTGCGGCAGTATATATAGACACCTGGCCGATGTTCAAGGAGAAGCATCGTCAGGCTTCGAAGGCCGGGTCATTGCCTCCTAAGGCAAAACGCCGCGTGTTTACAACGGCCGAGGCGAGCGTTTGACGGTCGGGCCAACGCACGTTGATCGACCAACTAAAACCTTCACGGCGACCTTAGGACGCTGGACCACATCTGGCGACTCCAGGGGGGAGCCACGGAAACTCTAGAATAACACGACCGCGGTTCCCTCTCGTCAGGCCGACCTCTTCCGGCGGGGGTGGGGGTATTACCCCCCTCCCATAATCAATGTTTCAGGCGAGAGCCCCTGCCAGTGTGTAGAGGATGGTGATAAACTCACCCCCTTTCTCCTCACAGGAGATGAATAGTCCTCTTCCGGCGGGCGGCGGGAATTTCAAACTACCGTAGATCCTCCCGCCGCCCGCTACTCTCAGCTACCCGGGAACCCTCGGCGTGCATGTGTACGCCGCCCCCGGGTACGACGGGCGGGAACGGCATGCTCCCGATCCCGCTCGGCGACCTCCTTCTGCGACATGACTTGTTCGCAGAAGGAGACCACCGCTTTCCATTTCCTGTTGCTCTCCAGCATCGCCCCAACTACGCTGGAGAGCGAAAGGTCATTCACCCTAATATTCTGTAGCAGGACTCGACGCAGTGCAGCAAAGTCGGGGCACTCATCCAGCGTGTGCTGCGCCGGGTAGTTGCAGAAAAAAATGTTCAAATTTGTTTTAGTATAAATCGTGTACTGTGGCGTCCATGTGGTAAGACATCCTCTCCTGAGGATGTCGATGGCTACGTCAACCTGGCCGAGGGCCTGGCCAGCCGGACTTCCCTCCCACACCACTCCGGGCTTAGAGATAAGCAACCGGCGTGGTGGTGGAATAAGGAGATCTCGGCGGCCATCGTCCTTGTCGTCGCAGCCAGGCGACGGTGCCAGCGGGCTAGTAGCAAATGCGACGATCAGAAATTGGAGCTGCGTACTGCTATCTACAAGAGGCGGTGGCGGTCTGTGGCCACCCAGGGTTGAGAGGCGACCCCCGAACTAGTCCTCGCGAAGGTTGTTGCTACTACCGAGTCGATGGATGCGTCGACGATGAAGGCATTTTAGACCGTCAGTGCGTCGTACATGTAGTACTTCGCATAATGGCGAGGCCCGAGATTAAGCATGCGGGCTGTGGCGTGTTCATGTACAGCATTGAATATGCTGTACTACTCCTTAGCGGGGGACTGTTGTCACTTGTGGCTGCAGTCCCCCGCGTCACGTTATGCGGTTTTTCTGGTCTAACTGGAATGCCGCATTTTCGTTGTCTGAACACGCCACGAAGCAACACGCCGTCGGATTGAATGTTGCTGCTGAGTCGATAGGTGCATCGGCGATGAAAGCACTTGAGACCGCCAGTGCGTTGTACATGTAGTACTTCGCATAATGGCGAGGCCCTTGAACTAAGCATACGGGCTGTGGTGTGTTCATGTACAGCATTGAATATGCTGTACTACTCCCATCCGGGGGACTGTTGTCACTTGTGGCTTCAGTCCCCCGCGTTACGTTATGCGGTTTTTCTGGTCTGACTGGAATGCCGCATTTTCGTTATCTGAACACGCCACAAAGCAACACGCCGACGGAGTGAATGCTGCCGCGTTGACGGATGCATCAGATGCATCGGCGATGAGGGTATTTTGAGACCGCCAGTGCGTTGTACATGTAGTACTTCGCATAATGGCGAGGCCCTTGAACTAAGCATACGGGCTGTGGCGTGTTCATGTACAGCATTGAATATGCTGTACTACTCCCTACCGGGGGACTGTTGTCACTTGTGGCTGCAGTCCCCCGCGTCACGTTATGCGGTTTTTCTGGTCTGACCGGAATGCCGCATTTTCGTTGTCTGAGCGCGCCACGTAGCAACATGCCGCTGGATCTAGAAATCGGGATGCAACCAATCGCCTGGGCAACCCAGGCCGCAAGGGGCAAACGTGCCCTAGCCACACTTGAGCCTCCACGAAAAAGGTACCGCTGGATAGCTCGTGTTCTCAAAACGCAGCGAACCGAACGAAGTGTGGTGGAGAGGAAGAGGCAGCCTCTCCGACTGCTGTCTCCCGCGTGTTTGCCGTGCGTGGCGACCCTTGTCGTCGGAAAAGAGGATCCTGGGATCTGAGGGGGCCCTCTCCTGCGGGTGAGACGTCCCCAACACGTACCTTTGGCCTCTGCTTCGGCTAGATGGGAGGCTGGACGAGAAAAGCAGCCCTGGTCCAGTCAATCGGCTTGGAACGACCATACGCTTCGGCGAGTGGGTTCTGACGGGCGAGGACGCGGGCTGGGTTGAGTAATCGGCCCAGTCAGCAGACTATGTCCGGTGCGTAGCCCTAACCCAGCCTGATGGCGGGTTCCAAAATGTGTGGGTCGGTGGTGGCCGGGGAGCGTACCGGATGAAGGCAAAGATCTAAATATGGGATCTAAAAACTTGAAAGTACAAATCGAACGATCTAAGTCGGCGGGTCCAGCTCCTACTCGGAGTGAAGCCGTCGCCACAGACGCGGAAGCTACAGCAGCAGCTGTTAGCCCTCCTGCGTCTGCGAAAAAGACAAGGTCCGGGAAGGTGTTAAACATCGCCAATCCTCGTGTGACCTTGGAGAGATGCGTGACACCCACGCGAGCGGTCTCGGTGAAAACTGAGGCCACGGAAGAAGGCGCGCCGGACACCGGTAACGTGGGGACAGCGCCCAAGTCGGGGGACTCCCCCAGCCGCAAGGCTGGGAAGGGGAAACCCAAAAAAATCGAACAAGTCAAAGACACGCTCGTGAAGGTGCAACCGGCACCCGTGCGTGTCGAAGACCCCGAAGGTGGCGGTTGGAAAACCGTCACCAAAAAATCGAAGCGTGCCAAGCCAGTCGCACCTACTGGCAAGGCCGCAGCAAACCAGGCCAGGAAATCGAAGGGGACGGTTTCCGGGCACAAGGTACGGCCTCTCGATCTCGTGAGAGACGAAGCCTTCAGGCGAGTATCGGAGATACGGACCTTTTGCTTTCGACCCGAGTCGAAAGTCAACAAGGAGTCCGGGTCGAAGATACTAGCAGAAGTCGGAGCACTCAACGAGTTGGTCCAGGAGCTGATTCAAAGAAACAGCTTCGTCGAAGGGCAACTCGCCGCGGTCAGGGCGGACCTAAAAGCGCGCCCTGCCGTAATGAGTGCGGCGCGACCTGGGCCGTCCAAGGGATCCCTCCCGAAGACGGTCTCCAATGCCGCGCAGTTGACCTACGCCCAAGTGGCAAAGGTCAACCAGTCAGCGACTCCGGAGGCGAGAAGACCACCGACACAATACGTGGTGCGTATCTTCCCGCCAAAGGATAAAGGACAGAACAGCGATGCTACTAAGAGAGCTGTTCTGTCGATCGTAAAACCTGCGAAGGAGGCGATCCGTGTCAGATCGGTTCGACGCATCCACTCCGGTGGCATCGTCGTCGAAACCGATCGCAAGGAGGACCTAAAAGCCTTCGTAGGCAATAAGAAGCTGGCGAGTGCGGGACTGTCCGTCTCCTTGCCCAGCAAACGGGACCCCGAGGTCCTGATTTATGACATTCCGAAAGGGATGGGCAAGGAGGAAATTGCCTCCAGTCTTTGGAGGCAAAACCTCTCTGAGGCGTCCCAGAAGGATGTGCCTTCGGGTGTTCGGGTCAGTCGCATGGCTGGCAAGACCCCGGAGACAGCCAACTGGGTAGTGGCCGTCAGTCCGCAGATTCGTCGGCGGCTGGCGCAGAGAGGGGACCGGGTGTACCTTGGGTGGAGTTCCTGCCGTGTGCGGGACTTCATACAGGTCACCCGTTGCTATAAGTGCCAGCGCTTCGGGCACACCGCGAAGCGCTGTAAATTCAAAGAGGATGTCTGCGGACATTGTGCCGAAAAAGGGCACGGCTATGCGCTCTGCAGCAGGAAGAGCAAGCCTCCGGTTTGTTCCAACTGCAAAGACAGAGGGCGGCCACACGACCATAAGTCGCGAGACCCGGCCTGCGCCTCCTATCAGGAAGCGCTGGTTTTGGAGATGTCTCGCATTAGACAGGAATAATAATTTGAATCTCGAATGGATAGTACAAACGACCGGCGACGCTCGAGAGTCATACGGGTCATGCAGCATAACATGCAGCGGGCCCGAAACGTGACCGACGAAGTCCGGACTGAGATGCATAGGCGAGGGGTAGATGTGTTGCTTGCACAAGAGCCATATAGCTGGCGGGGTACTGTGCCCGGGCTAGGCTTGAGAACGAGGCTGATCACGGCAGGCGAACCGGTGATGGCTGCAATAGCGGTCAGAAACCCGGATCTAACCGTGGTCAAAGTCTCTAACTTGTGCGACACGCATTTGTCCTGTGTCAGCATCTCGGGTTCGTTTGGGAGCTTCTTCCTGATCAGCCAGTACTTTCAATGCTCCGATGACGTTGAATCAGGTCTGGCGCGGTTGGAGAGAGCTCTTTCCGCACTTAAGCATAACCGAGTCATTATCTCTGCCGACGTTAACGCGAAATCAGCCCAGTGGGGCAGCGCGGAGACGGACGTGAGAGGCCGTAAACTCGAAGAGTTTATCGTGAGCCATGGCTTGGTTGTCTTGAACGAGGCTGGAAACGCTCCGACGTTTTCCAGCCCTAGTGGACAGTCATACATCGACGTCACACTATCGACACCTGATATTTGCGACAAGGTGCGAGGTTGGAAGGTCCGCGAGGACCTGACGACCAGCGACCACCGAGTCATAGAGTTTTCTTTGAGTTTTTGCGCCGAGGACGGTGCTGCCGAAATTAGTAGCAACAGCAGCACCAACCGGAACGGATTACTACCAAGGTTCCGACTCCGAAGCGCAAAATGGCCCGATTTCGACAAGGCGCTGCAGGAAAGTAAGAGGAGTATATCCCCCAATCCATTGAACAATAAGGGGGATGTCGAACATCTAGCACAGGAGATCGAAAGAATGATCGTCCAAGCGTGCGACTCCTCGATGCCAACCAAGCAGTGGCATTCAAAATCCGTCCCATGGTGGACGGCCGACCTGACGAGGCAAAAGAGGCGAGTCTACAAACTTAGACGAGCCTCGCAGAACGCAGCATGTTCAGAGGAGCAGAGGGCGGCCAAGAGGACCGAGTATCTTAAACAGAGAAAGGCCTACAAAGCCGCCATCAAAGCTGCTCGGTCGCACAGCTGGCGTGCATTCGTGACCGAGCAGGGAAACAAGGAACCCTGGGGCCTCATTTATAAGATCACGAGGCAGAAGATGACAGCCAGCACGGTCATCTCCAATATAAATCGTAACACTGCCCAGGGTTACACCACAGACTGGGACTCCACCGCTTCCGCGCTGCTGGAGGGGTTAATTCCGGACGATAGCCCCGCGAATGACTCCCCGGATCATGCGCGAGTCAGGAGGGAAGCTGCCATCGAGCCGGAGAGTGAGGACGCCAGTCCCTTCACCCTCTCGGAGCTCAGATCGGCGGTCAACCGACTGAAGAGCGGCAAGTGTCCAGGCCTAGATCGGATCGAGCCGGATATTTTAAAACGTTCGTGTAATACAATCTCACGCGAGCTCCTCCGACTCTACAACGGATGCCTGGCACACGGAGTCTTTCCCGTGGAATGGAAAGTCGGGTCCATCATTACCATCCTTAAAGGACCCGAGAAACCTGAAACGGAGATAAAGTCCTACAGACCAATATGCTTGCTTTCGGTCGTAGGCAAAGTCTTGGAGAAGCTAATCGCTACGCGATTAGCTAGTTTGTTTTTGCACCCCGACTACGCCTCCGATCGGCAATACGGATTCAGGCCGCATCGATCCACGACTGATGCCGTGGTAAAGATGAGGGAGCTTGCGTCCGGTCGAGAGGAAAAGTACGTCGTGGGTCTGCTCTTCGACATTGCTGCGGCCTTTGATAATGTCTGGTGGCCAAGCATACTCAACGCGTTGAGGAAGCGAGGCTGCCCAAAAAACCTATTTAGATTGGTGGTCGACTACTTCGACGGCCGCGTGGTGACTATGGTGTCTGATCGCGGTGCAGTGCGGAAGAAAGTCACTAAGGGCTGCCCACAGGGATCGATTCTTGGTCCGAGCTGTTGGAACTTAGTCTTCGACGAGGTTCTACAGCTCCTATCGAACGCCGGGCTCACTTGCGAGCCCATCGCCTATGCAGACGACCTTCTTGTCTTGATCTTCGCGAACAGCAGGAAGGGTCTAGAAAGCAATGGCCAATTGGTTGTGGACACCATTTCTCGCTGGTGCGACCAGCAGAAATTGTCGCTGTCTGCGACCAAGACCGAGATGGTATTCTTAAAAGGCTCTCTCGACAGAGAGAGGCCACCTGTGATAAAAGTAGGAGGTCGGAATATTGCCGTCAAGGACTCTGTGCGTTACCTTGGCGTGCATTTTGACTCTAGACTGGGTATCCATTCCCATGTCGAGTATTTGAATGCTAAGTCCTTGCGAACGTTTAATGCGCTAGCAAGGATTGCTAAGTCGAACTGGGGATTGGGATATCGGACGATGCGTACTTTGTACCGCGGCTTGTTTGTCCCAATCGTCACGTATGCTGCCGCGGGCTGGGCAGACCGCCTTACCTCTGGGACGAGTAAAGTGCTCACCAGGGCGCAGAGGCATGTTCTGCTTGGCTGCGTCAAAGCCTACAGGACAGTCTCCACTGATGCGATCCCCGTGATCGCCGGGGAGATACCTGTGGACTTGGCGATAGCGGAGTTCAGCTGCGTGTACAAAGCCAGGAAGAAACTCGGGTTCCAACATGGAACCTATCAAGTGAGTCAGGCCGAATTGGCTGACGAAGTCGTCACCGAAGCCCAAGTTCGCAGAAGGCTGAGGGAGGCGACTTTAGAGATGTGGCAGCAGAGATGGTCGTCCTCGACGAAGGGTAGGGAAACCTTCCAATACTTCGGCGAGGTATCAGACCGTCTCTCAGCGAGCTGGATCAGAGTCGACCATGATGTAGCGCAGTTCTTGAGCGGACACGGAGACTTCCGTGCGAAGCTCAAGACGTTCGCCCTGGTCGACGACGAGTTGTGCGAATGTGGGGAGGAGGAAACTCCAAACCACGTCCTCTACGATTGTCAGCGTTACGTAGAGGACAGGGAACACCTACGCCAGGCGGCGATTCGAGAAGGATTTCAGTGGCCAATCGACAAAGCCAGCCTGGTGTCAGAGCAGCTGTTTCAGGAGTTCCGAAAATTCGCACGATCCGTAAGCAAGACTAAGAAGCGAACATAGAACGAAACTGCATACGGAGCGTGGACTCGTCCAGCTCCGTTGATGTACGGCATGCTGGGCGAACCCCTCGGGGTTCGTCCCCTCGGGCCAGGCTGAAGCCCCTCTTGCGGAGATAAAAGACTTTAACACTACTCCGTAAGAGTGCCTGGATTGGGTTGGACTCGAGGTGGCAGTGGGAGTAGCACGCTGTCTTCCCCTGATACGATGGTGAACGAAGGTAGAGCCCGAACACCAGGCACAAGTCGCAAGAGCGGCCGGTATGGTCCACCAAGGACTTAGGTACGGCCCGTCTCTCAGAGACCACAGTTTGACGACAACACTAACTGCTATCTACAAGAGGCGGTGGCGGTCTGTGGCCACCCAGGGTTGAGAGGCGACCCCCGAACTAGTCCTCGCGAAGGTTGTTGCTACTACCGAGTCGATGGGTGCGTCGACGATGAAGGCATTTTAGACCGTCAGTGCGTCGTACATGTAGTACTTCGCATAATGGCGAGGCCCCTGAACTAAGCATACGGGCTGTGGCGTGTTCATGTACAGCATTGAATATGCTGTACTACTCCCTACCGGGGGACTGTTGTCACTTGTGGCTGCAGTCCCCCGCGTCACGTTATGCGGTTTTTCTGGTCCGACTGGAATGCGGCATTTTCTTTGTCTGAACGCGCCACGTAGCAACATGCCGCTGGATCTAGAAATCGGGATGCAACCAATCACCTGGGCAACCCAGGCCGCAAGGGGCAAACGTGCCCTAGCCACACTTGAGCCTCCACGAAATAAGGTACCGCTGGATAGCTCGTATTCTCAAGACGCAGCGAACCGAACGAAGTGTGGTGGAGAGGAAGAGGCAGCCTCTCCGACTGCTGTCTCCCGCGTGTTTGCCGTGCGTGGCGACCCTTGTCGTCGGAAAAGAGGATCCTGGGATCTGAGGGGGCCCTCTCCTGCGGGTGAGACGTCCCCAACACGTACCTTTGGCCTCTGCTTCGGCTAGATGGGTGGCTGGACGAGAAAAGCAGCCCTGGTCCAGTCAATCGGCTTGGAACGACCATACGCTTCGGCGAGTGGGTTCTGACGGGTGAGGACGCGGGCTGGGTTGAGTAATCGGCCCAGTCAGCAGACTATGTCCGGTGCGTAGCCCTAACCCAGCCTGATGGGGGGTTCCAAAATGTGTGGGTCGTTGGTGGCCGGGGAGCGTACCGGATGAAAGCAAAGATCTAACTATGGGATCTAAAAACTTACTTGAACGTTCGAAGTCGGCGGGTCCAGCTCCTACTCGGAGTGAAGCCGTCGCCACAAACGCGGAGACTGCAACAGCAGCTGTCAGTCCTCCCGCGTCTGCGAAAAAGACAAGGTCCGGGAAGGTGATAAACATCGCCAATCCTCGTGTGACCTTAGAGAGATGCGTCTCGGTGAAAACTGAGGCCACGGAAGAAGGCGCGCCGGACACCGGTAACGTGGGGACATCGCCCAAGTCGGGGGACTCCCCCAGCCGCAAGGCTGGGAAGGAGAAACCCAAGAAACTCGAATTAGTCAAAGACACGCTCGTGAAGGTGCAACCGGCACCCGTGCGTGTCGAAGACCCCGAAGGTGGCGGTTGGAAAACCGTCACCAAAAAGTCGAAGCGTGCCAAGCCAGTCGCACCTACTGGCAAGGCCGCAGCAAACCAGGCCAGGAAATCGAAGGGGACGGTTTCCGGGCATAAGGTACGGCCTCTCGATCTCGTGAGAGACGAAGCCTTCAGGCGAGTATCGGAGATACGGACCTTTTGCTTTCGACCCGCGTCGAAAGTCAACAAGGAGTCCGGGTCGAAGATACTAGCAGAAGTCGAAGCACTCAACGAGTTGGTTCAGAAGCTGATTCAACGAAACAGCTTCGTCGAAGGGCAACTCGCCGCGGTCAGGGCGGACCTAAAAGCGCGTCCTGCCGTAATGAGTGCGGTGCGACCTGGGCCGTCCAAGGGAACTCTCCCGAAGACGGTCTGCAATGCCGCGCAGTTGACCTACGCCCAAGTGGCAAAGGTCAACCAGACAGCTACTCCGGAGGCGAGAAGACCACCGACACAATACGTGGTGCGTATCTTCCCGCCAAAGGATAAAGGACAGAACAGCGATGCTACTAAGAGAGCTGTTCTGTCGATCGTAAAACCTGCGAAGGAGGCGATCCGGGTCAGATCGGTTCGACGCATCCACTCCGGTGGCATCGTCGTCGAAACCGATCGCAAGGAGGACCTAAAAGCCTTCGTAGGAAATAAAAAGCTGGCGAGTGCGGGACTGTCCGTCTCCTTGCCTAGCAAACGGGACCCCGAGGTCCTGATTTATGATATTCCGAAAGGGATGGGCAAGGAGGAAATTGCCTCCAGTCTTTGGAGGCAAAACCTCTCTGAGGCGTCCCAGAAGGATGTGCCTTCGGGTGTTCGGGTCAGTCGCATGGCTGGCAAGACCCCGGAGACAGCCAACTGGGTAGTGGCCGTCAGTCCGCAGATTCGTCGGCGGCTGGCGCAGAGAGGGGACCGGGTGTACCTCGGGTGGAGTTCCTGTCGTGTGCGGGACTTCATACAGGTCACCCGATGTTATAAGTGCCAGCGCTTCGGGCACACGGCGAAGCGCTGCAAATTCAAAGAGGATGTCTGCGGACATTGTGCCGAAAAAGGGCACGGTTATGCGCTCTGTAACAGGAAGAGCAAGCCTCCGGTTTGCTCCAACTGTAAAGACAGAGCGCGACCATCTGAACACAAGTCGCGAGACCCGGCCTGCGCCTCCTATCAGGAAGCGCTGGTTTTGGAGATGTCTCGCATTAGACAAGAATAATTTGAATGGATAGTACAAACGACCGGCGACGCTCGAGAGTCATACGGGTCATGCAGCATAACATGCAGCGGGCCCGAAACGTGACCGACGAAGTCCGGACTGAGATGCATAGGCGAGGGGTAGATGTGTTGCTTGCACAAGAGCCATATAGCTGGCGGGGTACTGTGCCCGGGCTAGGCTTGAGAACGAGGCTGACCACGGCAGGCGATCCGGTGATGGTTGCAATAGCGGTCAGAAACCCGGATCTAACCGTGGTCAAAGTCTCTAACTTGTGCGACACGCATTTGTCCTGTGTCAGCATCTCGGGTTCGTTTGGGAGCTTCTTCCTGATCAGCCAGTACTTTCAATGGTCCGATGACGTTGAATCAGGTCTGGCGCGGTTGGAGAGAGCTCTTTCCGCACTTAAGCATAACCGAGTCATTATCTCTGCCGACGTTAACGCAAAATCAGCCCAGTGGGGCAGCGCGGAGACGGACGTGAGAGGCCGTAAACTCGAAGAGTTTATCGTGAGCCATGGCTTGGTTGTCTTGAACGAGGCTGGAAACGCTCCGACGTTTTCCAGCCCTAGTGGACAGTCTTACATCGACGTCACACTATCGACACCTGACATTTGCGACAAAGTGCGAGGTTGGAAGGTCCGCGAGGACCTGACGACCAGCGACCACCGAGTCATAGAGTTTTCTTTGAGTTTTTGCGCCGAGGACGGTGCTGCCGAAATTAGTAGCAACAGCAGCACCAACCGGAACGGATTATTACCAAGGTTCCGACTCCGAAGCACAAAATGGCCCGAGTTCGACAAGGCGCTGCAGGAAAGTAAGAGGAGTATATCCCCCAATCCATTGAACAATAAGGGGGAAGTCGAACATCTAGCACAGGAGATCGAAAGAATGATCGTCCAAGCGTGCGACTCCTCGATGCCAACCAAGCAGTGGCATTCAAAATCCGTCCCATGGTGGACGGCCGACCTGACGAGGCAGAAGAGGCGAGTCTATAAACTTAGACGAGCCTCGCAGAACGCAGCATGTTCAGAGGAGCAGAGGGCGGCCAAGAGGACCGAGTATCTCAAACAGAGAAAGGCCTACAAAGCCGCTATCAAAGCTGCTCGGTCGCACAGCTGGCGTGCATTCGTGACCGAGCAGGGAAACAAGGAACCCTGGGGCCTCATTTATAAGATCACGAGGCAGAAGATGACAGCCAGCACGGTCATCTCAAATATAAATCTTAACACTGCCCAGGGTTACACTACAGACTGGGACTCCACCGCTTCCGCGCTGCTGGAGGGGTTAATTCCGGACGATAGCCCCGCGAATGACTCCCCGGATCATGCGCGAGTCAGGAGGGAAGCTGCCATCGAGCCGGAGAGTGAGGACGCCAGTCCCTTCACCCTCTCGGAGCTCAGATCGGCGGTCAACCGACTGAAGAGCGGCAAGTGTCCAGGCCTAGATCGGATCGAGCCGGAGATTCTAAAACGTTCGTTTAATACGATCTCACGCGAGCTCCTCCGACTCTACAACGGATGCCTGGCACACGGAGTCTTTCCCGTGGAATGGAAAGTCGGGTCCATCATTTCCATCCTTAAAGGACCCGAGAAACCTGAAACGGAGATAAAGTCCTACAGACCTATATGCTTGCTTTCGGTCGTAGGCAAAGTCTTGGAGAAGCTAATCGCTACGCGATTAGCTAGTTCGTTTTTGCACCCCGACTACGCCTCCGATCGGCAATACGGATTCAGGCCGCATCGATCCACGACTGATGCCGTGGTAAAGATGAGGGAGCTTGCGTCCGGTCGAGAGGAAAAGTACGTCGTGGGTCTGCTCTTCGACATTGCTGCGGCCTTTGATAATGTCTGGTGGCCAAGCATACTCAACGCGTTGAGGAAGCGAGGCTGCCCAAAAAACCTATTTAGATTGGTGGTCGACTACTTCGACGGCCGCGTGGTGACTATGGTGTCTGATCGCGGTGCAGTGCGGAAGAAAGTCACTAAGAGCTGCCCACAGGGATCAATTCTTGGTCCGAGCTGTTGGAACTTAGTCTTCGACGAGGTTCTACAGCTCCTATCGAACGCCGGGCTCGCTTGCGAGCCCATCGCCTATGCAGACGACCTTCTTGTCTTGATCTTTGCGAACAGCAGGAAGGGTCTAGAAAGCAATGGCCAATTGGTTGTGGACACCATTTCTCGCTGGTGCGACCAGCAGAAATTGTCGCTGTCTGCAACCAAGACCGAGATGATATTCTTGAAAGGCTCTCTCGACAGAGAGAGGCCACCTGTGATAAAAGTAGGAGGTCGGAATATTGCCGTCAAGGACTTTGTGCGTTACCTTGGCGTGCATTTTGACTCTGGACTGGGTATCCATTCCCACGTCGAGTATTTGAATGCTAAGTCCTTGCGAACGTTTAATGCGCTAGCAAGGATTGCTAAGTCGAACTGGGGATTGGGATATCGGACGATGCGTACTTTGTACCGCGGCTTGTTTGTCCCAATCGTCACGTATGCTGCCGCGGGCTGGGCAGACCGCCTTACCTCTGGGACGAGTAAAGTGCTCACCAGGGCGCAGAGGCATGTTCTGCTTGGCTGCGTCAAAGCCTACAGGACAGTCTCCACTGATGCGATCCCCGTGATCGCCGGGGAGATACCTGTGGACTTGGCGATAGCGGAGTTCAGCTGCGTGTACAAAGCCAGAAAGAAACTCGGGTTCCAACATGGAACCTATCAAGTGAGTCAGGCCGAATTGGCAGACGAAGTCGTCACCGAAGCCCATGTTCGCAGAAGGCTGAGGGAGGCGACTTTAGAGATGTGGCAGCAGAGATGGTCGTCCTCGACGAAGGGTAGGGAAACCTTCCAATACTTCGGCGAGGTATCAGACCGACTCTCAGCGAGCTGGATCAGAGTCGACCATGATGTAGCGCAGTTCTTGAGCGGACACGGAGACTTCCGTGCGAAGCTCAAGACGTTCGCCCTGGTCGACGACGAGTTGTGCGAATGTGGGGAGGAGGAAACTCCAAACCACGTCCTCTACGATTGTCAGCGTTACGTAGAGGACAGGGAACACCTACGCCAGGCGGCGATTCGAGAAGGATTTCAGTGGCCAATCGACAAAGCCAGCCTGGTGTCAGAGCAGCTGTTTAAGGAGTTCCAGAAATTCGCACGATCCGTGAGAAAGACTAAGAAACGAACATAGAACGAAACTGCATACGGAGCGTGGACTCGTCCAGCTCCGTCGATGTACGGCATGCTGGGCGAACCCCTCGGGGTTCGTCCCCTCGGGCCAGGCTGAAGCCCCTCTTGCGGAGATAAAAGACTTTAACACTACTCCGTAAGAGTGCCTGGATTGGGTTGGACTCGAGGTGGCAGTGGGAGTAGCACGCTGTCTTCCCCTGATACGATAGTGAACGAGGGTAGAGCCCGAACATCAGGCATAAGTCGCAAGAGCGGCCGGTATGGTCCACCAAGGACTTAGGTACGGCCCGTCTCTCAGAGACCACAGTTTAGACGACAACACTAACTGCTATCTACAAGAGGCGGTGGCGGTCTGTGGCCACCCAGGGCGGGAGATAACCCCCGAACTAGCCCTCGCGTAGGAGGGTTGATCGGCCGAGTCGATGGGTGTATCGGCGATGAAGGCATTAGAGACCGTCAGTGCGTCGTACATGTAGTACTTCGCATAATGGCGAGGACCTGATTTAGCATACGGGCTGTGGCGTGTTCTTTGTACAGCACTGTATGTGCTGTATGACTTCCGACTGGGGAACTGTTGTCACTCGTGGCATCAGTTCCCCAGTTCACGTTAAACGGTTTTTCAGACCGTTTTTCGTCGGCGGAACACGCCACTAGACAACACTCCGCTGGGCTCAGGAATACATGGGATGCAATCAATCCCCTGGGCAACCCAGGCCGCAAGGGGCAAGCGTGCCCTAGCCACACTTGAGCCTCCACGAAAAAGGTACCGCTGGATAGCTCGTGTTCTTAAATACGCAGCGAACTGAACGAAGTGTGGTGGAGAGGAAGAGGCAGCCTCTCCGACTGCTGTCTCCCACGTGTTTGCCGTGCGTGGCGACCCTTGTCGTCGGAAAAGACGACAACGCTGTCCTTATGGGGCTGATTAGATAGGAAGGAAAGCTTGCAGTGGGTGCTAAGTTGCAGACCAGATGGGACTCCGTCAACCATGGGCGTTGGACCTACCGACTGATCCCAGACATCAGCGGATGCACAAAGTGGAGTCCTAAAACTATTGACTACTGCCTGACTCAGTTTTTCACAGTCCACGGGTGCTTCACTAATGAAAGAACAGAAGTCGTTGCCATATGCGGCACGCTAAGTACTGACGGCTGCTACATTTTCAAGAACACTGATGCAGGTGAGGCAGGACCTCTCCAATGAAGAAAACCATGATGGGTACCCGACCAACACCGGAGACCCAAGGATACAGGCTAATCGTGGCATCAGTTAAACGGTCTTAGCACCATTAATGTGTAGGCCTGGTACACCTCGCACACCCTGCGCAGGAATCCCAGGGAGGGACACAGCGGGGCTGGAGTCCTTTGCGGGATGATGCCAGAGGATGGATTTAGTAGGTAACCCTGGGTCTTGCACTTTCTGCTCAGGGAGTCCCACACTACCGATCGCTTTCCACCTAGGGTCAGTTACGTACACAATTGACCGGTGTCAATGTGTAACGCGTTCCCCACCTCATGAAAACAAAAAATGATGGTTCTAGGGCCGAGGGTTATTAAAGGTTAGTTTTTGGACACTGAAGTACATGAAAACCAGTTTTAAGGTTGCGTGAAGTTATAAGAATTGTGCATAGTGCCTCTCACAACCGGTGTTAGGTTATTATGTTTAAGATTTCGTAAATTTTGATAAGAAACATGTTGAAATAGGGACTTCGAGTGCTCCGTGACGATTTTCTGTTGATTTTTTAGTTAGGAACATTTGTTAGATCAACGGGTTACGACTGCGGAGATGATGATTCCGGGGACGGGTGTTACTATAGGTTAGTTGAGGGCTTAAGATCGCTCTAACCTCGGAGATCTAGTGCGCCGCCTGTACCTGGGCGTGGCGGGGTCTATGGCCTTGTACGACGCTCCGATATGGGCGCAGTACGCGACGGTCAGTCGGCGCGGCACGCGATTGTTGCGCCGGCTTCAGAGGCTAATGGCCATCTGCCCCATACGGGTATACCGTGGCGGCGCATGCGCTGCGGGGGAACTTCCCTTCGAGCTTCAGGCGGCGGTGTGTGCCTATGTTTATACGCGCACAAGCATCGCCAGCCATGCTCGAGGGACCCCGCCGGAGCGAGAGACGGACGAGGGCTTCGAGATCCGGGCCCGGTGACTACCGTTCGCCAAATGGCGGAGCTTTGCTCGAACGCCGGCGAGAGCGTCGCCGGGACTCTCCTGCCGCACTTCACCTCGTAGCAGGAGAGACGGTTTGGCAGGCTCTCCTACCGATCGACGCAGGTGTTCACCGGGCATGACTGCTTGTAGTCTACCTGTGTCGCATCGGGCGGGAAACGACGACGGAGTGCCACCATTGTTGCACAGAAAAGGACTCGTCGCAGCACACCGGAGGAATGCCCCGCCTTTTCAGCGCTGCACCGAGTCCTAAAACGGGACGTCGGTCTCGACCTCTCACTCTCCAGCTTAGTTTGGACCATGCTGGAGAGCCCGAAGAAATGGGCGGCAGCAATCTCTTTCTGCGAACAGGTAATGTCGCGAAAGGAGGCTGCCGAGCTGAATCGGGATCGAGCCGTACCCGCCCGACGGGCCCGAGGACGGCGCGTGCGACCACGCCGAGAACCCCCGAGCAGCTGGAAGTTGGCGGATGACGGGTGTACCAGACCATACTGGTTTTATTGCCCGCCGTAAGCCAACAGGGGGCGTCTCCCCTGTTGGAAGTGGGGGTGACGACTCGCCTATGTGAGGTGACTCGTCATCCCCCTGACAGCCGCAGTGCTCAGGGCGGGGGCCCTGGTCATTTCATCGCTCGGTGGGCTTGAAGAGGGGAGGATTTATCTCCCCCCGAGGAGCGTTAGGCCAACCTCCTTTACCATCTTGGCGGCCGGCCAGACGAGGGTTAGTCGCGGTAGCGTTCTACAAGAGTTCCCGTGGCTCCCCCGTTGAATCGCCACCATTTGGATCAGCGTCCGTAGGTCGCCGTGGTGGTTTTAGTGGGTCAAATCCCACACTACCCTCGTCCCGCTCCTCCAGGCGGGACGGTGGTGTTGGGCAAGCAGATTTCTTCCACGTTAAATGCAAAAGGGGCTTAAGATCGTCGGTTACGACTGCGATAGATGATGGTTCTGGGTCCGGGGGTTGACTGCCATCACAGAGGACTGGCGACATCTTCGGAGAAAAGGTACTTTGACTAGACACCGTGGTGTCGTGCTGTGATAGCAGCCGTGAAATTCAGCGTATCAAGTCAGTGCCGTATTAAGTTTTCAAATTTTCGTATCATAGAGACACTCTCATTAAAGATTCTTATTTCGTATATATTTAAATGCATATGTTGTTTTTCTCGTGTATTTAGATACACGTATAGCCCATGTATACTATACATATTAGGAGGGCACGTGCGCCCACGCCGAGAACACCCGGGCAGCTGAGATTAGGCGGGCGACGGGTGTATTCCAGACCATACTGGTTTCATCGCCCGCCGTCCGCCAACAAAGGACGTCTTCCCCTGTTGGAAGTGGGGGTGACGACTCGCCTATATGGGGTAACTCATCATCCCCCCGGCAGCCGTTGTGCATAGGGCGTGGGCCCTGGTCATTTCATCGCACGGACGGAAGGGTGGGAGGATACCCCCCCCGGGGGGGGGGTTATGGCACCCACCTTTACCATCTTGGCGGCTGGTCAGATGAGGGTTAGTCGCGGTAGTGTTCTACTAGAGTTCCCGTGGCTCCCCCGTTGAATTGCCTGCGCTAGGGTCAGCGTCCGTAGGTCGCCGTGGTGGTTTTAGTTGTTCAAATCCCACACTACCCGCGTTCCTCTCCTCCGGGCGTGGCGGGGGTATCAGGCAAGCAGATTTCTTCCACGTTAAGTGAAATAAAGGGCTTAAGGGCCCGGGTCGCCGCACACTATGACGACCCACATATAGAAGAAAACCATATACGTATATTAGTTTTAGAGGTTTCTATCAACCAAAACTGACGCTTTAATATCGAAGTATGCAATTCACAAGTGGAAAATTTAGATTCCGAAAAGACTAAACGACTGGTCTTCGGTTGTAGAAATATCCGTTTTGCAGTTGAGGAGGTGGGATCGGCAACGGGAAGAAAGAATCGAACCCGGTTACAATCGGACTACTTTTATTTACAAATGACGCCGGAACAAAACTCGCGATGCTCGCGTACCGTTCCCGACGAGGGTTCTTACTGAACTAGCCATTCGCTCACCGATGCATCCCATCCAGATCATTCTTTCTCATTCTCACGGTTCGCTTTCACTCTATCCTGACTAGACGCATTCATTCTACGCGACACTCAAACCAATCGTCTAGACATTCGCTCGACGCTAACGCACAGCATGCAGCCCGGTCCATTCGTCCAAACATTCTTTCGCCTTAAAACTAAACACATGACGGGGACGTGGCGCCGGCTTGTCGCCGCCACACAGTTATTGCGGAGATATTTGCAATATTCGGCCAGAGTGGTGTCAATTCGCGAGCAAGACGACACAAGATGGCCGCCGCTAACAGTTTTTCGTAAATATCGAGAGATATAGAGCTCGAATCGAAAATTCACAACCGAAGCCCAGTAGATAAGGCACGTACAAAGGCAATGGAGTGTATTTTCAGTTGATTTCTTAGTTAATTAAGACACAGGAGTAGTTGATAGGAATTGTATCCGAAACATCAACTCGAGCTTCCGACATTTTTCACTACTAGCGTCACAGTTCTCTTCCAACCAACAAACTGCACCACAGCGAGCTTGCCGGTAACTATAGTTACTTACAGTCGATAATACAGATCGACAAATTACATAGTTTTATACTTCCATTCCAAATATTTTGAATCAAAAGACGACTAAACATGGTTGCCACATTTCATTCCTCGCCGCAATGTTGTCATGTCGTCAAAACCGTTTCACAAACTGAGTTTCATGAACCTGATTCCTGCTTCATGAGCCATGCCCAAGGTGGCATGCGGGGCAGTCGTGAGCGGCGCGGCAGTTGCAGCAAGAATGCTCGTCGGATATTGTAAATATCTGAACAATAATAAAGAAATGGTCATTTCTACAACCGAAGCCCAACAGCTTAGACTTTTCTGAATCGAAATATCCAACTCCCGAACTGCTCACAGGAATATTGGCACGTCCATCTTGGTTGATACGAACAGTTGTCACGAAGATATTCTGCCGCGCGCTAGGTTACTTGACCAGGGGAAGACTTTTCTGAATCGAAATATCTAACTCCCGAACTGCTCACTGGAATATTGGCACGTCCATCTTGCTTGATACGAAGTTAGGGTGGATTGGGGTTTATTTCATCTTGTTTATTAATTTATTATCAAAATAAAAATAGATTAAATTCTGGGGCTCTAACAATTTTAAGTAATCGGGTAGGTGATGTAGGAATTTTAATATTGATTGGTATTATTTCTATTTATGGTTCTTGACATTTATTATTGTATAGGTTAAGATTTTTATGTATATAGTTCGTTTATTTAAAAAAGTGAGGGTGATGGAGCAATTCGGAAGTAAAATAAATAACAGGAATGATAAAAATTATGTTTTATTCATAAGAATGATTTAAAATTAATAAAAATTAACGATATATTTGCCCCCCCTCTCCCTCCTCTTCCTCCTCTTCCTCCTCTTTCTCCTCTTCCTCCTCTTCCTCCTCTTCCTCTTCTTTTTTCCTTGCCACTCTTCTGGGGGCCATAAACGGTTCTTTTAAACAATTTTTTCAGCTCTCTCTACAACGTATAAGTATATGTTATTATTATTATTATTTGTTATTATACATATTACTGTATTATATTATATATAAAAGTATTTCTCATTTACTTACATTGGCAGCTACTAGGTTGGCCAGGTTAGGCCTTTTTTTTTTTTTTTTTTTTTTTGTTTAACGTGGGGGAAATCTGCTGGTCAGACACCCCCGTCCCGCCCGAGGGGCGGGGCGGGGGTAGTGCGGGTTTTGACCCGCTAAAACCCCCACGGCGGCCTAGGGCGCTGGCGAGTAGCGGGGGAGCCACGGGAACTCTTACAGAACACAACCGCGGCTCCCCCTCGCCTGGCCGGCCACCAGGATGGAATGGCGGTGGCCGGCCGCGTCCCGGGGGGGAGATTTATACTCCCCCCATGAATCATCTTGCTTCGGCGGTGCGGGGGACCGCACCCCACACCGCCTCGTCCTCCCAATATGGGGAGGACAGCTTCAGTTGGGGGGGGGTGGCGGGCGGCGGGCAATTAAACCAGTAATCTGGTACACCCGCCGCCCGCCTATTCTCATCTGCTCGGGGGGGGCTCTAGGCGTGGGCGCACACGCCGCACCCCCCGCTCACGGCGACCCCGCTCGGCAGCCTCCTTCTGCAGCATCACCTCTTCGCAGAAGGTGATGGCTGCCGCCCATTTTCTTGGGCTCTCCAGCATGGCCCCAACTAAGCTGGAGAGAGCGAGGTCGCGACCAACTTCCCGTCTTAGGACTCGGCGCATGGCCAGGTTAGGCCTAGCTGTCCCCCGAGCCAACTGCCCTAATATATTTCGCCACTGCGACTGTAACATAACAGCAGAAATGGAAGTATATATATTATAAATATACATTCTGTTTTGTACACATATATTGCATATACTTACAGCTCTGCCGGACTCGTACGCGGCAGCGATTTCTCGCTGCCGCGCTAAAATTGAGTCAAGCGACTCGTTTGCGGCGTTCTCCGCTGCCGCGGTTGCTGTTGTAGCGGAGCTCGTCTCCGCTGCTGCGTTAGTTGTAGCTGTTGCGAAGGTTGCCTCCGCTGCTGCGTTAGTTGTAGCTGTTGCGGAGGTTGCCTCCGCTGCTGTGGCCGTGTTATTCAATATTTTAATCTTTTCCATTTCATGTGTAATTTTTTCCATGGTTCTAAAAAAAAAGATAATATTATTAACACATTGCGGACGGCTCACGAGATATCTCGTTTAATCGGCAACAAGCAACCAGCCGCAAATATTTCTGTTACATAACCATGGTAACGAAGCCTCTCGCATTCCTAAGTAGTTGTAGCGAAACAAATGAATCATTCCAAGAATGTAAAAAATCTTATATAGTAAACAGATATATAAACTATGTATATATAGTATTATTTAAGAATACTAAATGCAAATTGGAAATGTGCGTATCCGCTTCCTGTTACTTGCCAAGCATGTTTTTGGAGCGTTCGAAAATGTGCGGTCTTTGAGGGCGTGTTGAACGCGCAGAGCCCCGTCCGCAATGTGTTAAAATAAATTTCTACAATTACTAGAACAAATTTCTACAAACGTTTACGCACATTTCTAATTTGCATTTAGTATTCTTAAATAATACTATATATACATAGTTTATATATCGGTTTATTATATAAGATTTTTTACATTCTTGGAATGATTCATTTGTTTCGCTACAATTACTTAGGAATGCGAGAGGCTTCGCTATTTCGAATTTCCCGCTACCGCTGGTTGCAGTTCGAAACTGATTTGTTTACACTTTCGTAGACGATGAAGCTACATGTATTAGTAGTATCGTAACGTGACTCGCATTCAGCTGTTATCTGCGTTTTTACGTCGTGTTCAGTCGTAATTTGTTCTCCAAGTGATACGGTCTAGGAGTGCAAAGCGCGCGATTTTTATTTCTTATAATTTTAGATTTTTTCTATTTCATTCTATTTCATTCTATTTTATTCTATTTAATTCTATTCTTTTTGATTCTACTTTTATATTCTACTCTATTCGGCATTATTCTACTACATTTCATTGTAAACAATAGAAACAGATAAATTTAACAATTTCAAAAGTGTAGCGAAACGATGCCAAAGGTTGTGAATTCAATGAATTGGGAGGATGTGGTTTCTTCCCAATTGTTCAGATGTATGAAGGGGGGTGCATCGAAAAACCTGACCTTGATCAGACCAAGATACAGCAAAAGAAAAATTATGAAGGAGAGGTAAGTGAGCATTTTGTTTCGTTACTATGATTTCGGTAATATGTTTCAATGTAATTTAAATGGTAAGAGCAAAAGTTCTCATTACTGCTGGAAATACATTTTTTCGCTTTCTCGCTTTTGTACTTCCATTTCTCGGATTTTTATGATATTGACATATGCTGTAGTCCATATTCAATCATTAGAATGAAATTGTAAAACAAAATCGACGGGTCAAAGTAGCTGATTAGTGTCATTTATACGTTATTTATATTTCACGTAAATTTCACGCACTGACATCGAGATATCCCTTCCTTTTTTTTGGGATCTTCGTCATGTACAAATGCTTTCCCGGTTGTATGAACGGATGTTCGTATTGTTTGACGAACAGATGGGGTCGAAAGGAAATTTTAGGATTATTGTCGTAAAGAAAGCTGATTGCCTTCGTGTGTCCCTAAAGAAAGAAATTAGAAGGCCGAGGATCTGGAACTCGTTGCTTTTACGACCGGTCCTTGAGACCCGGCCGCGTACGGCACGCAGATGGGAAGGTTACAATTTCCGCGTCCGACAATTCATTCCCTCCCACGGTGAGGGCCCACTGCAGATATTATTTCAATACGTATTCTGCATTTGTTTGCAACAAACGTTTTCTCTTAAATCTGCTGCAAAGAGCGTAGCCGACTCAAGATGGTCAAAATTGTCCTTACAGGTTTTTCAATGAGTACTATACCGTTCGATCTAAATAAATTGATATTATTAATTAAATAATGTGAGCCAGAGTCACTGTGCCGTTGCAACCATTTCGAATCATAACCTGGAGTAAGCCGTTCAATCTTTCCATTTTAATTAAACACTTGCAAATGATAACGATGACAATACAAGTAGCAACGATTTGTTGCATCGCAATATGGCCCACCGGCCACCAAAAACCCACCTGCGCAAAATTTCAACCCGATTGCAAGCTGTGGTTATCTCTGACTAACACGAAGTAAAATAATATTAATGCGCCATTGGAGTTCAGTAATGATATAGCACAAATCTAAGCTCAATCAAAATTTATTGTATACGTATCTATTATTTAAAAAATATAATATTATATATTAGAGTTTAGACTTATTTAAGATGAATTTTATGGTGATTAATAATGTGGGATTAATTTATAATAGAGTAAAATTTAATTTTTATTTTGATTTCGGTTCGAGAGATATGAAATTATCTAATTAAATAATTGAATTTGATTTCTAATATACAGTTACGGGGTAATTTTCTTAGAAATAAATAATTGAGTTATAGTTAATTAGTACTATGATTATAATAATATGATTTATTTTATTTAGGTTTATTTGATTAAATTATATTAAACTGTTAATTATGAATTAATTTACTTCGTTGGAGTGAGAATATATATATACAGGGTGTTCCACAATTATTTTAACAGCGGAAAATGAGGGGTAGCTGAGGTCATTTGAAGTAACTTTTTCCTTTGCGAAAATGCAATCCGCGGCTTTGTTTACGAGTTATTAACGAAAAACACTGGCCAATGAGAGGTGTCGGTGCGAGAGAGAGGGTCCGCGAGAGAGTCCGCAGCACGAGGCTTTGACAGAAGGTCGGGACGGACTCGAGCCGCGTTCGAAGTATTGAACAAGTCACAAGGCGAGAAATTTCCGGATTTTTTTTACTACATAACAGTGATATTTTTAAGAAAAACGCTGTTCACCTTTACTTTAGAACGTCTGAAGAATATTCACTAATTTTTCGGACTCGAAATAATATGTAGTTTAACCGTGACAGCCGTTTTAATTTTCTGGTGTGCATGACACCTTATGTGTACCATATGAAATTTTTATGCAAGGTGTGCAGTGAAGATTAACAAAGTTCGTAAATGATATTTTAATTTAAATAATTCCGTGTACGAACAGAATTGAACGAATGATTCGCAAAGCTGATTTAATAATACATAATCGCGTTAAGGTACGTAAAGGATTTGTTTTTTAGAGAAATATGAAAAATATTATCGATAAGAAACTCACCCATTTAGTTGAGGATGCATTTGCTGACTCGTACGTACTGACCTCGTACAACAAACAGCTGATCCCAGGTCGATGACCGCAACATTCGAGGGATACTGTCGGTGGAACCTCTGGTATGGTTATTTGCGAAGTTCACTTACACTGCACTGTCACCAAACACTGATCAGTTAATTAATCACTGATAATCCGAATCACTTGTGGATATTAAGAAAGATCACTGAGACTCTTTCGCGGATAATCGTTTATTCGACGCGTTCGTTCGGAAGTCGACGTTTCACTGCCGAAAAATTCAGGCCTTGACTGCGGGTCCTTGTTGTTCGTCGTTCGGCCGTCCGAGGAATATCGATACTATTTTCTTCGCTCGGCCATTAATTACGTTCTAAGAGCGCAGGGTGACAGCGAGTCGGACACAGTTTACGTCTCGGCATATCTTGTTTATTTCATTTGGCGGTACTCTGCGCTTCGAAGAAAATGGTATCGGGTGTTATTTCCTCGGACGGCCGAAAGACCAACGACAAGGGCCCACCGTCGAGGCCTCGATTTTTTGGCAGTGAAACGTCGACTGCCGAACGAACGCGTCGAATAAACGATTATTCGCGAACGTGTCGTATAAACGATTATCTGCAAACGCGTCTCAGTCATCTTTCGCAATATCCACAAATGTTTCGGATTATCAGTGATTAATTAAGTGATCAGTGTTTGGTGACAGTGCAGTGAAAGATCAGCTGTACGTTGTACAAGGTCAGTGCCCTTCGACATCGTGAATTTCAGCCAGTAAATGCATCCTCAACTAAATGGGTGAGTTTCTTACTGATAATATTTTTCATATCTCTCTAATAAACAAATCCTTTACGTCCCTTAACGCGATTATTTATTATTAAATCAGCTTTGCAAATCATTCGTTAATCTTCACTGTACACCTCGCATAAAAATTTCATATGGTACACACGAGGTGTCATGCACACCAGAAAATTAAAACGGCTGTCACGGTTAAACTTCATATTATTTCGGGTCCGAAAAATTAGTAAATATTCTTCAGACGTTCTAAAGTAAAGGTGAACAGCGTTTTTCTTAAAAATATCACTGTTATGTAGTAAAAGAAATCCGGAAAGTTCTCGCTTCGTGACTTGTTCAATATTTCGAACGCGGCTCGAGTCCGTCCCGACCTTCTCTCAAAACCTCGTGCTGCGGACTCTCTCGCGGACTCTCTCTCTCGCACCGTCACCTCTCATTGGCCGGTGTTTTTCGTTAATAACTCGTAAACAAAGCCGCGGATTGCATTTTCGCAAAGGAAAAAGTTACTTCAAATGACCTCAGCTACCCCTCATTTTCGGCTGTTAAAATAATTGTGGAACACCCTGTATATGTATAAGCCATTGTATTTCGCCCGGAAGACAGTCTTGACTTTAACCTCAAAACCCGCAGGATCTTTTACCAGTGCTATTGTAATTTGTGTATTGTAATCTGTGTAAAACGAAATAAAAGGAGTAGTAAGTTGGGCTACGGCTCAGCTACCTTTTTTTTATTATTTCTAACTGCAGTTTTACGTGACAATAGCAACGTCGCCATGTTTAATTCGCGGCGCACACGAACGCACGCATACTTACGTCGCGTGGGCGTGTCACCCGGGAGTCGGCGAGAACCGATCGGCGTGCGACTTCGGAGGAACCTCTGAAATTGTTAACTTTTCGAAATAATCATAAATTAGGAGCAATTAAATTAGCAACAGCGGGAGGCGGATGGTATTATGAAAGGTGTAAGGAAATATACAAAGGTTCGATTTCTGTTTACGTTCAGTGCAATGTTTACGTGACATTTTTGCAGTCGCCCAATGGAGATGCAACGAGGTGTAAATAATAGACTGACGATGTGCATAAAAAAGTGACGAATTTTTCTGCGTTTTGTATTTCCAATAATCAGTCTAAATTGTATCTTTAGTAAATCAAGACGAAAGTGAAAAATTCTAAAGCATCGAGTGTGTGAAAATGTTTACTCTACAGGAAAAAATCGTAATACGTTTGACTAAGAGGTAACGATTTTAATTCATACCGACAAGTGAGGGATGAATTTCATAGGCGATGTCCGAACAAACTAAAACCTGCAATTTCAGTAATACACAAAATCGTGGATGTATTTCACCAAACCTGAACCCTTCTACGGTTACCAAGAAAGTGACTGAAACTAAGCCTGAGAACAACGATTTGGCTGGAGAAGATATCAGAATATGTAACACGTGAATCAATATCTAGGCAACCGACGGGACGCGATTTGTAATACCACCCGCCTCCCGCTGTTGCAAATTTAATTGCTTCTAATTTGTGATTATTTGAAACAAAAAATAAATGGTCTCATTTAAGAAAGTCAACCTGACCTTGAAATGTCATTCACCATTATGTCGATAAAAAAATTATTGTTACTGTCTAAAATGTCTCCTTATACTGAACACTTTTTGTATAAAGATTGTTTACGTAGTTTCGATCTATTTCAGGATACTTCACTGTTCTCAGTTAGGCGTAACGACCTGTATGTGTCTAATTTAATTAATAAATATATAATAAAACAGTAGCTGTTATAGAAATGTTAAATCAAACTTTGTTTAATATTGTTTTATATATTATTAGCCTTCTGTTATTACACGGTAATTTTTTTAAACATTTTTATATTTTCATGAAATTAGCATTAACCAATACTTATTTGATGTATTTTATTTATTTTATTCAACGCGGAAGGTATCTGTAATATGTAAAAAATTGTATAATATGGGAGACTTACAGTAATTCAATCTAACACTTTCATCTCAATACTGGATAACACATTATCGGTTGCCGTGACAATCGAAGGCAACTGGTCGAAGTAAAACGTCGATTTATAGGTTATCGGTCGGTGAGTGCTGGGAACAAAAAGCTGATTAGTAGGCTATCGGTCGGTAAGCGTTGGACACAAGAACCCGATTAACAGGCTATTGGTCGGTAAGGTGTTAAGTTTCCGTAGTGCGTGCAAGCGAGCGTCTTTATAAAATTGTCTGCCTTGTTAGTTTATTAGTATTAAGATCGCTCAGGAGCTTCCCCTTTCATGAAGTATGACATTCGCGGACTTCGAATAATACCGATAAATATCGAATAGAGTGCTGATTTAAAGAATTTAAGTGTCAAACCCTAAACTCATGATTTCGTATCGCTATGTCGGTAAGTATGACCTCTACCGTTATCTCCTCGCAAGGGTGTCTTGCCACACAAGCTTCTTTCCGCTGAATTGATTGGCCCTTTCTAGAACTGTTTTTACAACTTTTTAAAACTGTTTTCAGAAAATTTTAGAACTGTTTCTAGAACTTTATGGAACCGTTTTCATAACTTTTTGGAAGTGTTTTCATAACTTTTTGGAAGTGTTTACAGAAATTTTTAAAACTGTCTTCATATCCTTTTAGATCTTTTTAGCACTTTTTTCAGAATCTTTTACCACTGTTTTCAGAACATTTTATAACTGTTCTCAGAGCTTTTTAAAACTGTTTTTATATTTTTTTAGAATTTTCTAGAAGTGTTTCTAGAACTTGATAGAACTGTTTTCCAAACTTTTTAGAACTGTTTTTAGGACTTTTTAGCAGTCTTTTCTGACCTCTCTAGACCCGTTTCAGAACATTTTAGCTCCATTTTCAGAACTTCCTAGAACTGTTTTCAGAACATTTTAGCTCTATTTTCAGAACTTCCAAGAACTGTTTTCAGAACTTTTTAGACCTGTTTTCAGAACATTTTAGAACTGTTTGTAGAACTTTATAGAACTGTTTTCCGAAACAAATCCGAACCAAAACCGAACCAAAACCAAACCAAAATCGAACCATAACCGAACCAAAAACGAAGCACAACCAAATCAAAACCGAACCAAAGCCGAACCAAAACGGAACGGAACAAAACGAAACAAAGCGCAACAAAACGAAACAAATCGAAACAAAACAAACACAAAACCGAACAAAACCGTACCAAAACCGAATCAAAACCTAACCAAATCCGAACCATATTCGAACCAAATCCGAACCAAAACGAAACGAAACAAAATGAAACAAAACGAAACGTTTCGTTTTGATCCGTTCTGTGTGTTCCGTTTCTTCCCGCGTTCCGTTTCGTTCCGCGTTCCGTTCCTTGTTTCTTCCCGCGTTTCGTTCCGTTCCGCGTTAAAACCGCCCAGTCCCGTCCCGGGCCTGTTGCAATATTGTTCTAAATATTTATTCAAAATATTCCTCGAATCGAATTTTATTCCAAGACTTCAGATTGCGCCGAAACAAGTTTGAAGTGAAAGTTTTTGACACTCTAGATTCATTCTTAGGCATAATTATAAAGGAAAATAATACATTTCAGGTACTTTATAATCAAACTATACAGAACAGAGCCTTAAAGAGATTTGGCGTAGAAAAAGCAAATATTGCACCAACCACTATCGAAATATCAATCAAACTGAAAACGAAGACTGTACTGATTCCACAGATTTTAAATCATCGTTTATAATTATTTTGTTCTTTGAAAATAAACAATTTTTACTGAATTTGATGTACTTAGTATGTATATATATATATACTTATATTATATCACACCACACTTTTTTATCACTCACATTTTTTGAGTCATATTTAATTGAATATGTTTAATTTTCATTTCAATTTTTAATTATGAGATCGGTGGAGTTTAGTATTCGCTTTGAATAGTAATGCCTTATATTAATAACAAAATAAAAATTGGCTGTCATTAACTGCTATTAGAGAAATCATCTAATAATAATGTCAAAATGGCACGGGCTATCGAGATACATGAGATAAAATATCAATATTTCAACTGCTCGCACTGTATTGAAACTAATGAGAATAATTATAAATTATTTTTTTTATTCTATGCTGACTTTTGCTCACACACGACCTGTTCATGTAGAGTATGATGAAAAGAACGATCAAGAAATCGAAACTATTTCTCAAAGAAACAATCGAACTACTGGTTTCGGAACAATTTAATAGAACTGAACTGAAAATAAAAATCGTATTTCTAAAAAATTTTGCTTATTGACAATTAAAACACTGCATTTTGTTTTCATTATTCTGTCCCATCAAAAACCCACATATATGTACTATTGTAATAATATAAAATGACAAAGTAAGGCTTAACAAAATCATTTTATTTGTTATGTGTTTTCCCGCTTTTTGTATGGAAACCGATCACTATGCGACGCTTCAAACCACGCATAATATCGTAGCGTACCGAGAAGGTATCGTGCGTGCCAAATGTGATTAACACGAGGCAGTTCAGTTGCGGTTTGGATGGTAAGTAGCATTTGGTTATCTTTCGCGAATTGTATTTACTGAGGTGACTCAGATCATTTGGCATGAGGACAAATCGCTTTTCTGTCGTATCTCTACATATGTATATTTGGCGTGGAGACGCTTTGCTCGCACCATCGAAGCCGCGATTTACAGAGTGATGGACATTTCGTATTGGATTAGATAATAATTGCGTTCGGAAGTTTTCCTCGGGAAATTGCGCATTGACGAAGATCAACGCATCTTTGACTCCAAACATGAGAACGAAATATGAAATTATTGTCTGTCACTTTTATGAAAATCTACATGGAGGAACATGGGAACTCCGGAAAAATGACCTTTGAAAGAAAGTACTTTTTGTATCGTATTACCAGATTACTTCTTAAGGAATCATGCTCAGTCGGAGATCTGAAAAAAAATCAATTTTTAGGTTTTGATTGTTTGTGAAAGTATTACATTTCGAGAATAGAGAACGGAGAAATAAAATTTCAAACCGACAATACATATGGACTTGAATTTAAAATTGTTGTGTTTTGTAAAACCTTGCCAACCACCGCACGCAAGAAGCGACGCACGCGGATGGAGTACTTTGTAGTTAAATGTTTTCGAAGCTAGTACTTCAATAGAAGATGACCAATATAGGCCTGGAATTGATAATTCCATGCGAGTAAAAAATAAACATTTAAGAGTAAACAAGAATAAACAAGTTTAAGTTGAAACTTTAAACGCGTTTTTCTCATAACTGCATTTTCAATATCGGTGGATAGGATATCACGAAAAGTACTGTATCGATTTGGACGAAATTTTTGTGCTCTTGAGTATTTTGGTTTCTACAGCCTAAAAACTAGCTTTTTTTCATCAAATATCAAAACTTTCACTTTGAACGCCTACTATCTTGTCAAAAATCAATATTTCGAAAAATCGTTCGTTCAAGGACAAATGAATTATCAACTGACGAAATATGTTTCGTACATGATCTCAGATAACCTTGGATGTAATAAAAGCGACCACCGCAAAGTATGTTTTTTGGGAAATCTTTTTCGTTTTTCACATTTTTCATTCAGGAGTTTTTTTTAATTTTTAGAGTCAAGGTATAAGCTTCATTAATTGTCTGAATCCCTTATCTTCAACCATCGAGAACAGCTGAAAATCTGTTACAATTAAATTTAAAATTAATTTGATGCTTCCTGCTGTTAGTGTATTGATACTTATTTAATATTTCACGAAAGTAACGATATTCGTTACATTACATGTACTTTCAACTATTAGAATTTTTAAATGTTCAATTATATTAATTGTGCACTTATCAGATATCAATCTCTTTTGGCATTCCATTACAACATTTGTATAATAGTTTCAATCCCATATTTTTTCGATATTTTGACCCTGTTGAAAAAAGAAACTTTAGCCTCGGACAAAAATTAATCTATAGTTTACTTAGGACTGAGATTCGAAAATATCAGATTACATTTTCGCCGGTTCCGTCAGCGCGCACCGATGGTGATGTATAGTATACCGCGATACATCATCGCCGGTGTCGTTAGAGCACATCTTGGTCTGATTGTTAGTGATCTCAGTATCGCGTATACAATGTAAAACACGATGAATGACCGTCTTTGATTGGTGGAGAAGATCACACCAAAAAGGGTATATAAGCAGGCGATTTTCAGTCGCCGGTCTCTCAGTTGAATTTGGTCGCTCAGTCATTTCGTACATATACCTTCTCTCAAATAAAAGTAAAAATAAAACTTTTAAGAAAAAGAATTAATATCATATTCATTTGAGAAATAATCCAAGCCATAATCCCAATAGACCCAATTTAGAAATCGATGATGTTCGATGATTTTGTCCAAGAATCGGATTCTTCAGAGGAAGTGAAAATTTGAAGCGGCTCAAATTACGAGTCAAATTACAAGTGTCGAGCGTTGAGGTTTGAATCGTACATAAATTTCTCACATGATTTTGGATACATTGTGTCACCCAATTGCAGCTCATCACAATCACCGTGGCAACTGTAAACAAATGAACGAGACAAACCAAAAGACTTATAACGTTACAACGAGACGAGACAAAACTGTATTCAGTTACGTATTTCATCAGTATTCTACAGAAAAGCCTAGTAATAGTCAGCAGTTAATCGCAACAAACGTTAAATAAATTTTTCTAAAATATACATGTATAATTACACAAATGTTGCTGATAATGACATACAGTGCAATATATGTCAAAAAAAATTGAAATCTAACAAATGTACGACTAATATGATAAAATATTTAAAAGTACATAGTATTTTTAACAACGATTGGGAAAATAAAACAATTAGTAGTGATCTCGTTTGTACGCTTTATGCCGACGATAACTGCAGAAAGTATGGAATTGATGAATTAATTTTAAATTTAATCATGACAGATTTTCAGCCGTTTTCGACAGTTGAAGATAAAGTTTCAGACAATTACTGAAGTATATACTTCGACCCCAAATATGCTTTAAATATTGGAAACAAATGGAGGAAGTAGAGAAAGAATTACAAAAAGTTAAATATGTGTGCATAACCACGGACACTTGGACGAGCATAAACACTAATACCTTTCTCACAATTGTTTGACATTTCATTAATCCAAATTTTGAAATGAAATCATGTACATTCGAAACATCTAAAATAGTAGACAATCGAAAGGCTGTAACAATTTCTAACTATTTACATAAAGCATTTGTAAAATGAGGTACAGAAGATAATGTTATTGCAGTCATCACCGACTATGCTGCACACATGATTTCCGGTGTGCAACATCTTCAAAACTCATTGTCAACATACCGTGTTTTGCCCATACGTTGAATCTAGTTGTTAAGAAATCTTTAGAAAATATTCCTGACATACGTATTCTACGTGAAAAATGCCAACATGTAGTAACACATTTTAAACAAAATTTATTAAATTAAACTAATCTAATCAATTTTATTAAATTAAGTTAAATTAAATTAATAAATATTTTGAGTTTACCGTGCAACAAATTAAAAATGGAAGTAGAAATTCGGTGGAACTCTACGTATGTAATGCTGGATAGATTACACGAACAAAAGCAAATCATTATCATTCCTAAAAATTAATTTCGACACCTTACTCGACGCTGAGGGGAAGCTAATAACAAACATTCTACCTATTTCAAGACCATTCTTCTTCGCAACTGAGGAAATTAGTGCGGATAAAAAATAACCATTTCTAAAGTAAATACGATTAAAAAGCAATTGACCACTTTTTTGTGTAGTTTTGCGGACGAAGATAGTATAAAAAATTGCCTCCGAGAAGAATTAATAACCCAATTGAATAAATATCTTAAACATGTAGAAGAGAGAGAGAGAGAGAGAGAGAGAGAGAGAGAGAGAGAGAAAATGATACGTATGCTATTGCTACCTTAACAGATCCACGGTTTCGTGAATTATTGTTTTCAAGCGACGCAAATTTCATTGCAGCACAAGACAATTTAATCAGATTAGCAACTTCAACTGATTAAGTTATTTATTTTCATTTCCTACGTCACCGATGTCAATACCTGAACAATCAATCTCCACACTTGAAAAAGAGGAGTCGAATTTTTGGACTATTTTTGATAATTATGTTTTAATGCAAAATAAAAAAAGTGTCTCAATTGAATTATTTAAAAGAACCGCTTTTAGACCAAAAACTAGAGATCCATTGATCTATTGGAAAGATAATGTACAAAAATACAGCAAAATGTCTGCGTTTGACAGGAAATATTTTTGTATAATGGTATCTTCAGGACCGGCAGACGCGTGTTCTCTAAAACTGGAGAATTGTTTTGTAAAAAGTGAAATAGACTAAAAGGCCATACAATTCATAAAATGTTATTTCATAGTAGTTGTAGTAATATCTAGTTTACATATCTTCGTTTTTAATACCGTTTGGGACTGGACAAGGTTAATAACCGCGAGTCACGATTGTCTTGAATACACGTTCCTATTTCTGAAGCTCTTCTTATCCTATTGCAACTCGAGATACATATTCTTCGTGTTGCGATAAAAATACTTCAAAAACTTCGAATCGGATCCGAACAAATATATTTATATGATATATATATTGTATATCTTCAATTATATGTAAAATAAAAAAAAAAGATATATATTATCTAATTGTATGTAATGTTATACCTAATAATAAATAAATTAAAATTAATAAATAAGTCATGTATTATTGAATACTATTATCTCATCGATTTATATACTTATCATACAGAAATACGGTTTTATGGTAAATATGAAGCAAAAGTTTAGTACAGTAGGACATCCTTTTTTGGAATGTGCGTTATCGCAATATCTATTATCTGAAAATTCGTCCCTGTAAACTTCCGATTATCTGAATAACATATTCTCTGTAATAAAATATAAATAAATATATGAACTCTTGTAATAAAATATATGTATACTTAGTTAAGCAGTTGTAATTAGATACAAATTGTAATCTGCATTATTTGTATAGTGTAAAGATGAAAATGAGAACTTTAGTTTAATATTATTGCTATTATTATGTTAATAATTTTTAATATGAGAGAAATATAAATGTTTCAGTGAATTTTCAAATGAATATTGAACGTTTCGAAAGATATAAAACGGGTATTGAAATTCTCATAGATTGTCTCAAACGAATATCGATAGCTTTGTTATCACATCTTTGATACTATTCGATTTGGTATTAGAATTTGCAGGCTGGTATCGATAATAATCGATGGATATCGATTCGATTACTAACTGTAAGTACTACGTTTGTACGGTTTGAAGAAGGCAATAAGAATAAATATGACAAGACTCGCTTGTCAACAAATCGTACGAAATTCATCTAGAAAATGGTAACAGTTCGAAAGAATATATTCTTCCACGTAAAAACTCGAGAATTGTACGCAAGTAACGCGATACATCGCGGAAGAACGCGAATGAAGCAGAATTCTTTCGATTTTACGAGAATATGTTCGAATACGTACCGTATATTAAGACTAATCCCGTTTTCCGTATACGCTCGAATATACCGAAAAGTTAATGCATGTGTGTGTGCATAAGAACGCTTTATTATGTGTGCAATTTTGCTTCAATCTTGTTTTGGCAGGAATAGATTTGTACAGTTCCAACAACAATGAAATTATACTCTTTTGCTTATAAAGTTCAGTGAGATGGGAGACGTCTCAACGCACACAATCGATAGAACTCACCGTTTCACAGTTCGCTGCCCTAGATGTTGGGGCAACGAAATTACGCGAATGATCGTCCCAAAGATGATTTCTGACCTCAGATCGTTTATAATATATCGCTCGAACGCAAAATTGTCTCCAGGGTGTGTCCACATCACCTATCTTCTTGTACGGGGCGAGACAACAGCAGGACGTCGGAAGTGGAGTCCGTGATAATTCTTGTCTCCCGAAGTCCGACGTCGACAGGTGTTTTTGGTGTCGTGGTTGTCTTTGCGTGTAACATCAGTCCCTTCTCGTGACCCGTGCACGGATTTCGTGGGGTAGCCAGTATTACGTAAAATGGACATCCTTCCTCAATGAGCAACCAATGGGGCCTATACGAGGAGCTGATTCCGTATTTGGCTAATAACTAGGTGCTTGCTTCATCTAATAAGATCCACATGCATATAAGCATAAATCATCACTACATAATATTAGAAAAAAATTCTAATTCTGTCACTTCTATACGTCGAAATAGTGATTGCCTTTTATATTCAGATTTCCCGCTTGTATGAGTTGTGTTGAATATTTTAAAATGCTGTTTATAATTACGTAACCAATGTCAGATGTATCGCGATGAGATCACAAGAGCAGCCCTAGCAGGAATGCGTTGACATATGTTAAAAATGCTGGTCGGACTGCTCAGAGACGGAGCGCACCTCCTAGTCTGATAACCATTTTCGACTAGAGCGCACTATTGGTCGAAACAGTCATACACACTGATCGGATCGTGTGATGAAAAGAGATGAAGTACGAGAATGAGACGTATGGAGAAGGAATGAGTAGGATAGAACGATTGCACTAATGGTGTCTATTACGCGTAGCTACGCAACTACCGTGTCGGTATAGGTGAGCAATGCCTGCTTGACGGCAAAGAGACATGCACATGTCACCAACGTAAATTTTCTCGACCTATATGTAAACGTAAAATTGCCCCGACACTTTTTCTCCATTGTTCATTCTTCAGAAATGCTACAGAATCAACTGCCGCAATCAGTTTTCGTGTTAGGTAAAGAACTTTTCGTAAATATGAAAACATATGGCTTAACATTGCTTAGAAACATAGAATACTATAAGCGTCGATACTGACTTATTCAGGAATCTTTCATCTATCTTTCAGGACCAATGTGACCTTCCTAACGTTTTTAGTTTGCGCATAATATCTTGTTTATGTTAAAAATTATGCGTTTGTATAAAAATTAAAATTAAAATTTTTCTACAACTGAGGATGATACAGCAATTTCGTTTTCGGATTCGTGTTTGCGAGGTGACGCTCTGCAAAGAGAACCTATTGTATATTACAAAATAAAATCATGCTCAACAGTGATATTGATTTTGCGTATTTTGGAGAGCGGAAGATAGATTAACATGAATTTCCGTTCATGAAAACTGTACGAATATCCGCTATCGCAGACGACTACGAAATACGCGTGGGCAACAAAAATAGCTCCGTAAATGGAGGAATCACGATACGTGTTATTTGCTTGGCAGACAGGTTGCAAAAACAATTTTGAAGGGAAGAGCTATACGATTCATTTATTTCTCGTTATCGAATATTCAGCTTTACTTGAATTCCGATATGTGCCGGTACAATGATACTCAAATATCGATTGCGAGAAAGGTAAATACGCGTTGTTCTAAATACGATATATGTTTCAAAAATCCTATTACGAAAACGATGAAGCACTACTCGATACTTTGTATAGTACAAGCCATTCATCGTCATCGATTGCTGTCGGCAAAACGGAGCGCTAAAAAATGCCGCGACCGACGTGCGAATTGAATGCGAATTCCCATCAGACGTCTCGCGGAATATAACCTATTGTGGCGGACCAGACACAAAAAGACACGTCCTTCAAAAGCGGGGTGTACACATGCCTTTTTCGGGTTTTCCCGACGCAAGGCGTACACCCCGCAATAAAACAATAAAAACGTTGGGACACAGCTTCGGACCATAGGTCCCGGACCACCCCGGTCGGAAAATCTTCGGGAAAGGCCTTCGCCCTTCCCGAGGACTTTCCCTTACCAATTTCAAGGACTTTCCCTACCAATAAATACGAGGACCTCTCGACCGAGAGAAGTCAGTTAGCAAGTTTTCCTCCGACTCTCAACGTGTCCATATTTCTGTATCATCCGTCACTCGTTTACCTTTACCTTCTACACACTGTATCTCATCGCCTTTGTTACAAGTTATATTAAAGTTCTCGTTATTTAAAAACCAAAAAAACTCTCGGATTATTTTATACAAACCGTCGCAGTAACCCCTGCGACAAACTGGTGACCCCGACGTGATCCGAGAGTACCGCGAGTGCGTGATAACCGAGAACTTAGTAACTCTTAGTGACATTCCGTTCGGCGACATACGAACTTCGCGATCCGAGTGGTGTTATACAAACTGTGTGAACCTTTTTTTAATACATACGAAATGACGGACGCCAGCCCCATCCAAACTACTGCCTCCGGTGTAGAGGTAAATCAAATTAATATACGCGTACCTAGCTTCACACCCGAGGTGCCAGCTATGTGGTTTGCACAACTGGAAGGACAGTTTCTCATAGCGGGAATAAAAAGTGAGAATAAGAAGTTCTGGTACGCAGCCTCGAACTTGGAAACCAAGTATGCAACAGAGGTACAGGATCTAATTATCAACCCTCCAGCTGAAAATCCCTTCAAAATTTTGAAAGAGACGCTCATATCGCGCCTCTCGCAGTCGAACGAATCGCGTCTTCAGCGACTCCTGGAGCAAGAAGAAATGGGAGACCGGAAACCTTCACAGTTTTTGCGGTACCTAAGGGGACTGGAAAATTCAGTGCCGGACAATATAGTTCGAACTATATGGCTCAACCGGTTGCCGACGCATGTACGAGCAATCCTCGCTACGCACACGGATACGACGTTGGAGAAACTCGGCCTACTCGCCGACCAAATAGTGGAACTCGCACCGAGAGCACACGTAGCCAGCATCGACAGGACACCCGCCCCGGACAACAATTTGGCGCAGCAAGTAGAAGCTTTAACGCGTCAAGTAGCCACGCTGACAGCAGGATTAACCGAAAGAGAAGCCCGACCACGCAGTAAAAACTTCACGCGAGGCAGATCACGGCAACGTAGCCATAGTCGTGGTAAGCAAGGTATGTGTTGGTACCACGCACGCTTCGCTGATAAAGCTGTAAAATGCATTTCTCCGTGCACCGCGAATCCGGGAAACTCAAATCCTCGTCAATAATCGCGGCAACATATGACGAGTTCCCTACAAGCCGCCTTTTTATCACTGAAAAAGCGTCAAGAATTCAATACCTCATTGATACTGGCGCGGACGTGAGCGTTTACCCTCGGACGTACCTATCGACGAACCCGCCGCGCTCAAATTACGAAATGTTTGCGGCAAACGGCACAAGGATCCCCACATATGGGACAATTACACTGAGAGTCGACTTCGATCTACGTCGCGAGTTAATATGGCGATTTATTGTAGCGGATATCGCTAAACCAATCATCGGCGCGGATTTCCTAGGTCATTTTGGGTTACTCGTCGACATCAAAAACAGATGTTTAGTCGATGGCACAACATCGCGAACTACGCAAGGCTCAATAGTACGGGACAAATTTGTCACAATCAAGACAATTCACGGCGATACGCAATATCACGCCTTACTTTCACGATACAGCGAAATTACACATCCCGCGGGCACGCCTAGCGCTGCAAAACACAGTATCGAGCACCATATTGAAACGACCCCCGGAACGCCTATCTCTTACAAAGTCCGACGACTCGCACCGGACCGCTATAAAGCAGCAAAAGCGGAATTTGACCTGCTGCTCAAGCAAGGGATTATTCGACCTTCTAAGAGCCCATGGCCATCACCGTTGCACATGGTCACGAAAAAGAACGGAGAATGGCGCCCTTGCGTCGACTACCGCGGGTTGAATAAACGAACAATTCCGAATAGATATCCCATACGACGCATCGAAGATTTCTCACAAAATCTACACGGGAAAACAATCTTTTCAACCATCGACCTCGTGCGCGCTTACCACCAGATACCGATAGCTGCGGAGGATATTCCAAAAACCGCCGTAATTACACCTTTTGGTTTATTTGAATATTTATACGGACCCTTCGGCCTTTGCGGGATAGCTCAAACTTTTCAGAGATTCATAGACGAAGTTACGCGAGGTTTGGATTTCGTCTTCGCCTATCTCGACGATTTTTTAATAGCTTCCGCAAACCCGAGCGAACATCTGCAACACCTCGAGATTATTTTCAAAAGATTTAAGGAATATGGCATTGTCATAAACCCAAGCAAATGCGTATTCGGAGCCTCTCAGGTCAAATTTCTCGGCTACCAGGTAGACGAGAAGGGCACTCGCCCACAGGAACATAAGGTTGACGCCGTAAAAAACTTCCCTCAGCCGACAACCGTAAAACAATTACGCCGTTTCCTTGGGATGGTTAACTTCTACCGTCGATTCCTGCCAGCAGCTGCGACACGACAAAAGCCCCTTAACGGCCTACTGACAGGCCCAAAAATGACAGGCAACAAACCTATCAATTGGACCGAAGAGGCCAAACAAGCTTTCGTCGCAATAAAAGAAGGCCTAGCCAACGCCACGCTGTTGGTACATCCAGCAATAAATGCTCCATTATCAATAACTGTGGACGCTTCTGACCACGCGATAGGAGCCGTTTTGCAACAAAGGACAAACAACGATTGGCAACCCCTTGGATTTTTCTCTCGCCCCCTGACAAAAACACAAGTTAAGTATAGCGCATACGATCGCGAGCTTCTCGCTATTTACGAAGCCATAAAGTACTTCATTTACGCTGTAGAAGGCAGAAACTTCACCATATTCACAGATCACAAACCGCTTACTTATGTTTTTAACCAAAAGAAAGAAAAATCCCCAAGGCAGTTTCGTTACTTTGATTACATTTCACAATCCACATCGGACATAAAACATATTTCGGGCATAAATAATGTAGTCGCAGACGCTCTATCGAGAATCGAAGAAATCGAAGAGATCAATTATTCAGCTCTCGCCGCAGCACAAACCGATGACGAAGAACTACAACATTTATTGCAATCCGATACAAACCTACAACTAAAATCTATTTTCTTTGAACCGTGTAAAGCCAACATCTACTGCGATATTTCTACACAGAGAGCCCGTCCTTATATTGTACCGTCATTTCGCAAGAAGGTTTTCCAACGGATCCATGGATTAGCCCACCCAGGTACACAGGCCACCATAAAACTTATCTCAGAAAGGTTTGTGTGGCCATCCATGCGGAAAGATTGCACACAATGGGTTCGAACATGCATACCATGTCAAAAAGCAAAAATAACTAAACACGTGTCTTCACCTATAGGCAAATTCGAAACACCGAGCGCTAGATTCCAGCACATTCATATGGACATAGTTGGCCCGATGTCATCCTCAGAAGGTTTCAAGTACTGCGTAACGTGCGTGGATCGATTCACGTGATGGCCCGAAGCCTGGCCAGTGGAAGAAATCACCGCAGAAGCAGTCGCAAAAGTTTTTATGAACTGGATTAGCCGCTTCGGAGTCCCCGCGAGAATAACAACCGACCAAGGAAGACAGTTCACTTCACAGTTATTCAAAGAATTAACCCGTTTGATTGGCGCCTCACACCTTATGACAACCGCATACCACCCGCAAGCCAACGGAATGGTTGAACGATTCCATAGGCAACTCAAAGCAGGAATCATGTGTCATGAAGACAACAAATGGACCCAACGACTTCCTATTGTTTTATTAGGCATTAGATCAGCACCCAAAGAAGATCTACAGGCAAGCTCAACAGAGCTAGTATATGGAGAAAGTGTCCGTTTACCGGGAGAATTTTTCGAAAACTATAAAGTACAGGATACCAATGATTTCATAAAACAACTACGCCAGCATATCAAGGAAATAAAACCTACAGCTCCGGTTAAACACGGAGAGAAAAAACCTTTTATTTTTAAAGATCTAGCAACGTCGCAACAAGTCTTCGTTCGCCATGACGCGGTAAGAAAACCCTTACAGCCACCATACGATGGACCATATACAGTAATCGACCGCGCAACAAAATACTTTACCCTTGATATCGCCGGAAAACATACAAAAATCTCCATCGACCGCCTTAAACCAGCATATTTATTAAAAGATGCCGCAAACAATAATACACAACACAACAAGACTAACCTGCAACCAGAAGTACAAGTACAAGGCACTTCAAACGTACCAACGACAACACGTTCCGGTAGAAGAGTAAAATTTCCAGACTTCTTCGGAATGCCGTTAGCTCACGAACATACTTATTAATATACTCCGATATATCTTGCGTACGCATATTATAAACCATGAAAAGTGCTGTCCACTACTAATACCATTATCAATGTTATAAGCGACATATTCACCCCGTAAAATGTATATATTTTAGATTACCATGTTGATCTCCCATAGGTATAATATTTTTTTTTTTCAACCAATTTTGTACCTTAGCGTTAATCACTGGAAGGGGGGTGAATGTGGCGGACCAGACACAAAAAGACACGTCCTTCAAAAGCGGGGTGTACACATGCCTTTTTCGGGTTTTCCCGACGCAAGGCGTACACCCCGCAATAAAACAATAAAAACGTTAGGACACAGCTTCGGACCATAGGTCCCGGACCACCCCGGTCGGAAAATCTTCGGGAAAGGCCTTCGCCCTTCCCGAGGACTTTCCCTTACCAATTTCAAGGACTTTCCCTACCAATAAATACGAGGACCTCTCGACCGAGAGAAGTCAGTTAGCAAGTTTTCCTCCGACTCTCAACGTGTCCATATTTCTGTATCATCCGTCACTCGTTTACCTTTACCTTCTACACACTGTATCTCATCGCCTTTGTTACAAGTTATATTAAAGTTCTCGTTATTTAAAAACCAAAAAACTCTCGGATTATTTTATACAAACCGTCGCAGTAACCCCTGCGACAAACTATTAACAAACATTGCTAACAAGATTACTTGATTATGAAAACATTATAAAGAAAGAATATTTTTATTCTGGAAATTAATATGTATCAAAAATACTTCTTAAATAAAAAATGTAACAAAATGTTTCTCTCTCTCTCTCTCTCTCTCTCTCTCTCTCTCTTTCTCTTTTCTTTCTTCCCCTACCTACACCATAGAATACACTAACAAAGTTTGAACATTAAAACCTGGGACACCCTGTAGTCCTACTTCTATACTCTAAGATAAAAATCGCGTATATAAAGAACCAATAAAGCAGTTCTAGATTCAGTGTCAACCCAGTTGTATCTACATTATTCCGTACCTCTAGACCTCCGTCAGTATCGCCGTCGTCCTACGTATTATTTTATACTTGTATTCTCTGCCAAAGATACTTTATGTCTATTTGGGAATCTGTCCCGTGACATAAAATTGGCGATCCTGCCAGGATCTAGCTCATTCAAGAGTGAAGAAACTACCTTCGTGTAATCTGCGGACACATCAACGTAGGGACTGCGTGTGCCGTATTCACCCTGGACAGCCGGATCGAATCTGTTGGTAAGAGTTTCAAATCATATAGAAACCCTATACCTGCATATTTAACTGACGAAGACACTGACGAAATGAGTCACCCACGAACAAGCTCGCCTACACCAATGTCTACTGCGGCAGCGTTGGAAGCAATCTTGAATCGTATGGATCAGATCCAAGACTCGCAACAGACACTGAAAAATTCTATAGACCAAAATAATGCACGTCTTACGAAAAACGAAGCAGATCAACTCAGGCAAAACCAAGAATTTGCCAACAATTTTAAGAAACTGGGACTACATGTCGTCACTGAGGACGAGGACGACACCCCGGACTCCGCGAGACGAGGTGCCAATGGAAACGAAAGCGTTCCCACACTTCCACGTCCAAGACTCAATCTTGAAGCAAATATACCTAATGGAAGACCAGAAAGGCTTTCTTCAGCGTTCGACATTAGACAGATAAAAATAGCACGAAGTATGTGCAATGAACCAAATTTGCTCCTAAGAATAATTCTCGCTGAAAAAATAACCGAAAATGCCAAACGGAGCATCCGATACCACCGAATAGAAAACTACGAACAATTATATGAAACTCTAAGATCTGAAGTATCTACGCCAGTTTCAACAAGTGGATGCCGTACAAAATTACAAAGTGCTTGTCAAACCCCAGGAGAATCGGTCACATCATACATTTTACGTTTCAGACAAAACCTAAGCGAATTACAATACGCTGTACAAAACAAGCATGCGAATGCTACAGCAAGAAGAGTCGCTTTAGCAGAAGAGGAAGAAGAAGCAATTAGAACATACACCATGAATTTACACAGAGAAATATGCCCATTAGTCATTTCAGCCAAACCTAAAACACTGAATGAAGCCCAGACAATGGCCACAGATTTAGAAATATGGAACAAAGATCGTTTCAATAGAAAACCCATAAATACGCAATCTAACACGCCTAGACCAAACATGCAACGTATCACGCCTAAACTCTAACACCCACTATCAAGAAAGAGATACCTCTTACGATAAGCCGAGAACAATAACGTGTGATTTCTGCAAGAAACCTGGACATACTAAAGATAAATGTTTCCAGTATCAAAATTTTCAAATACGTCAGAACGGAAAACTCCAACCTCGGGTCAACCACGTAGAGATAACCGAAAAAACAAGAACTGAGTCACAACCAACAACCCGAAGAGATAACGACTCCCGACCAACAACTATATCTGGAAAACGATCAAGAGCCACAAGAATTCACTATACACCCGGACAGCTCAAACACATACTACTACGATCAAAACACAGAAGAGGAGAATATACGAGATTTCTATTATACTCCGGCCCAGGAATTAATTTAATTAAAGAACAGAACATTAACCAAAATCTTTTTAAACCCACTAACAAAACAATCCAATTAGGCAATAACTTTCACACAATTAACCATTTCGCAAAACTCAAACTCTTTGACAAGGAACACATATATTCTACATAACTTTCCCTTAATAGAAGACGGAATAATAGGATTACCATTCTTAGAAAAATATCAATTTCAAATCTCTAACGATACTTTAAAAATCGACAATTTCCAGGAAAAACTCTACACAACAAATGAAGACATTGAAATACCACCCAGGAGCCATGTCACTCACATCAAGAATATTGACAATCTGCCTTATCGCATTCTATTCATCGATACTGGTGAGCACTCTTTAACTACAGCCGATTCAATTTCTTTTGAAAAATCAAACTTAAATAGAACCATTGATCTTATCAACAAATTGCGTTTGAACCGCATCGATCCCATGTATTGCGAAACAATTGAAAAAATAGTAGCAAGCTATAACGACATTTTCTCCTTGGAAAATGAACCATTACCTCGTACATCACTTACAGACCACGAAATTTTCCTCAAAAATCCTAAACCTATAAACATCAAATCCTACAAACCACCTAAATGCCACAAAACCGAAGTAGAAAGACAAATATCAGAAATGTTACAAAAAGGAATAATAGAACCATCAGACTCTAGCTTCAATTCACCAATATGAGTAGTACCGAAAAAATCAGATGCCTCAGGAAAGAAAAAATGGCGAATAGTTATTGACTTTAGGAAACTTGATGATGATCATCATCAACTGAGCAAGACGCTTACCCATTACCCAACGCAGACGAAATCATTCAACACTTAGGAAACGCGAAATTCTTTACTGTATTAGATCTATCAGCCGGATTTCACCAAATCCCTATGAACCCTCAAAGTAAGAAATATACAGCTTTCTCGACAAACGACGGACAATTTCAATATAACAGAATGCCCTTCGGACTAAAGAATCCCCTGCTACATTCCAACGGATGATGGATACAGCATTGCGTGGATTAATATCAAAACATTGCTTTGTCTATATGGACGACATAATAATTTTCGGAAATACAATAGAAGAACACAACAAAAACTTAGCCATCGTATTTTAAAGCTCAGAGACACCGGATTAAAATTACAAATCGACAAATGCGAATTTCTCAAACCAGAGTTAGAATATTTAGAACATATTGTAACAGCAGATGGAGTAAAACCTAACCCTCAAAAGATCCAAGCCGTAAAAAACTTCCCTATACCCAAAACCCCAACTCAAATAAAAGCATTCATAGGACTAACAGGATATTACCGTAAATTCATTAAGAACTTTGCAAAAATCTCTAAACCGCTTACTACACTCGCTAAGAAAGACAAACCGTACATATCGACTGAAATACAACAGACAGCTTTCGACACACTCAAAGACAAGCTATGTTACGCACCCATTCTAAAATACCCTGACTTCAACAAAACCTTCACCTTAACTATAGACAGGAGCAATGAAGGAATAGGAGCCGTATTATCCCAAGATAACCTACCTTGTAATTTCATTTCGAGAACTCTTAACTCTGCTGAACAAACTTACACCACCACCGAAAAGATATTACTAGCAATAGTATGGTCAATTAAACGTTTACGACAATATTTACTCGGATGAAAATTTATAATTAAAATTGATCATCAAGCATTAGTATGGTTGAAAAATGTTAAAGATCCTTCTTCACGTCTTGTAAGATGGTGACTAAGACTTGAGGAATACGACTTCGAAATCGAATATAAGAAAGGAAAAGAAAATGTTGTCGCCGACGCTCTCTCAAGATATCCGATTTACCCCCTCAAAATTCGAGATCAACGATCGACCAATTTAAACATAAAAATTAGAATCTCGTAAGATTCACCGGAATTAACCGAAAATCTATTACCCGACATAAACGAAACCAGTCCAGACTCTACAGACAATACACCCTCTAATGAATCAGAACACCCCCTTTGATTTATAAATTATACGCCCCACATAACTAAGTAACTACAACGAGGTTAATCGATTAATTGAATTACACAACATAGCCTCATCTAAGAACACTTTACAGTTTGCACTTGCATACGGATTTACAAACTACGAAATTGTTTCCATGCAGCTTATGCTCAGATTCCTCTGAAATCATTTAAACAAAAAAGTTACTTTAGCCAACAAACTCACTAGGATACGCCTTCCAATCCCAACGACAAGATTGTCATGGATAGTTATAGGCCTTTTACCTCTTCAAAACCAAAGAGCCGAAACTATAATTGATGAACTTATAAATCATTACATATACATATTCTCTTCTCCAAAACATATTGTTACGGCGACTTGTCCAAATCAAGTCGCTGTAATGTGAAACTGCCCTGTTGTGAGCAACTCCTTAAAGAAAAATAGAAGAGAGGGGTTGCCACGGAGGTGTGTTATCAACAGACAATCGAAGAGTCGGGATCGGACCGTCGAGCGATCAACACCATCTAATTCAAAGATCTCTAACATAATTGAATTTAGTTGTATTATAGTTTATGTACTCTATTGTAAATAAAATGCCGCGACGCGAGAGAAGTGCAGTAATTCGTAACAATATTCTTACCGACCAAGGACAAAATTTCGTTCGCAAATTAATAGTACGATTTGAAAAAATATTCAAAATACAACACATAAAAACTACAAGTTTTCACCCCCAAAGCAACGGTAGCCTTGAAAGAACTCCTAACACAAGACATTACTGGTTCACGGAAATCGACTAAAACCTTATCATTTACTCTCAAATAATTAAAGAAAACTTAGAAACTACGCTAATTTAAGAGAACACAGCCCACTCAGCAATCCAACTTTATGAATTGTAAAACAACAGAATGTCCACTCTCTCTCTCTCTCTCTCTCTCTCTCTCTCTCTCTCTTTCAGTATTTAGAATCCAAGATTTAACTTTTATACCCATGTCAACCCCTATACACTTATATACTTATTCCAGAACAATCAATCGATATCAATATATTATGTAAAGAAAACATGCACATAAAATTAGACAAACCAGCAAAAATTAGTAGCAATAACGATTGCACATTACTTTATGCAAATAATGTAATGAAAATTGGAGGTACAACAAATGAAATCAATATTACTTCTGAGAATTTCACTATCTCGCATACTGCACGCTTAGACTTTGACAAATTAAATAACATACCCATAGCTCCAAAGGTAACTCCAAATTTCAACCAAAACCTCGCGAACTTAGATAGTATGGAAGCATCTCTCACAGAAATTCAAGCCAATAGAAGAATTAAGACAACACAAGAAATCATTGTATCAATTCTAACTTATGTAGGATATGGTTCCATATGTCTAATATTGCTGTACATACTCCATAAAATGGGACTATTTACCCTTCTTTCAAAACTAACACCAACAAACATTTGTATCAAAATATTTTGCCAAGAAAATAATGTACAAATCAACGAATCAAACACATATGATACCGTAAGATATACCCCTAAACTAAGAAGGACCGAAAGTACACCACCCTTCCAACCACCAAAAGAAAGTTCTACAGAATTAGCCCTTGACTTCCGGGAGCAAGTCATCTCTAACAATGGGGGTGTGAAGCCAGACTCCCTTATCTTGCTTGGTGTGTCACCATGGTGTTGGATTACACTAGTATAAGGACCTATAATATAATATTACATAATTTTTTTAAATATATATAACATTCCTTTCGCGATGAAAAATAAATAAAATGAATAAAATGGATAAAATAATTATACTGTTTACTGCTAATGTTATAAAAATATAAAAGTTGTTTGATTTTATTATCCTATAATAACAAAGAAGGAATAATATAGAAGGCACTTTCACATAGTATAATTTAACATTTTTATAAGCAAAGGAAAAGGCGTATATAAGGATTCGTGCGTGAAAATCTAAACCGAAATATAATAAAACCGGTGTCGGGTAAATCTTTACGCCTGAATGACCGGTGAGACACGTATAGGCCGTTAAACAGCTACCAGTAAAGTGTTAAGTACTATTCGGAGCTGAAAAGAATGGCCTTTATCAATAAACTAAACACCGCGAGAAGGAAGGAGAATCGATCGTCCGCTCCACACAATCACGTCTTCTGTCTAGTACGAAAATTAGCTAATAACCACTCAGAATCTGAAAAGTGAAAGGGATTCGGTGGAGCAAGCGCTCATAATGCAGCCGCAAAGATTTTGTTTTAACACGTTCGTCGCCCAGCGCAGCTCGGTTGAGTTTCTCGCGAGCCCAAATCCGACTAATGGAGCACTGAAACATAAACAGAGAGATACATTTTTTAAATAAATAATTTTAAATAAATTTAACCTTGACATAACCTGAACGTCAAGAAGCGAAAGAAAATATAGAAAAAACTACGATCTATTGTTCGAATTTTCCAAAATCACCTCAAATGTGTTTAGAATGTTTCAACGCACACCATACGACATAGTATAATGTAATGTGTTATACTAAATATAAAGTAGTAAAAAGTATAGTATAATATGTATATGGTATAATATTTTTAGTATTTTTAAGTTGTATATCCTATATTTATATTTCAGTGCTTATTCCATTTTATTCCTTTTAAAATCCAACTGAAAGTCCTATAAATTGAATAAGAAGAGCGTCACCCATATTTGGGTCACGGGGCCGCCGGCCAGGAGATTCGCTTTGTATATACGTTTCAACAAATGTTTACGTTAGAAATTCTCCCTAGTAGTCTATGTTACGAACTTGCTGGGAATAGCCTTGCGCTATTCCTCCGTTTAGGTTCGACGGAATTGGTCAAGCGTATGATGTGGCACGCGACGCGATTCCTTTGACTCGAATTCTCGAAATGACAATTTATAATGCAATGACATAACTTTTTAATTTTACTTATTGTGTAATTTATTATATTTCATTATTGCTGTAACTATATAAGAAAAATACATTGTTACATAAATGATAACTATTTGGTATTTCTAATATACTAAAGTAATCTATTCATCACAAGTGTTATAATGATTATGTATACATTAAAAAGCTGCATTGATATTATACATAATCATGCATATACTAATTACATAAGTGAAATATTGTAATCTATAATAAATTGTTTTGTTACGTATCATTTTTGGAATTATGTAGTATCGTGACCTGCGGTGATTGTTTTCCTATACGTACTAATAGCAACATTACTTGCTAGAATACATATACAGGGTGTTCTACAATTATTTTAACAGCCAAAAATAGGAGCGTTCGCTCCCATATGGATGGCGATCTCCCATCTGATCTTTTTCGGAGGAGTACCATCAGACCCTTGAGAGTCTGTTGGCCGCCAATTTTCCATCACTGGCATAAGCCCAGACAGTATCGCCCAGTCATATACATTAACTGTTAACATAATTATGGGACATCCTATACAGGATCGCATATTAATGTGACGCTCGCGACAGTAGTAAGTTTCAATTTTTGCGTACCCATGAGTGTGATACTAGGATTCTGCGAACACTAGTAACACGTTGTAATTGTTACGAGCCGAAGGCTAGACAGCTTTACGTGGTCGAAGGTTTGATGCGATTTTGGAGTTTTGGAGTTTTGGTAAAGGAATAGCGTGAACTAGCCGATGTCTCTTTCAATAAGGAGCGTCAATAAGCAATAAGGAGGTAGGTAAGAGTAGGGATTTAGAGTTTGGTTACCTCGTAACTTTTACAAAGAAGAAATGAAGATACACCTCGAGTGGTAAAGGTGTATCTCTGTTGTGTTTGTACCAACTACTACGGCATGTATACGAAATTTCAAGAATCCTATTACAGAAACGACGATACACTCCTCGATACCGTTGACTTTTTGTCATACGGTCCATTAGTCGTCATCGTTTTTTAGCGGTAAAACGAAGCGCTGTAAAATGCCACGATCGACGTGCGAATCGAATTTGAATACCGGAAGAATGTCCCGTCTTCGACCACCGCCTACTATCTGATGATACCCGACTGCATCTTGAAATATAATCCGTTGACGAACATTGTCAGAAAAACTACTTAATTATAAAAATATTATATTGCGAAAACTAATATGAATCGAAACATACTTTCAACCGATGTGTTGCGAATACAACTGAATCGATAATACAGCCGCGCCACTAAGATCTCTAATGAAGTAAACATTATCCCGACCGCTAAGATTCTGCTTCGCGAGCAAAACTGTATTGATAACTGCTACCATACCTTGCAGTTAATTGCCAAAAAACCCGCTAAAATAACAATTTCCGATCTTTAGCGGCGGCCAGCGATTCTAGGCAGACGACGAACCGCCTTTTCGTAACAGATCGCGATACAAAAACCAATTTCATGGGGGACACCGGATCCGATTTGTGCGTATACCCGCGCTCGCGCATGGGTGGCCCGCCTAACGGTTCGAGAATATTAATGTACGGATACGTTTCCCTGCACTGGAATTTCGGCCTGCGATGGAAATTTGATGATTCGTTATCGCGGACGTCACGACGCCTCCGGCCATGAAGAAAGGTAATGAGTGGCGTCCGTGCGGCGATTATCGTGCGTTAAACGCGAGGACAATCCCGGATAGGTACCCTATGCCACGTATCGAGGACATCGCATGGTGTCTATCCGGTAAGACAATTTCCTCACCATAGACTTGGTGCGTGCGTACAATCAGATAACAGTGAATCCGGGCGATATACCTTATTGAATTATATTTAGTTATGGAAATAAATTTAATAATTTTAACTAGTTTTTCAGTAGTTAATTAAGGAAGGTATAAAATATATTCTCATTTATGAGATGTCTGCGTTAACTGACACGATTCAACTTGGTAAAAACAATAACGATTAGAAAAGACAAAATACAAAACCATATGTCTTCTTGATTAAATCATATCAGGTGGTAAATAAAAAACTATTCGTTTCATTGATTTTTGCATTCAACCTATTTGTTGAAATTTAACAAAGCTCTTTCGGACTTCGCAACGCGGCGCAAACGTTCCAGCGGTTCATGGACGAAGCACTGCGCGGAATCGAGTGGTGCTATGTATACATAGATATGGCCAATTTTTAAAGCTGTAGAGCCTATTTTCCTCGCAGCGATAGTCAACATTCCAAGTCTCGGGATTTCGAAGCTTACGTCATTCTCTCTCTCTCTCTCTCTCTCTCTCTCTCTCTCTCCCCCCCTCTCTCTCTCTCTCTCTCTCTCTCTCTCTCTCTCTCTCTGTAGGAAAATAGTAGGAACAAAAAATCATTTGAACTAATAAAGAAGAAATATTCCATTATCTGTCAATTTATTCACCTATATTCAAAATGCGCGAACTTCACTCAAGCAACAATGATATTTTATTTTATTTTTTCGCGACGATGATGATATCCAGCAATTAAGTCTGCAAGGTACGTTACATATTTCATAGATTCGTTCGGCGATACTTGGGACAGCCAAAATCTAAATCAACGCTGCGTATTCCCATTCCGTCTAAAATGTCCTTTTGTATGCAACGACCGGGGCTGTGTAGTCGCGAACAATACTCCGAATAATTTCACTGATATCTTCTTGCTGATAATTTTCGCCTCCGAAATTTTTGAATGATATCCCATGCCCGAAATTCATGACGTACTATACAGTCTTCCTGTAATTCGTCGATAAATGATCGAATCACATGTCCAATTTAAATTCTACTAGCTCGTAAACTTCATTACAAACATGTGTAATGATCACGTCTTTACAACAGAATTTGTTATTAACAAAGAAACCATTCATATCCAATATACTGTAACGTACGGAGAATCTTCCCACGAATTTTTAATATTTCTTTCTGAAGGCATATATATACGCCAGGTGGCGCCAGCCAGCCGGGGGTACATTTGTATATCGCGAGTCAAGTACCTCCAAGGGGTACGACGACGAACGTTTCTGGAATCGGATCACATAGGAACACCCCCACTACCATTTTTCCAGAGAAAATCTGGCTATATAAAGGGCCCAAACGCGACCAGAAATCGGGCTAGTTTCGAGTCATTCGTCGACGTGGAAACTCTAGTGAGATCGAGTCTTAATTCTCTTTCGAACAATCTAGTAGGTAATTAGATATGAAATCAGAAGCCCCTGCCGTCTCAGTGCGAAAAGCTGAGAGCGCGATAGCGTCCGCGAACACATACATACATTTGTAAAAACCCAAAACGCGTAATAAATTAGCTTTTACCAGTTTTCTTTGGTTACAAGTTCGATTATTTTCATTTCCTATTTCGAAGCAGTAGTTGGTATAACCCACAAAGAAATATCTTTACTGTTCGAGGTATATCTTTATTTCTCTTTCGTACAAAGTTACGAGGCAGTCTAATACCAATTTCCCCAACCTGCCTGGCCCTCGGTTCGTAACAATACAATCAATTTGAACCATCTTAATAATAATAAAATACTTATTTAGGTGTTTAAAAACATCTTTTAGTACTGTCACCAATAATTAATGATACACCCTTTCCGCTGCACTGTAGCGATTTAATTTATTCCAAGTTTTACAAGTCCTATTTATTAACGCGCACACACATAAGTCTTCGACACATCGCTATGGAGTAAAAACTGTTAAAAAAGATCCTGCGTATCCGTCCAATCCTCTGAAGAAAGATGTCTCGCTTTCTCTCATTAAAAACAATATCATCACGCGCAATGATAAGAACGTTGCCAACGGCTTCGCAGTATAACGCTCATAAGACATTGATTTTGCCAGCCAACGAAACCCGTTGCAACAGATGAATCCGCTAAAGAAAGATGCGATACGTTTCCTTCTCCCTCTTCCTCTCTCTCTCTCTCTCTCTCTCTCTCTCTCTCTCCCTCTCTCTCTCTCGCTCTCTAAAAATCATGTTGCATGAACTTCCAAAATATTATATTTTAATAAATGTCGAAAGCACGCCGATAAGGTTATGTCAAGGTTATTATTTCTTCCAGTAATGTTTCGGCTGCAAAGCCGCAAATATCGAGCGCAACGACTTCCCCCACCTCTTGTTCAGAAACACTACCGAATGAACGAAACTTCCCCCCTTGCCCCGCATGTAAATTTCCCCTCGCCAATGAGTTAGAACCTGTTCACATACTCTACGTTGATCTTACGAGCGGGTTCCACCATCCAGATAGTGCAAAAACCGCTTTTTCGACACCATACGATCACTAAAAAATTAATGAAAATTAATGAATTCGATATTATCCGAGCTACGGGGTACGGAACTCTTTGTCTATCTAGATGATATTGTCATCTATTTCCGCAGCCTTCCCGATCATGCGGTAAAATTCCGTAAACTTGCCGAGGATCTAAGAGTCACAAATTTAAAATTACAACCAACGAAATGTGAGTTCCTTCACCGCAAGGTTGCGTACCGAGGTCATATAATAGGTGAGGACGGAGTAAAGCTCTGTTCCTACAAGATATGTGCCGTAAATGTTCGGGAATTTTTAGGATTCGCAGGCTATTGTCGTAGCTTCGTTAATAATTTCTCACAAATTTCGAAACCACTTACAATTCTCTTGAAAAAAAAAATAAATTCAATTGGGGCCCACAACAAGAGAGATCTAGCATTTAACACACTTAGAGAAATTTTAACTACACAACCGCTTCTACAATATCCGGATTTCAATAAAGAATTCAATGTTACTATAGACGCGTCGTGTTTCGCAATGGGCGAAGTTTTGAGTCAGGACGAGACGGGAAAAGATAAATCTATCTATCCATCCAGACTCTTGCAAGGGGCCGAATTGAATTACTCAACCATAGGAAAAGTGTGTCTAGCCATCATATAGTATAGCCATCAAGTTCAAGCCCATTAGAGATCACCAACATCTTGTTTGGGTAAATTCCATTAAGGATCTATTACATTGATGGTTCAAACTCGCGGAATATGAGTATTCAATGATTTATAAAACAGAGGAAAATAATTCGAATGCTGACACGCTTAGCAGGAATCTCGTACCTCTGCATCCTCTCTCCGCTGATTTCCACGACTCAGCCATGTTTGAGCCGATACGTAAAGATCCCAACAGCCATCTTGACGCGCAATCAAACCACATCCATCGACCAATGAAAGAGGCGTAATCCTTTTCATCGTAAGACCCGCCATCTTCTACCTCTTCGCCAGTACTATTTCCGACTCCACCTATCCAGTACCATTCCTTACCGGATGTAGGACCACCCATAATAATGGAGGCTACCCTCCCTTCAGAGTCTATCTCTTCGGACGAACAATTAAATTCGGCCCCTAGAACAGGTCACCCGCGGCACACATAAAGACATTTATTCAAACTACAGTGACTTGCATTAATATTCGGACACCATATTATTAGAAAAATTATTGCTCCTTTTTAGTGTTTATGATAGTATTATTGAATCAATTGTGTTCTCATATAATAAAGCACTTCTTAAAGTAAGTAGAAACATAAATTTTGTTTATTTATTGCGCATGTTCTTTTGTATAATAAGCGATAAACAAGATTGTGACAAAATTTAACGTCGCAAAAATATTCGGACACAACGTCTTAGATGCCAGAGTAAAATACTGTACTACGTTGACGACGCCGCTAACACACATTGTTTATAAACAAATTTTATAAACAAATAAAAATTCGTTGCGAGAACTCGGTACCACAGAAATTATTGGTGATATCAGACGCCTTACTTGTGAAAATGGGACGAGAAGGAAGAAATACGTCTTTTGAAATCCGAAATTACAAAGAAAAGGGAAAATCATACAGAGATATAGCCAAACTATTAAATATAAGCAAGAATAGTGTGGCAGATATTACAGGTCGGTACATTTGTAAAGATTGAATTGATTTAATCCCTCAAAAAGGTCGTCCAAAATTATTAAACTCTCGCGACCAACGCAAGATAATAAGAAAAATAAAGAAAAATTCTGGACAAAGTGCTACAAAATTAACAAAGGAGTTGTTTGTAGAATCTGGGAAGAAGGTACACCCGGACACAGTGCGACGGGTATTAAAAACTTATGATTACAACGAAAAAGTTCCTCGTAGAAAGCTACACGTAAATGAAGCAAATCGCAAGAAAAAATTGAGCTTTGCAAAAGAATATGTGTACAAAGACAACTGGCGGTGGAATGATGTAATATTTACGGAAGAAAGCAAATTTAATCTTTACGGATCCGACAGTCAAAAAATGGTGTAGCGTAAAATAAATACAGAATTAAACATTTCAAATACAAGACCGACAGTGAAACACGGTGATAGAAGTGTGTAATATAGTGTGGGGTTATATCTCGTCTGTAGGTGTAGATGAACTAGTTTTTATCGATGGTATTATGGACAAAATGAAGTATTTCGACATTTAAAAAAAAAATTTAATTGCAAATGCTCTAAGTATGGGTATACGTACAATTTTAAGTTTTATCAGGACAATGATCCCAAACACAAGGCCAGAATTATACAGGAATATTTATTATACAATTGTCCAAAAGTACTGCATTCTCCTCCTCAATATATAATTGTGTGTGTGTGAATTATATTTTAATTTAAATCCGATTGAAAATTTATGAGATCAATTAGACCGCAAAATTCGTACAACACCTACAAGGACAACAACAGAGATAAAACAACGTTTGTTAGACGCGAATAGAAACGGATCTCGCCGGATTAACAAGCCCAAGCGATTACATGAAGTAATAAAACAAAACAAAACCCAACCGACAAAATATATTAATATTATGATAACACACATGATTAAAAAGATCTTCATTTTATATAAAATTAATGCAATTCATTTTAATGCATTTCATTTTTGCGACGCTAAATTTTGTCTCAATCTTGTTTATCGCTTATTATACAAAAGAACATGTGCAATAAATAAACAACATTTATGTTTCTACTTACTTTAAGAAGTGCTTTGTTACATGAGAAAACAATTGATTCAATAATACTATCGTAAACAGTAAAAAGGAGCAATAATTTTCCTGATAATATCGTATCCGAATATTAATGCAAGTAGTTTTTAACTTGCTGATGCTCACGTATTCGCCAAGCTTGAATATACCAGGACCAACGATCTCAACGAGAAGAATGTTGTTCTTCAACGTACGATTGAATCGTTCAGCTTTGAATCGGAAGCTTTCATAATGCCGAACGTGGAATAAATCTTTATTGTAGAATTCGTTCTACCATCCTTTTTAAACGTCTATGCCAAAGCTTTGCACATATCATTGGCACTTTTACTTTTGAGAGGAACCACTCAAGCATGTTTACTAAATGTATCGATTATCGTAAGAATATATCGGCGTCCTCAATTATCTCCCGTGTATGACTGAACTTAGACGATATCGGCTTGCCAGAGATCGTCGAGTCCTTGCACGATCCCTCATCTATGCGGGAAAAACTATCTCCCTGGGGCATGCAGTTCGTTCACGAAGTTCACTTTCTCGCCGCACATTATTATCACCTTGTCAGTTTGTAGCCATATGAAAGTGCTGTCATTACTATGTCCTCTCTTAGCGCTATAATATTATCTATTTTAATCATGATTTCAGATTTCCACTATGCATGAGCTTGTTCTGCATTTTTCGCCAGCTTTTCGATAGCCGTTATTTTGATTAAAATTTCAGACTTTCACTTTGCACTAGTCTGTTCCACATCTTTTATCAACTTTCCGTTAGGAGCTATTTTTCTACGAAGCTCATCGCAGCCTTTGTTTGAAACACCGTCACTGAACAATTAAATGGCTGCGACATCGTTTGCTGTAGGAATCGCAACATAACCGATCTTAGCGGACAATGCTTTCGACTCAGACTTGCTCGATTGATTAATCCAGTTTTTCTTCATTTCTATAATTGACTCGAATCGTTCTTGTTGTTGTTCAATCTGCTGTATTTTCTGATATATGTCGCCGAGTCTCAACTCTATATTTTGAAATTTCACATCACAATTTTCGTCTGTGGATATGATTTGATTGGTTTCACAGCAATTCCAACGAATACTCATTTCATCGAACTATTTTGTAAAACCAATTGACATTGCATTCGGTATTAACCTAACTAATATTCGTGTAATTTAATTTATAGTCAATCCAGCTTCGCGAACTTCTTCGATTACGGACATTACATATTTCGCTGTCGCGGCCGGTGTGTCCTCTAATGTTTTTGTACTTGCAGCCCCTTTTTCCCATTATCTGATTCCCACGTCGATGCGCATGCATAGTAATGAGAATATTTTTGTAAATTTTCTTATCAATCTCAGTATACAACTCCTCGTCGGGTATACTTCTAAATATCATTTCGTAGAGACCTATAGTTCCATTATACATAATTTTATTAACGATAATATCATCGTCGCTTTCCACGTTGAACGTAGCGTTTCCAAGTATCAGCATATTATTATGAAAATGCACTCCGTAAACTGCGTAAGTATTCGCTCGCTAAAGGTCCAAGATTTCCGAATACATGTTGATATTTGTTGTGCCGGAAGTATTGTGGCCAACGGTTCGTTCGCCTTACCGCTATCATCATTATGATTACGTCATCATTACCTTCCTTTTCTTTTTCAAACGTAGCCCTGGCGATAAAGCTACTTCGTCGTGCTTTCTCTTTTTCTTGTTCATTTTCTCTGTACTTTCTTTATAGAGAACGGTGTTTGCATATCCAGCGGTGGATCTGGGATCGGCGTATTGTCGTTCGCTTCTGAAGCGGTATTTTGAACCAATTGTTTCAATAAATCCAGGATCGTCTGTACGTTCGTCACGGTATCCATTTTCTTACATTTCAGTGCTAAATATTTTTTATGTATAGTTTCGCTGGCTATTTCTTTGACGATCGTAGTTGCTGTCTTTCATCCGACGACGGCAGCAGTGACATATTGATTGAACTCCAACAATTCTTACCAAACAAGCGTGTCGGTTATAGTACGACAATCTTGATGAATGTGTCACAGATTCGTAACGTCTTGATTGAATAGAATTAACAGATTGGCATTGTCACGAATTAAGTGCTTAGGTAATCTAGAATCAATTGAAGTGTGTATGTCTGCCCATCGCAAAATTTTCTCTCATGATATCGTGATCGTCGCAAACATCGTCGTCGAAGATGAATACCGAATCTGGTCGAGCATCTGTCGCAGAAATTGTCCACATTTTCTCTCACAGATGAGAACAGTTTGCTCAAGTATTGGTTTTTCGGCTGACGTAACGATTTCGAGTACTCATACACATTTGCCAATCGCACTCCATTCGGACTCTTCAGCAAATTAATTATTACGTTCGTTTTACCACATCCTGGTGGACTGCTTATCACGCATCATACAGTACCTGGTAGCAATGACCTCTATTTCTAAATCATCTCGTCATGGTCATTGAACGTGCGACACGTCGAAACCTGGATATTCATGGATTGCCGTACACAACGCATGCTCTCTCTCTCTCTCCCTCTCTCTTCCCCTTCCTACCCTCCCCCGCCATCCCGCCATCACGCCCACGCTCGCATACTCTTCCAACGCAAGAGTGTCACACACGTTCACGTTATCTGGAAGAAGTAGCGTGTTATCGTCAAAGTACTGCCCACTTATAGATCTGAATAATGTCGAATACGAATTGGAACCGCTCAATTTGCAAACTTATCACACGATACCGAATATCAGTTCGAATATCGAGAACAATAAATTCTATCTCCGCGAGAAAGACGAGGAGATACGCATTCCTGACGGTTCGTACAAACAGGAGGCGATCAATGCCTACTTGCTGCGCGAGACATGCGCGTTGTATTCTCCTTCCAAAAGTAGGGATAAATTACGCGATGTGGAATATCCGATGGTTTTACGAGCAAACAACAATACTATGAAAAACAATATTATAGACGCGTATAATGTGAGTTCCATCCTAGGATTTTCTACGGATCGCGTTTTATCACCGAACACGTGGCATACATCGGATACGTCTGTGAATATCATTAATGCGAATATTATTCGAATAGAGTGTAACGTAATCAATGGTTCGTGTGGTAACAGCAAACTGGTTAACACGATACACGAATTCTCGTCTAAGGCGCTGTCAGGATATAAAATATCGGAAACGCTAGCACGTGTCATTTGCTTTCCGAGCGTTACACGGTCGATAGATGATTTATCGATTCGCATCGTGAATCAATTTGGGCGTTTAATTGATTTTCAAGAGGAAGGAATGACGGCACAGATACACGTGCGATAAATCATCTTACAACTTGCCAACGTACTGACCGTTTATTGTCATCGATTGCTTTCAACAAAACGAAGCGCTAAAAAATGCCATGGTCAACGTGCAGATCGAATTCCCGGACGTCTTGCTTTCGACGACCGAGTACTACGATGATGCATAATTGCATCGTGGAATTCAATCCTTTAACGAACATTGTAAGAAAAATTATTTAATTATAAAAACATGTTCTTTTTATTGTGAAAACTAATATGTATCAAAGTATACTTTCTTAAATAAAAAAATATTTCTCACCCGGCAATTATTAACCGAGTACCTAATTAAGAGAAATTAGCTCAACCGCTATAATCTTGCCTGCTCGTAAAACCGAACTGATAATACAAGCAGCTTGCCACCGAGACCGTTAATAAAGTAAAAATTATTTCAGCCTCTAGGATATCGAGTTTTACTTCAAGCCTAATGATAAAAACGTTGCCACGGCTTCGCACGGGTAATCCGTAAAAAATCCGTTGCAATGAATGCTGTGTATCATGCTAGAAAAAGGTCTGTAATAAGTCTCTCTCTCTCTCTCTCTCTCTCTCTCTCTCTCTCTGTCTCTCTCTCTCTCTCTGTCTCTCTCTCTCTCTCTCTCTCTCTCTCTCTCTCTCTCTCTCTCTCTCTCTCTCTCTCTCTCATGAAAAGAACATTTCCCTCACGCCCAATGATAAGAAAAAATTTTAACACTTATATTAGTAAATATCTACATAATATCTTCGAATTCATTTTTCGAATATAAATATATAAATCAGATAAATCGATGTAAATAAAAAAATATTTCTCCCTGCTACTTCGGTATTTTTTTCATAAGTTTGTATTTATTTTTCAACCCTCGTTCGATTCTTCTACTGATCTAGCCCAGTCGTCCGATCCGTCTCTTCCTATTCTTTGGATAAATATAGCGATTACTTCAGTCTCGTCCGTTTACAAATATTTCTACATTTCTTTCACGATAATGTGCGACTGATCACTTCTTCTCTTGCCCCGCAGACCGCTATTATGGAAACCGTTAAAAATGGATGCTATGCACCCCTGTACAAGTCTCTGAAGAATGATGTCTCTCTCATTTTTATGAAAAAATTTATGACATCGCACGAAAGATTACGGTAATATCGACTTCGTTTTGACTGGTAATTGATATTGGGACGTAAGTAATAAAATTGGAGATTCGACCAATTTTCAACAGTAATGAATCTGAATCCGAGTATAAAGGCTCGTTGCCGCTAGCTCTGCCGATCGAACGAGCCGATCTTTGTAAAATACGCGTCTCCACTGCGTCGACACAGACCGATTGGACAGGGGAGTAAGCAAATATAAAATAGTTTGAAGCGTTTCGTATCTCTTCAGTGTCATTTAAGAAGGGTACAGTTCCACTTGAAAAGCCGAACGCTATACTGATTTGTTTTCCATCCGATGTCGGTAAAAGATCAAAGGAAATCGTGCCAAGCGATGTCAAGTCATCGGCACGAGGAACAGTTTTAGTCCTAAAGCAAGAATCTGAGACAAGATTAATAGGTCCTAAAATTCTCTCCAAAAATACTGCTCGCTCATATGATGATCAATTGATAAAACTAATACATTTTCATTTAAAAAAGGTTAAGAACACTGTGTATCTTCATGATAATATTGGTTAATATTTTATAATATTTTCAAAGTGAAGTTGCAGGTGTCCAGAAGTAGTACTGATGTAACATTCTTCCACAAGAAGAAGGTGTGAGGACGACCAATATGATCAGAGTGCTAAGATGTCACCATAACATCCTGTTATTCACCTGCCCCTTCTCTAACACGTATATAAACCCATAGAAATTAAATAAAGAAGCTCAGTACAGTTACTCTTTTTTTTTTTAACGTGGGGGAAATCTGCTGGCCAGACACCCCCGCCCCGCCCGGGTGAGCGGAGCGGGGGTAGTGCGAGAATTGACCCGCTAAAACCCTCACGGCGACCTAGGGACGCTGTGCCTGTCGCTGGCGGATTACGGGGGAGCCACGGGAACTCTTGTAGAACACTACCGCGGCTCCCCCTCGCCTGGCCGGCCGCCAGGATGGAAAAGCGGTGGCCGGCCGCGTCTCGGGGGGAGATCAATCCTCCCCCCTTGAATCTTCTTGATTCGGCGGTGCGAGGGGCCGCATCCTGCACCGCCGCGTCACGGCGGCCGCACAAAGATGTTCCCAGGGCCACCGCCCTGGGCACGGCGGCTGCCGGGGCGGGGGTGGGGTGGGGGGGGGGGCGACGAGTCACCTCAAAGAAGAGGCGACGAGTCACCCCCCACTCCCCACAGGGGAGGACCTCTTCTATTGGCGGGCGGCGGACACTTATTCCAGCAAGAGCTGGTTCACCCGTCGCCCGCCAACCCTCAGCTGCACGGGGCACGAGGCGTGGGCGCACACGCCGCCCCCGAGCTAGTCGGTCCCGCTCACGACCTCGCCCGGCAGCCTCCTTCTGCAACATTACCTGTTCGCAGAAGGAGATTGCTGCCGCCCATTTTCTAGAGCTCTCCAGCATGGCCCAGTACAGTTACTCTGCCCGAATACGGTTCAACTCGAAAATCATTTAGAAGAACAACGGTTGGGTAGCCTCCTACTTGTTTCCTTCCTTTCCAACGTGACGTCTGAACCTGTCACAAAAGCATGGCCCATTTCTGCTCCAGTCCGCTGTCTCTCCTCTAATCGCAAGCAGTGATCGATATTGGTTAAAGACGGTGACAAAGGTTAACGACAGGTAGTATCGAAACCGAGTGAGAGGGAAAAATAACAATATACGAAAAATGACATAGCCGCGATTACAGGAGGAACAAGGACAGCAGCCAAAGGTTGTTTGTACGGGATCTCCGACTGAAAAATTCCGATGTTTGGTTTTTTGAACCGTTCGGCATCGACCGAGCCTATCGCGCGGCATGCTCGATTGACAAAAACCAAGCCAATGGAAACGAAGAAATAATATAAATGATAAAGATCGCAAATCACAAAATCGACTTATGAGCACGAAACTGTAGAGTTTTGGGAAAGCGGGTGAAGATTGCTGGCTACGGTACAAAACAGTCTTTGAATTTTGATGTAACTTTTTTTAAATAACATTTCATATTCTTGGGATAGTTCACGAAGAAGAAAATAATGAAATTTTACAAATTTTTTCTTTTTTTTAATTTGCGGTATTACAAACGTCCCTGCTAAAATGTAATGGCACACAAACTCAACTTTAAAAGCAAATTTGATTCCTTGAAATTTCAGAATGATAATATTAAAATTTTTTTGTATATCAAGTTTATTTTTCTTCAAATATGCAAAAGACAGTGTTTAGAATTCTAAGGCGTCATTTATAACCGGACGTGACTTCGTAGCTACTTTTTGAGCTCAAAAAGTCCGTCTCGATAATTACGGTCCTTTCGCATTGGCATGATAAAAACGAAGAAACTCCAAATCGGACCCTTGGACATTCTCCTGGTCATCGTAGATCCCTTGGAACGTGAAGTGCGCATACCGACCCCAGGACAGACTAGCGGATTTGGCAAAAACCCGAGGTCTCGAACTTTTATTTTTTAACAACCTGATGGACAGTATTCCCAACAAAATCCGTATTGGTTGGTGGGTGTTTCTATTGTGCTGAAAGCTCCAAGGGTAGTCGACGTGGAATACGAGCTACAAGAACTTCAGCAGACATAGAACCAACAGAAGCAAACAAGAAGCACCACAGAAACGAAGCTCGCATGCTTCAGGACGAATCTTCCTTTCATAGCTCTTGCCGGTCGCGGTTGATGGCCATCTATCACGGCTCTTGCCGGCCACTGTTGACGGCCATCTTTCACGGCTCCTGCAGGCCATCGTTGACGGCCACTTTCAATACACGAGCGTGCTTTTTAACCAGCGAAATAAGGCCACGCTCGATACAAACAGAAGATTTTTAACCTCCGGCATGTCATCCTTGTGTCACTTTAAAGTATGGGAAAATTGTTACACTCTCTAAACGTAGTTCCTATCAGTATTCAACATAGAGGTGAACATTATTATGTGTATATGCTGTGAGAATGAGAAATAAAAAATAATTGGCCTTGACGTAACCTTGACGTATTGTAATATGTACGCATGTCATTTGATTTTAATCGTTCGGATATACATAATCACACCTGTCCTTACACCACCTACCAAAAATCGGCATGAACTTACTGGACAATCCAATAGTTGAGTTCGTTTTGGAGTCTGATTCTCGAGAAAATTTCCAACAAATTAACTCACAAAAAAGTCCATATTAATGAATTGATTCAAACAAGTATGTATCGAGAAGATTATTGAAAGCAACTAACCTCCCAAAGAAGCATTCAAAAGTTATTAATGAACTATTCAAAAAACCTCCAAGATATGTTAACCCTCTGCTCCCCAGAAAATACTTCCAAATACAAAAAGTAAAATATTAAACCACAAAAAAACTCAGTGAAATGTTAAACTCCAGAAGGATACAAAAACACTCCAAAAAGTATTTATTACCATTTAATTTCATTTAAAGAAAGTATTCATATCAGAAGTAGTTGTCCAATTTATATTTGACTTGAATTTGAAGAAAGTACTGAAATCAAAAGTAGGTGCTCCGTTTACTCAGGGTGCACCATACTAGCTAATTAGAAAATCACGATAAAACATTCATATTTTTAACGGATTCACATATAACGAATACTTGGAAAAACCAGAAAAATTATATCTAAGGTAGACTTTTGTACAAAAACCGTAGAAGAAATTCACATCGTCATTTTCATTATCTGATTCCATCGTCCGTATTAAAGTTGCATTTAAAAGCACTTGTCTGAATTATTAAAAAAAACATTGAAAACATAAAAAAAGCCTTGAAGATATATTTCAAGTGTCTTACAGACGTCTTGCCCCAGACGTTAAAACGACGTCCAATTTGGGACGTTTTTAAGACGTAAGACGTTCAAACTTAAAGTGGACGTAAAATAGCGTCTTTAACATGTTTAGTGCTTATTGGGTCATCTCTATCCTTCAGGATGCCTTTTGGAACTTTTCTGTTCGCCAGCAGAATTCTTAGAATGGGAAATAATTTTTCGCATTACTAGTAACTTTGGAATACCAAAGCTATTGAATTTGAAGAATTATTTATAGCTACTCGAATTTGAAAAAATTCGTTGTCAAAATAATATGAGGAAGTTCCAATGTTCGTCCACACCTTCCTTTAATTCTGAATTTTCAAAATTGCTTTCATTAGATACAGTCCTATTATTATAAGAAATGAGGATTATTAAAATGAACAAAGTGTGAATATACTAAACGTAAAGTACTTTTAAACGTGGCTAAAGTTAATAAAGTCAGTGTAGATTCACCTTCCACTTACTTCCACTTTACTGAGTGTCTACTATTCTTTTGCATATCCAATAGGTATAGGAAGGTTGTAATGAGGAATATGGTAAAGGAAGCTAATAATTTCTATTGCTTACGTACAATATGATGAAACGACGATAGATTTTTAAATTGGAGACAAGGAACTACTGCATACAGCATTCTTAATGTATTGTGTCCATTATTTGTCCTTAACAAGATTAGCATGGTGTTTGTTTGGTACACTCCGTCGGAAATTCCAGTATACGACACCGGACACCTTTGTTCCCTGCAATTGAGCGTTGCTTCGAGCTCTCTATATGGTGGATCACGCAACTTGTACACCTTTTATAACTCCCACAATATGCGTAGCACGAAAAAATGTTGTATACAGAAGATGCATGGTTTGAAAGGGTACATTATGTAATACATTTATTTTTTTGTATAGGTGGAGGCGTTTAGGAAATTTGAAGGTCAAGTTTGTTTTTTTAAATACATTACTATATTTTTTACAGTCGCGCTGAACACGCCGAAGTGGTCGGTAGATACGTCCCGATTGTTACGCGTCAATGTCGTTTCACGTGTCTGTTACCCTACTTCTTCGAGGCCTGCTTGGACATTCGCCGGATATTTAAGTTCTTAGCATCTCTGAGGTACTCCTAAGAAGAAGCAGCGCAACCGTTGGCAAGAAAACAGTGTGAAAAAAAAAAAATTGTGTGGAAACCTAACCTTGCGAGTGACATTGCCAAGAGCGTCATAGTGGCGCTCCAGCATTGGTCGGTGGAGCGGCGCGAGTCGTGTACTGATTGGCTGAATTGCCCGAGCGTTAACAACTGCGATTGGTCGTCCGAAATCATGCTCTAACCTACGATAGCGAAAGTAAAAAAAAAAAAAATGCCAAATACAAACCTCAGCTACCAACCAAATTACGGACTTCAACAACCGGAGCCAACATACCACCAACACCAACAGAACACACTACAACCACACCATACTACTACAGGAATGCTACAATATGATCAAACCGACATGGAATACACAGTACTACAACCATCAATGTCGCTGCAGGGCCAACTGAACACCAGTGACAAACACACACATACACATCCACTAGAGTCAAATAATACCGCCACGCAGCAAAGCGATTGGAATATATTCCATAACAAGAAACGCCCATGGCATAATACAAGCCCAAGTGAAAACAATTCGAAACAACAAAAACCTAACTACTGGCTAAGTAGCGTTCCCGAAACCACAAATAGATACCAGCTACTAGCAGAAGATAACAACAACACAAACGCCATCACAACTGCCAGGGACAACGAAGGGGCAGATACTATACAAAATAAACAACAAAAATCTCCCCCAATATTTATTAGCGGAGTAGAATACGTAGCTCCACTTAGAGAACTGCTAAATAAAATAGCAAAGGACAAATTCACCATGAAAACACTCACTAACAAAGAAATTAAAGTACAACCTAGCACCCCTGAAGCTTATACCATAATAGCAAAAGAACTAGAAGCAAGAGAAACACAATTTTACACCTACCAACAAAAGCAACATAAGAACTTCAAGATAGTTATAAGAGGGCTTCACCCATCAACAAGCAAGGAAGAAATTCAAGCTGAAATAGAAGCGATGGGTCACCAAGTAGAGAGAATCACAAATATACAAAATAATGAAACAAAGTCTCCCACACCCCTATTCTTCGTAGAACTAAAACCACAGGAAAACAATAAAGAAATATATAACACGAAACACATACTACAAACAATAGTCAATATAGAACAGCCTTACAAGAAAAGGGATATTCCGCAATGCACAAGATGTCAATTACACGGCCACACCAAAAATTATTGCACAAGACCTCCACAATGCGTAAAATGCGCCGGCAATCACCTAACAGCAAACTGCACATGGAAAGAAAAAACCCAACAAGTAAAGTGCTACAACTGTGGAGGGAACCACCCTGCTAGCTACAAAGGCTGTGTAATAAGGAAGCAGCTAATCCAGAAAATGTTCCCAAAACTTAGGGAACGCACTCTGAATCCAGAAGCTAGCGTAAAAACAGCCCCGAAAACAAGTTACGTACAACAAGACAGAACATACGCACAAGCTACAACCACTGCACACCCACAAATACAAATAGAGCAACAATGCAACATCCCAGCAAACCAATCGACTCATCCCGCCACTCAAAAATTGGAAAGCATGATGATGCAGTTACTCTCCAGCATGAACACCATGATAAACCTATTAACTACAGTAATATCCAAAATCAATTGATGGCTAACCACTTATATAAAATCGGCATCTGGAACGCAAATGGACTGGTGGGGAAAAGCCAGGAACTCGGCACGTTCTTAATAAACAACGATATAGACATCATGCTGATATCAGAAACACACTATACCAAAAAAAGCTACTTAAAAATTCCGAGATATACAATATACGATACCCAACACCCTGATGGAGGAGCACATGGTGGAACTGCAGTAATAATTAAAAACAAAATCAAACACCACGAAATCCACAAAACCTGCGAAGACCATATCCAAGCAACCAATATAGCTATAGAAGACTGGCATGGAAATCTAACTCTCTCAGCAGTATACTGCCCACCAAAATATAATATCAAAAAAGAACAATTTACCGAATACTTCAAAACATTAGGCCCTCGATTTCTTGCTGGAGGAGACTATAATGCCAAACATCCATGGTGGGGTTCAAGATCACAGACCCCCACCCCCAGAGGAAGACAGCTATACCTTGCGCTACAAGACAATAACTTCCATACACTATCAACGGGCGAACCTACCTACTGGCCCACAGACACAAGAAAAACACCTGATCTAATCGACTTCTGTGTTGCGAAAGGAATAGCCACCCACTATATGAGCATCGAAAGCAGCCTAGACCTCTCATCCGATCACACGCCGTTAATAGTTAAAATAAGCTCAAGAATCATACAACGCAGTTGCCCGCCCTCTCTACATAATAACAAAACAAACTGGGACATATACAAAACACTTCTCCAAACGAAAATTACATGCAACGTACCCTTAAAAACAACTGAACAACTCGAACTCGCTATTGAGAAATTCATCACCGACATACAAGAAGCAGCTTGGGAAGCAACACCAAAACATACAAACAATGAAACTCCAATCCAGATTACAGACAGTATTAGGGCACTCATACTCAAAAAACGAAAAACAAGAAAACAATGGCAACAAACTAGAAACCCTACAGAAAAAACTAAATTCAATAGAGTCACCAGGAAACTAAAAATGCTAATAAAAATGGAAAAAGAAAAAGCCATTGAAGAATACCTCCAAAAATTAACACCTACCAAGGAAACAAATTACTCCCTATGGAGGGCTACAAAAAGAATAAAAAATCCTCAGACCACCATTTCTCCTATAAAAACAACTAATGGAATCTGGGCACGCAGCAATCCTGAAAAAGCGGAAGCATTCGCAAACCACCTAAAGGAAGTGTTCAAACCCTTCCCACAGAAAATAACAGACGAAGAAGAGAAGGAAATACATGAATACCTGCAAGCAGAGCAGCAGACAGTAGCTCCACATAAGCCATTCAAAATAACTGAAGTCAAACAAACCATAAATAAAGAAATCAGCGTAAAGAAAGCCCCAGGAATAGACCTAATTACGGGCAAAATCCTCAAGGAACTTCCTGACAAATGCATTAGGTACTTAACCATCCTGTTTAATGCTGTACTCCGACTGAACTATTTTCCAGCGCAATGGAAGATCGCACAAGTTATCCTAATCCCGAAGCCAGGCAAAAACCCAGAAGAAGTAACCTCATATAGACCGATCAGCTTACTACCACAGATGTCAAAAGTTATGGAGAAACTCCTAGCCAAAAGAATCAACAATTACATGACAGAAAAACAATTAATACCTCAACATCAATTTGGATTCAGGGGTAAACATGCCACAATAGAACAAGTACACCGTTTAGTTCGGAAAATAAACCAAAGTTTGGAAGAAAAAAAATACTGCTCGGCAGTGTTTCTAGATATCACCCAGGCATTTGACAAAGTATGGCACGTAGGTCTGTTATACAAAATTAAGAAATCTCTACCAAGCAATATATACTGCATCCTTAAATCATACCTTGAAGACAGGCACTTCCTTGTCAAACACAACGAGGCATTAAGTGAGATACTTCCGATTAAATCTGGCGTGCCACAAGGAAGCGTATTAGGACCCATTTTATACACTCTGTACACAGCAGATCTCCCAAAGAACCCACGTACAATTACTGCCACTTTTGCTGATGATACTGCAATCTTAGCATCGCACAGCAATCCAAAAACAGCATCTCAATACGTGCAAGAAAACCTCGACTCCATACAAACATGGCTGCTGAAATGGAGAACAGATGTGAACGACACCAAATCCACCCATGTAACCTTTACACTCAGGAAAGAGATATGCCCACCGGTAAAAATAAACAACAAACAAATACCACAAGCAGAATCAGTGAAATACCTTGGCATACACCTGGACCGAAGACTAAATTGGAGGAAACACATCTGGCAAAAAAGGAAACAACTAGGCACACAATTGCGCAAAATGTACTGGCTATTAGGACCCAAATCAAAATTGTCAATTCAAAGCAAAATAATAATCTGTAAATGCGTCGTAAAACCGATATGGACATATGGAATACAATTATGGGGCTCATCCTCCGTGTCCAACATCGAGATCCTCGAGAGATTTCAGGCGAAACTTCTCCGCATGATAACAAACTCCCCATGGTATATAACGAATAATAACATACGCAATGACCTACAGATACCTACCGTCAAAAATGAAATTAAAAACTTTACCGACAAATACACTGTCAAACTCGAACTTCACCCAAACATGTTAGCAAACGAACTACTAAATGAACAGACTGATACGCGCAGACTCAAAAGATTCAAACCGCTAGACAATAGACACAGATTTCAAGATACTCGAGGTGCAATACTAGACAAGTAGGAAATAAGTTAATCTCAAAAACAAAACGTGATAAAACCTTTATAGCAATTATATTAGCTAGAAGAAAACCAATGAAGATATGAGCCAGTGGGCGAAATATCTACATATTATAAGTAAATAGCTATAAAATCTTGCTTATTGTTATTTTGTAACAGATTGCAGATGTACTTATCAAAATAATAAAAAAAAAAAAAAAAAAAATATTTTTTACGTCAAAATATGGAAGAATAATCGAATCCTAATAGCTACCAAGTAATTTCACTTTATTTCTTGAAAATTTTCTTTACATAATATTAAGTTGGAAATTGGCCATCTGTAGCAGAGTTGTGCTTTATTCGAATAACTTTTTATCTAGTCAATTATTCGAATAATCTACTATTACCTAATTCGCGATAAATTTCTTTACGAATAAATTATTTGCGAGTAGTTTGTTTACGAACGATTCATTCGCGAGTATAATGTTATTTGTTTTCGCGAATAAAAATAATTTATTTCCATTCCACGTGAAATCGGATACCTTCTGGTGTACTGATTTTTTCTAATAGGTTTACAATCACCCAAAACTTTAAAATCTACAATACTAGTTCGTTCAGACGGTTTTATAATACGGTATAACGTTATGGAGAACAGGTATTGAAAATTTAGAGGAACTAATTTTTTAAATGAATTATTATAGGGTATCGATACATAGGTTTGTATTATTGTTGCTAAATTGGTATATTTTAGTTATTTTTCTATCATTTTTTATTATATGTATGAACATTGCAATATATATGACAATTTAAACTTTAGAGAGGAAGACTTACAGGAAAACTGTTAAAGGTTACCTAAACGAGTCTTGTTTTATATGAAGGCTGAATCAATTGTTATTAAGAGCATATAAATTTCAAGTGCATTCCTCGGCTCTATGATATTTGAAAAATAAAGTTCGAGGTATATTTCGACGCATGAGTAACCAGTCAAGCGGTAAGCACGCTTGCAACTGAACATTCGTATCCAATTCCAAGATAAACCACGAAAAATCTGACAAAGAAATGTTTCCAACAAAAGCTGGCCAGTATTCACTTTTCTACAAATTAGAATATAGAAACTTGCAGAAAAAGTTTTTTTCATAAAAAGTGCTGGTCACCTTGATTTTGTAAATGTTAGTACATATTTTTGACTCAATAATATTCTGGCTGGCGTTGAGACGAACTCAACGACCTACTACACTATAACCTTAAACTTTGAAAGAGTGATCAAATAATTTTGACCATGTATGCTGGAACGACATCGGTAGAAGTTTAATTCCGATGGACGGACGCTTGAAGCGAACAAGACCCATCTTGGTGCAAATCATTGCCAATTCCTGATGATCTTTGGCCACCTCAATTTGAAGAAAGGCGTTCCGAAGGTCGAAGGTGCTAAAACAGCGAGCATGTACTTCGAGCAAAAACGGATCTTGCCGTCAGTTTCCCGAACTTCGCCGATTGAACACGTTCAACGATATCCAAGGATTCAAGGCGTCGCAGTTATTTTTATAGAAGAGGTTCCATTGCGAAAGGCATCGGCCTGTGTAGAGTTTGCTGCGGCCGAGCGTCTTCCTGACAGGACGAACTAACTATGTCTGGAAGTTCAGATATTTTCCAGGATCGAGAAGTGCCGGAAATTGAGGTGGATTTTACACACCGCGGTGTTCTTGGAATTGATTCTTAACACATCAGGCTACTTGTTTGCCTCTTTTTAAAATGCAGGCCACAGTCCGAGACTGTCAGTAGCGTTGAGGCCGCGGAAATCCGGCCCTTTCGTGTAGCTACATTAATGTCGATGATGCCACTATGTTCGATCGCGCTAAATACTGTGGGAAATTTTTCGAAATTAATCGAAATGTCATGAGTAATGTGGAACTTAACCGGGCCAATCTATGCCAAGCGGATCACTTTTGTACCTCGATGTCAGGAGTTTAGATTGTATCGAAATCTGTTGTATTCTTTATACAAATGAAGGTTTAAGTCATCATTTTTCTAATTTCGGAATAGTTTAAGAGCTACAAGCCCTCAAAGCTTCCAGTTTTGGCTGATATTTACAAAAACCGCCTTCACGCTTGAATTTATGTCTCCGGAACCATTAATAGAGTATGTATGAGAACGCCCATAAAGTGTGCGTAACAGTGTATAAGAGTGCTATGTATAGTCCGCCCGCATCAAGAAGGCACCTATGTGTACAGGCACCTTGGCACCTTGACATAACCCCCCCCCCCCCTCTTTCCACTGCAGCAAGTATGTTACTAAGCAGCTAGTAAGAGAGGGAATGTAAATACAAAGGTGCCTTCTTGGTGTGTGAGAACTATAGTTGAGCGACGGTACCTAGAGCGCACTGATATCGGACTGCATGAGAGCGGGAACGTGTGAAATGTATGTATAATAATATCGTCTTACAGTATATAATCCTGTGTAATCTTAATGTAGTAATTCGCGGTTATGTTTTTAAAACATTGAAGAAAGATATTCGTCTTCTGTGAGCTCTTCTCTTCACTTCAGATAAACGGACCTCTCACTACTCCATTGTGACGGCCAGCTAACCATAACGTTATTACCTTATATTATTTGAATGAAGTTTTAATAAAA